>NC_092817.1:91351740-92036740 GCF_023375885.2 Dermacentor andersoni | reverse complement strand
TAGTTACGCCCACTGCAGGGTAAAGGCCTCTCCCATACTTCTATAACTACCCCGGTCATGTACTAATTGTGGCAATGTTGTCCCTGCAAACGTCTTAATGTCATCCGCCCACCTAACTTTCTGCCGCCCCCTACTACGCTTCCCTTTCCTTGGAATCCAGTCCGTAACCCTTAATGACCATCGGTTATCTTCCCTTCTCATTACATGTCCTGCCCATGCCCATTTCTTTTTCTTGATTTCAACTAAGATGTCATTAACGCGCGCTTGTTCCCTCACCCAATCTGCTCTTTTCTTATCCCTTAACGTTACACCTATCATTCTTCTTTCCATAGCTCGTTGCGTCGTCCTCAATTTAAACAGAACCCTTTTCGTAAGCCTCCAGGTTTCTGCCCCATACGTGAGTACTGGTAACACAGCTGTTCTACACTTTCCTCTTGAGGGATAGTGGCAACCTGCTGTTATGATTTGAGAATGCCTGCCAAACGCACCCCAGCCCATTCTTATTTTTCTCGTTATTTCAGTCTCATGATCCGGATCCGTGGTTACTACCTGCCCTAAGTAGATGTATTCCCTTACCACTTCCAGTGCCTCGCTACCTATCGTAAACTGCTGTTCTCTTCCGAGACTGTTAAACATTACTTTAGTTTTCTGTAGATTAATTTTCAGACCCACCCTTCGGCTTTGCCTCTCCAGGTCGGAGAGCATGTATTGCAATTGGTCTCCTGAGTTACTAAGCAAGGCAATATCATCAGCGAATCGCAAGTTGCTAAGGTATTCTCCATCAACTTTTATCCCCAATTCTTCCCACTCCAGGTCTCTGAATACCTCCTGTAAACATGCTGTGAATAGCATTGGAGAGATCGCATCTCCCTGTCTGACGCCTTTCTTTATGGGGATTTTTTTGCTTTCTTTGTGGAGGACTACGGTGGCTGTGGAACCGCTATAGATATCTTCCAGTATCTTTACATATGGCTCATCTACACCCTGATTCCGTAGTGCCTTCATGACTGCTGAGGTTTCAACTGAATCAAATGCTTTTTCGTAATCAATGAAGGCTATATAAAAGGGTTGGTTATATTCCGCACATTTCTCTATCACCTGATTGATAGTGTGAATATGGTCTATTGTTGTGTAGCCTTTACGGAATCCTGCCTGGTCCTTTGGTTGACAGAAGTCTAAGGTATTCCTGATTCTATTTGCGATTACCTTAGTAAATACTTTATAGGCAACGGACAGTAAGCTGGTCGGTCTATAATTTTTCAAGTCTTTGGCGTCCCCTTTCTTATGGATTAGGATTATGTTGGCGTTCTTCCAAGATTCCGGTACGTTCGAGGTCATGAGGCATTGTGTATATAGGGCGGCCAATCTTTCTAGGACAGTGTTCCCACCATCCTTCAACAAATCTGCTGTTACCTGATCCTCCCCAGCTGCCTTCCCCCTTTGCATAGCTCCCAAGGCGTTCTTTACCTCTTCCGGCGTTACTTGTGGGATTTCAAGTTCCTCTAGACTATTCTCTCTCACCTTATCGTCGTGGGTGTCACTGGTACTGTATAAATCTCTATAAAACTCTTCAGCCACTTGAACTATCTCATCCATATTAGTAACGATATTGCCGGCTTTGTCTCTTAACGCACACATCTGATTCTTGCCTATTCCTAGTTTCTTCTTCCCTGCTTTTATGCTTCCTTCGTTCCTGAGAGCCTGTTCAATTCTATCCATATTATAGGTCCTTATGTCCGCCGTCTTACGCTTGTTGATTAACTTAGAAAGTTCTGCCAGTTCTATTCTAGCTGTAGGGTTAGAGGCTTTCATACATTGGCGTTTCTTGATCAGATCTTTCGTCTCCTGCGATAGCTTACTGGTTTCCTGTTTAACGGCGCTACCACCGACTTCTATTGCGCACTCCTTAATGATGCCCATAAGATTGTCGTTCATTGCTTCAACACTATGGTCCTCTTCCTGGGTTAAAGCCGAATACCTGTTATGTAGCTTGATCTGGAATTCCTCTATTTTCCCTCTTACCGCTAACTCATTGATCGGCTTCTTATGTACCAGTTTCTTCCGTTCCCTCCTCAAGTCAAGGCTAATTCGAGTTCTTACCATCCTATGGTCACTGCAGCGCACCTTGCCGAGCACGTCTACATCTTGTATGATGCCAGGGTTCGCGCAGAGTATGAAGTCGATTTCATTTCTAGTCTCACCATTCGGGCTCCTCCACGTCCACTTTCGGCTAACCCGCTTGCGGAAAAAGGTATTCATTATCCGCATATTATTCTGTTCTGCGAACTCTACTAATAACTCTCCCCTGCTATTCCTAGAGCTTATGCTATATTCCCCCACTGCCTTGTCTCCAGCCTGCTTCTTGCCTACCTTGGCATTGAAGTCGCCCATCAGTATAGTGTATCTTGTTTTGACTTTACCCATCGCCGACTCCACGTCTTCATAAAAGCTTTCGACTTCCTGGTCATCATGACTGGATGTAGGGGCGTAGACTTGTACTACCTTCAATTTGTACCTCTTATTAAGTTTCACAATAAGACCTGCCACCCTCTCGTTAATGCTATAGAATTCCTGTATGTTACCAGCTATTTCCTTATTAATCAGGAATCCGACTCCTAGTTCTCGTCTCTCCGCTAAGCCCCGGTAGCACAGTATGTGCCCGCTTTTTAGCACTGTATATGCTTCTTTTGTCCTTCTAACCTCACTGAGCCCTATTATATCCCATTTACTACCCTCTAATTCCTCCAATAACACTGCTAGACTCGCCTCACTAGATAACGTTCTAACGTTAAACGTTGCCAGGTTCAGATTTCAATGGCGGCAAAACGTATGCCATCGCGATGTACATTAGCTGTGAAAATATTATTAATGCTTCGTCGTGCGTCATCGTAACGTGCGAGGTTTCTTTACTTTTTTAAAAGATTGATTTATTCATACTGTGTCATTTCTGTCTGCACAGGCGCGGAGAAATTCCTCTGCGACATCGAGAAAATGATCGGATCTCGCTCCTATGCGTGGACGAGGTTCTGGACCATCATGTGGAAATACTTCACACCAGCCACGTTAGTGGTAAGCTTGTCTTTGTATCATACGCCTACGTCGCTGTGTTTTTCTGCATTGCCATTTGTTGCACACGTAAGAAAATAATTCAAATTAGGACTTCAAACAGCTTAATTGGCCACAGGGACGCGGGAAGATTATGTCTACTATGTTATTCTGTGTTTCTGTTTCGCCGTTGAGCAGATGGTGTCACAAGGTTGTATTGTTAACACTCAACACCACGTGTCGGGTCACGTCAGGTCAAAGGTCAAAGCACGTGTACGCGCATCTTGGACGATGCCCAGATGGATATGTGCCATACTATGAAAATCATGATCATTATCAAGATGCCGCGATCATTTCCAAAAGTTAGACCACCTGCTCCTTGGCCAATCCCTGGTTGTGGATGTGTGCCTTAGCACGTAAATCCTCATCATAATCAACACGCAACGATCATCTGAAGGAGCTAGTGGGCGTTGGCACGATTGAAGTATACGTGCTGTTGTGGCCTAATCAATCAAGAAAAAAGAAAGAGTGGTTGAGGCCTGATGGTTAGCGCATTGGACTCTCGTGCAACGGCCCGGAGGTTCGAATCCCACCACCAGACACGCTTTTTTTTTTTTAGTAGTGAGAAGGAATCTACTAAGCGAGAACCCGACCAGCCACCGACCGACCGAAACAGGCGAAACCACGGGATGGTAGGCAAAGAAAGCTTCGCTTTAACAAAACAGGAAATAAAGAAAAGAACGCAACGTATGGTGATACTACATCCTGTTGTGAAATGTTCAAGCAACAGTTGACTACTGGACCTCTGTCTACTAGACTTATCTATTCTACTGTGTCTGGAAAAACAAAAGCATGCATAATCCGGTGCTTGGGCGCTGCAAACTATGGCAAATATTCTCCTAAGTTAGCACCCCTTGTATTTCAACTGAGCTAATAGCAGGAACAATGTATCTAGAAGAGCCCTGCAAAATCTTTTGTCCGTTACCGATCTACGGGCTTGTACCCACGATCTTCTCTGCTGTAGCCTCAATCTACCGTGTCCACGTCAATCTCCTTCATCAGCCACGCTGATTTGAGGCTTCAGAGGCGACAGTAAAGCCACAGTAGTTTACCTAATAGCAACTTGGGACTGTGAGATACTGGATATAATATTTCTTACGCCCATACTATTTTACTGGCTTTCGCACAAAGCCTTAGATGAAGTGAGCGCTCGCGGGCAACACATTAGGCGAGAAATCTGTCAGATGCGCTTCATAATCCGCCTACAGTCTTTGCTTGAGACGAAATATGAGCGCTTGCCTCGAATGCTGCACATCCTTAAGTGGCAGCCACGTGTAAGGCTTCGGCGCCATTACGGCGTGGCGTCGGAGCATCCGTTTCGTCCCACGAGTTCCTCACGCAGAAATGATGGCCCATACGCCTTATATTGGCCGGGTATTTCTGCGAAGACCTTAACCACATTTTACCCGGACTGTAGCGTCTGTCACGCTCCCGAGACAATAGCTTACGTACTTAGCTCACGTACTTTTTTTGCGTGTGCCCTCAATATGCGGCCGAACGAAGAACACTTAAGTCTAGTGTTGACTGCTTGGACTCCCGCCCCTTTTCGGAAGAAAAGATTTTAGGCGCGTGGAGAAACGTTCACTATGCCCAACGTGCCATAAAGCCACTCCTGCGCTTTCTACGTGAGACTGGTTTAGACGATCGCCTCTAGAAGCCGTGAGACGTTTAGACAGTGCGAAATGTGTTTGCGCGATAACTTTTTGTGTCAACAAGTTTGCTCTTGCGTGTATTGTGTCTACAGTGCGCATCCGCGTATTGGACAACGTGTATATAAGTAGTTCATTGTGCCATAACATAAACACCTGCCACCTACCATTCCCTGTATTTCCCCCTTCCCCTTTCCCCAGTGAGGTGTAGCAGTAGAGACGCGCTCTCCAGGCCGACCTCTCCTCCTTTCTCTTCATTAAAATCTACTCCCTCCCTCCTTAACCACATCTTAAAAATCACCTTTGTCGGATAGCACAATTCTAATACTTGAGCTAGATTTCTCAAGAAGTGGGGGGGCATTATTTGCACGAAAAATCAAAAGCCTAACTGACTAATTACGAAATGTAACAAATTAATTTTTAGTTAATTACTTCATGGCACTTACTGAAATTTACAAATTGTAGCGGGGTAGTTTTCAAGACAGATTCACTTGGAATAAATTTTGAGGATAACACCAGTTTGGGTATAATATTTCCCTACCTTAGTGAAGAAATACAGTGGTGGTCCAGTTACTTTTGTGCTTCAATTCATCAAATGGTTCTTTTTTAAAGAGGAAAGTAAGTGAAGCGACAATACATTTTAATGCAAGTTTGATGGTGCATATCTGGAAATTTGTGTCATCCATAGAATACATTTTAAGTGGATATGCCTTGCAGTCTCACCGACTACAGCTTATAAGTTAAAATGTGTGTCGTAAGGTAATTTCTTTAAAACTGATTAAACATTTTGATTTCTCGTGCAAGTAATTTGTGCAAGTGCAAGTGCAATTTGTGCAATTTCTCGTGCAAGTAATGCAAGAGAGAGAGAGAGAAGGGTAGGTAAGACAGGGAGGTTAGCCAGCGTTAGTAGCGGCTGACTTCCCTGTGCTTGGGAAAGGGCTAAAGGGAATAAAATGAGTAGAATTGTGCTATCTGCCACGGGCGAATTTTAAAAAAATGCTTAATGTCTTCGCAGAAACACATGGTACATACGCGTTCTGTCTTGAGGAGTGACCTCAAGGACCATATTTTAGTCGGCATTTGGCTGCGGGCACCGGGCGGAATTCAGAGAAATGGACGCGTCAGCTCAAGCCCAACATACTCTCAGGTTGCATGCGTTCCCTGTGGAGGGATGCGCCTTCACTGATTCGTTGGCCTGCAACCTCCGCCACCCAGCTGAGTCAAGGAAGCGTGTTATCACGTGGCAATGACAGTGAATGCAAGAAAACAGAGGTATGGGGATCACCGCGCGGAGAGAGACATAATGTGTTCGTCGGAATAACTCGCCCGCTAACGTCGAACTCAATGGCCTGACATACATAAGGACAAGGAATTCGTCGAATCGATCAACGTCGATTACGATCGACTGCTATTTGCTGTGCGATATTGCGCATTAAACATCAGGCGGTGGTCATTACGACAAATTGTAGTGCTCGCTATATATACATGCCTCGTAATGACCGCGTAGGATCAAGTCTCGTGACTCGAGAAGTGGCCACGAGAACCCCGGCACAGGAACAACTTGGTAAGGAGAAAACGCCTTGCGCAGGAGCAGAAGCTGAACGTGGGCAGCACAGGCTTAAACAAACGTAACAAACAAAAGTGAAACGCAGAACAGAATACATGTGGCAATACAACTCAGTGATCACATTGCGAGGGTGATCGATGTCCTTCACGTAGGCATTAAAAATACAAATTACAGAGCTTTCGTCCCTTCTACACGTACATTCATCACTGGCAGTATACCTGCTTGTAAGTAAAGCAAACTCAAATAATAGAAAAGGATGTGTTCCGCGAGCAAAATAAATAGACAGTTTCGACAGAATGCCGGAGGAGTGGCAGCGATGGCAAGCTTAAATTAGCGTCACCGCGGCTTTTTTTATCCATTGAAAGGAACCCGCAAATGCACGCAAAATTGCCGCGCTACTGGCTGCTCGAAGCACTTTGCGTGTATTCGCGGGCTTCTTTCACGCTCGGAAAAACACTTTTATGCGTATTGGGGAACAGAAAGCTGTATAGGGAGTTTTTCATGCCACTGTATAATTTTATCACTGACACTTTTTATCTTATTATATTATTTGAGAAGTTGAATAATTAATGAAGACTAATTTTCTAATTAGGAGGAATGAAAAAATTGTTTGAGTATCTCCAAGTGACTGTAAACAACATTACCTTTGTTCTGTTGAGCTACGTAGCATTTGCATATATTTAAAGTCTGGCTAAAATTAGCTGGGACACCCTGTATGCAGATTTGATATTTCAGTTCCTGAGTACACAGTACATCACTGCGTGAAATGTTGTGGAGTTTTTATTCTTGTAGCTAGGTTCGTACTTTTTTGCTTGTTTGCTTTTCTTTCTTCCTGCCTTTTGTTTTCTTTTATTCCTTTTTCTTTTTGCGACACTTTACTGCTCTGCTAGTACACGTACCTTTTTCAAGTACTGCCAGGTATACGGAAAACGAAGTGCCTTTTTGATTCACTATATCAGTGTTTTGTTTGGAACAGTGGCATGTTTGTTTTCCTGCCTTGTAGTGGAATCGTGATTTGTCAAGTTGGCTCCTAGTCTTCTCCTTCATTCGCACGTATACCTGCCATGACTGTTTTGCTATTAAGCACAAGGTCACAGGATCGACTCCCGGTAGCAGCTAGCGGCTGCATTCTTACCGGCACGAAGCGTAACACTGCTCGCGTACCGTGCTTTAAGTGCAGGTCAGCACATGCATTCACAGATAATCCAGAGCTCATAACGAGGGCGTCTTCAAAATGGCATTAAAGTAAAACATAAAGTCTAGCTAGATTGAAAGATTGTACTCCGTTTCGCACATCGCATGCAGCGCTGTGGAGACCAGAGACCGGTTTGTCGTGCCTGCGTTCTCACCAACAAATAGTTATGTGGTTTTGCAAGTAATTAGGCAAAACGCTGTTTTATTTAGATTCAGTATTAGGCGAGAGAAAAAAAAACATATCCTTAAAGAGCAACAACGCGCGCATTGGTACGGCTGCTTATACGTAATTGTTCTAGAACAATTTCGATTGCATTGCTTTCCTTTCGGAGATTTAAATTTTGCAGGCCATCGCGGTGGCGTTACGAGCAGGCGCCGTTGGCCGCAGCGAAGCATATAAGACTGCATGTGCGGAGTGATACATTTTTGGTGACCGAACTTCTGGCGTAGCTTCCATAGCGTTGCACGATAAGTGTGAAACGGGCTATAGTCCTCTGCAATAACGAATTCGTCATTCGTAGGGAGAACAGAGATTGAAACAGAGACGTTGAAAGAGCAATTTTAATTCACAGATACACGACCATTTGTCTGTTTGCAGGATGAACAGCTGATTGATGAAATTTTATATTTCTCGTGCAGTGAATGTTAAAAGCGGACGCCGGGGTGAATGGCGTCCATATTCCCTAGTCGCTTGCACCACTTTCGCAAACGCTTAGATCGTTTGTTCCTTGTTTTCCAGTTCATCCTGATCTTCAACATCGTGGAGCACTCTCAAGCGAAAGGCAAGGACTACCCGCCCTGGGCCATCGGCGTCGGCTGGACCATCGTGTTCATACCGCTCGCCACCATTGTCGTGCTCATGGTCATCAAGCTTTGCTCAGTGCCTAAGGGCAGCCTGGCACACGTAAGTTGTTCGACTGGGCTCGCACTACGGGGGTCGTCCTGTTTAACAGGCTCCAATATTTATTTTACAAGAAAACCCTCGGCTCGCCCTAGTGAAGCTAACCTTATGTTAACAGCTGCGTACTGAAGCGACGAGTATTTATTTTGTTCTACCTGTTCTACTGTAACGCTGCTTGTACAGTTAGAGATTTCGACATATTTGGGATTCCAGCAACATTGATTGAAACTTATTTGGTGTATTCAACTAGGGAAATTCCCTACTCAAGTGAAATACGAATATTCGAGAACGAACGACCTCCAGATATCGAATCGAGTATGGGATACCTTTCTGTTTCTAAACAAAGAAAAATTTTAAGTTTACGTGAAACTTGCCTCATAAGAAAGAGGCTTATTAACATCTACATACCTGCCAACTTCCATATTTTTGTCGTGGATTGTCCTATTTATAGAGCTTGTTTATGGTTCTCGGGGTGACGTGAGCAGTTTTACGATCTTTTCTTCATTTTCGTTTTGTTTAGTGCAGAGTTGATTGGAGAAAAAACACAGATAAAGTCGCTGACTCGCTTTTCCGAGCCTGGTTTTTCAGAGTTATCGATTAATCGGACCTAGCCACATCAGTGACACCATTTAGTGCATAAAGGCGCTGAAATTTTTTCCGCCGTTACGGAAATAATTCGTGAACAAACTTAGTAAACATTACTGCTTGTTCGGGACGAAGATCATTCCTGCCGCGACAATTAGCTTCTAGTGCCTGTTCAGAGCGTCCCTACAGAACAGTCTGTGAATATTTAACAATCAGTCAACACGTTGAGCAATCAACAGCGTTTAGTATATCTTGTCAAATTTTAGCATTTCTTGGCTTCGACACTAGCACTTTTCATATTCTAAGGTTGGCAGGTGTGCATATGATGCTTGCATGTAACGTCGTTCGAAACCGGACGTCTGGCCAACTGAGGAATTTGCAAACTAAAAACAAGTGAATTCTCGCTATCTGACGCACTATGACAGTGACAGTAATAAAACAAGAGAGCAGCGCGTCAGTTGATGCATGTAGAGTGTTGTCTGTTGAAGAAGAAAAGTGTTACACTACAGAAATGACGGAACCGGCATTCTTTCTTTTATTTTATTTTCGCAATCTTTATTCGCTACGGCAGACACCAGGAACGTTTGCGGTGACCGCTAATAAACTCAATAAACACCGTATTTATTCATTTTCGGTTGTCAACCTTCCGAAACATTTTGTTTCGAAATCGAATCTAGTCATTGCTGAGTTCATGGTAATTTACCATGTATATCGGTGTCGGTATAACTGTTCGCGACATATGCCGAAAATATGTGCGCCCCTGAGAGGGGCATTCAGCGCGCTGTTATGTTCCCTGGCACTCTTCCATGAGCACTGCGGAATAATGCTATGCCGAACAGCTGTGAACCTCGCGGGCACATTACGGCGACGGCTATCTCAAAGCTGGTGCTCCTTCCTTCCAATGTTTTTTCTAAGAAATACATAGCCACTGATAGGCATCCGCTAAGCGATAATTTGCTTTCGTTTCAAAAAGAAAGAATCTCTCCGTAAGTTCTCACCTTAAAGTAAATTTTGCTTTCATGTCATTAACCAACTCATCTGAAGTCAGCCGCTGCGTTGCCTGCGTATTAGGCGTTATAAAATAAATTGAGTCATGTATATACTGCACTATCTTGAATAGCCGTTGTCGGTTGTGTATTTCACGTCGCGCGATAATCGAAACCGTGGACATGTGACCTGGATACACGGGAAGCAAGGGCATCACTAAAAACGCTTAGCAATGATGATGTTCCTCGTTTCCCGTCATTACATTGTCTTCACCCGCAAGGTGACCTGCGCTACTTAATCTTCGTCACTATGCCTTCCAAGCCACGAGCATTGAGTTTCCCTTGACTTCTCGTCAGCTTTGGTGCCTTCCAAAACTGAGAACAAATGTTTATTGCGTAATTATGCCATCGCTTTGAAAAGCATGAAGGGAACTGCCTAGCAGTGCGACGTCTTTTATAAATAGGATTCACGCGGGCGAGGATTGCAACCCTGTTTCCACATCACTGCCAACTTTCCGGCTATCAAGACTGGCATCTCCTTCTGGCACACAGTCTGCTTTCTGGCACACAGTCGTGTCTTGCATTGCCAGACGGGGCGTTGACATATATGGCTGGTAAAGCTAGTGCCAAATCACCTGATGTAAAATAACATTTTGCTCTCTCGCATGTTGTAGGCCCCTGCCCTTTGGATTGATAGCCGCTGTCACATTGGCGACCGTAAACCGCAAATCCACAAAATTATTCTGATGCGAATCATTTCTTTTTGTTTCTTGACTGAGGGAATTATGCTCAGTGTCATATTCGCATAGCAGGGTGACGGGGCTTAGCTGCTTATGCGTGTGGTACTATTCGTTCCTTCAATATCTTCGCGAACACTGTTCGTGAAGTTCCAAGAAATCACAACAATGAGTGAGTGACTTTTTTTATCCGGTAATATTTTTTGTAATGCTCTCGCTAGGGCTTATTGTATGTATAATTGCAGCCATTTATCTACAGAACATAATGAACGTAGGTGCAATTCTGGTCCTGCCAAGATTTGAATCTTCGAACGATCATTTATAAAATTGTAGTGATAATTAATTTGCTCCTTGAACACTGCAGTGCAGATTACTTCGTATATGGTGGCTAGAATCAGTGATGTTATAAGATTGATAGCGCAAGATCGGCCCAGCCATCGCAGCGAAGTCCGCTATTAGCTAAATGATACACTGGGCAGCTATTAAAGGCAAACATGGGTGCAAACGGCCTCTTCGTATCTTGTTATGACGTCCTAATCCTCATCTATTTAGCAGCCCTTTGTGCAGAATATTAGTCTTGTCCGGTGGCAACGATGACATCTCTCATTCACGTTGATGTCGGTATCTGACTAACTGTATGCTTGTTGTGCCCTCTATAAACAAAATCAGCTTGCAAAAGTACTGAACATCTATTAACGTGTTACGATTTATTCGTTTTTTTTAATCCCTATGTGAAAAGGAGTAACCGGCGCCAATTAAAGGCGACATCATCTCCTAAATACCGTATAATAAAAAAAAGTAGGAGGAGTTCATAGTGGATTGTAGTGGTCACATTGTTTCGTTCGTGACACCACCCCTTTCTCGCAGCTGTTCAGCAAAGAAAGTCGCTGCTATAGATGATGGATTGCACACAGTATATACAGATGTTCATGCCTGGAGGTCGTTACACGCGATTGCATCGACTGGGCGGCAGTTTTCAGATCCTTTTTTTATTAAGCTTAAGATGAAGAAGTTATCTCCTTCCCATTAAATGGCACCGTTTTGATTCGCACCTCGTAGCTCCATTTATCGTCGCTGCGAGTTTCTTGCCGCGAATGCGAGCAACTGCAGTGCCCTCCTCACGCTGCCTTGCAAAAAATCGATCGTCGTGCAAGGAGAGAATGAGCTTGAACATATAGCTCGACTACTCGATTTGCCGGTGTTCAATATAAAGAAACTATCAAATAAATACTATTTTATTCGTTTACATGTTATCCTCCACGAATCTGGTATCATTCGTCGGCATCTTGTGCGGTCACGGCGAAGCTTTCTGTTTGAGGCTAACAGACGATGTCTCCTGCATAAAAGCAAAACAATTGCTTACCTATGGGAAACTATTAACAGACGTCCGGACTTAAATTTGGCTTCCATAAAGGAGACCTAAGGCTTGTTCTTGTCTTCGTTTCAAGTGCCCTTCACATCTAAGGAAATATTATACCTGGTCGGTCCGTTAGTATAATTTACACTAACAAAAAGGAATGTTAAAGGAGTACCGACGTGAGAATTTCTAGTCATCTTTTGTTATTTACTATAGCGAAGCTGCCTATAGGTATACCCTCCGGAAAAATCGTGGCGGCGAACAGAAATCTCCTTGCGGCAAAGCCAACTTTCTCGCCAATGTTCTGTAGCTTTCAATCAAATGTAGATATCTTGGAAAGAAACATACCAAAGTAGGCTGCTAGGACGACTCTATCATTACGCCGAGCTTTATTTACTTGTCCTAATTAGTTAGTTTACAGTGAAGTCGTAAACGTTACAGAATTCCCGCCTGCTGTCAAAACATGGGCGTCTATGGCGGGAGTATGGTTAAGGAAAACGGCTGTAACTCTTGTTTTATCGAAACTATCCTGAAACAAATTAGATCACAATTAGCCGCTAAGACAACTCTAACATTGCACCGAGTTTTATTTCCTTTTCTTGATTACGTAGTTCACAGTGAAGTTGTATGGTATGATGGTATGAAGAACTTTATTGGGTCCTGAAGGTCAACCCTAGGTTGATGCGGGCCGCTCCCACGTTGGGACTGTCAGGCCGAGCCCTTCAGCCGCATCGCCGGCCTTCTGGACTGCCCGTAATTGGTCAGAGAGCGATTTACTGTGTAGCATTCGCCGCCATCATTTTTTTTCTTTGTCACATGTCACAGTCTCTGAAGACCGTGGGGCACTGCCAAAGCATGAGGTCAAGAGTAATGATACCATTGCACTTATTACAATTGGTTTGAGTTTCCCTCTTCGGATAGATCTTGTTAATAAAATCTGGACTTGGGTATGTCCTTGTCTGTAGCAAACGCTATGTGACCACTTGGGCTCTGCAAAGCTTACCGTGTGGCAATGGGTATTTCCTTCTGCTTAAATAATAGTGCTTCGTGATTTCGTTATATGTTAATAATCGATCCCTGAGTTCCCCGGGTGAATTGTAAGTTGCTCGTTCTTGAAGAGCATGGCTAGAAAGTCCTCGTGCTGCTTCATCTGCCACCTCATTGAGGTTTCTCCGAGCTCCGTCCACCACCCCCAGATGTGCCGGGAACCAGCGTATTTCGATCCTCCCATTGTTGACCTTCTCTAGTAATCTTGTTGCTATCCGTGCCACATATCCGTAAAGTTACGTGTGACTGTTCTAGAGTCGCTGTAAATATGTGTCCACCGATTAGCCCGGATGGCTAAGGCGATTACTACTTGTTCTGCTACTGTTGGGTCCTTGGTATAGACGGTGATGGCATCCCGTATGTTACCTTGAGTGTCTACAACAACGGAGGTATACGCATCCTTATTTTTAACCCAGGCAGCGTCAACGAACATCACCTGCTGCTTATGTTGATCTATGTCTTGAAGGAGTGTCTTGGCCCTTGCCTTCCGTCTCTCGAGGTTATGTGTCGGGTGCATGTTCCTAGGGAACGGGGTCGTCTTAATTGTTTCTCGTAGTCCCGCTTGCAATTATGTTAATAATTCTCCTTTGTTGGTGTGGTTGTTAATTTCTACGCCTATTTCTTCAAGTAGCGCCCTCCCAGGTCGTGCCCCATTAGTTTCTCCTGGTGGGCCACCTGTTGAGCCTCAGCTGTCTCTTCTAGTGTGTTATGCAGCCCTAGGCGCAATAAGCTATCATTGGCCGTGCTGACGGGAAGTGCAGTCTTTATAAGCGCAGTCTGTATGAGTCGTCTGATTAAAGCGTTTAGCTTGTTCTTATCAGCCTGTGTCTATTGTAGCTTGCCTGCCACGTACGAGAAGTGGCAAAAGGCGAATGCATGTACTAATCTTATGGCACTGTCTTCTCCTAGCCCCTTATGCTTGTTGGTAATTCTGCACAGAAGCGTAATGACTTCTTCTGACTTGTTAGAGATATGTTGTATCACCCTGCAATTAGATCCATTCGCTTGCAGGAGAAGTCCTAGCACTCTAATAGTATCCACCTGCCTGATTGGTTCTCCATTCTTGGCGTATATGTCAATGTGGGGTTCTTCCTGTTCTATATATCCGTTCGGCTTGCGCCCACGCTTACTGCTCCGTAGTACCAATAGTTCTGATCTTTTAGCAGAGCAGTTCAGTCCCATACTCTCCAGTATTGTTTCCACCACATAAATGCTTTCCTGTAGTTTGGTCTCCGTTTGTCCCATATTACCTTCGGCACTCCAGATTGTTACATCATCTGCATATATTATAGCATATATCTATAGATTTGACGCTAATCAAGAACCTAACCGGCGTTGTCACAGAGCCATTGGCGATGTATCACAGCGACCACAAGGCCATCATCACTTGCGTGACAAGATAAGCATAAAATAAAGAGAAAAGAGACAAGAGAACAAATGGTTGTGTATTTCGTCGAATTTAGCATAAATGACATGCACAATTATATGTATAGATCCGCATGCAACGAAGACACCACATCATTATCGCTTACATATTTGCAACCGTACAACGCACGCGCGTTACTTTGGTATTGTTGTGTACCATTAATCGATTGTGCACAAGAAGCAGGCTCAAATGGCCCCCGTTGTAGCGCCACGCATTACGCAGTCAGCTAAATTGGGCTTTCGCTCTTCGGTAACAGCGGCATAGCTCGGTAGTACGTTCGTCGATCCGAGAGGCAATGATGATGCTTCGAGAGAGCTCACTGCCATCTCAGAGTTCACCTGTGCTCATCAAAAGTCATGTTTCACCATCATCATTATCATCACCATCAGCCTATCCTTATGCCCACTGCGAGGGCGAAGGCCCCTTCCCACAATCTCCAATTTCCCCTGTCCTGCGCCAACTGATTCCAACTTGCGCCTGTAAATTTCTTAATTTCATCCCCCCACCTACTTTTCTGCCGTCCTCGACTGCGCGTCCCTTCTCTTGGCAGGCGTTCTGCAACACTATTTGTCCACCGGTTATCCATCCTACGCATAAAATGGTAGATCACAGCACAGGCCCCGGCCGACCCGAAAGCCCGGGCCCGGCCCGGGCCGCGGACCGAGCCGTCCGGAGCGTATTCTGGCGGGCCCGGATCGAGCTCGGGCTTGAAGCCACGGGCCAGGCCGTACTCGAGCCCGCTCACCGAAGGGCCTGATTACAGTGCCTTCGAGCACACGCGAACGTTATGCATTGCATGGTCCAAGGCATTCTGTGCCAAGCTGAAGTGATACGTGTAAAGAGCTGGCGCTTAGTGTGCTACCTTAGCAAAGAAAATAGAAAAACAGACGAAGTTCTATTTTTTTTTTTCACAATAACTAACATTCTGTCCGCGTCAGGAAAAATAAATTTTCCTGTTACTGTTTTTGCGACTGCACTATTACAATTCCTTATGGTGTTACATTATTTTAGCGCTACCGCAAGGGGTGTCTCTTTCTACTTGTGCGTTTACTTTATGCTGTATTATTTTAGGGCTAACGCAAGGGGTGTCTCTTTCTACTTGTGCGTTTACTTTAAGCTGTATTATTTTAGCGCTAACGCAAAGGCTATCTTTTTCTACTTGTGTGTTCATATTATGCTGTATGCCCGTGAATTCGCCTGTTTCTATATATGTACATACATATTCGCCTTCTAGATAACCTCATAGGATCAGATCGTACGATCAAGGTAAGTGCATACGCACCAGCGGGAAACTAACAGCACGCACAGGCAGTGGGATAGATCACTGATGGTCCCATGGGAGAAACAAATATTTCGGTCTTTTATTACTCACGCACTGCAGCTCATTAGACCCCGAGAAGATGAGGTACAATCGTGCGGTACTGCGGTACAATCTGTAAGAAATACGTTTTTTTTTCTTCTTTTACTTACAGGCCGGGCCTGGTCATGCACGTTGGTCCTAGCTATACTTAGTATTATACACCAGGGCCCACGCCGGGCCCGGGCTTAATAACACAGGGCCGAGGCGGGCCCGGGCTTCGAACAACGTCCCGGGCTTGGTATCAGGGGCCCGAACTGGGCTAGCGCCTAATAAAGCGTGGCTGGGCCGAAAAAATCAGGCTCATGCAGTGCTCTATTACATCGCCTGCCCAGCTGCATTTTTTTTCTCTTAATGTCAATTAGAATATCGGCTATCCCCGTTTGCTCGCTTATCCACACCGCTCTCTTCCTGTCTCTTAAAGTTACTCGTAATATTTTTGGTTCCATCACTCTTTCCGCTGTCCTTAACTTGTTCTCGAGTCTATTTCTTAACCTCCATATGTTAGCACCGGTAGAATTCAGTGATTGTACACCTTTCTTTTCAATAATAGTGGTAAGCTCCTAGTCAGGATCTGGCAATGCCTGGCGTATGCACTCCGAGCCATTTTATTCTTCTGTAAGTTTCCTTCTCATAATCAGGGTCCCCTCTGGGTAACTGACCTTATAAGGCTTACAAGTGCGCAATTTGTTGCAGAGATTTGGCGGTTGCTCGGCTACGGCGTCCCCGTGCTCGACGCGTAAGGTAAAGAATTCGCGTGAGGAGGCTCACGCATGCAGCAAAACGGAGGGATGCCAATTCGCGCCCACCATCTTTGACCCCGCGGCGGGCCCGCTACGAATAGGGAGCGTGCACGATTGCAAGATTAGGCAGTAGAAGCCCACTAGCTGTATCATAACTCAGGGGTCTAAGCTTTGTAATGCATGAGTAAATGTCACTCGTGTATTTGTCAACTTCATTTCTGCACCCCTGTGGTGTCCATACACCCTCCGCAGCACGCACAAAACGTTTCACACACCCCACAGTAGCTGCGTCAGCAACACAGCCAATCCGACAATTCTTCATCATTTTTTTTTCGTACCACCCTTCATCTTCTACCTTGCAGAAATAGGCCTAGCAATTCGGCTAACCTGGGCGAGTGTTTTAATTCTGCCTTCTCTCTTTTGCACAGCGTGTGGCCGTCACCATGAGGCCCACCGAAGGCTGGGGCCCGGCGCAGACGCAGCAGTCGCTCAGGCCCGACGTCACGGACGAGAATGGTAGCATGAACGGCGGTATCGGGCGCGAGAACTCCTTCGACAACCCCTCCTTCAACGTGACTTACACGTTCGAGACGACCATCTGATGACTGCAGGACCTCTGCACCTCCCTGCGAAGCAAGAACAGGGCCAACGACTGAATCCGAGCCGCCTCGAGGGCGGCTAACCGGACTCAGCGGACGAGGTGCAGACGGGCGCAGCCGCGCTTTAATCAAAGCCGATGACTGAGGAGCACCGAGTTGGACGCGGTCCTCCCCAACTCTCCGCTCTGGTTCAACCTGAGAACGCGTGCGGACACTCGGTGCCTGGTGACGCGCGTGCGACACCAGGGTTTGTCATTTACGAGAACGCCGCTTAGGGTTCAAGATGTGATGAGGCAGCATGTTTCTTTGGGAACGCTTTTTTTTGTTGTTGTTAGTGACGGACGTGGGCCGCACGCAGGAAAAGGCGTGTGAGAATGCGCTCCTCTTTTTTTTACGTTTTCCAGCTCACGCGCGCGACCAACCGTGAGAAGTTGATTGGTGACTCCGCGGAGTTCGCCTTTTCGAGCTGTTCTGTGAAGGAGTCGGGAAGCCGAAGAGCACTCAGTAGGACGGTTGAGCCGACACCATAACGTTATATTTCCTCGCAGACTCAACACAGGAAGAATTTCGTTCCCTTACTCAACGCGTGTCAGCATTTTAGTGAGAAAAACAGCATGTCCTTGAAAATTCTGTTTAGCAAAGACTTCCTCGAACGAGGCGAGTGTAGAAAAGGTTATGACTAGCTGACTACGTGTGTAATTTTCATTTTATTTAGATACTGACGTCACACTCTGTTCGCTCATTGTGGTATCGTTTTATGTTTTTGAACTATACTGTAACGTGTAAATACCTGCATTTCTCGTTTTATTTCTCTCACTGTGCGTGAACGTGTGGCTCTGTTTCACCATCACGCCGCAGATATGTTATTGCTGACCTCAACTTGTCTCTGATCTCGTCACTGTACTTTCAAGCTGTGAGAATGCCTTTAAGCCCGCCCATCTTAATGGCTTTTCACTTATAGGCAGCTTCTCTCAGTTGGAACCAGCCAAAAAGCAGCGTTTCATACGCATTTGTAGCGTGACAACATTGCGTACAGTACATGCCAGCTGAGAAGCCTCACATTCTCATGGTTTCTCGACAACCGCATCATGTTGGGCACATTCCAGAGAAAATGACGTCAGCAAGCATTTCGATCGCCCGTCGCTGCTAGCGGCGTCTGCTTGTGATCCTGATGTTCATACGAGATCTCTGTAACATATAGCATCGTCAAGAATGACATGAAGTTTATTTCTCCCAACACAGCACTGCTTGTACAAAACGGTATATTGTTGATAGCCTGCTTATTTATTTGTTCGCCGTCGCTCTTGTTGGATGATTAACGGTTGAGTTTGAAGAAATCTATGTGACGCCCCTTCAATGAAGGCTCCGTGTCGTTGTCGTGTATGCATGTGATTTTCGTTTCTTTTTCGCCCGAGACAATGTTTGCTGGTGTGAACAAATGATCCTGTGCTTATGTATCGCACTTAATTTTCTTCAGTTTGCTAAGAGAGTGCGAATACTCACCGACATACTGCTAGACTTAGAGAAATCGTACGCTGAACCGCTTAGTTGGTGTTACATTAGTCGTGTATTGTGTAGTTTATGATGATGATGTTGTGGCCGTTCCGGGTAACTGGTGGTTAGAATGTGATCGCAGAATCCTTGTGACGAGTTTTTGTCATGAAGTGTGATTCCTCGAGTCGTTGACACTTAGCGTAGTATATCGAGTTATAGCCTTGTAAGAAAAAAAAAGTGACACTTGCAAAACTGATGAAGTGCTTGACATTGTACATTGAGAAGTTATTTTACATAGTTAACATTTTTGTAGAGCATAGCACATAATTTCTGGAGCGGGGTGCTCCGCCGCTAGCGGCCTCCGTCGATGAACATACACGATCGCTGCCATCTGATAATGCGCGTGGCCGCGCATAGCACGAAAATTTGTGTACGGGTTTTTGTTGCGCAGCATGCATTCTGATAGCAGTGGGAAATACTTGCGTTAGTCATTCCAACTAAGTGTTCAATGTTCCATTGCTCGTCACACGTAGACTCTGAGAGTCGTAGTTCATGCTTACTTTGTCCACTCGGTTAAAGATTTTGTTCCCGTACTCACAAATGGAATTTGTTTTCATTGGCGCATTTAATAACGCCTCACAATATTTACCTCCTGGCTTTATGTTGTGCCAGTGTTTGGAGAACGTGAAGAGCTTTGCTTTTTGTCTTGTTATTGTTTGTGTTTTCGGGGGGGGGGCGAATTTTCGGGCGTAGTGCATAGCAGGTTACGCTTATTGCCGTCAAACTAGTAGCATTAGTATGAGTGGTAAGAAATGAATCGAATGGCTGTAATCCCGTTTTCCCAGCCGTGAAAGTCGAGCGTACTAGTCGGCAGAGGCCCGCTCAATGGATTCTCACCGCAGTTCCATGACCTTTCAATACGTTACTCTGTCAGAGTTATTGGCCTTAGGATGTTAAAAAGTAAGCGATGTAGGTGTCCGAAGCGCAGTGGTTTGTCCCTTACTACGTCTTCGAACCTTAGCCCGGAAACACGTTTGCACAAGGACTTGGCGGTGGTCTCTGCCCCAGCGACGGATGACTGATTCCTAGATCCAGTGTGCATTCTTTTGTTCACAAGTTTTCTGAGGAGAAACTTGTTTTCTGCGTGTGCTAAGAGGAAAAGAATGCTCCCTGTGGCGCCTGCACTTTCTGGTGATATACGCCCGTACCACTACTTTACCGCACCGGCGTTGACTCGCGAGTATGTAGACCGTGCCTAAACACTAGCCTGACGACTCTGTGTAACGCTCAGCATATGTGGTCGTAGAACACTCGAGTGTAAATAGTGTACATTAGTGTGTTAGCTGTACGTGTCTACCGCGCTCTATTTCCATTTCTCTCGCTCGATCTCGGTGAAACCAGCATGTCAGAGGCCGGACATCACGTGTACATTGCGTGTATAGAGAGTAACTTTATGGGGTCGGCGCTCAGTTGACTGGGGTGCAGGGTTGACAACTGTGTGCATTTGTCTTTATTACTTTTTTTTGTCTCTAACCAGGAGGAGGGTGTACACAATTTTTTTCCCCTTTAAGCTTGAGCTTTGTGACGCTCGGGCACGTCACATGATGAGTTGGTGGCAGGGCTGACAGACAGTGAATGAATTCTTGTGAATCTTGCGGGCAGTGAATGAAAGGTAGAAAGAATTAGTTTGTGTATTGCGGGAAAGGAACTGCTAGTCAGTTTCGTAACACGTGTGCCCGCAGTGTCTACAAACTGACTGACCTTATTTCAAGTAATCCGTGTCAGTCTTAGCGATGAGCAATAGTTGAGAACCACCGCAGCGCCGTATGTTAGGCAACAATTATTTCTGTTTTCCATGATTCTGTCCACATCAGGTCCACATCAGGTTTCCTCGTGACTCTGACGACCATTCTGAGATTTGTTGTAATCCTCAACTGCGCGGCGAAAGGAATCATTTGTGTGCTTAGAAGGATGATGTTATAAGTTTACAAAATAAAATGAATTATAAATGAGGAGATGGATGAGATATTAACTGGGACGAAAAAAGGTTTTCTATGTTTTTGTTGCGATCGGCATAATAAGCACATTGAATTGGTAGCGCAGCTGCTAGTAGTTTGCAGAAAAACCTGACATGCTAATCTAAAGAACAGATCAGTCTTCAGCAGCCTACCGTGAGGTACATTATGGTCAGCAATGTTCTGAAAAACTCAATTACTCTTTTGTGACTGTACAATGACGTGACAGTTGTTCCGCAGTTACGTGCTGGCGCAAACACACTCATCGCACTGAGCGCAACAGAAAATTCGAGCATCATGTGGCAAACGCGCGTCACGCCTAAAGATTTCAAACTGCAAATTGCAGCTTGTGGACAAACCACTATCGAGTGTGCTTGAGAGGCTGGTGGCGTGCCAACTTCGAAAATGCTTTAGATTGCTTTGGATAAGTTGCTTGGCTTAGTTTATTACGTGCTGCATTGTCGGCGCTCTGGCGCGAACCATGACGGGCGCGATGTTGTTTTACGGTCTAGCACTCTTGGACTCATGTCAGTTTGCCAGGTACAGTTCAATCTCTACTCGTTTATTGCCGCAGCACCTACGCGAAACTCATCCAGAACACCGCGCCCGCTTGAGTTCGTAATGCTGCTGCTGCTCGGAACCCGGACTTTCTAAGCAATATCAACAGTATAAAAAAAAAACGAAACATTGGGCAACGGCTGTCAGCACTCGTACCAATGCTGTTGCGTTGGGTGGTCAATCAAGCTGTGCCGTAGTTGTGTAACACGAGTCTTGCCGAAGCCTAGGGCACGCCTACTTCAGCCCTTCCTATTTCTCCTCCTCCTGGAATATAGTCTTTCATGAGGGGCGCGGCAAGTGGCGTTGTTTCGCCAGCGGGAGGGGCCCGTGCTGTGACGGGCCCGTGGGCAAGTCTGGATCGATCTCCTTCCGTCTATATACTGTCGTACCTAACACTCGCTTCACAACACTCATCGCTGCATCAGATCGAGCGCATGCGCATACTCCGTCTCTCTCTCCGTGTCCAGTGCGGCGTCTCGACGTCGCCACGTGCGTGCCGGACAGCCCGCTTCGAGATCTGCACTGAAGGTCCGACTTCCGAGATCACGGCACGACGCTGGTAATTTCGGAGGCCAAGCTTAAAGGGATGCTAAAGAGAAGCTAGTTCAGACTCGTAGGTTCCATATATTTTCGAAACACTGGATTTCCTTCTCAAGGGGAAGTTGGTTAGTAGAGGAGGGAGTCGAGACTAATTATTCCATTTGAACATGTTGCACCAAATCAAACCGCTGATTACGACAGTTTCGACGTTTCTGATTTCATGGTATTAATTCGCTTTTGAACCGTTATCATGCATGACAAGTTTATAAACGTTTTCCTGCTTATGTTTGCGCACCTTCACGTGCAACTTAATTTTGCTTAGTTCAGAAAGAATCGGCCATTCCGAGACAGACGAAGTCAAACTTTATGACGTCACGGAACCTTCCTGCAGACATTTTCAAGTAGCGTCGCCCCTGCAGTCCGTCGTTTCTGCGTCCGTTGTAGCTTATCGACCATCCGCTTACGGTACGAGCAATAAGTACTGTACTCAAGAATGCAATGGGCTCGTCGAGCTTCGCCTAAAATTTCTCTTTGGCCTCCCTTTAAGGTGAAGGCGCACGCTAGCCCACGGCTTTTGCTCGCCGCCCTCGTGAAAGCTCGGTGTGGAACTGCCAGTCGTTGGTGCAGATGTTGGCGCCCTTGCGCGTCGTTGGGCATGGTGGCAACGGTCTTGGCGGAAGCGGGTGTCCGACAACAGTTATGGTAAATGAAAATTGAAAGCGAAGCCGTCAGTGAGCACGAGGGTGAAGTTGGCGCTGTAAAGCTCACGTGTACCTTGTACCACTGAAGGCGAGAACGACATTTATAGTTGGGTTTTCAATTCGAAATTGGGAATTTCACTTGCAGTCGTCGAAAACAATGTTTCGTGTTTGTCCTTATGTGGTGTTTTGCTGTGAGGGAGTGGCTAACTCTAAAGGTTGGTGGCCAAACTGACCTGACCTTCATAGGCGATATATATATATATATATATATATATATATATATATATATATATATATATATATATATATATATATATATATATATATATATATATATATATATATATCGATTCACCTTGGTAAGCTAACCAGGTTAAACATTGCCGCTTATGTCGAACCCATCAGCGTTTTCGTACACCAAAGCGGGTTTGCGAAAGTTATCGAGATAAGAACCTCCGTGAACCCATTTCTCTATTTAATTACTCGCTATGAAACACTTCATTTCAACCTATTCAACGCTCACTTGCAATCGTGTCTGTGTACCCTAAAAAGCTGTTTGCTCCATAGCTTTATTTCTCTCATCCAATGCCTCAATTCTGCCTCGGTCACGTGCGGCATCCCAGCGCTCTTCTAGCCAGTGACGCAGCAAGGTGACGTCATCAGCCGCGCTCGCCGCTGCAGCCTTGTCGGCGGCGCAAGGAGCGACGAGCACTCATTGAGGACAGCACGAGACGTGTAAATAGGCAAACACCACAAGGCGGTCGCACGCAATATATGGACGGAACGCAAGGTGTCCTTGCTGGATCGTGTGATAACGTGTACATAGACCTTTCAGCTCACCGTCAGCTACAATTAGATGAAAACCGCGTCGAAGTGTGTAGGCTGAAGGCACCTCGCTTGTTTGTCTTTTTCTTTTTTGTCGATATTTTGCTGCAGCCCCACCGTGACGATTCCGTATGCATTTCCACGTAATTGAGTAGAAATTGTTTTTGGGCTATTTCGTGCACCTTTTCTTCACAGTAAGTTTAGCGCGCAGTACATGACGTCACACGCAAGGAAACGCTGGAGGAACACCGATAGCTGTTTTTCAGTTGACAAACAGTTTTAGTTACCGTTCGCCCTTCGTGTGTTTGTTGGTGTGGTCGCTTGCTTCGCACAAATATAATCTAAAAATCATTTTCATATGTATTTTAAGCCACTCTCACAGATTTTTTCCTTTTTTTAATTGACTCAGCGTCCACGACATTCCCGCATGAATTCTATAGGAAATAGCCGTGATAATGCATACGAAACCGTTTTGGTGCGGGGAGGTATACCTGTGAAAAAAATACATATATGTATAAAGACCAGATCGTTGACTGTTTTTGAGAGTCTCTAATGGAAATATAGAACGTTGGAAATTTGAGGTGACACTAAATGCAAGAAGTTTATTTTTGAAGAGTGCTGTCCTTATGTCTAGCGGGTTTCATTCGCGCAAGTATAATGTTGATTCTCTTACGGTTCAATTAGCGTTTCTTTTGTGCGGACACCCTTCTTTAGGTATCTGAACAATGTGATCGGGGAAGTTTTGTTTAGCTTTCTATCATTCGTTGAATGCTCTGTCGTCCGGCTGTATTTTGTCAAATTAAACCGTTTCCGTTAATGCTTTCATAATCGCAGTACAATACACACATCAATCGTGATTGGTGGACAGATTGGTCGCGGTTGTCGTACTTGTTTTCCGCCGCTGCGATTAGATTCTGTTTCTCTTGAAAAGAGGTGCCTTTTGTGACTCTGTGTAAGCCAGCGTTGTTGTTGAACCGCTGTGAGCACGTGTACATTGGAAATGATACATCTGTACCTTGAGTTTGATAGCCGAATAAAAAGAGATAAAAAAAGGAAGCCTGGCCAATGTCGTACACCTGAAATTAAAATTTTCGCAGGTGGACAATCAGTCAACACAGCAACAGAAGTGAGGAGGAGTTTATTTTACACAAGTAATGAAGGTGCTCGTGAGTACAATCAATGATAGGGTGCAACCCGTTCACCCCGGTTTGCAACGCCGGGCAAACGAACCAGCGTTTTCCCTGACTTTACGGTAAGTTCTCGGCGGGCTTCGTATGCAGTTCTACAAGAGCGCGCCCGTACCCTTGCAAAATCAAGCAACTATTTGCTAAGCTGACTGTGTTATTCCGGGCGTATGAACGTGTTAATCACCACTAAGAAACCGTTTCATGACTTATAGGGTGAAGGAACGTAGAAATAACATCAGCGGCCGAAATACCTATGGTGTGGGGCTCAAGTCTGCATAGGGCAGCGAACCGCACAGAGCTCTATGCTTCGTTAGGAGGAAATAAACATAATCTTCGAAATAAAAGCCATACGCCCAACTCTACTTTAGATGGAACAACTTTCTCGTTCAGCCGTATTGATTTGCATCTCTGCTAATAGAAAGCGACGATTATGACATTAACAATAAACTAATACCGGAGGAATCTATAAAAATTTATCTCTGACAGCCAACTTGTGCCCCATCGCATAAGGGACCAAATGTCGTCTCTCAAAGCTCGCGGTCAGCGTGTCCGTACAGGCTGCATGAGTTGTGCCTCGGTGAAATAAGCTGCCTGCCCGCGCGGAATCGCAAGAATCTCCGCTCAAAATGTCACAAATGAAGATAACCGACTGATTTGGGCTGCGCTTGTTGCGATGAACTGCATGCCGAGTTTTATTTTGTACTTCACATTGCTATTTTGTATTACTTTTGTAATGTAGTGATCTCTGAGCGCCCTTGCGATTAGGTGACTGCAAAAGTTACGTCATGCATACAGGGGCTAATTATGTGTGAACGAACAGCGTACTGTGAATCTAGCAATGAAGAAATGGCTGTGTACAAAACGAAATGGATAGATGCGTGCGCTATAGAAGAGCGCTACGAACGTTCCTGTTAGGACTTTACCCTGGCTAATAATTTCATTGTTGCATGTAGCGCGTTCACCTTTCTCTTTCGGCCTAAGCGTTATTCGTAATGAAGGGAAATTGGGTTCTGACAAAGCAGTAGTATTAAACAACCACCACATGAACCACTATGATTCCTTTAGTACTGGCAACCCAGCAAGAGGACCAGTGAGATACGGTGCGAGCTTGAAAAGGTAAGCAATAACACCCATGCTAACACAATACACTTATATGCAGCATCGATTTCTTCAAAAGTGGAAGCACGCCATCTTCTTGCAACTGCTTGTGTCAACGACTACGACACTTTAAAGAAGGGTGCGAACAGAGGGGCGAGAATATTGTTAGTCACAGTCATATAAAGCCAGTGCTCAGGCAATGAAACCAAGGGAAACATACGGTAAATTGCCTGTTTTACTGAAGATGTAGAAATGATAAGCTAAATGGAAATTAAAGTGAGCGAGAGAACAACTAGCCGCCGGTGGCCGACGAACCCACGTCTCCTCATTACGCCTGCGATACTCGTAGCAATCGACCTACAGCGGCGCCGTCTTCTTATCTACTTTATCGGATATTGTATATGTACTAGATCTAGCCCTGGTATTGTTAGCGCTGCAGTTCACGGCCATGGCGGCAGATGTGCAACATCTTTGCTACCTCAGGTGTCACGTAATACACGAACTTGGGAGAAAGCAACGGGCCAACAAACCGTCGTATGATACCCGAAGGCGTCAAAGCTTCGCGAATCTATATCATCGCTATCTAATGAAGGAGAAGAAGGGTTACCGAGGGGGCCCGATTTTCGTTAGTCAATATGATTCGAAGCCAACAGACAACGAAAGCAAAAAAAGCACAACGTAAACTAGTTGTTCATTGAGATGTACAAACTATAAATTAAAGGGAGATGAAAGTGGACGAAAAAACAACTCCATTGTGTTATTTATTTATTTCGCACCTGTGTTGTGCTGACCTTGATGGAGTTGTACATTCTCACTCCCTCTTCTTTTTCTTTTATCTGAGCCTTTTCCACCAGTGCAAGGTAGAAAATTGAATATTCTCGTCTGTATAACCTGAATAGTTTTGTTTTCTTATTTATCCCTCTATCTGTCAAAATACTACTCTGAAGAGCATTTTCAATCTAAGGAGTACAAAAAGGGTGCTACAATAGAAGAAGTAATTTTGGAATGTTGTGCAGATGTTCTCGCTTTCCTTATTTATCGCCCAACGGCAATCATCAAGTTTGATCCAGCACGGATTTATTCACTTTGATATACCCACTGAACATATATGTATTTACGTGCCAAAAGTCGATAACAAAGGTGCGAGTTCGTCAGTTTGTCCTAAGTCCATCCCGATTTATTAGTTTTCACTCGCGTGTTAAAAGACAATGCTCACTCAAAAGTGTTGCTGTATATGTCCTGACAACTTTGGGCATAGTTACTCGACGCCTTGATAGTACAGTGCCTGCATGATTATGCTGGCGGCATCAATGAAACAATAGACTCTGCAGAAGTGACCAGGTCCTGTTCTAGTGACAAAGTGTCTATTATGGTGATCTCCGACATCATTTTGCGCAGTCAGTAATGTTGCTTCAGGTATTTTTTTATATTTCGTAGGAACACAACTCGCACAGAATCACATAACAAAAGTCTGCTTTTGCTACGGCGCACGCTCAGATCCCGCTACTGTAATATCATAGTTGCTGCTCACTTGCAGTTTTCAGTTTATCTACTTTACACTGATCTCGTCATAATTGTTATATAGCTCAAAGCCCCAATCCTTGTCGACGGGTAATGGCGACACTTATGTGTTCAGCAAATATTTGAAATTGGCATCCGCGACGGAGACAAGATCCATTCTATTCATGCAGCATGCCCGAAAGTAATTCTTGTTCTCAGTATTAGTCCAATTCTTTGCAAAAAAAAAAGATGCAGGTTCATTAGCACTCGCAGTGTGCATATTAAGCAGCCTTATGAATCTCCCTCACGCGCACGTCTGCCGTGCATCTCACTGCTTAAACAAATTTGCACCTCTTCTTGAATTGAAGGTGATTCCTTACGATTGCGAGAAATGGAGTACGACTGGAAATACCAACAAATATCAGCGCCTTACCGTTACCTATTGTTCATGGGCCAAAGCTCTTTGCAATGCCCTCGGACCCAAACTTGGAGCAAGTGCTGTTTTGAGTCAGCGTGCTCGCTTTCCTCTGCAACAGCTCTAATCGCGTTTCTGCGTAGCCTACCGGGCTCAGCCTGGTCAAGCTCCCTGCCCTTCCCTTATGACTTCCCTCTCTTTCTCTCTCTGTGTAGCGTACTGCGAAATAGAGCCTGCTGAGCGGGCCCTTCAAACACGCTTGTGTCTTCGCTCAGCCTTATGCGAAGCTCTCGCCGTTATGCGTCCTCTGTGCTACGCTGAATTTCTGCAGCTCGCCGCGGATGGCGCTGAGCATAGCTTGGGTCGAATCGCGGACGCTAGAAGTCATGGGAGATTGCTCGCCAGGGTCTGTCCTCCGGGAACGCATCGAATCGTCGTCCCGGCTTAACCTGCAGTCCTGTAAGAAAGTTTGCAAGCAGGACAGCTTAGACAGGCATTGTTCAGCAGAAAACGTAGACTGACTCCCCTTTACTTTCTGACAGCTAGTACTTCAGCGGCTAGGGTTACTATTTTATTTTTACAGTCATACTACTGATGCTGCAGAGAATAAACATTAAGAGGGAAGGTCGAGTTGGAGGCCTGGAAACGGGGGTGGGTTTAGGTTTTCTTAAGCTTTCCCAATAATTTTCTTTTTTATATCTAATGACACGTGTCCAAAAATATGTCGGTACTTTAGGAAGACAGCACCTCTTTATTGAATAATATAGTAATAATGAAAGGGAATAGCCGCGACTAGAAGCGCTTCCATAAAATATTTTATTGCTCTCAGGTTACCAGTAGAGCTACTCCATTCAACTTTGCCGATGGTCGTAATCGTTGCAGCTGAGGGCTCCTTTTATGCACCAAATCTCCATGCGGTTTAAATAACGACAGAATACTTAGTTCATTCACGGCATTGGTACAGTTTCTATGGCGTAGTACTTCCGAGCATAAAGTTTCTAGCTTGATGACCAGTCATGGCAGACGCGTTTCGATGGTGCCGAACGCAGAAGTGCTCGTGCGCACTGAATTTGGGGCATGTTACAGTATTTGTCTAGTCAAAGTTAGTACGGAGCTATCCATTCTTTCGCCTCTTAACGGCCCAAGTGTCGAGTCAGAAAGCTGAATCCAACGAACCAGGAAATCAGCCAACAGATCAATCGAAATTCAATCCAAATCAATGGCTTGATCAATCGAATCGATCAATCGAAATCGCAAAACCAATGTACGAAGTGAGCAGCCAAGCCGGGGATTGAACAAAAGCCTTGAGTCTGTATAACTCAACCGACTGACCGGGAAAGAAGTTTGTGCGGCAGCTTCCGACGTCTTGTAGATCGACCACACCACCCGGGGCTTTCCAGAGGAGGCCAGATCGGTGGTCTGCGTCGGCGCATCCTTCTTCTCCGGCTCTTCCGGCGAGAAAGACAATCTGCAGTGAGTTGCAAAAAAAAGTGCGGAACATGTTCAATTGGGCACGCAACTTGCGGAAGCAAATAGCCCGCCACAAGCTTTCAGCTTCAGGCTTTATATTCCTTGTTCCCTATACATGCGAAAACACGTGAAATGTAAAAATAATATAGTTAGGCTGCAATCACTGAACACTTTTGGAAGAAAATCACTGCATTTCTGCTCAAGTGTAATCTCGGTCACAAAGACTGCAAGTCTGTTTGAATTTGTTGCCCTTTCTGCACCGAGAGCGGATCACTTTCAGTGCAGCGCGCTCCACCTGCACCACGCTCTTCTATTTGATTTCGTGCAAGAGCAAGTTCAGCGTGAATAACGCGGCTCCCCTGCACTCAGTACTTTAGAAGTGTAGGAAGAAACAGAGTGAAAGCAAGGAGAGGAAAGGCAGAGAGGTCAACCAGACGTGCGTCCGGTTTGCTGCCCTACACTGGGGATAAGGGAAAGGGGAATATAAAGGTGAAAATAGGAAGCGAGTACTGAGTGCATGTACTCAAGCCGGTACACTTCAAGTACTGTACTAGTGCACGACTCGCTTTTTGTGCCAGTGACGGATGTGGCCACGGTACGAATATCTTTGTCGCAGAGAACGGTGTCGAGCCCAGTCGGTTTAAAGTTGTACGCAGAGAGATGCGTTGTACGTCGTAGCGTGGACAGATGCACAACGGGTGTTGGATGGTTTCCTCGCACCTACAGGAGTCGCACGTCCATACGGTAGGAGTAAGCGTTCTTGAATGCGACTACCAGCCACAAGCGGCACAGTAAGGTTGTT
Organism: Dermacentor andersoni; assembly: GCF_023375885.2. Taxonomy (NCBI): domain Eukaryota; kingdom Metazoa; phylum Arthropoda; class Arachnida; order Ixodida; family Ixodidae; genus Dermacentor; species Dermacentor andersoni. The sequence continues at coordinate 92,006,882 of NC_092817.1, read as the reverse complement.
TTGCCTCGGGAAGCTAGGCTAGATGGCAGTTGTAGTCGTAGCAAGGGGTCCAGCTTATGCAACCGGCAATTGAAGGCACTTGAACTCCAGGAAGCTTGTGACTTTTTGTGTGCAAGCAGACGAAGTTTCCTGGCAGCGCCCGTCCATGCCAAAGGTATCGGACGCGTCTGGGTGTCTTCGAGGGCAGACCGTGCAGCCCTGTTAGCAAAGTCATTGCCGACGATGCCACAGTGAGCAGGGATCCACTGAAAGATTATGTTGTGCCCTGTTTCCAGAACATGGTGGTGTATTTCCCTAATATCAGATATCTTCTGTTCGTATGTTCTGTGATGTATGGCCGATTTGATACCGTGAAGAGCTGCCTTATAGTCACAAAATATGGCCCATTTCTGGGCCGGCTCTTCGGTGACGTACTTCAAAGCGGCATGGAGGGCTGCAATTTCTGCTGCCGTAGATGTAGTCATGTGTGACCCTTTTAACTTAACAGTAGTCTTAGCTGGAACGACGAAAGCGACGGTTGTGCTAGTAGGCGAGGTCGAACCGCCGGTATATATATACATATACATACATATATATATATATATATATATATATATATATATATATATATATATATATATATATATATATATATATATATATATACATATATATATATATATATATATATATATATGTATATATATATATGCGGTCATGATACGTCTGGCGCAGCAATAGCAGCGTCAGTTGCTTCAGAGACGGCGGCTGATGATTGGCCTTTGCAATTCCGGTAATAGCAAGGTTCACTTTAGGCTGTGCCAGAACCCACAGAGGAGATGAAGGCTTCGACGCCGGTGCATAAGACGAAGGTATGTACACGTGCTCTAGTCACTCGTGAAAAGGTCACTTGAGGTCTCTCGGCTGGTAGACAAGCTAAGTGAGGGTCAGGGATCCTTGACAGACGGCGAATGTGCGCCCTGAGAGAGTCGTCGGCTACGTGTGTCTGGATCATATGGCCTCTCGCGCTGGCAATTGCTGCTAGTGTTGACGTGCACTGAGGCAGCCTCAAACACGTGCGAAGGGCTTGACTTTTTATGCTCTCCAGAGCACGAATGTTCGTCTTGCATGTATTGGAAAATACTAGTAGACTGCAACGCAAGAGTCCCAGTCCCTGTGCAGCTGCAGCATAGAATGGACTGGTGCACCCCAGGTTTTTCCGCAGGGAACTTTCAAGACCTGAGCAATGACAGATAACTTCTTATTGAGATAGACGCAGTGGGGGCTCCACGAGAGGTTGCGATCAAAGATGACACCTGGAAATTGATGCGTCTTAACACAATATACAGGTTGACCGTTGATTGAAATGGGATACAATGACATATCTTTGCGCGTATAGCCAACCAATGTGCACTTTTCGGTAGACCCACTGAGGCCTTGTTCTTGAAGATAAGACGCCGTCATGGTTGCCGCTCGCTGCAAGTTCTCGGTAGCAGACAATATGGCTCATCGATAGTTGATTCGTGCTGCACGGATGTACGTATCTTCCGCTGTGGTACAACAGTACCTGGCATAAGAAAAGTAAGTACAATTTCGATACCTCGGTGCTTTCTACGTATAAACTACTGGCTCCCGCGCTGCGATCAGCAACGGAGGTGGCACTAGTTTCGCCGTTGTTTCACCTGTCATTTGTCACCGTGTAACCTAGTCAATTGTCAGCATTAGGCTAGAGCCGAAATTGCCATTACTTCCTAGAAATCCTACACGCAAACTGGACCTCGTCTCAGGTATATCAAAGTAGGGGTAGCATGAGAAATAGCATAACCGCCATCACTCGTTTGTAGATATATTTGGTTGAGGTCAGAAGACGAAACCACTCCGTACAACAAGCTATTTCTGAGTGAGCATTGTGTATTTTGTTTCTCTCTGTCTATGGCTGACACACTGTCCTGAACAGTCACTCACATTGGTGGTCTCTGAAAGTCATTTACTGACGAATGGCGTGGCTTCGGCACCTTCAAACTGCTGGTCCTTCTCATTGCTGCAGCAGATGGAGGGACACGCTGCCTGCGGAGGCTGCGAAAAAGGAAAGAAAGAGAAAAAAAGTATGGTTTTGCGCGCTGTTTTTTTTTTTTTTAAATACGCGTTTCTCTGCTCATTTAAGCTGACTAGCTTTCTTGACATTTTCAGAGCAGTTTTCTTTCCGGATATGTAGGTATCTAGCTATCCCATCAAATATGTGGATGGATCCCGAGGGTAATGTCATCTGAAGTGCGGGCCATTCACGTTGTAGATGCCCCTGGATATGCGCAGACGTCACGACAGTGCCTCCAGAAGGCACAGAGTGTCCAGAGAGAAGCGCAAGAGAGGAGCTCGGCTCCAGTATACGCCTCAAACACTACGGTTTTCCGCTATCCGCACGCATAGATAGTCATCGTAGACGACTTTTGCACGACTTTTTTTTCTGTAGTTGCCTTAATAAAGAGTCGTCATGATCGTAGCTTAGTTAACATAGAACGATAAAAGCGAGAAGTTAGAAAGAGGGTAGCCAAAACTTTGGCATGGCACCATAAAGCGCTTGATATGTGGCCTTTGGCTGCACGAGCTTAACGCTCAGCAAACCGTCCTGTAGTTGAGGCTATACGCATATACACATATAGCCTGTCCCTATTCTTTGTTTAACGACCTGTATGCTTCAGGGCTACCACATTAAATGTGTCAAGTGCTTTGCTCTTGTCGGCGTCGCCTGGTGTAGCCTGTCTTTCTGTTAGCTATATTGTATTAACCGGTATCCCTCGTGGTTTTTGTTTCATATTCCGTCAAGCTTTTCTAGTGCTTCTGTACTTTCATTAACTTCGACACATCGGTAGCAAAAGCGAACGCGAAGTGTAGCCATGGTTTTTATTTCCATGCTTTAACGCACATATTGTTGCGTGAAAGTACTAACACATCCCATACATTCGAGGAGTTTCCTACAAGGAGAACTTTCCAATAGAGACGTTTACTCCTAGTGCTGTTATATATTCTTCTGTTTTATTTAGGTATCCCCTAATGCAAAAGTTAATCATTCTTTTAATTTATTTATCCAATACTACTAACAAAGCGAAAAGAGGTAGCCGTCGCCAGCGAATGGCGACAACTCCTTTGTTTATTTTTGCATCAATAAACAACATGCGCGTATAATTGCCGACCTGAACTTTTACCTTTCATGCTTCCTAATTTGGCTTTAATAAATGAACTGTATATATCGCAATGAACCAATCACAATCGTTGTTTACTACGACTCTCTATTTTAGCATGTGTGCGCATACGCACAGTGGCAGTGTTTTCGGTTCACGTGTAATTAAGCCCATGTCTTATATAGTTTAGAAGTGGCGGAAAGCTCGTCCTTTTTTAGCCAAAACAAAAATTCTCAGTATCTATATGGGTAAACAAGCTGGGAAAAGGAAGAAATTGGAGGAAAATAAAGTTCCAAATTCCTTCTGCACGTGGTGGCACAAACTAGAGGCGCGTGAGCATAACCTCCGAGATCTGATAGCGCGCCCGCGATCCCAGAAGCCATGATATGGCATAAGCCGGAGTCCTTACATAAGTGACATAGTTGCGGAGGCGAAAACCCGTGATCAGAACTTTTAGGTACAGGAAAGACCGACGACCCTCGCAGGATACTGGAATGCAATGGCTATAAACCTACGCTTGATGAGCAGACAAATACCATCCAGCTATTAACAAGCACAACTACTGAAAATGCCCCATAGGCAGCCTCACCTGCCGTAAACCTTCTTAGCTGCTGCTTTTTCAAGGGCGCTGTCGAGGATGTCCGCAATTTTCTTCTTCATGTGATCCAATTCCTTCTGGGCCTCCTTTAGGTCTTCGTCTGAGCATGTCTTTTCTGGGTTGCTGATGTGGTTTACCTCGGAGGGCTGCAGCAATGGATCGCAATGCAGAGACTGATTTTAGCCTATGCATTTGAGAAACTGACGCTCCCGAGAGCAGGATCGGCATATGGAGCACAGCGGACCATTTCTCTCAATTCTGTCACATTTTCGCGTTACCGCTGTGCCAATATAACTAATTGCAGATAGTATACATAAACAAATGGGACGATGATACAACTATGTTGATGCAGCAAGAAAACTTACCTTGGTCTTGTTTCGTTGCTTAACAAGCGTTTTCTTTTACTAGGTGCCCACTTTGGTTTTACGCACACATGAGCCCATTGGCACGTCGCAAGCCGGTGGCAGCTGATCTGTTGTCGCGCGGTCACAAAGGACACGCATCACCTCACCGGACACTTAGCGCCGGTATTTGTGGCATGCTGTACGGATATTTGTTGCCCGTGGCGTCACGCTAACCAATTTCGTAAGCTCCATGGAATGATTTGCGTTGCTTTTGGGGCATCATGTTGCACTGCCGACTGCGCTACGTTCGAAAGTTCCAGAAGTCGAAACCACAGTATGCCAATAGATTGTGATGTGTACTCCTTACTCTTAATTTTAGATAATGCATCGTGAAACATGATAAGCGATCGGGCACGAAACACCCTGATGACTGAAAATAACGCATTTTAATTTACATATATTTAGGGAACCAATTTAACATGGTGGTTTTTGTTTCAGTCGTGTTGCACGTGTGAGTCTTACCTCGTCGGACAACAATGATGTGGCAATGCTTTCCTGCGCGCTTGTTGCCGTCTTTTCTTCAGCCGATTCAGCTGATGTGGTTGATTCGAGGCTGACGGGCGTATAACACGATGAAGCAGGAACAACGATGAAAAAAAAAAGAAAGATATGGTTGTCAAAACGCTTTTACATAGGTGCTCACGTACGTGGTAGTTTAACGAAACGTGGACACACCGACGACATTCTCATAAATCACTCATGCCTTCCGTAACTGTAAATTGCATTCCGTATTTTAAGAACGGCTCTCACAGCGCTTCCTTCATTTAGTTCTACGCTGCACGACCCCCTCTAGCCTGCTACCATGCACCTATAAATTGTAGTATCGAGCACAAGGCCGATTTTTAAAGCCTTGCATACTTATGCACCTCTTCATCTATACTGCGAGATGACGCACAAGGACGCGTATGAGCAGTAAATCATGTAAAGTGCGTTTAGAAGAAGGACGAAAATGAGAAAAGTGAAATAAACTTACAATGTATGTTTGAAACAGATATTCTGATAGCTGGCTTCTTTCTTTTAAAAAATTGGGGATTTGCCACATAGCATATGTAGCAAAAAAAATCAATAAAATGGGCATTGCATAAAAGCCTGCAGCAAAGTTTAAGCGAATTTGTAGTCAGTTGTCCAACGGTTATACTCCTCTGGCAAATCCTTTTGATTTACGCGCATAGAAATCGGAATCGCATTTTGAGTAGTTTTAAGCAGCAACTAAAGAGACACCGTAGCGTTTTCTTGATATTTGTCTCTCGATTACTGCTCATTTAGTACTCCCTAATCCTGCGATGGCACATGCGGTACAAGTTACGTTAATCCACAGCAATGCTATTTGGTATTTGGCCCACTGAGCACAGAACATTCGCTGCCACATCATGAAGACACCTAACGTGTAGCTCAATGTCGCAACAGTCAGAACTCTTACGAGGTGTCGCTGTCGCTGTCCAAGTCACCCTTATGAACATCCAGTTGCAAGTTCTTGCGAGGCAGTGGTAGCGGGCAATCTGCCGAATCTGATAGAGGCGGAGGCACGTGATCGAACAAGCCTCCCTTTATCTCGTCCAGGCCAGGACTTACTGCGCCGCGGCATTAAGAAAAGCCATTAGTGGATTGCATCAGTGCATAAGCCAATAGGCTTATTCAGATAATCATGTGGAGAGGTCTGAAGAAATATCCGTCCGTGTACGTCAGTTAATATGATTAGAAACAGCAATGTAAATTATAAGTGCGCGCAATACATACTATATATGAGAGATGCTAAATCTGAAAGGATAAGGATTAGTTAAGAAATGAAGCATCAAAAAACTAAACATAAGATGACGACAGTAGAACTGCGCTAGCGCACGAGCCTAATTATACTTATCGACATGAGAAATGAATAAGGCAAGCGGAAAGTACGCATTAACGTTCTACAGTGCATGCTATATGATGATGAAATATAGTTTGGAGATTTAATTCGTGTGGGTGCTGAGGAGAGACCTGAGTAAAGATAGAAAATTCTCGCTTGTTCATAGCATAGAGCATATGACGCCGTATATTGCGGGATTAGATTACACTTTGGTAAGTTCCCTCTCGAATGAGATGCATGACACACTAGCGTCTTGAGTCTACAAATCACTTTCTATATCAGAGACCAGATTTCCAAAACTTCTCTGCACATTGGCGAGTGATAACTGCTCGACGCCTGACCTGGTTCCATTAGTGAACTCACGGGCACGGGGGATTCCTTGCAAGTGGTATCCCGCCTTGTACACGCACGGAAAACTCAGGTGACCACACCTAATGCCGATTCATAGTGGCGACTGACTAACCAAAGTGCGATCGCTTTATTTTTATGTCTCTCCTCCACTTTCCGACATTGTTCCGTCTCGGGCGCTTGTTCCGTCCATGCCATTCGCAAACCAGTCGATACTAAATAAGCCCTTTCTGTCTTGTTTCTTCTAGTGCGGGTGATTGGCAGAATACGTTGACGCCCATGCAAATGACACTGGCTCCTTCTTTTCACATAAAACGAACGCAGGAGGAAACGATGCATGAATGGAATTCAACTTTGTTAGTTCGCTAATCACATACGCATCAGCGAACCTCATCCCACTCCATAACATTTTTTTTCTTTTTCTTAGTCATGAAATTATTAACATAAATGTTTAAAATAAGTAACTTTTGTTTTCCAGTGTTCAACTTCTACGTTCTTTCGCCTTGTCTTCAAAGGGCCAGTTCTCATTTCTATAAGGCCCGGATATTACTAACCGGCTGCTCAGACACTGGTTTTGTTCTATAAAAATAAGGTCAACAAATGTATTCGGACATATTACGCATAGTGCTTGCGGACGACTTCTCTGTGATGAAACTGTGCGCAATTACTTCTTTTTTTTTTTTTTAGTCACGCCGTCGTTCAGGAAGTGCCATTTGCGGCCTTCTCGGCAATGCGACGAATACTCGCGAATTCAGTGGTCAGGTGTCCCACCGTACCTTCGTCATAATCGGAAGTAACACGCAGCCTGCAGCTTGGAGCCGCTGATGCCCGCACGCCAAGGTCTGGTTCGTAAGCCTTGTTTACAAAGTATTCGCTGAGGTTCTTGGGCCTGGACCGCCTGCGGTGGAAAGAAAAGCTCACACAACCTTGCGTCACGGCCCTACGAATGTTAGGAGCGAGGTTGCGAAACTGCGAAGACTTCGTCGGCGTTATCTAAAAACAGTCTCGTGGCCTTGCTCCTAGCGCGAAAATACTCATGTATTGCTCTGCATGCTGAGACGCACATCTTTTATCCGTAACCTCTAGAGCATGGTTCGGCCACTATCTTGCAGTGAGAGGAAATTTGAATTTCTGAAGCGTGAAAACGGCGCCGCTAACACCACTGGACAAACAAACTGCTAAAAAAAAGTGGGCAAGCCCTTTTGCGCAATGGGGCTACCCACGCATAATCAACACCTCGTTGAATTTTATGCTTTTGCCGTGGACCTCACCAAGGCGTGAACTGTCGTAAAGGGTGGGCCTGGTGTCAAGCCGCGATGCTTGCGACACGTGCTGTGCAGAATTGCTTGGGAGGATCAGTGATGCAAGAAGCATCGGGTCGGCACGCACGGTCTGAACAAGACGATGTTGCGCGACAGCCGTAACAGAGCTACAGGTCGGTGCTGCAGCGAGTAGTGTAGGAAGGTTATCAAGATATGCAGTAACTTTTCGCGAAGCCAACATGACGCAAGTTCATGCAAGCCTAAACAGGACGCATATGTCGGCAGCTCGATCTCCCAATAGGAGAAAAGAAGCTAAAGCTTCTGTCTCCCTTCTTTTACTCGTCTGTTGTGATACCTTCGATTTTGGTAGTGTACCAAAGGCTGTCGAGCTTCTTTTGAACAGCTGAAATTAGCGTACCATTAATACCCCTAGAAACTGCTGTGCTTGGCCGGATGCAGTTATCGACGGCTACCCTGTCTCAGAGCCCATATTTCAGCTTGCAATATTATGTAACCTCACCAGTAAGAAATCTCTAGAAATTGTGAAAAAGCTTTTCGACGGTAATGCTTCTCGGCTGCAGTAAGTTTGAACGCCCTATTTGTTATCCTTAGGCCATGCTAATAACACAGAGAGGGACATCTGTCGAACACAATTCCATAGTTTTTTTTTTCAGCGACTTCGTTGTAATGTTTGGGAAACAAAGCACGATTGTAACGGTACTGCGCTAAGGCACCCAAGAGCTGTGCTTCTTTTGGCAAAGCAAATAATTGCACTAGAGCACCTTGCATACCACGATAGATGACTTTAGCTATCGTATTCTGATGATGTGCTACTTACGTCGTTCGGATGTCTGTTTCCACTGGAGGCGCTGACGGCACATGTATTGGGCTTGTGAACACGTCCTTGTAGGTTTTTTCGCCTAGTGATCCAAACTTTCCGGCAGACTCCTCAAACATCTGTAAGTCAGAAATGCCGACGGCATGCAATGTGACTTGGTCTCGTATAAAAATTACGGTTAAGGTTGTACTTTGAGATGCTTTTGCCCATTATGCGGGTTTAATCCCCGGGCCTTTGCACGCGCATAGGTTTCATTTTTCCCCGAGACGTCCTACCAGTAAATCCTCTTTCGGCTGTGGAATTGGGTGCGCTTATATGCGCTGCCGACTGCTTTCTCCAAGATAGAGTATATTACTATACATCACCCACAGCTTTGTAACACCGCATTCTTTTTCTAAAACACATTTTTCAATATCCACGAAAGGAAACTCCTGTGCTCCTTTGCTAGCTATAAATTTTGGGCTGTTCAAATGAGATCACGGTGGTGAGACCTGAAGAACCCCTATTTCTTGAAAAAAATTATTGAAAGAGATAAGCATGGTGCAACAAATAGGGATTACTGCTACCATGCTCAACCAAGACAGAGGGAAAGCAAGGAAAGGAAAGAAGGTCAGCGAGACGAGCGTCCGCTTTATTACCCTAAACTGAAATAAAGAGGGGAATAAAAAGACGAAAAAAAGGGTGAGAGTGACCAATGCACTAACATTACAGCACGCTCTGAAAGACTGTAGAGAAGGGTACTTCTTATTCATTTCTCAGGTGCGCTTTCACCACCTACTGTAACTCAAACTCAAACGTGTTTTCCATCATCATCATCATCAGCAGCAGTAGTAGCAGCAGCCTATTTTATGTCCCTTGCAGGACGAAGGCCTCTCCCTGCGATCTCCAATTACCCCTATCTTGCGCCAACCGATTCTAACCTGCGCCCGCAAATTTCCCAATTTTATCACCCTGTCTAGTCTTCTGCCGTCCTCGACTACGCTTCCCTCCTCTTGGCGCCCATTCTGTAACCCTAATGGTCCACTGGTTATCTAACCTACGCATTAACTGACCTGCCCGGCTTCATTTTTCTCTCTTAATGGCAATTACAATATCAGCAATACCCGTTTTCTCACTGATCCAAACCACTTTATTCCTGTGTCTTAACGTTATGCGTAGCATTCTTCGTTCCATCGCTCTTTGCACGGTCCTTAATTTGTTCTCAAGCTTTTTGTCAGTCTCCAAGTTGCCCAATATGTCAGCACCGATAAAATGCACTGATTACGCCCCTTCCTTTTCAAATAAAATGGTAAGCTTCAAGTCAGGAGCTGACAATTTCCGCCGTATGCTTTTCAAACCATTTTTATTCTTCTGTGAATTTACTTCTCATGATCAGGGTTCCATGTGAGTAATTGACCTAGGTAAACGTACTCCTTCACTGACTCTAAAGGCTGACTGGCGATCCTGAACTCTTGGTATCTTGCCCGGCTAATCTTCATTATCTTTGTCTTATGCATATTAATCTTCAACCCCACTCGTATACTCTCTCTTTTATGATCCTCAATCATTTGCTGTAACTCGTCTGCAGTGTTGCTGAACAGGACGATGTCACCTGCAAACCAAAGGTTGCTGAGATATTCGCCATTGATCCTCGCTCCTAAGCCTTCCAAGTTTAATAGCTTGAATACTTTTTCCAAGCACGCAGTGAATAGCATTGGAGAGGTTGTGTCTCCTTGTCTGACCCCTTGTTTTATAGGTATCTTCCAACTTTTCTAGTGTATAATTAAGGTAGCTGTGGGATATCTGTAATTATGTTCAAAAATATTAACGTAAGTGGCCTGCACTCCTTGATTATGTAATGCCTCTATGACTGCTGGTATCTCTACTGAATCAAATGCCTTTTCATAATCTGTGAAAGCCATATAGAGAGGCTGATCGTACTCTGTGGATTTCTCGAGTACCCGATTAATGACATGGATGTCATCCACTGTAGGCTATTCCTTCCTGAAGTCAACCTGTTCTCTTGATTGGCTGAAGTCCAGCGTTGCCCTCATTCTACTGTAAATTATCTTGGCGAATATCTTATACAATACGGGGGGGGTAAGCTAATGGGCCTCTAATTTTTCAATTCTTTGACGCCTCACTTTTTGTGGATTAGTATAATGTTTCTATTTTTTCAGTTCTCTTGGACCCTTGAAGTTGATAGACACTTTGTATAGAGAGCCGCCAGTTTTTCAAGCATTATGTCTTCTACGTCTTTGATTAAATCGACTGTTATTCCAGCTTCTCCTGCCGCTTTTCCCCGTTTCATGTCTTGCAAGGCCCTTCTAACCTCATCGCTAGTAATAGAAAGAGTCTCCGCAACCTGCTCATTACATGTTCGAATGGAGGATTCATGGCTGCTCTGGGTACTGCACAGTTCAGTATATAATTCTTCCGCTGCTTTTACTATATCTTCGAGATCGCTGATAATATTACCCTGCTTATCTTTAGGTGCATACATCTTGGCTTGTCCTATGCCAAATTTCCTTCTCACTGATTTCATGCTGCGTCCATTTTTTATGGCTTCCTCAGTCTTGCTCAGGTTATAATTTCGAATATTATTTTTCTCCTTGTTGGTCACTTTTGACAGTTCCGCGAATTCTAGCTTATCTCTTCAGTTAGATACTTTCATTCTTTGTCGTTTCTTTATTATTAGATCCTTTGTTACTTGGGAGAGCTTACCTACTGGTTGCCTTGGTTCTTCACCTCCCACTTCAATCACTGCTTCTTAAACCAGCCTAGTTACGGTTTGATTCATTATCTCTATATCATCTTCATCTCTCTGTTCTAAGGCTGAATTTTTGTTAGCTAGTAGTAGCATGAATCGGTATGCTTTTACTCTTACTGCGTCTAGGTTAGCCTGTTTCTTCCTGACTAATTTTACTCTTTCTCTCTTCAAATTGAGATGAATCCTAAGCCTCGCCAACCTATGATCACTGCAATTTACTCTACCTAACACTTCAGCATCCTTCGCTATGCTGGGATCGGCAGAAGGTATGAAATCTATTTCATTTCTTGTTTCACCATTAGGCGTTTTTCCAGGTACACTTTCTGACGTGTCTTTCACCAAGCCACAACCTCATGGAACGTCCACCTTCCAGAAGCGCTGTTGTTCAAAGAAGATAGGAGCGTTAACGGCACAGCAGTCGAGATAAGCAAGTAGCGCGTCGAGTATTGGTGAGGGGAAGGGGAAGCAGGGAATAGCTGGGGACGGGATCGTCACAGGAATTTCTGCTTTACGAGGTTAAGCAGAAATAGGTTAAGTGCTAGATTACGGTACGGTGACACGGAAGTAGCTCACACAGGCTGTGGCTATTTGTCGCCCCCCTCCCCCAATTCAAAGGCAATATCATTAGGTACCATTATCACTATTATTATCTTCTTCTTTCCTTCTGGCTCTCTTATATTTACTTTTAATGCTAAGCATTAGTTGCCTCATTCTCGGCACTTTGCGGTTGGTAGGCATACGTAGGTAGGTTGGTAGGTTCCTTTCTCGCCTCGCTTTCATAAAAAGAAAATTATGTCTGACCGATGGTGGAATCAAGCCTCTCACATCGAGCACAGCAGCCCGTTTCCCTAACCACACGGCCTCGAGCACTACCTTTTTTTTATTGCAACATTGAACAGCATAAGCACAGCAATATATACATTAATGGGTACCAGTCTCTGGGAACTGGCTTTGCACGATATTTTGCACGCTGTTGTCTAACATATACCTATTTCGTCCCAAAGGCAACCAGCTCTTTGAAACACTCGGAGCGCGCGCCATATGCCGCTTTCTTATTTTCTTTCCCTGTGACTGCTCGCGCCTTGAGTTGCCCTGTTAGACTGCACGATCATCGGGACCGGCTCACTTCCCCTTTTCTTTCCTTGTAATAGTTTACGCTACGTGGAAGCTTTGCGACATTGTACCAACTTGATGACCGCCCAAGTTAATCATGTTTTAAGATTGCTTCGCTGGAGTACAAATGCAATCGTCGCTATAACATACACGTACCACATTACGTAGTCACAGACACGTACGATTGTATGACACATTGTTGCTGATGAAGCCACGATCCGTGTTTCCCTAGCTTACGCTCGTCCAGTACCCACGAAGAACCCGTCAGCGTCACGTCGTACGCTCTCGTCGAACGGCCGACGCAGAAACGCCTTTGCTGCCGTACGATCGTCTTCGATGCGGCCATCATCGTTTTGCTGTCGTCACACACACGTACGCTCCCGACTCCACACGTACAACTGCTAAATTTATGCAAGCACGTTGGTTCACCTGGTAAGTATATACAGGTACCAGCAAAATGCTTCGCATGGCATCGATTCCCACAGTGCGTCGTATACGCAATTTTTTTTATTCCTTTTTGTCCAATTGTTTATTTAAAACAGAATGTAGCCTTCGCGACCATCATTTACGGAACATGCGTCTTTTCTTAATTCTTTAAAGATGCACGGTGTGATGGAACCGCACTAATAACGGCACCGCGGCGGTCTCGGGTTCATAGTCGTACGCTCACAACACGCACCGGTTCGCCACCGACACCCCGACAACCACCACAAACAAGAAAACTGTCCCGCCGCTCACCTTGCGCCTATTCTGCCGGCCGTAAGAGCGAACAGAGCCAGAGTCGCTGAACGGACTGCGGTGCACTTTCGGACGGCAGCACTTGCAGTAGAGCACCAGGAACAGCAAGACGAGGAGGAAGATGGCCGCCAGAACGCCGGCCACTATCCACGCGAGCCGCGAGACGGACTCTGTTTTTGTTGGCTTGACGTAAGCTGGAACGTAATCAGGCACGCACGTGGACGCATCACACATAGTGGCTTGCATACAACGAGAGAACGCATGTCACTACTTAATACGATCAAGACTGGTGCAAACCAACTATGGTACAAGAAAATAAATTGGAACAAAAAATTCCCCGTGCTAGTAAAAACACAGTCTCAGCACAGAAATTTCAGTGGTTTTATTGGTCTTGCTCTGTGTTATTGCACAAGCTAAAGAGAGTGGCTCCTTGTTGAATAGGTGGGCGATTATTACAGACAGCATTGCAAGACACTCGAACCCAGATTATAAATATGCTGTTCATTCGAAAATATTTTGTTGAGGTAGCAATTATACGAACAGCTCGGGCGAATTTTCGCCACCACCATGAGATTCTGTATAGTTATATGTATGTATAAATATGTCATATCTCTATTTCTGCCGAATATGCAAGACAGATGCTATGCTATTCAACCTCCAAAGGTGCTCAAGTCAGGTCTGTGCTCTTGACTGAAGTAATCTTCATAATTTTTTAAGCATCGCATCCCGCTAGCGAAACTCATGAAACATTCCATTCGCAAGGGAGGAGTTTTATCTTAGATCTTCCATATATTAAATGTAACTGTCAGAGGTCACAATTTGAAAACGATGTAATTTCACTTGCGCAGCTCTTCAGCGACAGCGCTGTGGCACCTGTGCGATGCCAATGCAGGCCCTACGTACAGGACGTGTTGAAGCTTTTAAGGATGTCAGAAATTTTGGCGCACCCGCGCGCACCTAAAACACCGTCCGAAGAGTGCAACATCTGGCCGTCGATGTACGTGTTTCGCCCTTCAGGTGAAACTGGCACGTTCTTTAGCACTGTCATGTATGTATGAGAAGGCTCCATCGGGCAGGCAGAGGAGGAGGATAAGTGGCAAAGACAGATTTTTTTTTCTCTTCAGGAAGTCTGCAAGACGTTCAAGATTGCTTTTGTATATGTTACATTAATTAATACTCGTTAGCTGTAAAACAAACAACTAACAGAGAGAAAATGAAATGAGCTTGCTAAGCGTGATCGCTGGCGCCGAGCATAAAGCGAAATTCCGCGCCGCACTCACGCTCAGCCTTGACGACGACGGGGTAGCCGAGCAGCCGCGACATGTCCGTCTCATTGACCCCGGACATGGCCTCCACAGCGGTTTCCGCAGGCACAGGCTTGCCCTCTTGTGACAGCGTGTACACGAGGGACATGAGCTGGTCCTTATAGTCCACCGAGAGGTTGACCACCTGTGAAATGGCGAAACGGCGAGACAAGATCTCTGTTTTGTACAGCGCGCCCCTGACACAAGATGAGGAGTGAGACGGCAGCACTGCTGAACGATATATATATATATATATATATATATATATATATATATATATATATATATATATATATATATATATATATATATATATATATACATATATATATAAATATATATATATATATATATATATATATATATATATATATATATATATATATATATATATATATATATTAAGACACGGCAGCGAAACCTCCCAGTCATATTTACGAACACGTTTTTAGCGTTACTTCGGCAGTAGTAATAAACGCCAACTGCAAAGAAATGTTATTTTGCTAAATTTGTTATAGATATAGATATAATTTATTGACAGGAAAGACAGAGATGTCGACCTGAGCTACTGAGCTCTAGTCTGCCACTCTACACTGGGGAAGAGGTATAAATGAATAGTGTGCGCTACTCACGCTCGTAATTGTATAGTTTTCTTGTTAGCAGCCTTTATACAGCCCTTGTAAAGGGACAATCTGGATGAAGGAAATCCTAGTACGACAACTTGTGTTGCCGCTTTCTTCTACACCCGTTTTCTCTTCAGCTCTGTTCCTAAAGTCATTCAGACTCTCTCCCTGTGATCTTTGTTTTCCCCTTTCCCATTCCCCCGGTGTAGGGTAGCCAACCGGACCTTATTCTGGTTAACCTCCCTGCCTTCTACTTTTCTCTTTCCTCCTTCAGACTAACGCAACCTCAAGCCTCATGACGGCCAAACTCTATGACCAACGTCTGCAATGAGCACATAGAATCAAGGAACTGGAGCAGATCACTGACTGTTGTAGCTGAAGATACGTGAATAGCTAGTGAAACAAAAATGAGAAAAACGCCAATGTTAATGTGATCCTGCTTGTAGCAAGAATTATCCACTGTGAATAAAGGCAAACTTCTTCCTGTGTGTTTTCTTCGTCTTTTTGAGCTGGTGCTTTCATCATAGTGGCTTTGTTAGCACCAATATAGGGGGTATCTTTATGTATTATCTGCCAAGCAGAAGCGTGCTGTATTACGCACAATGTGAAAAATAAAACGAGAATATTTGTTCTGTGCGTATATCTTTGCCATTGAACGAGTGAGTAATGTAAAAAAGCCAAAACTATGCCTTATGCGGTAGTTTTTCATGAGCACTTCCCACAAGCCACGTATACAGATTGGCGCAGCTAGATGTGATGACGCCAACGGGGAAAGGTAATTGAAGGTTCCAATTGCAAGTTCGCACCGATGAAAACTAATCAGAAGGAAGCGACTTAAAAGCATACTATATGCGCTGTTTCGCAAGCGTTTGAACACATTTCTACTGCTGATCTACAGCAGTAGTTGCGGTAGTATCCGGTCGTGCTATAATAGTAAAGATATCCCTTTTATACCATGAAAAGTCCACCTTCGTGTTATATTGATGCACATAAGGCATTCCCTTCCTGCAAAAGTTCTTGTCAGCATAGATCCAAAATCAAGAAAGGGGCCGACAGATGGAGTAGCACAGTGCGGCACAAATGTTGCATAATTAGGCAAAAAGTGCCCCAGAATGGCTAGCCAACGCTTCGATAGTAGGACCAATCTTTGTCAAAGGTGGTGTTGTCTTCCTCGACGGGTTAGATTTAACGGGCTTGTAGGGTGACGTGACGTGCAAGCGTTGTCGGCGGCGACTGTCTGTAAACGACGAGACTTTAAAAAATGTTAGAGCTCTCATTTGGCGTTTCTAGGTGTTGTTGCGAGAAGGACGGAGTTCGAAGAAGAGGGGAAGAGAGTGAAGAAGGGAACAGGTGGCAGGAGAAAAGAAGAGGCAGAAAGAAAGAGAGAGAGAAAGAGGGGGGGGGGGTAGTTGTGGGAGATAAAGAACCTTCAGAGAACTGGACAGAAACCGTAGGCGACGCAGGCGGCGTGCGTTTGTAGTTTTAGAAAAATTAGTGCGGGAGCAAGTAGCGCAGAAGCAACCCAAGGAACATGAGTTGAAAGAATGACCTGAGTGGGCCAGTAGCAACACGCTAAGAAATGTTGAATTTATTAAGGTGGCTACATGGAAGCTGTGGGAAAGGACGGGGCGTGGTGGGAAGGTATATGGGAGTGGGTTGGTCTTGAAAGGGACGTTAAGCTCAGTATAGATAGGCGAAGGCGTCGTCACGGCGGTACGCAGAAGTGGCATGAACCTGTAGGCTGGAGGCGCCGGAAAAAGATATACTGACCTTTGGGACGTGTCGTTGGCGGTTTAAAAACAAAAAACGAAACAAATGTGCAAAAGAAGTAAAGGAAAGAAAGGTAAACGGTAAAAGGTTTGTTTGTTTGATATATGCGTACTAGCGTGGAAAGAAAATCTCAAATTTAGTGGTAGGAGAGGGGCAAGGAAGAGCTCGAAAATGACGATTAGGTGAGCTTAAGAATAGAGCTTAGCTGGTGGCATAACGTGTTCTTGTGCCTTTGTTGATGATATGAAAAGTTTTTCATTGACAATTTTTATCTAATTATAATATTTGAGGAGTCGATCAGCTAATTAAGTCTAATTGTGTAATTAGACGAAATGCAAAAAATAATCTGATTATCTTCAAGTGACGGTAAACAACATTACCTTGGTTCTGTCCAGCTACGTGGCATTTGCATAATTTATTTTTATTTTTTGCGGCTCAAGTTACGTGGGGCACCCGGTATATATCCTTGCTCCATTTAATATTTTGTATGAGTTTGTTGTAGTCTCAACTACGTATTGTTTGCTACCAGTGGCATAGTCTAGACAGTAGATTATATATTGCTTGACGTGCAGATGAAACCCGAAGTTACCTTGTGGAGGTATTCTGACGCACTAATTTTACTCTAGTAGGAGATTGTACGTGCTTGCATATAGAGCACCTGGGACGGCCACAGGGACTGGTTTTTGGCGTCGTATTTGTCCTTAATTTGAAGTTTACAAGAATGTCCTTGAAATTAGTATAGCGTCTGTAGGCTATTGGGCGGGTCAGGGGAGATTTTAAGTTTCTGGTTGCTGATGATCGAGAATGGGGTAGTACTTATTGAGGATGTTGTTCAGGTTTGGGAGTGCGTTTGAGAATTTAGCAGTAAGAATAGGTGTTACTGATCTTGCTGATCTTGCGATCTCAGGGCAGAGTTCGGGGCCCTCGATCGGCTTACTCAAGTTTGGTTGCATTGGTGTAGGTTTTCTGAAGGGCGGTGTTCCGGTGGTTCGTGTTTTATAAAGTTTCTTTAAGGTGGTATACTCTGTCAACGTAATCTTAGTTATCAACGCAAATACGAAGTAGTCGTGTGGCCCGACCTTTTGCCTTTTCTTTTCTTCTTATTCTTGTGTTAATTTTCTTTAAGCTGCCACCAACACTTCCGAAATGTCAGCATATCTTTTTCAGCGCCTCCACAACACAAGATCAGGCCACTTTTATATACCGCCTCGACGATGCCTACGCCGATCTACTAAGGTTAACGTCCCTTTAAATATCAACTCACTCCCATACACCGCGCCTGCTTCCCACCACTCCCCGTTCTTTCCCACAGCCTCCATGTCGCGACCTCAATACCTTCAAAATTTCTAGGCGCGCTGCAACTGGGCTACTCAAGTCATTCTCTCAACTCATGTCCCTTGGCTTGCTCCCGCGCTGGTTACTCCCGCGCTCATTTTACTAAAGTCACAAACGCATGCCACCTACGACACCTACGGTTTCTGTCCAGTTCTCTGACGGCTTCCCATCCTTTATATCCCGCAATAATCTCTCTCTCTCTCTCTCTGTCTCTCTCTACTTCTCTCTCTGTCCTTCTTTTTCTCCTGCCGCCTCTGCCCTTCTCCACTCTCTTCCCCCCGTCTTCGAACCCTGTCCTTCCCCCAACTGTGCCTAGAAACACCAAATGAGAGGGCTAATGTTCTTTTTAGTCTCGTCCTTTACAGGGAGCCGCTGCCGACAACGACCGCAGATGAGGTCACCCTACAAACCCACTAAAACTAACCCGCAGAAGAAGGCAAGGCGACCTTTGACAAAGATAGGTCCACCTAACGAAGCCTTCGCCAGCTTTTCTGAGCCACGTCATCCCTGTTCAGATAACTTCTATGCCACAGTTTTCAGCAAGGATGACACTGACCTGGACAACCATTGATCTGCCTACGTAGCGTCTCCCTCGCCGTGATGCATGTAGTTGGGCGAAAGCTTTTTCGTACACAAATGCCAGGTTCTTCGCAAGCTTCTCTGTGTTTGAATGGTTGTAGCGCTCTATGCGCATCACTGCAAGTAAACGGCACGGCATAAAAAAACATAGACCAGTCCTGCGTAGTCAAGCAAACAATACATTCGCCGAAACAATTCGAGGATAAAGTAAGCAACAAACTCACAACGAATTCAAAGCGCCACATTCCCGCCGTGACCACCAAAACGCATCGAGAATGCGGCGTGTTTGGCATTACATTTTGGCAAAGTCGCAATTTTTTTTATTCAAGGTGGCTCCCATCCCTAGGCACATGAATCCTGGCCGTAACCAGGGCAGGCGCTGAGCCAGGGCGGAAGCCATAGCCAGTACCTACCAGGACAGAAAGAACTCCCTCTACGCAGATGCTGCTACATACATTAACGGCAGGGACGCAGTAGTGACTATGATCGACTCCCTACTAAAGGAGAAGGTCAGCGCATCGCTGAAGGACTGCACCGTATCTGACGCCGTGGAGGACGCCGTCGCTCTAGCGGTTGCCGAGGGCAGCAGATCCGGACGCTCGCTAGTATTTATCAAGGATTCTCAGGACGTCTGCCGGGGATTCATCAATGGTTGGGTAGGCAGGAAAGCAGCGGGCATCTTAAAGGCCAGTAGCGAAAGCAAAGAAAAACACCAGAAAATTTGGGCCCAGGGGCATGAGGGCATTGCTGGGAAACTCCAGGCCGGTCTCATAGCTCGAGGATTCGCCAGCCGAGAGAGATCAGGGGTCAGGGGTTCAGAAGCGGTGAACCGTACCTACGGGGATATTATGGAGCACTTCCGGGGAACCAGTAGGTGACAGTCCCTGTCCCACAAGAAATTAGGCAGGCAGCAGTCAGTGTCCTGGCGGCAGCTACAAACACACTCATATCCATGTCTGCTTATTTAGAAAAAGATACATACAGCCGCATACAGAGACGTTTGTCCCTGGCATGGTGAGAAGCCCACAGTATACCAGGCAACGTGGGAATGCCAGGATATAAAGGCAATACCCATGATACAAAACGCCACGCCGGAGCATTGCCAGGCTGCGCTGTCCAGCTGGTAACCGGACTGCCAGATTTGGCTGAGTGGACGCACCAGAAAGGCAGCTAAGGCCACGGGAGTTCTGGACTGATGGCCCATCCACAGGCGCTCTGCAGAACCCCACCTCTGGAGCAAATAAAGTTTTCTCTCTCTCTCTCTCTCCTGATGTCTGCAATGCTCCAAGTCGACTCTGCATGCGGTTCTAGAGATGGCTTTTATTCGACCATCACCAAATCTTTCAAGAAAGACTTCAGAGAAATTGTTCTTCTTTGGAATTTGTTTTAGACCGCTGGCACAACACATGCATATGGTTCAGACATACCTTGTGAAAGCGTGGCTCTTTAGCCCAGTGGGCGAAACACTCGGCTTCTCAGCACGGGGTTGTAGGTCCGATACTCGATCGCCACCACGAACGTTTTTCCTTTCGAACTTATTTTGTTTATAACATTAATTTCTTTATAGCGATTCGTCTTACGTGACGGACTGACGGGTTGTCTCGTTGGGTCGGCATTGAAATGCTTACACATTTAAAATTTCATGGAACATATAGTGCAATTCGGCCTGCATCGGTGGACTATCTGAAGAGGACATTACATCTACGACAAGGCCAAATGTCCACATATGCAGCCAAAATGTTTGTACTTAACGTTGTAATGATGTACTTTAGGGCACGTGTCACAATCGCGAGACAGGCTGAGAAGAAGTGAAGTCATACCTTTTTTTAGCATAAATCCTCAAACTACCATCCCTTTCGAGTAGTCTGTCCTTAAAATTTGCTAAAACCTTCTTTGGGGTTTCACTTAAGATCGTCCCGAATTTCTTGAGAGACGGCTTTGGGTAACTGCTAATTGGAACGCCAATCTATTTTGTAGCACATTTTAACGACAGATATTTTGAAAGCAATGCTAGATTTAGTATTTCTGCTAAGCAATCATAACTTTACTACTGCACAGCGTCACTTTAGAAATTGCCGCATGTGCCCTGACTTTAACATTTGAACAGGCAATTTATTTCTTTTAATTGCCTCCCTAGATATTGCAGTTTTGGTATGCAAGTAAGATCCGCCTCTTCAGAAAATCCATTTTAAAATGTGGAAAAGAGCTGCCTGCTCGGCGCGATCATTTGTTTGTATCTGTTCAGACTAAAAACAAGCAGGTGGCATGTCATTGTATCTGGGATTAATTCATAACGAAAGGTGTGCCAAGCCATCACATTCTTGAAAGGATGCAAATTCATAATCTGTCTTTTTTCAGCAAGGACGCTCACAGGGCTCCTTGTAGGGTTTTACTGCCAGAAAAGCTCGTTTCTTTAAAAACTTATTCATGAGAAGTCCCCTTACAGTGCGAGCAGACAGTGCCAAGCGCTTATTACAATGCAGTCTCGCTGATATGATTGTGCATAATACGTTTGTCGGATAGCACGTTCTTTTTTTCTTTCCCGGCCAACGTCCCATAGGAGCAATGTATTTTCATACGGTTATTGCGATCGCGTTGTCACCTGAAATTGGATAATAATAATGCAGGAATGGGGCTTTTAGTGATATTTATAAAGCTCATAGCTTCATATTCCAGTGTTCTGGCTTAATTAGTATTTTAACGACTCACGAACAACATGTTAAGCCCCAGGCACACAGGAAAACCGCACGCGGCGTGCCGCCGCCGGTAAAACGAAGCTGAGGCAGCGCGGGCACACGGACTGGCGGTGCGCCGCTGTTCAGTTGAGTGAGGGAACGGAAGCTTTCTTTTTCAGCTTCCAGAACAACTACATTACGGACATTGAAAAGAGGAGCGTTCAGGGCGAACTGACGAGCTATTTCAACGTTGCTAAATAGACGTGTGTTGACTGCGATTCGTGTGGCATCGAGAGATGCTACTCCGCACAACTTGTGATACGAAGCAGTATCACTCGACTCCCCACTAACTTTTGCCAATGCGTTTGTCACCAATTACGCATATTTTCATACTTTTTGGAGCTTGCTTTGGTTATTACCATTTTTGGATGACGTTTCATTTTCCGGTTCCCGTGAAGATCGTACCAACGAGACTCCACGTACTTTCTTAAGTATGCGGCTTCACAAGCCCAAATGAACATAAAGTATATAATACAGCTTGTAGCGTTCACGTACCTGTTTTTATCCAATACTTCATCTGATCATTCAGCGCTTCCTGCGACGGCTCCGAGCCGTTGTCGAGATGGCCGAATGAGTTAAACACCGAGGTTGGACTGACGACAGTATCTTGAGGGCTGCGACTCCAATCCGGCAGAGTCGTTGACGGCGGCACAAACCATCTGGACATTGATGTCAGGAACCAATCCGTCTTTCTCGTCGCGGGAGGACTCGTAGTGAACCACAGCAGCGTCGGCCTGTTGGATTCTGCGCTACTGTGCCAACTCCCCAAGGGCGCCTTCTCGCGGCCCTTCTCTGAAGTCCACAGAGCAGATGGGCCGGACAAGTACGACGCCTCCGTCTTTCCTGTTGGTAGCATTTCCGTTGTGGCAGCACTGAAGTAGTGTGATCCCGTCCCAATATCAAAAGTATTTCCAATCGGCAGTAATTCAGTGGTGAAAGGTAATAATGTTTCTGGTCTTATTAATGAGGACGTTGTCAAGCTTGACGAATATAATGGACTCGTCGATGTTGGCACAGTGTTCAGCTGCGGTGAGTGCCTGGAAGACTCGATGGCCGAAAGAGTAGTCGCATCGGCATTATTCACAGAACTTACGCCGTGCCGAGACAGATGAATCGCGGTATAATTTTGCGCAGATGCATTTTTCTGATTATCAGTGGAAATAGAAATCTCAGTGGTTGATGGAAACGAGTTTTGCTGGAACAAAGACTTGGTGCTGAGCATAAGTTCGGATTCGTTTCCTGAATACGAACTACTGGTTACGCTCGCATCTTTAATGTCTACTAATAAGCCACTTTCTATCTCTGCCAGCGACTCGTCTAGGACAGGGCTAGAGCTGGAAGAAAGCAAAGGTGCCAGTGGGCTGGGTGACAGGGACGTCAAAGTGCGAGGTGTTGGTGCGATTGCACTTGTGCTATCTACAGGAAACGACGATGTTATCAACACAGCCCCCTCAGAGGAGCCTTCTTCTGAGAAAACTGAAAATGGAGATGTCAGCGTTTGAGGCCCCGACGAAAAAAACATCTCCATGGAGTCGCTATGAAACGATGGTGTCATATATTCAGGCTCCGCCATAACATCGCCATTTGTCGCCTCAGGTAAAGCCACAGAAGGTCCCGGGTATTCTACCGAAGTTCTGGACAGACCCCAGCTGTCAATAAAGCCCGAATCTGAAGATGCCAGAGAAGTTTCTGTGCCATCACTAAGATCTCCGTAATCTATTGCCGTTGTAGTTGCCAATAGAGGAGGCAGTTCTCCGGGATCTATGGTAACAGTAGGTGGAACAGATGTGAAGTCACTATTCTGGCTGTTGTAGCTATTTTCTCCGTCTCCAGAACCATCCAAAAAGGCTTGGGCCAAGCGTTCCGAATCAGTGGTCCACGTGTGAACTGTATCTTCTGCCGTGAGCCTTGAACTGATGGGATTTCTTCGAAGCCACGGCCCTTCGTCCAGTCCTTCATCTTTCCTCACTGCATCTGGAACAGCAGTAGCAAGGCCAGAGAAAACAATGCAAGAGCGGAATGGTGGACATTTGAGATGCCACAAGGGCTAAAAAAATACAGGACTGCCTGTTTTAGAACCTTGAAGAACTACCATAGGAAAGGTAACAGCCAAGTTGACAAAATAGTACTGTTGCTGCCTTGACATAATTATTGAGCGCTCACAACAAGCACATTACTAAAGAAAACAGGGTAAACAAGGGAGAAGCGCTTCTCCCGTGTGTCCCCCTCGCCCCCCCCCTTTGTTTAGTGACGGGTTTTGCTGTTAGCATTCACCAATTATGTCAAGTATGCCTTCAGCAAGTAATCTTAAATGATGCTGTCTTGTTCATCTACGTGTCTGATGGTGTCTGATGTCTGATGGTGTCTGACCGCGTAGGCCCTTCGCTCACATGCGCATGGTACCAGTCAGTCGGAGGCTGCGTAATATAGGCCGCAAAATATGTTAGCTTCCTCCAGGTTCATTCTGGTCGGAAGACTTTTGAGGGGCAGGTGGACGTCGTTTTCGACACTCCAAACTTCCACACTATCAACGCAGTCCAATTAAGAATTAGTAGTTATGTATTACTGAGAATTTTCGCGTGATCTTCTTGAAGCCAGTAGCGTTGGTGGACCACATTCTTTCGGGTGACGACATTGCGGATGCGAGAGCAAACGGGTGTTCGCTGCTTTTGACACGAGATTGTAAATACCATGTTGCATGCAGTGCAAAAATATTTGGCTCACATGTTCACAAGAGCCTCGTTAACAGATTGCAATACCTTTTCACTTCGTTCAAAAAGTTTTTCAGGGTTCCTTTAACCTCAAGTGCTTGTTGTACTTTACCGCACCGGCAAAAAGGCTAAGGGCAAGAATGGTTATGCAGAACGATGTTACTATTTCTGCACGACATGCTTACATTAGCTATGACTCTTGGTTAGATCTTCCAGATTGCCATGTGTATGGACAACAAAAACAAAGTCCATTGTTATAAAATTTAAAGCAGCTGCCCTACCGTTTCTGGTGGCTGCTTAACTCACCCTACTATCTCATAGTCATGACTCATCGGCAGTGAATCTAAGCTAATCCCAAGAACCCACTGGAGGGTTGAACCTATCCAACTCTTTTTTTCGTTCCATGGACATGCGTTTCCTCTCCCATGCGGCCTAAAAGCTGCCCCAATTAAATCTTCTAAGCCGCCAGTAGCTCGGCGTATCGTTCACGAAAGCCAGTTGCTGCTTCATATCTCCAACAGCGGACAGCCCTGCATGCTACGTCTGTAGCGCAGCGGAGACAACTACCCACATTCTTCAGTGGATTCAGTATACGAAGAAAAGTTCCGTCGTCTATACTAGACAGGGTCAACAACCCTGCGCTCCTGGAGCACAGAGTGCTTAATCGCTGGTTCCAACCTAAATTTTCACGCATTGTTTTGATAGCGTTGCGATAGAGTGCTGGTATTGGCATAGCGGACAGATTTTAAACGACTTGTGCGCGATTTGAGCGCGATTGCTGACTGAGCGTATTTCTGTACTTCTTTTTATACGTGTTTTCATTTACCTAGCGTTCGGGCCTACCCGCTTGCTTCCACAATCGATGCTTTCATTCTTATGAAAGGCTTCCGTATGAAGGACCTCAGCTGTGCTACGAAAATAATTGTCGCCTCGAGTAGTTGGATCGCCAGGGAGTCAATGGGCGCAACGTCGCGTTGTGCGCCTCTGACAGGCATCGCTATCGGAAGAGCGAGAGCGAAAGCGGAAGTGAGCAGCGCGCCATGATTGCGTGCTCGGGGGTCATTCACGCGATGACCGAGCGGACATGTCATGCGCGCTGCGCGCTACTTGTCCGGGTGCACCTAGCTTTTCCTTCACCGGCAGCGTTCGCCTTTCACTTCCTTTGTCTCTCTCACTTTCTGTTTGCTTTGAAGCTGCCAATTCAGCTGCGCGATGAAACGACACACTCCTCGTTTCGAACCGCTACAAAGTTGTTCGAGATCTGCGCCTTAGTCTCCCCTCGCTCCTTTGCAGAGGCAAGAGCAGGCGGTTAAAGTACGGGGTGTCATCGTTTGCGGCTCAGAAATGTTTGTGCGCACTGTACTGTTCGCGTACAGAGAGGCACGTGGCGAGGAATGCACTCTTAAATGTCTTATTTGATGCCGATACGGACACTGGACACACATTTCAGTCACAGAAGATTCCAGCAAGGCATTTGCAAGATTAGAACCACCTGCATATCGAAATTCCCGGCAACGGCAATGGCTACGATGAGCGAGTGTGCCGAATAATCGCATCATATAATTGATTGGGTTTTACGTCCCAAAGATAAGCATTGGGCTATGAAGGACGTCATATCCGAGGACGGCGGATAAATTTGGACCCTCTATTGTTCCTTAGCAAGAAGCTAAATCTGCGTGCACGAGTCCCTGATTTTTTTCCCTGCTTAGTGGGAATGCAAAAACAATATAATACATATTGTCTCTACTGCACAGAGTACGAAAGGCCTAAAAGCAACGGCACTTCGGAATACTCTGCATGTTTTGGAAGCCACACAGATTACTTAAATCTGTTAACTAAGAGGTGTGAATTTTAGTTAGAACAGTTGCTAAGCACGAATCTGGCTGCGACTCTTGTTATCGCATGCACAACAAGACGGACGCTAGAATGTTAGGCGCGAGGCATCTGTGGCGTCCGATAAGGTTGTATGCAAACAAATCCACATATAGCAACGTGCTTTTACAAAACAGTCGCCGAAATTGTTTGAAGGAATCAAGACTGATTACCATGCCATGCATGAGTTGCAAAAATGAATACAATATTGCTTATGGTGTAAATCGTGCAACACGATGTCCCTCTCTCTTGCGACTGCCTAATAACCACCACAGGTGCTATTGCCGGTTTTGACGTAACTTGTGGTACCCGTACTCAAGGCACCGCAACTCCTCAGCTAGCGGACGTTGATGATAAAACAATTATAAAGATTTTACTTAAGCGTCGGTTCCAGGTTGCGCACTGGTGAGGCTAGACGCAGCAGATAGAAGCCCGAAAGTGAAGTGACCTATATGTGAAAGCGGCTGCACACACACAAACACAAAAAAAAATTAATGACAAAGTGCCGGAATATCCTTCCACACTGCCAAATGGATCAGAACACCGATCAGCAACATTCTGTGCATCGCACGGAATTTACATGCGAAAGGCAACCGTCTATGCAGACGCTTCCCAACGTACCTGCAATGTTGAATGCTCCGAACAGCAACACCGACACCACCAACGTTACGGTAGCCCCGCAAAGGGTCGGACGCCGCGTGGCGTCCATATCGGACGCAGTGGGATCAGCGGTGAAGACCAGGCAGGGCCGCACTTTCGGGTCGTGGCCGGTGACAGCGGAGGCCGCCAAGCTGAAGAGTGCGCTGCGCGGGGGGGCACCCGATTGTGCTGAGCGCTACGCACCCGGACGTTCATTGCGGCTCTGAATGCGCTTCCCGGGAAAAAACCGCAAAGCCCGCCGCACCGTCAAAGGCACGGAGCTGGCCAGCGGTCACCCGTGGTTGTCCGCTGCTGTCGCACTGCTGCTCGCCGCCGACGTCTCCTCCCACTGCCACCGAGTGCGCGATGTCGCCGGCCCCTGAGCTGTGTTTGTATACAGTTAGCAAAACTCGTGCGCCAACTCCACCAGTTGTCAGCCGCGTTCACTTTATAAGTAGCAGTGCTGCTGCTGAGCTGTACAGGCTCTTCTTGGTATGCGCAACGCATCATCGCTGCTTAATGAGAAGGAAATTGACCCCCATAATGATATGATGCATGGCGCGTTATGAGCTCGCCTGGCGAAAGTATTTAAAAAAACCTTATCGGCAAATAGGTACTGAGGACTGTAGCTTCAAGGCAAATATTGCGAGGCATCATAAAAGATGACAGTTCATTATCAACCGGGTGATACCGCAGCGGAGAATGTAAGAAAGTTACGGGTGACCAATCAGTCAAAGTTGGGACGAAATTTCTCAATTTAAAATTACAATATGAGGTTTTATGGGCCAATGCCATGATATTTATAGGAATGCTGTAGGGGATGACTCCGGTCTAATTTTGAGCACCTGGAGTCCTTTAACATACACCCAATCCAAGGTAAAGAAAATGCTATCGAAGACTGACATACCTTGCAAGAACACGGCCCAGCTTTTTTAAGAGAAAATACAGAACGACCGACTCTATAGGGCGCAGATCAACGATGAGTTCAAAATTGTAGGCTATCTGCTAATGTCACCCTCGGCAATGAGCCGGCATGAACCGGTAGTGAACAAAACATGACACCGAATCACCGAGACCCATCTTACACTCACAACACGTCTGTGACATTTAAACGTACCGGGGCAGCCTAGCCCCAAGCACCAACATCAACAACCGTTGGACAAATAAAGTTTATTCCTATCCTATCCTTCAACATAGGAAACTATAATATTCCAGAAAGGTGCTCTCATTGAGTTCACTCGCGATGACAGGTATAATTACAAAACGAAATCCTAATTTTTCACACGCACAAAAAACAAGGAATGCACTAACCTGCGTATAAGCATGGCTTTCTTATGCACTACACCAGGTTTCTTGGTAACATCATAACCGAAGAGTCCGTCAACTACTCCGTCGTCCGGATTAACCTGATCAAAATGACACAATTGCGGGATTCTCGGTCTACCGGGCTGTCAGCACGCTTAGCGTTTGAAGTAACACCGTGTCGGCCTGCTGACTTTGGTGATTAAACCGCCAAGAATGCGCTCGTAACGTCTGCCCGATGCGCGCATCGAGCGGGCCACGGGTCCGCTTTTGTGTTGCGAGGCGTTCGGGTGCCATGGCAACGGGCCGCGGGATCGGCCCACCGCTAGGCCGTCGTTGCTGGAGAGCTCGAATTTCGCGGCTCGTTCGCATTGAGCTCCCTACAAAAATTACTAGATGGGGCTACGATAGCTGGGGCTACGATAGATCCACTACGGTGAGAATGATGGTTAGTAGCCTGGATTTGTCTTTACTGCGTGCTGACGTCTTCGAACGTTCTCGTGGCGTTATTTATTGCGCTTTATCTTTCTAGCTAGGTTATGTTAGGTTAGGCTAGGTTAGGTTAAGTACGCCAAAACGTTGTGCCCCCTCTAGTGGCCGTCGCCAGCTAGCTCTCTAGCTGTTCTTTGTGATTGTTGTTACATGTGCCAATCAGATTAATAATAATAATAATAATAATAATAATAATAATAATGTAAAACGTTCCGAGCGCCCACCGTTCTTTAAACACATGAAGGCAATTAGTCTCTGCTCCCATGCATAATCAGCGCAAACTGTTGCATTTATAATGTACTCTAATTGGTTCAAAATGATAAACTACGAAAGTCGCACAGCTGCTTGAAGCGAAAAAATAACTATGAGGTTTAGGCAAATATATACGTACTGCCCATCAGCTGAAAATCCCTACGCGCACCAGCATTTCCTCCCTCTAAAGTATTTAATTTTTTGTAGGAAGCTTCATGCTCCTCCGTAACCGTTGGGTTCGCTTTGTTTCCGCGCCCGACGCAATTACATCAATTACGCAATTACATCCTGTGCTTTGTTTTGCGCGCGCTCCAAACTGCATTTTTAGGTCGTGTTTGGCGGACCATTCGTTAGTCGGTTTAGGCTATCTTTCTTTTCTTTTGCAAGCTTCTTCCTGAATCTATTGTAAATTTCTCGCGTGATATTCCGGCTAGGTGAGCGATAAATTCTGCGGCCAGATGTACACAGCTTCTGTTTTCCTTGTTTCCTTTCCCAATGCGTGAAAAGCAGCGTCACAATATTATTAATTTCTCGAAATTAGTTTCCCGGTTGTGCGTGTGCCGTAGCGCATCAGCCGCCGATTTAATTTCCGCCGTAGTTCAGCCCCTTCCGGCCAGCGAGCGTCGAAAGGGTTACTCCAGAAATTCGTGGGACTGGCCAATATGGCGCGTAAACGTTCTCTTCAGTCGCTCACCTTGCGCACATACATCTCGGACGCATCCGAACGTGTCTGGTCGTATCCGAACTATGCGTCTAGTCGTTGCTTAATTAGTTAACAAATAGTTAGGCTTGTTTAATTGTATGGTGGCAGCATTTGTTCAATGAATGAATTAACGAATTAAGCTTAATAAGCGTACGATGTCGGCTTTCGCTTAATTCATGAATTAATAATGATAAATTGGGAATAAATAATTCTGAGTGCCTCTAATTACTTGTTATTAGCCCATGTATATAACCTGAATTATAGTAATTAGCCTCGCTATTGTTAATTACCCGCAATTATCCGTCATTACGCTTAAGTAATTTCATCGTAATTAATCTCCATTAGGCTCCCTTACCTTTCTATAGACTTAAGGAGTCTCATTTAGGCTTAAATAATGCCATCGTAAATAAACTCTTTAGGTTTTTATTAACCTTAGTTGCTCCTGATACATCTTCAGTACTCACTGTATATAGCCATATTCATGAATCTAAGAAGTCATGCGTAGTCATAAGGCATTCTCCTATATATATATACCCCCGTAGGACCCCACGTATACCTAGGGAGAGCATCGTGCCACGCGTTATAGACAGACGGACGGACGGAGGAACAGATTTGCGAGGGAAGTAGCCTTATAACATGCTTACGCATTAAAACGAGGCGAAAAGAAAGCCACCGCAAATGGCGTCAATGCAGGGGTCACATGAGCTTTCTGCCCGGCTCGCCGGCTTGGGAGCAGGCGACTGTGCAGATTTGTCGAGCGAGATGGCCACGGTTGATTTTTGGCAAGATATCCAACCGGAACTGAACCGGAACTGAACTGGAACTGAACTGAACTGGAACCGAAAAAAAAAAGAACATTATTTTGAAGCAAACCGCATGCAAACCGGGAAGTTACGACTATTTCTGCGCGCATGAATAATCATTGCGAATTGTTGCCTTGATAACGCAATATCTTGAGTAAAATTATCAATTTGCGTAGTCACAAAGCCATTTGAAGCCATAAGGATAGAGCTTAAGCGAATCCATGAACTGAAAATTATTCCAGCGTATGCTGGCTGCACTGCCATACTTGCAGGCTTGACGCTCCTGTATAGAAATTAGTGCCAGAGTGTCCTCGGGTAATTTAAGCAGGGAACGCTATGGTTATGACAGCCTACTGCTGCCGCAGTGACTGAGTACAAAAACGAAGCAATCGCTGAAGTCTTCTCCATGGTTTGTAATGAACATAGACAACTTTAGGCCTGTGTGTCGCGCGCGTGACGTTGGCCGGGAGAGCCAGTGCTCAAATTGCAAGCCACGTTTTTCAACTAGGATTAATGAGCAGTATCGCGCGTCTCGCTTCAAGTTTATCCGACCTCGGGCTTTCTAAATAACTTTATGGCACGTGATACGCGCCCTGGAAGCTATCTACGAGGAGAAAACGCGGCCACCAGTATCAGCTGCTCGTGTAAACAACGTCCAGTCAACCAGTCTCATCAGAGCTCGCGACACGCCTTTCTGGTGAAACATCAATACTCATTCACCGGAACAGTATACTACACAAGCGTAAATCGTTCTTTTGCTCTCGAAGCGTTTAATGAGGTGCGCTATCCTTCTCCGTGTGGAAGTACTGAATGGTGGTACAGGCCAATATGACTGTTCAGTTGGGTGTATCTTCCAGGAGCCCGAGCAAGTTTATTGCCTTTAGTCGAGTTCATTCTCCACGCGCGAAGCCAGCACGTGGCTCGCGCAAAGGGATTCGCGCAGGCGCTCTTTTCGCCTATGCCGAAAAGGGCAATTCCCGCGTTTGAAATCTCACGCACATTATTCTTGGCCTTACCGCTGCACCACAAGCATTCAGCGTCATACAGCACAAGAAACTAAAAGCTGGGTTAGTTCGCACTTACCCATATTCATACTTTGGCTTGCGCATGACGCACACGAACAGAGGAAAGGGATAGTGGTCCTTTATAGGATAGGATAGTGGATAGTGGATAGTGGATAGTGGATTGTGGTCCTTTATTTCGTCCATGTGTTTCATGCGCAACCCAACGCACGAATGTGAGTAGTTCCACAACATATGGCAGTATTTTCGAAGATCGGCCGCGTGCCCTTCGCTGTGCCCACTCACTTTGCTTTGCCTCTCCACGGACCGGCCCATCCGCACGACTGTGCCCCGAGCTCGACGCAGTGCCTCGTTAGAATTATGTTCTCGTCCACGTGCCGAAGAAGACTTGGCGCGAGCGCGAACGCAGGAACGAGAGCGTAGCGCAGAAAGCAAACCAACATCGCGCCTTCCGCCCATACCGTGTTTATCGGTGCGGTCAGTTCTGACAAGCGACAGGTTCGATGACTGATGATAATGGCACACCACTGACTGGGCAAACTTCCGGGTGCTTGCGGTCACCGGCGGCGTCGTTTCTTTATTGCCGCTTTCTTTTATTGGCAGCTGTTGGGTAGAGCGGGTGGACGAGAGGAGAGGGGGGGGGGGGGGGGGGCGGAAGAGCAGAGGTGTGAGATCACAATCTACACGCACGCACAAGCACATACATAGCCCCTCTACCCGGGCCAGCCGCAATGCCAATGAGAAAGGACGCCTGGAGAACAAAGGGAGAAGGAGACGGGAAGGCCGGCTGTTGCGCGGCCTCGTAGGTAACGCGATCCTCTGGGCCCGAATTATCTGGCCCGCTCTGCGGCTGTCAGATGAGCGCAGGGCCGCCACCGAAAGGCGCCCCGAGAGGAACCAGCAAGGCTTTCGACCACGTTCCACCTTTTGTTTACCTCATTTTTGGTGGTTCGCGTTTTTTCGCCTCCCTTGTTTCTCTTGAGCCTTCTCTTATATGTGTCGGGGAAGTGTCGCAGTTATCGTGCGACAACGTTTGCGTTGGCGCAGTCGTTCTTCTTTTGGGGAAAAGTGTTCGATGTGAGATAATAAAAGTGAGTTTCTGTATTTTTTTTTATTCTTCGTTTGTCAACGATTTTGTATTTTTTGCATCAGCACTTCTACCTCCTCTTCCGGTCCCCCTCTAGCTTACTCAGTGCTAGCGTATGTTAAGTCCTCGAAAGGAAACACATGTAACCTGACCCGGCCGGTAAGTTTGGGTAGCTAACGTGCGCGAGTGTCTAGCCAGGGACCGAAGCCGGGTGGGGGAGGGGCACACAGGACAGGTGCCTTCTTGAAATTTCTGCGTACCATGGTACCTGGCATATAAATACGTGCGACAATCGGTCTCCCCATCCCCTTCCCCCAACTCGCTCTTCTGGTCAACTGCGAGCCTCCCGTTCACCTTCCGAAAAAAAAAAAAGTATTGTGACTAGACAGCCATTTGGCGCTTTCTACGACCAGTTAGCAAACACCACCAACATATATGCACGAACCGTAAATTTTATTTTAAAAATCCGGCCGCTACGTACCCTGCAGCCACCAAACGCTTTTCTAACGTCATCTCCCATAGGATATTTTCTTTCTTAGCTTCATAAGAAGTTGTTACGCGTCACAAGGACGTGTTAATTTGTCTATACAGCACAACATTCACCGAGCTTAGTCTTAATACTGTCAACCGGGGAGCATTAAGAACGCTCCGAAATTACGAAATGGTGTCGTTTTACGGCAATGCAGTGGTCGGTACTTAATGTTCTTGTTGTTCTTTATTTTGACATGTTGTCATGTAGGTTGTGCTGACGTGGATTTCTGGATTCAACCTTGGTTATGAGGAAACATACTGAGACCGCAGACAGCCGAGGTTTGATATCTCTACGTGCCGTGGTGGCGTAGTGTCTACGGCGTTGCGCTGCTAAGCCTGAGGTCACGGGTTCAAATCCCGGCCAAGAAGGCCGCAATTAGATATGAGCGAAAAGCTCCCGTGTACAGTTTTTTGGATGCTCGTTAAAGAGCTCACAGTTGACCAAAATTAATGCCGATTCCCCTACTACGGCGTGCCTCATAAAATAATCAAATGGTGCTTTTAGTACGTAAAACCTCAGAATCCAATCTAACCATATCATGGCCATATCAATTTATTTATTGGTAAAAATACAGAACAACTTGATGTGCGTAGTATAAATTGCGCTATACATGGCACGTAAAACTCCAGAACTTTTCTTATACTCTTCCGGTGAAGCCATTCCAGCTCCGACAGCAGGACATATTTTTTGCGTTAGTGTTGAGGCTGACCCGCCCTGCTGCTTACGCAGCATCCGGCAAAAAGGCACCCCAGGCGGTTCCTCACCTTCTGATACACTTGAGCAGTAGTTCATTCGCTTCACTTAAACTTCAACATGTGCGTTAGGCCTGCGTATTTTTTTTCCCACGCAATTCCTATCGTTCAAGCAGGATTGATTTTCGTTGCACTATCATGACAGCAAAACAAGACAAAGAAATGCCGCAATATCGTAACCCATCC
This sequence comes from Dermacentor andersoni, assembly GCF_023375885.2. Lineage (NCBI taxonomy): Eukaryota > Metazoa > Arthropoda > Arachnida > Ixodida > Ixodidae > Dermacentor > Dermacentor andersoni. Next base: position 91,973,132 of record NC_092817.1, on the reverse strand, counting down.
CTTTTCCTTACAACCTGAAATCTCTTTTGTAGTGTTTTCTTGTGTCCTGTTATGTCAGTGTTTGGTTAGAGTAGTTTATGAGTGGTTAGCGTCCGAAGGTAGCTTCTGGACTAGTTATAACGACGCACTGTGAACTTGATGTCTGTATTTTCATACGTTCCATTTCTTTCTTTTCTTTTTCATTTTTCTCTTCTCGTGATGCGTCGCACCAAATGGACGACCCAGGGGATATCAGCGGAGCGATGGTGCCCGACCGACTCAATAAGAAATAGTGAAAATAATTAATAATAAAATATATTTCTATTACGGCACCGGAAGCCGCAGTTTCCTTTTTTTTTTTGTCATTGGTTCGAAGGAAGGGGCGCCCCGTTATCACCAACATTAGGCGATATGAGGGCACGGGTGATAAGAAATGAATAGGAGGAAAGGAATCCTTATGCTCTTCAGACCCTATATCCACACTCGTGAATGACACAGCTTTCTTCACTTTCAAATTTAAACTCGGAAAATTAATTAAGCTATAATAATCTGGAGTAGCATAAAGTTAGACGCAGAGACTCTACATGCCAAGCGTTGTAATAACTTTGTTGCTTCTGACTTCCGAGACAATTGATACTTCCTGTGAGACGTACTGCTGCATCGTCACCGACGGCGAAAAGTGAACGCCTGTTACATCTTAAATGTCATCAGTTGTCGCGGCATCCAGGATAAAAAATGAAGGTGAGCAACCACCATGGGATTTTAAACTTGTATCCGTGTGCGTAGGAAAACAAAGGACGCTTTTATGTGAACGAACTGTAGAATTGGGCTCTGTCCGCATATTCGGAGGTGTTGATGCAAGCACGTGTCCCTGCAATCTGATCAAGCAAGTACGTTATCGGACTCGTAACAGACCGGTTCACAATAACAGCTGACTTTGAAATCTGTCATGTTACAAGATTTTATAGGATTTGAGGAGGGTTGCGAAATAGAGTCCCAGGATTTATTTTACCACCTCAGCTTTTCTTTTTCACGTCTATCGAAATCAGGGCTGATTGATGTACCAGCGGTATTTAACGCCCTAGTGCAATGCACCCAAAGTGCAGTACACGGGCATTTGTGCAATCCGCCCCCTTCTTAATAGATATCCTACAGTACCTAATAGAGCACACAAATCCGGTTGAGGACGCGATATCTAAAACTCCCTAATACTACCGTTGTGGCGTAGTGCTTTGGAGTTGCGTTGCTAAGCCCAAGGGCGCGCCGTCGAATCCTGGCTGCGACGGCCGCATTTCGAGAGGGGCGAAATTAAAGAAGCGTGTACCGTGCATTAGGTGCACTTTAACGAAACCCAGGTGGTGAAAAGGGATCAGGAGACCCCCACTATACGACGTTCCTCATAATCATATGGGGGTTTTGACAGGTAAGATTCCAGCATTTAATTTAAAGCTCCCTAATGTTGCCGACCGCCGCCGGTAATGCCACAAGCGGTGCATGTCCCAGAGCACCACAGCGTTCGTCGTCCTCTGCTCCAGTTCCCCTCCTTAATGCGGCGCGGAGGTCGTGAGCACAGGATACCGACGTGACGGCAAGCACTCCAGTTCTGACACCACCGAAGGAGGTTCACATTACTCTTGCCCTCCTGGCGCGTGCTATGCGAAAGGGCGCCGCGGGAAGACCCCGCGCGTCTCTAGAATGCAGCTAGCGCGCGCGCGTATCGCGACACCATCCGAGGTTCGCATCGGGTTGCCATCGAATTCCACGCTATGCGGATCACGAAAAGGGCCGCGGCAGAGTGGCAAGAACAATGCGGGCCTAGAAGGCGCCAGCTCAGAGACGTTCGATTGTAATTGACGGTTTCCGACAGCGGCCTTCCAGGTGAAGCTGCACGCGCCGCTCGTTCTTCTTCTTCTTTGCGGAGTCCTTGGGCCCGGTCAGCGGAAAACGGGGGTGGGGCGCTGCCTTCACCTCTGCGGTCAGACATCGTCTTCCTCGTACAATTTCATAGGCATCCGTCAGACCTCTTCCCTCATCGCACGGGGCCTGATCCAGTTAGGAACGTCTGAACAACTTTGACTCCCGCTTGGTTTTCTTTTCCTTTGGCAGTACATTTTCATTTCTTTCTATCTTCTTTACTCTCTTTCGTTTCCTATCTTTCTTCTTTCTTTCTCTTTTATTTACCTCTTTTTTCTTTTGCTGTTTTAAGGGGGGGAGGGAAGGGAGGTGCAGGGAGTCAGCTAGCGATAGCTGCTTGGCCTGATAACTATAGCATATGTTTCCACTAAATTAAATTATGGAGTTTTACGCGCCAAAATTACGATCTGATCATGAAGCACGCCGTAATTGTGCACTGCGGAATGATTGTGACCACCTGGGGTTCTTTAACGTGCACCTAAATCTAAGTACACGGGTGTTTTCGCATTTCGCCCCCATGGAAATGCGGCCGCCGTAGCCGGGATTGGATCCCGCGACCTCGTGCTTAGCAGCCCAACACTATAGCCGCTAAGCGACCAAGGCGGGTAGGTTCACATCACGTGTTGTTTGTTTGATGAGGTGAGGATGAGAAACCTGATGGTTTATGGTTCTCCTCCCTGTACAGAGAGAGAGAGAGAGGGAGGGAGAGAGCACTCTTTAATGAATCCTGGAGAGGTTAGCCTGGCAGAATGCACATACGCTACTCCTATACATGCCTGTATGCTTGTCCAGATGGTCATGGTGAGCGATGAAAATATATGCACATTGCACGACAACACACAACGTACACAAAACACACCAGCCCACTCAGCAACTTAAAGTAGCTCATAGGGACCAGTGTCTCTGAGGAAGTGTAAATGTGCCTTTGCCGCATGATATGCACAGGAAGCGCTAGTCCATGGGCTAGGAACATGTCTTAAGCGGTGCGGATGACAGTCTTTCATGAATGTTCAGTACGGACATTCAGGCTTTTTCCTTTAGTGTAAATAGCCTTCAAGCACACAATAATTGTACATTGTATTCACACATGTTACACACAGGGCCTGCAGTTCGAAACGTGTAATGAATAGGATCACCCGTGTCAGACGCACGTTACCATCGCCCAAACAGCCAACTGATTTTTTTTTTTTTTTCGGGCCTAGAAAGAATAAAGGAAAGACTGAGGGTGAGATGTAAGGGAACACACATCATCGGTGGTTATATTCTACTTAAGTGGTTCCTGTAGAATATTTATTTATTTATTTATTTATTTATTTATTTATTTATTTATTTATTTATTTATTTATTTATTAGAAGCAGTATTGGGGATCGATACCGAAGTGTCTCCGCAAGTCGGGCCAGGTAATGGGGCTTTATCTCCACCGACAAAGTACTGTCAGTGAATGCAACTCTGTTCTACGTAATAAAACAATAAATCACAGCATTAGACACGAGCGGCCATTCCACCAATGCCAAGATGCGGCCTTCAAATGCGTTCCTGTTTGTACTAGCTCTTCAGGTGATCAGACGCTATGACTAGTCATTTCGTAGTAATGATGCTTCCGCAATTCTGCTGCCGTGCCCATGGTTATTCCGCGAAGAATTTTTCGAGATGTTTCCTTGCGATTTTTGTTTACTTTTGTGCGGAGGTGCTGAATCGAGCACAGGTCAGAAGATCTCATTGCAGAGCAGCTAAAGCAAATAGCAGCGGATATTTATGAAATAAGAAAGAAAAAGAAGTTCGAAAAAAATTCCCTTGTTCGAAGAACAGATATTGGAGTTCGTTAAACGGATATGTTCGTTGTCGTGGGAAGAAAAATCGACTAACTAGAACACCGGCGCCTTCAGTCCAACCTACGGTGTCAACAACAAAACGAATCAGCGGAACTGCCTCTTGCGTCGGTTGAGAAAAAAAAAGATATTCGGGGGCATACTTGAGATGAAGACCAAAGAAGGTGAAAGAATACATGACCTCGGCAAGCAGAAGCAATTTAAAGCACTTAAGAGCCACCCTATATTTATAGGTCTGCTTTAATAAAGAGAAAATGAGACATCCACCCAATCTTAGCAATTACTACGACGTGGGCGCGACACAGCACGCTAGGCAACTTCCGCTGCGCAGAAGAAACAGCGTCATCGTAGCTATTAGACGCTTTTCGCAACGCTCGCATGGGGAGGAGCGCAGCCACTGGCGTTGCAGGCATCGCGCCTCAATGGTGTATACGAGGTGAGACAGAAGGCATATCTGTCCGCGTTGAGAGCTTCAAGCGTACTGCCCATTTCTCTAAGACCAAGGGTACCCACAGCGGTGTGGAAAGCACACGGCTGTACAGCAGGAACGCCGGAGTTTGTGCGCACAATGCTCATGCCAGCAGCAGAACGCACAATGCTGTCTACATGATCCTCCATACAGAATACAAGTTCTCTATGTTTATGGATTGATGCAACTGAAACGACACAAGTTCTATATATTTACAGCCTAATGTAACTGGAAGAACACAACTTCTATATACTTATTGGCTAATGTAAATAAAACAACGGGATTTCTATGTGTTTATAGGTTAATGCAACTGGAACAACACAAGTTCTATATATTTAAAGCCTAATGTAAATGGAACAAAACAAGTTCTATATATTTATTCGTTAATATAACTGGAACAACACAAGTTCTATATACTTATTGGCTCATGTAAATAGAACAACACAAGTTCTATAAACCAATACACTAGTGTGAATGGAACACAAGTTCTATATACTTTTACGCTAATGCAACTAAAACAACTCTAGGTGTATATATTCTTACGTTAATGTAATATAAACTCATATGCTAATGTAAAGGAAACAACACAAACTATATCTTTATAGCTTAATGCAACCGGAACAACACAAGTTCTATATACTTATGCACTAATGTAAATGAAAGAACACAAGTTCTATATATATACACACACACACACACACACATATATATATATATATATATATATATATATATATATATATCATAATATAAATTGAACAATACTAGTTCTATATAATTATTCGTTAATGTAACTGTAACAACACAATTTCTACATACTTGTAGGCTAATGTAAATGAAACAACGCAAGTTCTATATATTTATAGTTAATGCAGCTGGAACAACACAAGTTCCATATATTTATAGCCTAATGTAAGTGGACCACAAGTACTATATACCTATAAGCTAATGTAAATGAAACAACACAAGTTCTATGTATTTATAGGTTAATGCCACTGGAAGAACCGAAATTCTAAACATTTATTCGTTAATGTAACTGGAACAGCAGAAGTTCAGTATACTCATAGGCTAATGAAAATGGAACAACAAAGGTTCTATATACCTGTACGCTAATGTAAATACAACTCAAGTTCTATACACCTATATGCTAATGTAAATGAAAGACATGTTCCATATATTCATAGGTTAATGTAACTGGTACAACACGAGTTCTATAAGCTTATAAGCTAATGTAAATGAAACAACACAAATTCTATATATTTACAGCTTAATGCAACAGGAAGAAGACAAGTTTTATATATTTATGTAATAATGTATATGAAACAAAATAAATTTCCATATATTTATAGGTTATTCCAACTGCAACAAGCCAAGTTCTATATATTAACAGGTTAATGTAAGTGGATCAACAGAAGTTCTGTGTATTTATAGGTTAATGTAACTGGCAGAACACAAGTTGTATAAACGTGTACGCTAGTGTGAATGAAACAACACAAATTTTATATATATATATATATATATATATATATATATATATATATATATATATATATATAGGTTAATGCAACTGGAACAACACAAGCTCAATTTACTTATAGCTAATGTAAATGAAACAAGTTGTCTCTCTCTCCTTATATATATATATATATATATATATATATATATATATATATATATATATATATATAAATCATAATGTAAATTGGACATTACAAGTTCTATGCGCCTATACGCTTAAGTAAATGAAACCACAAAAATTCTAAATATTTATAGCTTAACGTAACTGCCAGAACACAATTTCTATAAGCTTATGTGCTAATGTAAATGAAACAACAGAAATTTTGTATATTCATGGGTTAATGCAACTGGAACAAAACAAGTTCTATTACATATGCGCAGATGTATATGAAACACCACAAGTTATATATATTTATAGGATAATGTAACTGGCTCAGCACAAGTTCTATATGCTCATACACTGATGTAAAAGAAAAAAAAAACAAATTCTATATATTGATAGGTTAATGCAACTGGAACAGAAGTTCTATCTATTTTATAGGATAATGTGAGTGGAACAACACAATATAGAACCCCTTGCGAAGAGCTCGAGGGAAACGCTAAGCGTAGCTCTCGCGTTCAATGCTTCACCTTCGAGAAAAATTCCGATTTTTCCCCAAAGGATTCGCAGGGCTTAACTTTGAGGTTCTTGAAAAATGCTAGGCTATAGGGCCGAAAAACTCAACGTTTCTTCTAAATGTTACCGGCCGGCCATACGACCCTGGAAAGCCCTGTAAATGCCGGAAAGACCGTACATGTAGCGTAATTAGCCTGCTGTTGGCAACAGTGCTGCAGCCGCACGTTTTACCAAATGTGAAGAGAAGTGCCCAGGGTGATTTTGGAAATTGGCGCGTGTCATGTTTGTACAGCGCGGTCAGTTTAGGAGCAGAGGAAGTGCTCTTCGGAGCGCCTTCGCGCATCGCTTCCAGATGGCGGCACCCGTTTTATTCAGGGCCCGCAGACCGGCAGGTGCATGCCGCGCTTTCCGTTACAACTTGAGGGGGGCAAATATCCGAAATTTCGAAAACTATTCGATCCCTCTTCGACTCAATATTTGACTCTTCAAGATTGTTGGACATTTATTTCTGTAGAATGTAAGGCATAACAAGGCTGTTTTGGAGGCTTTACGGAGCGAGATCGGTGCATTGAGGACTGCTCGGACTGATTATGTAGCATCGAAAAGCTGCGACTGAGCGATTCCTGAAAAAAAAAAAAAAAAAAGATCTAGGGGTTTTTCGTGCCACAACCACGACCTGATTATGAGACGCGCAGTAGCAGGAGCTCCGGATTAATTTTGCAAACCTGGTCTACCGTTAACACAGAGGTAAATCAAAGTACACGAGCTTTCTTTTTTTTTTTTTATTACGCTCCCCGTTGAAATGCGACCGCCGCAGCCGCGATCGAACGCGGGACATCGAGCTTAGCAACGCAACTACACACCGCTAAGTACCACGGCGGGTGCTGAATAATTTCCATTTGAATGCAGCATTGAATGAACATTGAATAAGGATGTTTCGCTTTTGAGCAGCCCATACACGAACGTGTTTCGATTGAAACAAATCGATTTGTTAATTGGTCACTGTCACCATCCTCGCAAACCGAGAGAGAGAGAGAAAGATGTTATATATATATATATATATATATATATATATATATATATATATATATATATATATATATATATGCAACCCCTGCGATATTTTCGGAGAGGTGCCTAGAATAGGTTCATTGGTTCATTGTTGCAAGCTGTCGTATATTAACTCTACGGTGGGCAAGGGTCGTGAAGGTCGCGAATCGAATGCGCTACCTTTGTATTTGTTAAGGCGAAGTCAATCAATTGAGGAACAGTTAATTAAAGTAGAGCTAATTAAGGCATGCGAACCCCGACCTTTGGGGGGAGAAAACAAGTGATGGGAGGCAACAGTACATTCGAAGGCAAATGCCAAGAAATGTGATGAATGCCTCGTGAGCACGCAGGCTTTCGCCTTCATCCTCTTTAGCTTATGCTAAAGTGACCGTCACCTTTGAAGAGCAGCGCATACCCAGTGCCGCATACCCAGTGCCGCATACCCAGTGACCAAAGTTGGTGTCAAAGAGGTCCATTCAAATGCAGCGCATGGCCAGTGGCACATTCTCATTGACTCAAGTTGGTACGGCGGCGGTCCGTTTCGAACCCGCTTCCCTCATCGCAGCAACCCGATGCTCTACGCATTCGACCGTGGGCTATGCGTATAATACAGAGTTACTCAAGTTCGCGGGAAAACGGTTAGAGACACAGCGCGACAGGCGGATAGAGCCCTTATAGTGCGTGAAGTACCCTAAGAACGCTAATCGCATTAAACGGCAGCTAAGTATCAGGAACAAAACAAATCTTTAACACAAGATCACTAATTGTCATTAAGAAACTTCACGAGTAGCCGATTAACACCCTTAAACCATAGTTGCATACAAGCTTTCCACGAATTAGTGGATGCTGAACGGAATGGAACTTTCCAAAACACTAAATAAACAGTTGCGGCGAAAAAATATCAGAACTTGTAGGGAAGAAAAGGTTTCTGAAGGCTTTGTGGGCCACAAACTGTAAGAGGACCCGTTGCATGGAAGAAATCACTTGTTGTAGCGTATTAGATAGAGAGAGGGGGTGGGGGGGAACAGGGAGGTTAACCAGAGGCGAGTTTCCGGTTTGCTACCCTGCACTGGGGTGGAGAATATAGGGGTTGTAAAGCCGAGAAAAAGCGAGAGGGAAGAAAGAAAAAAAAGAAAAGAAAAGCCAGGTAACAGAAAAGGCGTTCCAATCACAGGCGTTCACACAGGCCGGTCGATCTCAAGAAGCGCAGTAGCGCTTGCACGCCCTTCTGATACAACGTTAAGTCGCGTCGATGTTTCATAATTCTTTCTTCCGACAGAGGCTGGTCGTCCAACTAGTTCAGCACGACGGAAAGCGATTGCCTCAGCACACTGTACTGGAGGCACTGGCAAAGAACATGACGAATCGGTTCCGCATCGCCGCAGTCGACACACGGTGCAGTGTCGGCCATCCCTATGTGGAATGCGCAGGCATTGGCAAACGTGGCGCCCAACCACAGCCTAAACAAAAGTGTCGCGTGTCTACGGGGAAGCCTTGGTGGAAATCGGAGGCTTAAGGTTGGATAACCTGCCGTCTGTAAAAGGTGGTTCATTCCAATCTGACGTAGTGCACTGGCGTGCAAGTAGGCGGAGCATCCATGCAGCATCTGTCCTAGACAGTGGGATCGATAGGCGGTTGTCTTCTGCATGAGCTGAACAAGCAGCTTGATCGGCACGTTCATTGCCGATGATACCACAGTGACTTGGTAGCCACTGAAAAATTATTTCATGTCCTTTCGAAAAATCAGAAATGAAACAGTCCCGCCAGACGAAACGTATTCAGATCTGCTAGATAATCTGAACAAGGCGGTTAAAGGAGCAACCAAAGAAATCATTACGGATGTTGAAGTTCCTAAAATGGACTCGAGACTTGCTCACCTTCTGGAGGCTAAACACGCCCTCTCAGCCAGGTGGAAGACCCAAAAGCTTAATCGTAGACTCAGATCGAAAATCGCGCTTCTTAACAAGGAGATTGAAACCTATTCGGCCCAGCTCGCCCGGCAGCAATGGGATGAGACGTGTACCGAAACGGACTGGCGTATGCGAAGAGGTAGCAAATGGAGCTTACTTAAAAGTCTCCTCAACGATAAACAGTCTAAGGACACCCTTAGCCTTGCAACGGATAGGCTCATTAAAAAGCAAACCGCAATCGGTCTCACCGACAGGGAATTAGCCAACAATTTAGCACGTACTTATCTCCCCCTCGCCGAAGACGCGGATCGCCCGGTAGAGCGTGTGAACTACATGGGATTCTCGGCACCTGATCTAGACGAACCTTTCACCATGTCAGAGATCAGACACGTTCTCTTCAATCTAAATGACAGATCAGCCCCGGGACCTGATGGAATCACGAACAAACTCCTCAGGAACCTAGACGATAGGGCAATCGAGATAGTCACGGCCAAAATAAATGAGGTATGGAAAAGTGGACAGGTCCCGATAGAGTGGCGTACCGCAAAAGTGGTACTCATACCCAAACCAGGAAAACCTCCACATATAAATAATCTGCGGCCTATTTCCCTTACATCATGCATCGCCAAGGTTGCGGAGCACGTGATACATAACAGGATCACTGAATATATTGAAAACAAGGAGCTCTTTAGACACAACCTAATCGGCTTTAGATAGGCGTTGTCCACGCAGGACGCTATGCTTTTGCTTAAGAAAGCGATCTTTAATAACCCTACTCGCGACGTGAGAGGGATCCTCCCACTGGACCTCTCCAAGGCCTTCGACAGGGTCGCGCATAAACACATCCTGACAGAGATTTCGTCTCTCAACCTGGGCCAGCGGTTTCATGATTACACCAGATCCTTCCTCGCGGATCGCAAGGCACACCTCCGACTAGGCATGGTCACGGGAGGACCATACGAACTAGGCACCTGCGGCACCCCGCAGGGCTCAGTCCTCTCCCCACTCTTATTTAATATAGCCATGCACAAACTCTCCACTCGCCTCGCTGCAATCCCGAACGTGGGTCACGCCATTTATGCGGACGATATTACGATCTGGGCGCCGAGCGGATCGCTAGCCATGCTCGAACACTCGTTACAAAGCGCGTTGGAGGCTACCGAAGATTTTCTTTCAAACACGGGCCTTGAACTCTCCCCCGCTAAATCAGAGCTACTGTTATACCGCCAGTCCAGACAGGGGGTCAGAAATCTTGCGCCTCTGGAAACTCTGCCGGTAGAAATTCAAGCTAAAAATGGGCATCCCATACCGAGAAAGGACTCGGTCAAGATACTAGGTCTCCTCATTGATGCCAAGGGCTGTAACTCGACGGCCCTCAACAGGCTCACTGGACAGGCTAGTAATGTCCTAAGACTTGTAGCCCGCGTCTCAAATCGAAGAGGCGGTCTTAAAGAGGACAATTTGCTCAGAGCTTATCAGGCATTCTTCCTGAGTCATGTCACCTACATCGCGCCGTACCTTAATTGGGGTAAAGCGGAAAAGGTCAAGCTCGACTCCCTAATCAGAACCGGCCTCAAGCGCGTGCTCGGCCTTCCGCAGTCCACAAGCACTGAGAAGCTGCTGGAGCTAGGACTCCATAACACCATCGATGAGCTAATAGAAGCTCACACAGCGGCTCAGATAATGAGACTTTCATCCACTAAGCCAGGGATTAAGATTTTAGAAGAAGCAGGAATCCAACCCAGACATGAACCGGCGACCAAAGTTAGCTTGACCCGGGAAACCAGAGCTCGCATCATGGTTGACCCCGTCCCGCGAAACATCCACCCAGTGCATAACCAGGGAAGAAGATTCGCGAGAGCCAAGTCCATTCTTAAAAAGATCAATCAGCAGAAGCTAGATGCCCTCTTTGTCGATGCTGCCAGATATGACAGTGGGGATAAGTTCGCTGTCTCGGTGGTAGACGCGGCAGGCAACGTGGTCAATGCAGCCTCTGTTTATACTAAGTTTGCCCATGTGGCGGAGGAAGCGGCGATCGCTCTGGCTTTTCACGGCTCAAAAGTTCCCGCTATCGTCTTCTCGGACTCGCGCACAGCTGTTAGATCCTTCTCGTCCGCCCTCATATCTGAACAGGCGTACAGTATTGTGATCAAAGCACTTCAAAGGACTAGGGAGAGTACCGAAGGAGGATACCGAATCTCGTGGTTCCCAGCCCATCTAGATAGCTCAATTAACCCGCTTGGATGTAATCCTAACGAGCAGGCCCACCGGAGAGCGCGCGATTTCACGCACCGCGCTGTCGCGGGTAGCCAGGCTTGGAACGAGGTCAACATCCACAAAGATCCATTAAGTACATTCCACGAAATTGTTTCCCATTATCGACTAGGCAGGAGGACATTTCCACCCCCTCACCCCAAATTGAACAAACCCCAGGCTACCACACTAAGACTCCTGCAAACCCGTACATATCCCACTCCTCGGTCTCTTCACAGGATAGATCCTGAACACTCACAGTCGTGCCCCAAATGTGGTCATGGCTCATGCTCCTTTGACCACATGCTCTGGCTGTGCCCAGCCCTTAACGCCTCTCCACCCATCACGAAAGAACACTGGCAGGACTCTCTCAAGAGCAGCAATCTCAACATTCAACTCCAGGCTGTCCAGAGGGCCCACGACGTTGCTGCGGGACTTGATCTCCCGGTTACATCGTGGGCGGAGCCACCGACTTGATCTTCGGGAGCCTTCGGTTTGGCTCCCCGAGGTCTCAGTCCCTCAGGACTCAAATAACGTTATTGTCATGTCATGTCCTTTCGCAGTCAAGTGGTGTATGGCTTCTGTGATTTCAAATACCAACTGTTCAAGCGGACCACGCCGTAAGGCTGACAATAAACACTGTAGTGCCGTCTTCGAGTCGCAGAAAATCGACCACTTGTCTGTTGGTTCGTCATTAATAAAGGACATTGCGACTCAAGGCACTGCGTGTTCTGCTGCCGTCGACGTTGTCAAGTGAGATGTTTTCAACTTGATAGCGGTGGCTTTTGCTGGAATAACGACAGCTGCGGCAGAGCTCTTCAGCAGGACGGAGCCGTCACTGTATATGTGCGTGTAATACCGGTACTTCTCATTTAATAGGAGCAAGGCGAGCTGTTTAAGAGCCAGATATGACATATCTGCTTTTTTTCCGGACGCCAGGTAGTGTCAGGTTGATCTTTGGTTGAAGGAGGCACCAAGGAGGAGTCGAAGGTCTCGCGGTAGGTGTGAAGCAAGATGGTATAGCCTCACGATGTGCGGATGCCATTCGGTAGAATGAGGCACGTGGTCTCTTCGCAGGTAGAGAGGCTACATGATGGCAAAGAGTGTGGGCAAGGTGCCTTGCGTGCACTCTTAGTGCTTCAACTGTGATGGGGGTCTTGATGAGGTGGTCTCCGGCGATTGCAATAGTTGCCGCCGTTGACACACTTCGAGGACGACCTAGACAAATCTTGAGGGCCTCAACCTGAAAGCTTTGAATAGTGCGTAGGCTTGTTTTACTTGCGTTAGTCAATACTGGCAAGCTGTACCGCAAAAAGACAAGAAAAAATGTATATAATTGCAGCATAGCGCTTGTGGACATTCGGACGTGCGTCTGGTTAACCTCCCTGCCTTTCCTCTCTTCTATTCCTCTCTCTCTCTCTCTAGTGGACATTCCCCAGGTCTTTCCAGCGAAGTACTTGAGAAGGTGACAGATATGCCTGTCAAGGTAAAATCAGTCATCCGCCCATTCGTAGCAATTGCTAGAAAGGAAACCCGTACGGGTTCCTCGAAAGAAAAGCCTCGCAGTTGGAGAAAAATTCGTCCTGGTCCGGGACTCGAACCCGGGACCACCGCCATTCCGGGGCAGCCGCTCTTCCATCTAAGCTAACCAGGCGGCTAGCAGATGGTAGGGCGAAGTCGAATTTGTCAACAGCTCGAAGCAAAGGCAAGAGAACGGGCGCGCTACCATCTGCTAGCCGCCTGGTTAGCTTAGATGGTAGAGCGGCTGCCCCGGAAAGGTGGTGGTCCCGGGTTCGAGTCTCGGACGAGGACGAATTTTTCTCCAACTGCGAGGCTTTTCCTTCGAGGAACCCGTATGGGTTTCCTTTCTAGCAATTGCTACGAACGGCTGGATGTCTGAATTTCCCTTTATTATATGCCTATCAACCGCTTCTTCATGTACACTACATGGGGGCTCCATGAGATATCTCTGTCAATTATGACACCCAAGAGTCTGTAAGACCATACAAATGGCATCATCTGCCCACTGATTAATGTACTGTAGTGCGTCATGGGCTGACGCGTAAATGCCACAAGTGCACATTTATCCGATGAAATCTCCAGGCCTTGATTGCGGAGGTAGTGTGTAGTCTGAGTGGGCTTTTTGTAGCCTTGCGTGCAGCTGTATGCGTGTCACTCTGGACGCCCAAACGCATATGTCGTCCAAGCGCATTGGTAATTTACCTGCGTTTAGAAGGTGACCAAGGAGACCAATCAGCGTGAGGATAAACAACGTAGGGCTCAGTATGCCATCCTGGGGGGCGCCACAGCAGATGTAATGTATAGGAGTGTGACCTCTTCTAAAACGGCGAGGATGGCTTCATGTGTAACGTTGTCGTACGTCCCTTTGACGTCAAGGAACAAAGAAGCGCAAACGCATTTATATCTTTTTTGGTGCTGAACGTAGGTAACCAGGTCGACGACGTTATCAATCGATGAGCGGCCGCGTCGGAAGCCTGTCATGACATCTGGGTAGACGTTGTAGTATTCCAAGTACCACTCCGGGCATGCGAGGATGCTGTAGACCGCTGAAAACACTAAGTGACGAAATACAAACGAAACTCATAGATTGTCGTGTAGGCTTTTGCCACGAAAAAGGAACTTGCATTATCTATTTGGGTTCTGCATTGCTTAAAAAACTTTCTCGTCAATTTACATCTGATTATTTGCGATACTTTGTTTAGTAGACGGATAAGAGCATCAAGAATTTAACAATCGGTTGTCGCTAAATATTTGGTTAGTTTCTATATCCGAAAATACCGAATAGTTCATTTTCAAATGCGAATAGGGATAAATAGTGTGTAATATACGATTCGTATTTGAAACTTCGAATATTCGCCTAACCCTACTTTGTTTTCGTTTTCTTTTTCTTTTCCGGCCGTGCTTCTCCTAACATTAACACAGCAAGCTGGGGGAGTTGGTGACTGAACATGTTCCTAGGGGTGGGCAGCGCAACCCGGACAAAAGGACAAAAGCCTCCGCTCGTATCATTCACTTCCTTTTGTACTTCGTCCGAGCTACGCTGCCCACTCCATCTCCTAACATCTTTCTGTCCCTAATCACATTGCCTATGCAGAGTAGCATGCAGGCGCCTACATATATGCCTGTCTGATTATCTGCATTTCACCAGTTTCTCTCCTTCTCTCTCTCTCTGACAAGGTGGGTGAAATGTCACTACTAAAATATAAGCAAATGAGGCAAGAACAACAATAACAAAATAAATATCCAACGGCGTTAGCAGCCACCTAAGTCACAGGAATTCTGACAACTCGCCAGCAATACTATCGTCAGCAATGGCGATGTAATGTATTCGTGTCCGTCAGAAGTAAGCTCCAGCTGAAGGACTCTAGAACATCGCCTGCATTTTTCTGTTTGTACCACCATCGGGTACCCTTATTGCCAGCACTGATAAGTAGCAGCGCTGCAGTGGCAGTCAATGATTCCTCTGGACATGGACACGAGACGGCAGCTTCGCGTTTAACGTTCGTGCACCTGAGGCAGTCTCTCTCCGTACCGCTTGCAGTACGCCATCACACTGAGAGCCTTCTTTGCATCGAAATGCTTTGTTTCTTACAGTATTACACTGCTTATCTTTCAGTGCATATATATGGCCTTGTCCTGCGTCAACTTTTCTTCTCACTGATTTCATGTTGCGGCCATTCTTTACTGCTTCTTCAATATTTCCCATGTTATAATTTCAAATGTCCCTTACTTTCTTCTTGTTTATCAGCTTTGAGAGTTCAGCAAATTTTATCTGATATCTTCATGCTTTGTAGTTCAATTATTAGGTCCTTTGTTACTTGGGAGAGCCTACCTACTGGTTACTTGGTGCCCTACCTCCCAGTTCAATTGCTGCTTCTGAAATCAGCGCAGTTACGGTTTCATTCATTACTTCTATGTTATCTTCATCTTTCTGTTCTAAAACTGCATATTTTTGTGCGAGCACCAGCCTGAATTTGTCTGCTTTTACACTTGCTGCGTCTAGGTTGGTCTGTTTCTTCTTGAATAATTTTACTTTTTCTCTTTTCAAATTGAAAGAAAACCTAGACCTCACCAACCTATGGTCACAGCTCTTTACCCTGCCTAGCACTTCTACATCCTGCAATATATGCTGGGATCGGCAGAGAGTATGAAACTTATTTCATTTCTTGTTTATGCATTGGGGCTGGGCTTTTCCACGTCCACCTCCTGTTACTACGCTTCCTGAAGAAGGTATTCATTATTCGGATCATATTCCTTTCCGCAAATTCTACCCACACCTATCATATAGTGTTATTAGAATTGATGCCGTAGTTGCCAATTGCTTATTCCCCTGTCTGCTATTGCCCTAATTTTGCATTGAAGTTGCCCGTGACTACAGTATACTCAGTTTGAACTTTTCTGATCGCTAATACAACACCTTCATAAAACTGTTCTATGTCTTCATCATCGTGACTGGAGGTTGGAGCATAGGCTAGTACTACACTTAATCTATACCTCGTATTTGGCTTTATTACAATTCTGATGACACAGTAAAAGCAGCGAAAGAATTCTATACCAGTACTTAGAGCAGCCACGCTAGCTTCATTCGAAGTAGTGATCAACGCATACAGAGGCTCCTTCTGTAACTAGCGATGAAGTTAGAAGGGCCTTGCAAGACATGGCCCGGGGAAAAGCCTCAGCAGATGATGAAATAGTAGTCGATTTTATCAAAAATGTAGGAGATATTGCACTTGAAAAGCTTGCGGCCCTTTATACTCAATGCCTCACGACTTCAAAAGTACCAGAGAGCCGGGAGAATGCCAATATTATACCAATTCATAAGAAAGGAGGCGTTAAAGAATTGAAGAATTAATAGGCGCATAAGCTTGCTTTCAGCATTATATCAAATATTCACCGAGATTATTTCCAACAGAATCAGAGCAACACTTTGCTCCAGTCAATCAAGAGAACAGGCTGGCCTCAGGAAGGGATATTCTGAAATGGATCACATCCATCTCATCAATCAGATAATCGAGAAATTCGCAGAGTACAATCAGCCTTTTTATATGGTTTTCATAGATTACGAAAAGGCATTTAATTAAGTAGAGATACCAGCAATCATAGTGGCGTTACGTAATCAAGGAGTATAGGAGGCTTACATAAATATCTTGAAAAATATCTACAAAGATTCCGCACCTACCTTAGTACTCCACAAGATAAGTAGAAAGTGACCTATCAAGAAATAGGTCAGGCACATTGACATAATTACTTCAACGCTATTCAGTGCATGCTTAGGAGAAGTATTCAAGCTATTAGAATTCGGAGGCTTAAGAGTGAGGATCAACGGCGAATGTGACATCGTCCTGTTCATTAACACTGGGGACAAATATACAAGAAATGATTGAGGACTTTAACCGAGAAAGCGTGAGAGTAGTCTTGAAGATTAATATGCAAAAGACAAAAATAATGTTCAATAGCCTGGCAACAGAACCAGAATTCAGGGTCGCCAATCAGCCTTTAGAGCCTGCATAGGAGAACATTTACCTAGGTCAATTACTCACAGGGAACCCTGATCATACGAAGGAAATTTGTAGCAGAATAAAAATGATTTGTAGTGCGTACGGCAGGCATTTTCCAATCTTTACTGGGAGCTTACCACTGTAGTTGAGAAGAAAAGTGTACAATCATCACATTCTACACGTGCTAACATATGGGGCAAAAACTTGAATGTTAACAAAGAGGCTCGAGAACAAGTTAATGAAGGACCGCGCAAAGAGCGATGGAACGAAAAATGTTAGGTTTAACGTTAAGAGACAGAAAGATGGAGGGGAGGTGTGGATGAAAGAGCAAACGGGGATAGCAGATATTTTAATTGATATTAAGACAGAGAAATGGAGGTGGGCAAGTCATGTAATGCGTAGGCTATATAACCGGTGGACCATTAGGCTTACAGAATGGGTGCCAAGAGAAGCGAAGCGCAACCGAGGAGGGCAGAAGGCTAGGTGGGGTGATGAAACCAGGAAATTTGCAGGCGCAAGCTTTGCAGCGCAAGACATTTGCAGCGCAAGACAGTGGTAACTGGAGATCGCAGAGGAGAGGTTTTCGTCTTGCAGTGGACATAAAGATAGGATGTTGATGATGATGATGGTGATGGTGATGATGACAACGACGATGATGATGATGATGATGATGATGATGATGATGATGATGATGATGATGATGATGATGCTTCTAAGGGGGCGTTAACTTCCACGACTGCGGCCTGAACCATTGAAGACAGCGTTAATTGCCACGGGATCCTAAGTATCATTTCACCGTCCATTAATTATTGCACACTTAAACTAACTTCCTGGCTTTATTATTCAGTGCTGTCTCTGGACGAATGTCAGATGATTATGTCGTTCGACGTCAAGCATCAGCATGATGCAGCTTTTGTTCGGTGCGAGATGCGATACACCAGCATATGTGGAACGCTGACACTGAGTGCCGTAGTCAGCACAAGTGCGAGAAACGGCCACCCTCTCCCCATATTATATTTGCAACGTACCTACCCCCTGCCAAAAGACTTGGACGTTGAGATATTGCGACGACACCGCTTTAATTAGATGCCGCTGTAGTATAGGAAATGCGTGCCCAGGCTGAGCATACTTCCTCTGAGCGCCGTACGCATCCTGAAGTGCTCAACTTCGTTGGCAGCAAAATGCATCACCTTTGTGGGTGGGACTATATTATTTTTGTTAAAAGCGCGCACAGGAAGCGAATATGGGTTGCAGTTCAGCAGAGAACGTCTATGAATTGTGGCACATGAAACATCCGGCATCGCGAGATCTCGGAGCGAGTACTCGGAGATTTCGCACACGCGCAAGATGCCGCTGGCACTGTGTTTACGTAGAGTGGCAATGACGCGATACGCTAGTGGCCGAAACCTGAGCCCGCTCCGGACTCCGCAATCACTCTCATTTTTCGGCGCGACGCAGGTTCTTTAGTAAAGCACTAAAAGGCGAAAGGGTGCACGCCATGAACGACGAAAAATAAAAGCGCGAGAATGGCCATGATCCTTATTTATTGACTTGTACTGTCCGATAGCAATCAGCAGGCTGTGATATGTCCCTGGTCGTGAACTACAAGCGCTGAAATGAACAGACTGGTCGTGTATTAAAATGCGATCGTTTTGACTCTCGCGTCTACAAGAAGGCCATGACGCCGGACCTAAACCAAGAATAGGAATTCGGCCTAGAAATACAGTCCTGGCAAAAGGCGCAATTTTGTGTACGTATCTCTCTCTCTCTCTCTCTATATATATATATATATATATATATATATATATATATATATATATATGTGTGTGTGTGTGTGTGTGTGTGTGTGTGTGTGTGTGTGTGTGCGCGCGCGCGCACCTGCAGCGCCACTCCATGTTGATATTTGTCTTTTTTGTTTTGGCGCTGTCTCACGTCAGTCCGGAGTGTCATTCTCAGCCATCGGTAACGAGGTGGCGACAGTTCCTTCTCTATCTCCGCCTCCCCCCCTTTCTTGTCTTCTCTCTTTCTCTCTCTCTCTCTTGTCATATCGACGGGTGCCGATCACTTGTCGGTGGCGGGCGGCTCTCGACAAGTGATCGGCGCGGGGTGCCGACGCCCAGCCGCCTGCTTCAAGTTCGTCGATTGCCGAAACGACCTAATTTCGCGTCGGCCCTCTTTTTAACAAGCTCGTTCTCGCTCAGGCTCCTCAATCGCCGCCGTTCGATTCTTCGCGAGACGATAGAACGAGGTTTGTTTCAGCGAACTTTCACTGGTGTAGCATTTCTTGGCATTTCTTCGTCGCAGAAGGCATTTTTCTTTTTTGCGACCTATTTCTTATTCTTACTAGCACCGCAGTTTAGAGAGTCTGATTTCTTCATTTTTTTTCCTCTCTCTCGTTTAAGAGGTTCTTCGAGAACACAGTGCGCAACTATCTCCGACACGTAATGAGCTATCGGTGGGGCAAAAAATCTACGCCGTGCCACGATTCCCACGTGCGGTATCAGCAAGAAACCCTCACGAACTTACGCATGTGTCATGCACACAAAGACACATGCGCGCGTACAGTTCCCCCCACCTGACTTCTCTTAGTTTATTCTATGCGTTACAGGACTTTTCTGTAATGTCGAAGCTCAAACACTTAAGGTACGGTAAGTACGACCAGGGTCCGTCACCATGACTGGAAAGCAAGGAAAATGTAATTGTACGTTACTCTACTTTCTCAAAATGAGAGCGAAGTTTGTACTCCCAATCATCACTTAACTTTTTTCTGCGTCTCAATCGTACATATCATACTCATCACCCAGAACCCGGAGTAGCATGTCAGGCGAACAGTCACGCTAACATATCCAGCATATCATTAAAGCTTGTCGGTCTCTCTCTCTCTCTCTTCTGCGTCTTCCAGCCGCATCCAAACCTTGTATGCACAAGTGTCATATGAGATCGCGCTATAGCGAACGAAATTTTCCCCAGATATTTGACTTCAAAGCTATACTGCGAAAACCGGTGTGACGAGTTTAAAGAATTGCATGATTCAAGTGACGACGGTGTTCGACGTGCGTCAGGTGCTGTGAATCTGTGATAGCGGTGATGGCGAACGCCTTAAAGTGATGCGTTTGGGATTTGATATTTAATGACATGCATGCGATGAAGTGTGACGGACAGTGATTGGACGTGCAGCAGCGCGTTCCGGGCCGGCCGCGGACGGTAACGACGTCGCTTAACCACCTTACCACGCCCAACGAAATGTCTCTGCTGCCTGCGTACGCGCGTCTTCGCCGTTTATTTGTCGCTGCCGCACTTATTCGAAAGGAGCGGCGTAACCCTTACTGACCGAGTTCGCAGTGCTACTTCGACAGCATCTTTTGGGTTCGGGCGTCGAACGAGCATGTCGCTGATAGAGCCACTGACGGCTGTCTTTGGCTTCCACACGCACACCTGCGACTGGATCTGAGCCAAACATGCAACGTTGCGCTACTCTTGTGATAGCTATTAACGCCTGCGGCCCGTGCTGGTCCTTTGATGCCGTACGCGAGTGTCTAATTCCCTTACTTCCGAGGATTCTGTTGTGACATTAGCCGTGCATGGAACGATTTCTGAGGCGCATAGATACGAGATTGCCTACTGGAACATCCTCCCGGCCGGTCGTTGGCTACGAAGGCAGTGAGAGAGAGAGAAAATAAAAAGGAAATGTAGGGAGGTTAACCAAGGACGTGCCCGGTTGGCTACCCTACACTTGGGGAGGGCGAAAGGGGAAGAATAGTGAAGGTTTTGATAAAGGGAAAATGAGACATCCACCCAAACGTAGCTAAGTGCTACGCAGAACTATTACGTCAAACTCTGGCCTTTGCTCCTGAGTTGTTGATAAATTCGACTTCACCTGCCACTTGCTAGCCGCCTGGTTAACTCAGATGCTAGAGCGGCTGCCGCGGAAAGGCGGTGGTCCCGGGTTCGAGTCCCGGACAAGGACGAATTTTCCTTCAACTGCGAAGCTTCTCTTTGGAGAAACCCGTATGGGTTTCATTTCTAGCACTTAGCTACGTTGCGGTGGATGTCTCATTTTTCCTTTATCAATTACTTCTCTCCACCTTGCGGGTTTTCGCAGAACTATTACGTCAATAGTGAAGGTACTTTAGTGCTTTCTGAGAGCGACTGGCTTGTGCGAGCGCCTTTGACTGCATAGGGCTGTCCGTGCATGTGCTCCCATTCACCTCATTCATTTCTCTCTCTCTATCTCTCTCTCTCCCTTCCTTCTATTCTTATTTTCCCTTCACCCAGCGTGGTATGGAAAACCGGACCCTTGAATTATTAACATCCCTGCTTTTATTTCACCTTTCTCACTCACTGAGAAACTCGTAAAACAGGGACATGCAAGCGTATACATGGTGTTCCAGCGAACACTTTCGAAAATTTCTAAGGTTGCCTGGGGCAGATAACGCAATTCTAGTTGACGAGCTGGTTTACTCAAAGTGGGGGACACTACTTGCAAAAAAAAACATTAAAATACAGAATTGACAAATTAACAAAAATTCACTAATTAGTTTTTTAACTAATTGCCATATGACCAATATTACAATTTACAAATTTTAGCCGCAGAGTTCGCAAGGCGGATCCACTTGGAACGAATTCTCGGGATGACACCAATTTCAAGATATTAATTCCCGAATTTTGCGGAGAAATGCATTGGCGTAGTAACATTCCAGTTTCTTTTGTGCTTGAATGCATAAAACGACGTTTCGTTAATAAAATAACTGGAACACTAGTTCCACACAAATATGTGGAGAATCCTCGTTGTTTGACCTATCGATTGTGTTGCTTTCACCCACAATTTGTAGCTTACCCTGATGTATATTTGTGGTGCTCGAATAATATTAGCTTCTCAAGCAATGGGTATACATTGGATCTGCAGAAACTGAATTGAGTGAGTTATGGGATATTACGGGGCAAAACAACGAGGTCATTATTAGGCATGCTGTAGTGAGGGACTCCGGCTTAATTTTGACCACTTGTGGTTCTTTATCGTGCATCTACACGATGTTTTATTTTAGCTGCACCAAATTCTTAAATGTTGCCTGTGGCAGATAGCACGTCTAAGCCTTGATCTATATTATCCTATGAGAAGACCATTGCTTCTATGAGAAATCAAGAGGTATAATTGAATATGTAACCAAATTACGCTAATTAACTGTGTAATTATTTACCTAACGGCACATATTTCAATCTACGAATTGTAGCCGATAGGTTCACAAGGCGTATTCACTTGGAACGAAATATCAGCACTACAGCAGTTTCGAGATATTATTTTTCAATGTGTCCGACGTTAATGTTAACGTTAATGTTAATTAGCGCTATCATGTTAATTATTCAATTAGGTCCTTTTTATTAATCGTAAAAGTCGTAGCCGCGCCATGGAGTAATTTAGATCAAAGGTTAGAATTTTTCTATCTGCCACAGGCAATCTTTAAAAAATTTGGTGCAGGTGAAAAAAAAACGCCCTATCTAAGCACACGGGCATTTTTGCGTTCCGCCCGCATCGGAGTGCGGCTGCCATGGCTGGGAAACGAACCCACAACCTCGTGCTTCGCAGCCGTACGTCGCGCATGCTATGAGCCACCACGGCCGGGCGAACCTCAGAAACAATGATAGACTTCCCACACAACTTATCTCGCGTGATGTAGTCATGTACTGGCGCTTTCGCATCAAGCAACACTCGTATGTCTCACACATCGGCGATATGCAGTTAGCGTAAGAATTTTAAGGCCTCTATAACTTATCTCGCGAGCAGTCATTCAGTCTGACACACGGCGATGCAACTCTATACCCAAGCAAAGGAAAGCGAGAGTGGCGCTGCGTACTACAGGCCTATAGCATGCATTCACGGAGGGTTAAATTCGCGTTCACCGGAGTTTCAGACATGCGGTGCAATAGGCTCTGAATCGGTGCAGATTGTTTTCCCATTCGCGTGTCCTCATTGCACAAAATATTGACAAATGTGATAAGTTATATCCTCACTGATTACAAGCACGTTCTCGCGAGAAAAAAAGAATGAGAGTTTAAGCATTATGCTTTCTTTTTTCTCTCTTTTCTGATACTACCAGTAAGTTATCGCTGCTGGCAACGTCTTCTGCCCTTTAGTGCGATAAGAGCTCGTTGCACTTTCTGTTAGGTCCTGCAGCACACCAATAGTGCGAAAACCACTTCTCTCTTCCGCCTCTGGTTCAGTAGCCACGTACGTTCACGAAAGTTGAAAGTAAGACATATGCTATGGAATCGATGTAAACCTGGGACGTGTCGCCTTTTCCTTCTGCATTGTCATTACGCTTTATCGCGTTCTCTTGTACCCGCACTGAAACAGAACGTTGATACACAATCCTGAAACAGTGTTGTATTCCACTAAAGATTAACTTTCCTCGGCACTAATAAGAGTTGTGCTCTTCACTGGATGCTTCTAACAATGTAATCAGTCGGTTATCGTTTCGCTACAAACACAGGTGAAAAGTGATTTGGAGCTGTTATTGTAATGCTAGGCTAATTGGAAAATAAAAGCTGGTTGTTCCCAACGAAAATAGTAATTTCATCTGAATATTGATGACGTTCTCCCCAATACGATATGCCAGGATGTTAAGGTTTCAAACTACAACCAGTAATACAGAGATACACGTAGATAAATATCTATCTGGTAAAATAAGCCAGGATTAACCAAGGAGGTTTATTATCTCGCGGGAAGTCTGCGAAATCGGGCCCCTACTGTGCGGCTTCACCTTCGGGACATAGTTTGCACACCAGCAGACTTTCTTTAACCTTCCTGGGTTCTTTCTTTTTATTTTTCGTTTTGCCGGCTTCAACGAATCATCGCTTTCATTTGCTTCAGGGAGTGCGCATTAAAAGATCCGGGCGCCTATACGAACCATTGCATTGCGCGGTTTGCGTTATTGCATTGCACGTTGCACCGGCAAGCAATCAAGCTGCACACTAGCGGCCATAATCGTCCGTAAGCGACCAAGCGAGCCTTTAGTAAAACAATAAGAGCGAAACAGTGTCAAAGTCAGCGCCCAGCTACATGGGTCCGATAGGGGATAATTGCGCCATTCTGCGTCTGACGCAAGCACTTACAGTCGCAATCATTCTGCGCCTGTCGTTGTCGGGCGCAGAAATACGTCGACCCTGCGCGGACCGTTGAAACACGCGCCGCGGTCTCGCCTTAAGCCGTAACCCCTCATTTGCGTAAGCACTACGCTGAAAGCGATTCATTACTAAAACGTGGCAAGCTCGCAACTGCAGCGTGACGTACGTCTCGCCTTAACTATACGGCATGACGAAGGGATCTGATGTCAAAGTAATTAATGTTCTTTTCACTGTGCCTGTCTGGACACTTTCTGATGCAAATGATTGAAACAGCCTACCGCACGGTTCAAAGAAGAACGCGTTCCGTGGGTGAAGCCACGTTAGTCTACAGCAAGGGTGGCCAAACAGCGGCTCGCCAGCTCCATGTGGCTCCTCGGAGGTCCGAATGAGGCTAGCGACTCCCTGAGCTATGTACCTCTACCCCTCCCCCCCTTCCTCCTTGACCGCGCGCGCCTCTCTTCGATATTTCTGCCTGAAATTTGAAACGATGAAAGCGGTGAAGTCAAAACAGCGTGCGAAACTTACGGACGAACATTTAACTGAGCCGCTTCGGACTGCAACCATGTCATTCGAGTAAAAACTTCAGGGTATTTGCTCTGCGAATGGGGAAGCACAATGCCGAGGCGCGATGAGCAATCCCTGCATGAACGGCATACACTGTGACCTACATACATTGTGCCCAGCTTTGTCGGGCGAAAAGAAAAAAAAAATTTGCCACGCCCCCCTTTCTACTGCAGCTCTTGACTAAAAAGATGATTTTTTATGCCTTTTTGCATATGTCTGTCTGGCCACCCCTGGTCTATGTTGAAGCTATATTGTTTTGCTTTTTTTATGCTGCGAACTAGTGAACAAATATGGCGATTGATTAGGAACTTCATTATACGTATCAAATACGACGAGTCTTTCATGTCCATTCGCACTTTATTCATTTAAATGTAATCGCTAAGTATGCTTATTTACGTCTGTGCCGTCTGTATACCGTACAGTACTTTCGTGACGGTCTCTTTTATTTAGATATTGCGGAAGAATACCGTAGTACGGCGGCGCAGCTACCTGCTACCGCGGACATGCCGCATTCAAGTGGAGGCGGAACGTGAAAACGCTCGTCAACTTACACTAATGTGCACTATAAAAACTTCAGTCAGCCCAAATATTCCCCGCATTCTTCCATAGAGCAACTCTCATAACCTCAGTGATCCTTTGGAGCGTTAAACATCGCAAATCATTCAAACGTCACCAGTTCTTTTCAGGACACCTGAGCCATTCCATGGACATTCTATCAAACGTTGAACGCGGTGCTCATATATACGGACAGGAAGGCACCCTTGGTCCTGTTGCCAAAGCATTCGATCGCAGAACAGCGTCTCGGTCTGAGGAACTATCCGCGATGGGCTCTCGCGATGGAACTCAAGTCGCTCCAGGTCAGCTGCAGCTTAAAAATCTTGCAATTCACCTGCGGCACAAGGCAGACGTGGTTCGAAGTAGTGTTGACATCGGCACTGATTGGAGTGTCCAGGCACTACCGCCGACGCGACGCGCGGCTTTCGCGACAGATGACCTCTGAAGCGCTGGCTGGTCGGCGACAGGAAAGCGCTTATCGTCAGCTAACCCTCCCTGTAGACTCGGACATCAAATTCGGGGTGAGTGCGAGGCGGTCATTTTACATGCGGCGGTCCTGAAGCGAGCCGATCAAAACTCAAGGTCGGGGCTTGCCCGCGTCAGATGGCTTCGGGTCCCATTATTGCCGTCCGTACAGAAGCTTGCATCAGTATAGTCTCGGTCACGGGTGCCAAGGTAGATAGCGGCGAGGGGTGCGAGAGCGGCTGCCGACGTGTCGCCGACAGCTTTCGCGGGTCGACTCTCTTCGTCGGCTGTCCGTGGCCGAGTTATTAGCCCGTCATTGGCAGCAGCATGTATTATAAGAATGTAGTGTCATTATTATGTATTCTTCACTGCAATTAAATTTGTCGGAAAGGATTCTCCTTTGCAAGCTAGTTAAGGCATTGCTTTTCGGGACAGCCCTTAATTAAAGCTTAGTCGATAGAGAGGTAACTACTCTATGACGTTCGGCTATCACGAAAAGAACTGCGTTGTCGCTTTCGCTAACGAGGGTGCTCCGTTTCTTTGATGGACGATAGCGAGAAGTCTGTATACCATATACCGGGTGTCCCAGTTAACTCGGATCAAGGTTTTTTTGAAAACCCAAGAGCTCTAGAGAAATCGTACCGACTGCATAGTAGCCGTAGTCGTGTGTACTTACAGCCAGTATTTCTTTATCACGAAGTATTAATTAATTGCTTTTAATTAGGGAACTTCTTAATTACAGCTTTAATCGCAAATATAACAATTAGAAAGTTGTAGGGCACCTAAAATAACCTCCGAATTAAGCATTTGTTTCGAGCTCAGCCTTGCCTCATTGGTTTTTCCGAGAAAAAAACAAAAGCGCGCGAAACATCCAAAACACGAACTAAATACGCGCTCGCGCGCCGCCACTCAAGCTCCGCCAAGCGAATAGCCACAGATACATGGCTTCACTAGCGGCGGCAGCTCGATACAGGGCTTCACGCTATGTGGTGGTCGCAGCATCATGAGAACACGCCACTGACGCATTGATAAGCGTAGCGCAGACGTAGGGGGGGGGGGGAGGGGGGGGGATATCGTAGCTGGGAAACCGTGACGGCGCACGTGGGACTGCAATTTTGCGCACTCATCTTGTTCTGTAGACAGACGCGCCCGGAACGTATGTTCCTTTTGTTCCCTTGTTCCCAATAGAAACAAACCCTGCGTAGGCTATATGTCCATCTATAGGGCGTTTTGACGGGTCTGTACGGTCAGCATATGCTGTTGTCGATTACGTAAATCATTTTTGCTTGACGTGTCAGTGCGTAGATAATAACGGGAGATCTCAACGGTACCACGCCAGTTACTTGCACTCTACACTCTAAAAAAAGTTTACACCCTTTGGGGTGTATATTTGCCACACAATAATAATCGTCAACTGTCTTGCCCGCATTTCCTTTCTTGAAAACGCTGCGCTCGTTACTTTCCTGTCGAGAATGCTCTGTCATGCTGATGACGCCCATGCCGTTCATTACTTGAAAGTACCGGGCTCGCAGCATTAAAGAAACGAAATGCGGCAAGACAGATGACGATTATTGTTGTGACAAATATACACCCCAAAGGGCGTAAACTTTTGTTAGAGTGTAAGTGATGAAAAAAATACTGGCTGCAAGTACACACGACTGCCGCTACTGCGCAGTCGGTACGATTTCTCTATAACTCCTGGTTTTTTTTTTTTTTTTTTAAAGCTTGGTCCAAGTTAACTGGCGCAGCCGGTATATACATATCAACGTTTGAAGCGCCGTAGTTCCACCTGTCGCATAATTCCATCATTCAAGCGTTCTCGATTACTTTTTTTTGCCACCTCATCGTTACACTTCAAGGTTAAATACAATTCGGTTGCTTTTGATATGCTTTCTAGGAACAGTGTTAACTAAGAATAAAGAACAGTTTTTTTCATATGGTCGCAACCACGAAACCTCGGAAAATCGTGCTGTTATATATGAGCGTAAGCCAGTTGGCCTAATCAGTTCGTGTCCGAACCCTTGATGGAAGCGTTCCTAGACGTGTCTTGCACCGAGGTAAATCCAGGACACATGATTGTCAACCGCGTGTCCTGCCAGTGCCGCACACTTTTGGGCACGTGACCTCGCCTTTACTCAGTAGTTTCGCGACACTTGGCGGCGAGAGTGAAGGTCACGTGAGCGCAAACTATATTTTTGCCACTTGCCACTTGCCACGCGATGTGGAACGTCATGATAGTACGACCGCTACGCTAAGTGTGAAAGTACGAACCGAAATGCATGCCATATGAGACATGGCAATGAGATATGATGGCACTAAATTGCCGAACGAAACTACTATTCGTGCTGCCACATTAGAACTTGTACTATCAAATATTTGCCACCACCTGTTACGAAGCTTTCGTCTGATGGTTACGCCTGACAACATCGGCGGCGCGATTATGCAAGTTCAGTTAGAGTTAAAGCTACCCAAAGCACGTCATAAATTAGCGAATCGGTGGACAGTGGACTGCAGACATCCGAAAGGTGGAGTTAGGTTGAAGCAGAATGAAGCTACAAGGGGTTCTTTGTGTTTCCCTTGCAACCCAGGCGGATGCCACGTTTTCCCTTTAACCTAAAAATTTTGTGCCCACATTAAGAGCACCAATTCAATCATTTCCTTACATGTGCAATAGCCAGGCGCACTTTAACTCAATAGCCAGGCGGCTTTAACTCAAGTGCTGTCCGTACACGTATCTACACCTTCTCTCTCCCTTCTATCTCTTCCCCTTCTCCCATCCCCCAGCGTAGGGTAGCCAACCAGACTACTGACTGGTTAACATCCCTGCCTTCCTGTATTCCTCTCTCTCTCTCTCTCTCTCTCTCTCTCTCTCTGTCACCACCTTTACATGTAACAGAAACCCTTGCATTATTCATTGCTGTAGGAAATATGCTCGAAGGACATAAAAATGCCCGAAGTAAAGGACAGGGGAAGGACGTGGCTCAAAATTGCTGCTAGGATGTTTGCTTCGAGCTTATTTGGCCTAATCTTAAGTTCATCATATTCAACGCACCGCGTAGATCTTCAGTTCATTATTACACTGAATACTTCTTCAGCATCAGTCAAGCTAAAAGCCGGCGACTCAATCGGTCTCTCAGAGATGTAGCTGGTAGCTGTGTCTGTATAACCGTAGGCATAAAACTCATTAAAAAAAAAAAAAAACTCGTTAAATTTGTCCGCAAGAAAAGAGCGAGACGCGGGTACACCGTCAATTTAGAGCTCATCTGAGGGCATCAATTTTTTGTTTAGTACATTATCATTTAAAACGTTCCAATAAAGTTTTGGGGCATTGCTCTTGTTATTGCGAAACAAGCGCTTTTGATAAGCACACCAGTCCGCCCTTTCGGGTTTTCTCCCAATACGCGCTCATCCATGCTCTCTCGACCTGAATATTCGCCGTGCTGGTGAGGAGAGCGCGCGTCTCCGAATAACGCTCAAGCGTATAGGCGCGACTTTCGGGCGCCGCGCGTGACTTCATTTGAGGCGTGAAATAAAAGCCTCGCATCCGCAGCGTACTTAATATATTCAGTGAGCAACTCGCCGAGCCTATGGGTTATAGGTCCCTCACGCGTTTTGCGTCAAGCAGGAGACTGATTGAAGCTGTGAGAAACTTTACCGACCCGCCTCCGGAGTGCGTCTTCGCCGTGTTCCCGGCCATCACGCAGAATAATTCTGCATGCTTCGCGTTCTTTCTTCTTTTTTTCTTCTTTTTTTTAAGTGATCGCTGCGTTGGATGCGCACCTCATACATTATGTACAGCTTGCATTCAGTATCGATTGAGTACGAAATCGCAGTGGTGCGCTGCATTACAAGTTGCTCGCCCAACTCGGCTGCAGCTCGAGCCCCCTGTGCTATAGAAGCACGCGCATTCACTCTCCGGGCAAATTTGCCAGAACTCCCTGTGCCCGGTGCAGTTTATTTCATCAGGCAACTGTGCGTAATTGCGCTCCTGCAAGATGATCCGTCTTTTCGCGATTTGCTCCGTCAAAGTTCGCTTGCGATACTTTCAGTAACTGCGCACAAAAAAAAAAAAATATCGTTTGCGCGTGCACATACACTCTAGTATGTTGTAGACATGGATAAAGAGAAGAATAAAGACAAGAAACTTACGATTACGCTGACGCTGAGTTTTACACTGACAAAAAAAAATCACAAGGAAGGGAACAGTGATGAAGCTGGACGGAGCGCTCCGTCTGTCTGCGTCCTTGTTTTCTTCTTCGTAATAACCGTGAGCGTAAAAACAGAGTGAAAAAATGCGTTTATTTTAGAAAATTTATGCAGTGATCATCATTGCTTACGCCCGATGCTTTATCTCTGCGATACCCTTTGTATCTTATGGCAAATAGCACCAGAATTTTTTTGGTTATTGTAACATGAAAGAGGACAAAAAAAATGTTTTTCTTGCTGCGTGCTTTTTTTTTTTTCTGCAATGTGGGTACTGGATTTGGAAGCTGTTTCTTATCACCACGTTTATGACAGCGTTTAATCTTTCGTTTCAGATTAATCAGATCGCGATTCATCCAACGGTAGTCCCTGTTGACGCGTTTCTTATTTATAAGCGCATAACTGCGTTCACAGGGAAGTATTATGTCTTTAAAACGGATCATAGCTCATTAAAGTCTTTCACCTCACTGAAATATGCGAACAAGGATTGCATATAGCCGAGCACTGCATCATCATCCGCATGCGTATAGTCACTGATGAAAGTGTCAGAAGGTTTAACTGGTGATCGCGAGCCAGAAAAAGGACACACTAACACGAGCAACTTGTGATCAGATATCGAATTTTTGACAGCAGCAGAGCAGTCTTGGGCGAGCTGCTTGCAAACGCTAGGTCTAGAAGAATTTAGCCAGGTTTATGCGATGGCTAAGATGTGTGGCTGATAAGTCAAAATTATATATTCAAGGAACCGTATCTTATTAAGAACATGGCGTCCACTGAGCGAAATAAGCCGAGCGTCTTGCTTGATACTTGTCATTTCTTAACGCACTTAGGCGTGGCCGCATGAGTGGACTGAGAAGGCAAAACCGTTCGGGCTGCACAGACGCAGTGGATTGTGACAACTCTAATCTGCAATTCTTAAGTGTGTCTCATACATACAGCTTGCCATCAACTTTCAGCTTATCAAAAACGACAGAAACTTCAGAACCACTGTCCTTTTCTTCAGCGGCCGAACGCCATGATTTCGCTCGTATATCCTGAATTGCATTTAGAGAAGTCCTCTGATACGGCTTTTTCCATACCATTTAATTTGAGGCAGGGTGACAAAATCTTAGTTTTGTCGATGTAGTTGTGAAGCCCAGCAAACACTGTGGGCTTGGCCACACCGTTAATGTGAGTTAATCGTCTCTAGTTGAGGAAGTTAAATATATCCGAAAACACCCGTGTGCTTAGATTTAGGTGCACGTCAAAGAACCCCAGGTGGTCGAAATTCCCGGAGTCCTCCACTACGGCGTGCCTCATAATCACAAAGTGGTTTTGGCACGTAAAACTCCATAATTTAATTTAAGTTAAATATATGTCACCAACCCGGAGAAAAAGAATCGGGATCAGCACCCACCTGACAGCGGTGCCATCAAGCCCACTGAAATAATCTTTTAACTGCCCCCGGTATTCATACTTGAATTATTCAGTATCTGACGATAACACCGAGCAGATATAATGATACGGTTGATGCACATGGAGCTGTAGATCTTGAAGCTTGATTGACGATGCTGCGATGGCCATGACAGCTGGCGCATGCTCATTAGAGGAAGCCCGCTCCAAGGCAGGGTCATTCGATCCTACGGCGAAAAGCGTCCGCCAGGCAATCCGGACAAAAAGAATAGGGATCAGCATTGTTATGGTTGCCGCAAATTGCTACGAGCTAGTACCGCCAGTTGTTACGGGGACTGGGTTTCGGCAACCTTCAACATCGTCTGCTTGGAGCTCGAACCAGATTGACTATCGGAGAGGGTCCGGCAGGAAAGACGAGATCGTGTAGAAACGAATAGCAGAACTTTAATACATCGTTACGGGTGAGCAGTGCGCTCCAAGACAAAAAGTACAGAAACATTCGGCGTGCGTGCTCCTGCCCGCAAGGGCAGAGAAGATGTGTCTGTGGCGACTCACTGGCCTTCTTATACGCTGCACCATTCCGGCAACCGCCTTCTCTCTAGCTGCCTGATAGAAGGCCTTGTCAGCACACTGGTCAGCGCACACAGAGGAATGCGGAGAATAACCACTCACCGGTGCAGAGGTGGGGAGCGCAGGCAACGTCGAGGCGACACACTGGCCAACCCAGACAGAGGAATGCGAAAAAAAAAAAAAACACTCACTGGTGTGGATGGGCTGAACGGAGGACAGCGAAGAATACGATTTGCACTGGTGCCCCATCCTGTCACACACACCCGAAGGACAAGTGTTTTCATGCTGACGAGCGTGACAATTGGGCAGGTCGAGTCTCAGGCGCTTGGCATCCGTACCATTAATCGCCGCACACAGTGAACCGTAACAGCAACCGTCTGCCTGCGGTGTCACCAAGCCCATTTTGTCACCAAGCCCATTTTCATTCATTTTTCTTAAAGACGAAGAGATTAGCCAGGGTGCAGACTGGCTGGCTCCTGTGCGTTGGGCAAAGGGGGTAAAGGGCATTAAAATAAGATAGAAAGGGACTCTGAATTAGAAAGAAATAGGTAGAGACAGAAAAACAAAGAGTTTGAATACAAACACGATGCAGCACGCGACAACTGAGTCTGTCACTCAGTCTGTATGTCATCAATATGTATAGCAAAACGTTTGATGGCCACTATGCTCAAGATTAACGCCTCGAGATATTATTCTGCGGAAAGGGGCGATCGCTCAGTTTATCAGTGCAGTGTAAAGCTTTTTTCTGAAAACACTGTAAAGAGCACAATCATAGAGTAGATGACTGATCGATTGCTCGCAGCTACAGTTGTCGCATACAGGACGTAGGAACAGGCATTTTTGAATGCCACTCCGAGCCACCACATTTTTTGTTTGTGTTTTTATATATCCACTGCGCAGAGGTCGCGTCAGCTTACAAGGTTTGTTTGCTAAGCTTAACACGGCCATTAGTTTGGAAAGCCGTTGCTAACTTAAACAGAAAGTTGGCACTACAGTTTACCAAGCTCAAGAACAATGTTTTGTATTCTATTAACTCGTTGATCGCCTTCGCGATCAGTGCTGTTCTTGAAGCAAACAAGCGCAGTAGCGAATGTCGCGCGTTACGAGCGGCCTCTGAATCGCATCCTGGGAGATTTTGGCTAGCTGTACTTGTCTTGACGCAGCCCCAAATGGGTTTAACGCCTGCATCCTGTGCTGTGTGACCAATCATGTGACTTAAAGTGCTACATCATGGATTCTGCATTTGGTAGCTCTGCCATAGTGGTCTTGCCAACTGCCATTCACGTTCGACCCAGCCTGTCTCATCCGTTGCAGTAGCAACAACACCCTTCCCACGAAACAAAGAACCTCTTAAAAACCTCTTGAAACGGCTACAAACGGCTATAGACGTCTTGGTCTATGATAAGACTGAAAATTGAATTTCTTCTAAACATGACCCCAGCACTTGGAATATGCTAGTAGATATTCTATCTGCGGCAAAACCCACTACTGGTGTCACTAGAGTCTATTTTGGTAAACACATTCAGAACGTCTAACTCAAGAACGTTTTTAGATCTTTCTGTCTAAAAGCGCATAAAATGCCAAACGACGTGTTGAAGGTGACGTTACCGTCGGCCGTCGGCATTAGCGAATAAAATACGCCACAGACAAATCGAACTCGTTGGTGGCAACATCATAAGTTGGCTTTAATGTTAAATAATTTCAAACCAGAACTTCAACAATCCTGGGCGTGTTATTGTTTTTCATACGGGGCGCGCACACGACGCCTGGAAACCATTTTTCTATGCTCGCGCAGCAGGTATACTGACAGCCCAGCAGGAGTGAAACGCCGGTGTTGCACAGCGGTGTCACGGAGCCACTGTGCTGCGATCACTTCGGTGGCAGTCAAGTAGACACGCTCCAAATTTGTCAGACATCTCATTCCGTGCTGGAAACACTAGGAGGCAGGAAGCTTGAAAAAACAGCCACTGCCCCCCGCACTGTCTCGGTCGTGGGTTCGTTGTGCCAGTTGTGCGTCATTCTAAGCCATTGTGTACATTTATACTGGATATTAACTGGAGTCATTTAGCTGTGCTGATGCTGTTTGCCGTGTGTTTTGCATCAGTGCTTCGTGACATCGGCTGTATTGCGTGTTTTCACCGACGGCTTACTACCAACAATGGCGGGATCTGCGTTCGCTGCCTTCGTGTCTCGGTGCGTCTTTGTACGTCGCACGATTGGACAACACTTTTTCCGGTAAGTGAAATACTTTACACTTCGCTTTTCGTCAACAATGTGAATATTTTTAGGTGTTACCCGCGACAATTCTTGATGGACGGGCCCTTCTGCCCAACCGGTTTCCGTCATCTTTACTTTTATACGGGGGTTCTGTTTGTGTTCAGCAGTTCAGCACTACCGCACTCCACGACTTCCGCAACACCAGTCAGAACTTTACCCTGCTTGTTAGTCTGTGGTTAACGTAGCACGAACCAACCGAAGGGAGTGCATTCGAAGACGACGCGCTGGTTGTAATCCTGAACCAGACTTAACTCGCCCTATTTTGCGTTCTTTTGTTTTTGCATGGGTTACAGCGCTGCGCGCGCGCGCCCGTGTGTCAGTGAATATGCCACTTGTAGCGTTCCCACTTTATAGCAAAACAAAAATATAACTGCAATGTTTACTTCATCTCTACAATTCCAAATGCAATCGTCTGCTGATGTACAAATTTCAGTTGTGTTTTGTTCCAAATATGCAGCAAACTTTTAGCTTAGTAGGTGCTTCATCTGGGAGTGCAATCACGACTGCTTGACATTTATTAATGAATGGCTGTGACTGGGTCACCTTATTTGTAATTGCAAATCTGTCTTTCAACTGACTTGATGCTCTCTTATTTTGTTCCTTTCACTCCATAGACGGCTGGACATCCTTCTTGTACCTTGGCGCTAGCTGGATGACGGGACTTCATCGTGATCAGAGTAAGCCAATGTACTGTACCCTCGAATACTTTGTTTTGCGCTAAACAAAGTAATCATGGATTCGCACCAACTAGCCCCGCCAACGCATTGTACTGTACCCTCCTCTCTAATCCTCCCAGTGCTTTGTATATGAGCTAAGGCCAAGGAGCGCTTCGTGGTAAAATAGCTAGTTGGTGTCTCACAAACGGGCATTTTTTTTTGCACTGGTCCTTTATCATCATCATCATTATCATCATCATCATCAGCCTGGCTACGCCCACTGCAGGGCAAAGGCCTCTTCCATACTTCTCAAACTACCCCGGTCATGTACTAATTGTGGCCATGTTGTCCCTGCAAACGTCTTAATGTCATCCGCCCACATAACATTCTGCCACCCCCTGCTACGCTTCCCTTCCCTTGGAATCCAGTGCGTAACCCTTAATGACCATCGGTTATCTTCCCTCCTCAGTACATGTCCGGCCCATGCCCCATTTCTTTTTCTTGATTTCAACTAAGATGTCATTTACCCCTGTTTGTTCCCTCACCCAATCTGCTCTTTTCTTATCCCTTAACGTTACACCCATCATTCTTCTTTCCATAGCTCGTTGCGTCGTCCTCAATTTCAGCAGAACCCTTTTCGTAAGCCTCCAGGTTTCTGCCCCATACGTGATTACTGGTAAGACACAGCTGTTATACATATTCCTCTTGAGGGATAGTGGCAACCTGCTGTTCATGATTTGAGAATGCCTGCCAAACGCACCCCAGCCCATTCTTATTCTTCTGGTTATTTCAGTCTCATGATCCGGATCCGTGGTCACTACCTGCCCTAAGTAGATGTATTCCCTTACCACTTCCAGTGCCTCGCTACCTATCGTAAACTGCTGTTCTCTTCCGAGACTGTTAAACATTACTTTAGTCTTCTGCAGATTAATTTTCAGACCCACCCTTCTGCTTTGCCTATCCAGGTCAGTGAGCATGCATTGCAATTGGTCTCCTGAGTTACTAAGCAAGGCAATATCATCAGCGAATCGCAAGTTGCTAAGGTATTCTCCATCAACTTTTATCCCCAATTCTTCCCACTTCAAGTCTCTGAATACCTCCTTTAAACATGCTGTGAATAGCATTGGAGAGATCGTATCTCCCTGTCTGACGCCTTTCTTTATTGGGATTTTGTTGCTTTCTTTGTGGAGGACTACGGTGGTTGTGGAGTCGCTATAGATATCTCCCAATATTTTTACATATGGCTCACCTACACACTGATTCCGTAATGCCTCCATGACTGCTCAGGTTTCGACTGAATCAAACGCTTTTTCGTAATCAATGAAGGCTATATATAAGAGTTGGTTATATTCTGCCCATTTCTCTACCACCTGATTGATAGTGTGAATATGGTCTATTGTTGAGTAGCCTTTACGGAATCCTGCCTGGTCCTTTGGTTGACAGAAGTCTAAGGTATTCCTGATTCTATTTGCGATTACCTTAGTAAATACTTTGTAGGCAACGGACAGTAAGCTGATCGGTCTATAATTTTTCAAGTCTTTGGCATCCCCTTTCTTATAGATTAGGATTATGTTATCGCTCCTTCAAGATTCCGGTACGTTCGAGGTCATGAGGCATTGTGTATATAGGGTGGCCAGTCTTTCTAGGACAGTGTTCCCATCATCCTTCAACAAATCTGCTGTTACCTGATCCTCCCCAGCTGCCTTCCCCCTTTGCATCGCTCCCAAGGCGTTCTTTACCTCTTCCGGCGTTACTTGTGGGATTTCAAGTTCCTCTAGACTATTCTCTCTCACCTTATCGTCGTGGGTGTTACTGGTACTGTATAAATCTCTATAGAACTCCTCAGCCACTTGAACTATCTCATCCATATTAGTAACTATATTGCCGGCTTTGTCTCTTAACGCATACATCTGATTCTTGCGTATTCCTAGTTTCTTCTTCACTGCTTTTAGGCTTCCTCTGTTCCTGAGAGCCTGTTCAATTCTATCCATATTATAGTTCCTTATCTCAGCTGTCTTACGCTTGTTGATTAACTTAGAAAGTTCTGCCAGTTATATTCTAGCTGTAGGGTTAGAAGCTTTCATACATTGGCGTTTCTTGATCAGAACTTTCGTCTCCTGCGATAGCTTACTGGTCTCCTGTCTAACGGCGTTACCACCGACTTCTATTGCGCATTCCTTAATGGTGCCCATAAGATTGTCGTTCATTGCTTCAACACTAAGGTCCTCTTCCAGAGTTAAAGCCGAATACCTGTTCTGTAGCTTGATCCGGAATTCCTCTTGTTTCCCTCTTACCGCTAACTCATTGATTGGCTTCTTATGTACCAGTTTCTTCCGTTCCCTCGTCAAGTCAAGGCTAATTCGAGTTCTTACCATCCTATGGTCACTGCAGCTGCCACTATTATAATCAATTTCTCAGTGCCAGTGTACATACACAGTTCTACTAATAATTAGTTTCCCTAAGCCTTACAAAGTGTACTTGTAGGTAGTCACTGCTATGAAAGAACTCACAAATGAACTCTGTTGTGTCATACGGGTATTGCATACATGAGTAAAAATTTGCTACAATAGTGTACATTACACCTTGCTTCCCTAATGCACAAATGTATTCAAGCCAGTATGTGATTAGTTCTGTATTCTAAATGTTTTCTGTGTGATTTAGTTTCTTTACAGGAATTTACTGTACAGCATCAGCAAGCAGTCTAATTTAAGATTTATGTGTGCTGTAAAAGGTGTGCTTTTCCGCTACAATTGATAAAACATGGGCCGATGCTTCCATACAAAGACGAACTTCAATTTCGCTCTACCACCGGCAGCACTTGGCTGGCGCTTGCAAAACGAATCACATCAGGTAGCTTGTGCCAGACTGTTTTTTAACCTTATTGCTAGGAGATCACACAGTGATGTTTGGAGGCGCCTGCATCTGAGATAGAGATTGTGCTGCAACATATGTGCGTGTAGAACAGAAATGATGCTGAGGGTTCCAGCAGTTCGCAGAGGTGTTTTTAAAATTTTCTCATAACTATAATTTTACCTGTGCTGTT
This sequence comes from Dermacentor andersoni, assembly GCF_023375885.2. Taxonomy (NCBI): domain Eukaryota; kingdom Metazoa; phylum Arthropoda; class Arachnida; order Ixodida; family Ixodidae; genus Dermacentor; species Dermacentor andersoni. The sequence goes on along the minus strand of NC_092817.1, from coordinate 91,935,227 downwards.
TTTTGTCGCCTATTTCAATAATATCATTGGAAGTGTTATAAAAATTTAGGAATTTATTTTCCCTGGTCCATTAGCCTGCCACATTTGACTTTTCGCTAGGTGGGCAATTATTCAGCTTGGACCATTACTTGAATACACCTTATTTGTGCGGTGGCTTCTCAATCGCGAGTCAACGTAGATGCTCAGAATTACCTGAGGCTACAGATATACTGATGAATTTGCTACCTATACGAATCACTTTGCACTTTCTCGCGCAAACAGCATGTTTACACTTCCAAGACAGTGGGCAACGTTATCGTTTGATCACATCATGAGATACTTTCAATTTTGTATGACGCATCATCCATGGTGATCCATCGTTTGTGTAAGGTATTGTTCCAAGCCAATTAGGGTCACATGAAAATATATCAACAAAAGAGATTGATCAAGCTAGGAGTGTTGCTTTGGAACACTACTTTATCACCAGTCTTTCTTTGCATGCTACCTGCTTACTCTGTACTGTGTCATGTTTAAGTTTGAAAAAAAAAAAATTCAACAGCTAGGCAGCGCAAGATGTCAAACTTGCTTTTTGTTTAACAATATAAAACGCTATTTAATTTTTTAAATAATTTAGTACATAATTTACCTGCAATGTGGATTACTGTACTAAACTGATTATATTTTGCAGGAAGCTTTTCAGACTTGTCTGACAAGTTAAAAAGCGGCTTTTTAGCCACAAAACACCATATATTAATTTCAAGGCTGACTTTGACTCTGCTCTGCAATTTAATAATTATATATCAGGAAATATACTAGTCATTTTAAACATCATCACATGCGTACCTTAAGATACCCATAATTTAAGAGAAAGGAGTGCTTGAATTTATTTTTAATGTGAGGAACTTCTTACTTAGCACATATTGCTAATTAAAGTTCCAATTTCAACATTCCCATTTCCTCCCTCGCCTTTTTCCCCTCTTCTGTGCAGGTATTGCTTGCCTATGTCTATAAGAACATCCACGCGTGGCCTGTGACAGCAAGTTTTTGTGGGCAGCCAGTGCTCTCCTACGAAAGCTGGCCTGCTCTGGCAGTGGCGGCAATAATCTTCAAGATTTATCCATGATCACCTTTGCTGCTATTTGTCACTCTTGTTAATTACACTCTCTGCAACTTTTCTAATTTATTAGGTAATAAAGTATGACTATGTGACATGGTGTGAAGTAGATGTATTGCTGCCTTTTCGCTTGCAATCATATTTTATGCATAAAAACTGATCGTACAGTGTATGAAAAAATAACAACATATTATGATTTATCTTTCAGTTCCGGTAACATGCAATGTGCAAGAAATTCACTAATGGATGGTATGCTGAAAAACTGGCCATTATTTCTGCGTGATGCTGTGCAAGCACGTGGCGTTACCTTACAAGGGGCACCCACAAAGTAAGTTACAATTTACTTTTAACTGAAGCATGGACATCAGAAAAAATATATTTATATTGTCAGTTAGGGTGGTTCGCAGAGTGTTTTTCCAGATGTGTACTATTCTTTATTTCTTAATAATTCATTGCAGCACAGTGTTCTGTTTTGTATACTGGTGTCAGGCTATTGTGTCCCCTGTAGCTGAAACCAAGATGTAATTTTTGCCTGAACTGCAGCATCACTGACAAAATATTTCCCTGCTAGAAACTATTTCAATGTGGTGGTGACCCAGCAGGGCGAAGTTTTGTCAATAATGACGTGTTCCATGCAGATATGTTCTTGTTTAGGTCAGTGGGCGAACATTGGCATGATATCACCATACAATACAGATCTTATTTTATTTTCAAAATAATTCTGACAAGCAGCATTCAATTGATTGGTCTAAGTCAAAAGCACTAATTGACCAATGAGGCTGTACTACACTATTCCCATCGTTCACATCTGGAAAAACTACCTGTGCATCACTCTGTCCAACAATATAAACTTTTTTTTCTGATGTCAGTGCCTCATTTAAAACAAATTGTAACTGTGGGCAAACCTCGTGTTACTGTAACAGCTACCGCAAAATTTTGATAGTATATCTAGAAGAAGTCTTCAGTTGTTCTTGTCAAGCTGTCCATTAGCCAACTTTTAGCGTAACGTTAGCAGGGCTTACTGAAGTACTTCTAGACGTACATGGCTACAACATGTCTTGATCAAGACAGCTACTAGACTTTTGAATTAGCCGTTCAAGATATCTTTTAGAAATCAAATAGCTTGTTACGTGTTTCCTGGGTTTGAGGGAAAGCGATGTCTATTTCTTGGCTTATGTCCCTACAGTAATGTGCACCACTGTGTCTAACCATCTAACCACTGTGTAGTTGCGTTCTTTTTTTTAAATTTAGTTGAATGAGTAAGAATGATTATACATAGGAACTATTTATGGCATTGAGATCACCAGGTGTTCATAATTAATGACAGAAAAGTGAGCAGTACAGATAAGAAAGTTGAAATCATACAAAGCAAGCAATCATCAAAAGTGGATTTCAATCCGGCTGACAATCATGCACGCACAAGACATCTACGCGCAAGACATGCCTTGGAAGCTGCACAGAGCTTTGCGCTCCACACAGACTCTAGAGACTTGTGGTGTCTGTGCATGAACATATTTCGGAGAGAGACATGAAGAGGAAAGACCGGGAACATATTTCGGAAGCCACAACAAGCAATATTGCAGTGGATGAACATTGCATTATGTACATCACATAGAACTTCTTGGCAAGATGGCGGCGTGTTGGCCTGCGATGCTTTGTTGTCACGCTCGTGAAAATGGCGTTCACGGCACAAAAGAGGCGTACATGACAATGATGATAATGAGCATCAAACGTGACACATAGTCACAACAGAAGATGCGCCAGTCAGGTGGTCGGCAGAAAACGTCACAAGCATCAGCGGTGTCAGTGCCAACAATGAAATCAGCGACAACATACATTTTCTTTTTCTTTTCATTTTATTTTTTACAGTGTTTTATCTCACAGGATTTATAGCCGTCAAGTGCCAGATATATCAGCGCTGCAAATATACAGGGGAAAAAATATTTTGCTCAGATGTCGTATGCTACACTAGATCTTTTGGATCGCGACATAGGAATTTTCGGCCTCAAGTTTGAATAGTTCCCAGCCGGGACCTTCAAAACGACTCACCGAGCCTGAAAAGCAAAAAAAAAAAAAAGCCTTTAACGCATGGGCAGCCTCCTTACCGCCGACCCAAACATTTAATTACACAAACACTGAACTTCGCAAATGATGTAAGAATACCTTTATTTCACAGTCATCTCAAACGGGGTTTACGCTGCCAATACACCGTGCAGGTGGATGCTAGTATACCTTGTCCTACTGAGTGATGGGAACAGTAAATATGATTGCTTTACTCAATTTCTCGCAATTATTACGCTAAACACAAGGCAACCACATATTGATGACACGGAACAGAAATGAAAATAAACCTGACGCGCGAGTTCAGACGGTCTGAAGAAAATATACTGAAATGAGAAAAAGGTTATGATGACCTCGAAGGACAAGAAATGATCGTAAGCCTATGGCCAACCAGCTGCTAATATAATGTTCTATAAAGCTATACATCCAAACAAAATAAATCTAGCTTACTTAGATGTGGGTAGTCTAAGAGTAATAAAGTTTATGAAAGGAAGCTGTGTACATCGCGTCTTGCGAGACGGGAGTGAACTGGAAGTTTGTGAGGGTATCCCAGTCACATAATATTTATCTAAACAGCACTGCTATTTCTGTAACAATACAGAATTTATATATATACACTTCGACCTCACCCAAGCAGCAACCCTCTAATCGCCTTGCTTCTTCGCCCTTCACCCATACTGGGTGAGCGTAATGCTTTGAGCAAAAAAACAAGGAAGCAAAACCAAGATTGTGGTTTTCGCTGCAGGGGAATGCATGCTGTCGCAATAAATGCGTCAAAAGCTGAAGGAATCCCTGAAGACATATTTAGTCTTTTTTTTTTCTGGGGAGGTACGCCAGGCTGCGTCAAGACATAGTAAGTAAAAAAAAAGAAATTCTGAGTACATCTAAGCACACCTTATGAGTTGTGAATGCGAAAGCATTAATGTCCGTTTGAACGCCACTTAGTGGTCCTTCGAGTTGTGAACTTCTCGCGGCCAAGCGAGCGCGTTGAGACGCTTGGCGCGTTTTGATATGGCCTTGCCGATGCGCAGATAGAATGCAGGCGACAGCTTTCGCGGCCAAGGTGCGCGCGGATAACACAGGCTTCCGAGAGCGATAGCGACGGTGACGTCGTATCGCGGCAATGACATCTCCCCTCACGCAACCCCTGGCGCGCTATCCCTGCCGCAGGCGCTCCCTTCCGCCCGCTCTGCTCCTTCGAGGTGCGCCCGTTACGCGGCATCGCAACCAATGGGAATTTACCTGCCGTTTCACTGCTACAGACGACAGACACCGGCTCTTTCGCGCAGTGGGCCATTTGACGCTTTCGCATCACTAACCGAACTCCTGGCGCGTTGGTTTTTCTTCATACCGTAACCGCGCGCCCAAACCATGAACTGCTAGAAAGGACAGGGATTGCGCTTGCCTCGACCTTTGCATTGGCCCGTGTTCGCTGCACGCTGCTTTATAACATACGTTAAAAGCATGCAGACCATTTGTTTGTCTTCGCTGTTTCTAAGATGTGCTATTTAAATTTGCTTGAGTGAACCATAACCAGTATGTCGGAAACTTATGAAATAGCTGCCACCAGAAGGTGTAATGGTTCCAGGACTTACATTCGGAAATGCGGTTGTTTGCCTGAAGTCAGGGGTACAATCAGGATTCGATGGAAACCAGAGGTCAGTGGGACGCCTCGCATTGGGCGCTCGCGGGAAGACTACGAATGAAGCTGTGCAGGGTGATATGGGCTGGACAAGTTTTGAAGTGCTGGAAGCTCGCAGTAAAATTGATTATGAAGAACGACTGACGAATATGGAAGAAATCAAATGGGCGGGGAGAGTGTTGAGGAAAAACATTTATTCACAGTGGAGGAAAGAAACCAGGAAGCTTACCAGCAGGTACACGACCTGTACGATGACAACATGACAACAAAGAACGTGAAGCGAAAAATGAGGGAGGCTGAGATAATCTCATTGGTGGCTGCAATGAAAAGAAAAGCCCGCTATGAATAACTACTTAATAGGAAAAACGAAATCAAGAAAGAAAGAATTTATGATAACTTAAAGGGAAGCTCTTTACTTTTCGAAGGGAGATCAGGATGCCTTAGAACAAGCACTTATAAAGCGAGATACAACAAGGTAGAAGAAGCATGTGTTTGCTGCGACAAAGCTAGGGAAACGATGGAGCATGTTTTATTAGAATGGGAAGATTTCTGCCCAGCGGTCGATTAAGGCACCTCTTGCCTCATTGAAGCCCTTGGGTTCAGCGAGAACAGGCGGGAAGTAAACGTGTCCGCAATAGAGTTTAGTAAGAGGCGATTGAAAGATTGGTGAAAGAAAAGTGTGCAAACGACAAACAGAGGCGTACACAAACAAAGTTCACAATAGGGGTTCAGAAAGTTTGGTTATGGGAATTGATCGTGTGTGTGTTTTTTTTTCTATTTTAAGATAGGTAGGAGATTAGGCAATGTAATAACAAGAGCTTGGTGCCGCAATCCACCACACGTTTTCCGTCAGTCATAACTTGTTTGTTTTTTCTCTCTTTTTCTAAAAACGTTTACAGTGCTGGTACTGTTTATAGTAGCAAACGATCACCGGAACCCCAGCCCTCCTTTCTTTTGTTTTGATAATGTAAACACATTTCGGTTGTTCATTTTTCCAATAATAAATATCTAACTTCGCCATCGTTACACGGGCGACGTTATCCAGGCAGCTGATGCGAGGCACCCGCATTTTTATCTCGGCATAAATACGTACCTGATTGCGCGCCGAGTCTTTCGTTCCTGAGAAACGACTATTCGAGATGGTGAGGGGCGGAGGGACCTTGCTACCTGACCTTGCCCTGCACAAAAGGCATCACCGGTGTCAATAGTAAAAGTATGGGAACTCGAAAGCTTACAAGGCCATTCGTAGTATATACTCCCAGCGTCATCAATATCGGCGCTTATTTTCCCGGATGTCCGCCCTCCAAAGTTTGCAGCCATACATTCAGTCTGTTTTCTTTTTTTTTTGTGGCCGGTGTTATTGCCATTCGTTTCATTCGCTTTTTTTTTTTTTTTCAGTTTCCATAATGCCTATTGATGCTCCGACGGGTGGTACTAAAGTCAAGAGAATAAAGGAAGCCCATTTCACGTGTAGAACAAAACCGAGAGAAGGCCATGGGAACATTATACCTGTAAAGAGATCCCGATTACTGAAGTAATTGCAGGCTACACTGACAAGGGTATTTCGGATGAAGTCAATAACCTAGACGAATAAAACAAGCCTAATTTAAGAAACGGTCATCGAAGTTCCTCTCTGGTCTTCTAAGTTTTTCGGAATTAGCGAAGTTACGGAACGTTGTCTGTTGTTCTGTAAACACCTCATGGGTATTTACGTCGCACGGTTACATTTTTGCGGTGTATCTACACTCAACCTATTCTACACTTCTCTAACTACCGGATTATTTACGGTTGTTGTCGCTGTTGTAAATTACCTTATTGGGCCACAGTATTAGAAACCGCGGTCTTCGTGTTTTGCCCTTCGGCGACCGTTTTCAGGGCTAAATGAAATACTTGAGCTGCGCTTGCAGGAAGAAGCTCAAGAGGCTCTCCAGTATCTTCTTTCGCTCCGACGGCCACCCCAGGGAGGGAGAAAATCCGGTCACGAAAGGAATGTGGTCGTTGCTCCACATAGAGAGGACTTCGATTACCCGGTGTCGAATATCACCAGGGCCCAAGCACTCCCGCATAAGACGCTCCAGGTTTGCTTGTTCTACTCGGACCGGGCACCAGCGGCAATGCCGCCTACGAAAGCCACAGCAAACACAATCGCACTTCACCGCACTCTCATGTGAGATATAAGAATAGTATGGTAATCTGTTCATTTTAGCTTATTCTTCCGTTCACTTTTCACCTTTGTCCTACGATTCATTAGCGGAGCAGGTCGAAAAACTCTTTCTTTTTCTTTTCTTTAGTTCTTTTTTTCTCAGCCCGAGTGTCATTTAGTCGTGTAAGCGCACTGCTGCACTGGAGACGGGTCGCCTCTGCATTGGGACAGTGAGAGAAAAGCAGGTCGGGGCTCACTTCGCTATATAAATTAAACATAGCAGAAAAAAAACGCACTGATTCCGATGAAGCCAGAAGAGGGTACCGTGAAGGCACACGCCAGACGCGGCCTACATAGGAGAGTTGCTTCGTGACGGGGGAGACCACAGACGGAGATCCGGACACCTCTGTCCCGATCAAGGGAGGAATATTAGCTTAGGTTTTTATCACTGTTCACGTGTGATCGCGGGGGGCCAGGTCTCTGTTGGTCTGCCTCTCACATGACCCGAAATTGCGCCCGGCACGGCCCGGCTAGCTGTGCGTGCTGCTGGAAAAGATTGCCGGTAGTCAGGGAGGCGCAACAGAGACGTCCGAATCGATATTAATGGCGTGCAGCGATCCGCGTCTATTTCAGTCTCTTATGCGGCAGCACTCCTGGTGAATCGGCAGAGTCACGGTACGTCAGAACTCTGCGGCCACAAACCAGAGGAAGAAAGGGAAAAGATTAACAAATACTAACACGCATAAGGGAGAGGCCGCAAATAGGGCTGAGAGGTATAAGACCGGCAGGTTTAACCAGGGCTGCTTTCGGGTCGTGGTTATAACCACGCCCGAGTGTTTCGGGCTGGGCTCAACGGCGTCAGGAGATGAACAAAGGTGAAAAACGAAGGAAAGAGAACCAACCACAGAACGATGAATCTGAGCAGGAAATAAACGCTACACGCATAGCGTGTCTATTAGATGAGAGGAGGTGCGAGTCAGAGGAGGAAAAGTCGAGAAGAGAAAGAATCGGCTTCGAAGGGGCCGTCAGTTCACGTGAGCTCGATACGGAGAGACCCGCGCACCACCTGTTGAGGCGGCCGGCCGTCACCTCCGCGGGTTCTCTCCCTTCCCCAACCTAACCTTTCACTTTCCACCCTCCTTCGATACTCATAACCCGGCACGCAGAAGAAAACCTGTGGCGGGAAAGGGGTGTAGCCTCATGATCTGACAGTTTCGGGGCGCCGCTCTCCTCCTTATCGGAAATATTTTGTTTCCACCGGCGAAACGGCTGAAACGCAGTCGCAGAGAGCACGATCGGCCCCGTGTGTGATGCGTGCTAAGTCCGCACGCTTGCGCACCTGCGACGACGCCGTTGCGATTCCGTCCTCCTTCCCTGAGCTATTCACTACCCTCCCCTCTCCCCCCCCACCCAGCCCCCGACAACCTCCTTGCGCCCTAGGCACTCCCGCCGCTGCTGCTGCCGCCTCCGTAACCCTTGCATCTCACCTCTATACCTCCCTTGAGACAGCCGGACCCCGCCCGGTGATTCGGCCGCGCGTATAACGGCTGTACCGCGATCGCCGGCTCTGAACTCTGCCACTCACGAAAGTTTTGCACCCCCCCCCCCAACCCCCTTCCTTCTCCGAAGCCGCGTGAAGATCCATTGTGCAGCGGCACACGAACGCTCCGAGACAAGCGAAGCACGCGTGTTGCGGGCCATAAGCACGCTCGCGTCGTACACGCTTGTCGGTTGGCGCGCAAGTCTCTCCTCAGGAGAGCACGTTCGCGGGAGGCACCTAAAAATGTCGCGGCATTTTGCTGTTGCTTCTGCTTCAGTGGCTGCTGCCGCTTTTGCTGACGCCGCTGTAGCTTTCCGTGCTTCCGAAAGCCAGAGTCCTCCGGGCCTACCACCGGCCAGCCGCGTTCATTTTATTGATGCTTTTAAAAACCCGTGAAATAGGGTCCGCGGGCGCGCGCGGATGCTATTACGGGGAAGGCCAATCGAAACCTTTGACACCTGTCACCTTTTTTCTCTCGCTCCTGTATATTTTTTTTTTCCTTGGCGCGTTTGTTTAGGAGAAACCGGGCGCACCTGCGAAACCCTTCCGTGCGTAGCTGTTTCTTTTTTCTTGTTTGTCGGGGCGATTTGTCTCTTTGGAATAGCCGGGCGTGCAGTGTATTTACAGACGCCCATCTCGCGTTCATTCCAGGTTTGAATGCGTACGTACGTGTCCAATTGTGCATACTTGTGGGCGGGCTTCACCTTCCGTTATTTTTTTTCTCCTCTGTACAAACGGAGTACGCAATTCTGGGAGTGAGGCGCCGAATGAGACGCGTTTCGTCTTGACGTGAGAGCTTGACATTTTTTAATTTTTGCACAGAAAAAAGAAATGGGATTCCTTGTGGCCCAGCCTCGAGTGGTGGAACCCGTTCGCAGCCACTCGATCCCTTGGGGCGAAAGGTTGCCTCCACGAAGAGGGCGAGTTTGTACGGTGGTTAAGCTTCACGGTCCGTGCACGCACACGTGCAAGGCGTTGAAGTTTGCCGTGTACAGTGTAAAGCCGATTCTAGAACAGCTTCCGTCATGCGCCGATGCTTCAACGACGTTCGAAATACGACACATTCTGCTAGCGTTTTCTTCTTTTTTTCTCCCGGGGCATTCAGTGCTTCTCTTGCATTCCTTTCGACCGGAGCTTGTTTATCGTCGAAAAACAAACTTGTGTTTCGCGAGGCTGAAATAGCAGTCAGCCATTTTCCATCGTTCCTGCTTCCCAAACGTAGCCTGCCCGCTTTCCACTTTCGTTTTTCACTGGGACGCCTTTAGCCAACCTCGAGAACTAAACTGGCACGTGCCCCCGCAGGTCTCCGTCCGAACCAGTTGTACTCTTAAATTTATCGTGGCACGCTAATCACGGGGAAGTTGGTTAATAATAGATTCACTGCTTTCCAAGGGGAAGAGGACGTGCGTATTTACCCGAGTTTGGACGCCAACGTCGGTAGGACGCCGTAACCCTTCCATTTATGATTCTGTGCGATTGCAGGAGCAGACGGCGTTGAATGTGCCTGCAAAGTGAGACACAGGCAATTCGAAATAAATATAAATTAAAATTGAATTAATTACTAAGAACGCTTTCGCCGCGATGTACACCGTATACCAGTGGTCTTAGTAGAAGCCGTGGTAGTGATGGTAATAACGGGAGTGATGGTTGTGCTAGTAATTGTGGTAGTTCAGCAGCGTTGCGTTCTGTTTTGCTGCGTTTCTGCACTCAAAACTCGATATGTGATTCGACACTTTACTCGGCACTAACAGAAACGTTGCCGAACGCATCTCAAGGTTTTCCGAACGCTTATAATGCACATGCTGAATCAGAACAAACCACATAGCCCAGCTTGTCACTTTTACTTCAACTTGAAGCACCGTGATGCCGTTGCTTTGTGAATACTGGCGCTCTTGGAACTCTGTGGACGAAGGTTCATCCCTAGCGCTGCCACCAGTTGTTGGATCTGGAGGACAATCCCAATTGCTGTCCCCCAGATATTGGACCTTGCCGTTGAGTGCGCGAGTTGGCGGAGGTCGAGGAGGACTTTGAGATGAGAACTGGAGGTTTATTTACATTATTTACAGTGAAAGTACAAAGAAATTAATAGTCATAAAGTCATTACGGGCCGGCAGCAACTCGGACGCTGCGGCCCGTGGCAAGAAGCTCGAAAGAGATGAATGAAGGAATGCTCTCTTGCTGCTCCAGGTCTCTGGCTTTTAAGCCCTTCGGTGTCTCGAAGTCACGTCACGTTCGGCCAATCGGCGAGCCCGCTCAGGTGCGTCGTTTTCGGCCAATGGTAGGCGCCCGTGCGATTGTGTCACACCCGGCGCCGAGGATCGCTCCTTGGGCCCCAATTGTCGGAGGGCTTACTTCTCTCTGCGGTAGTATTGCCTTGCTGGCTTGCAAGCGCCGTCACAATAGGCTGAAGGGGGCGACGTTCCAGTGCTGCAAAGCAGCTTCGCTCGGGACCTGCGTTACCTGGAACCGTGCCAGGCTACCGCTACACTTTCGGGAAGAGTCAAGCAGTGAATAGCTCCACCTGCGGCGCACGAGGTGGGGGACGCCAACTCGTTTGCACGTGCCGCGCCTCGGGAACGGAGTAGATGTGTTTCTGGGCCCCTTAATTAGCTGTGGCGCGATTCGATGTGGTCTGGTGAATTCGAAGGAGGCTCAGGAAAAGGTCCCGTATCTAACAGCGGGTATTTCGTCAGTACACGACCAAATTTGCGCTCCGACTATTATCCCTACAGCCCCCGCCAGTTATAGCACCGCAGAAAGCTCTGCACATAGTAGGGGTTACAGCTTCAACTTACATCAAATCTCTTCCTCTCTCTTTCTCTATACATTACTTGAGAGTTGCACTAGGTTTCTTGTGATGGTTGATTATTCCCGAGTTATCAACTAGTCTGGCCTTGTGTGTAGTATGTTGCAAAGTACTGCGTCGTAGATTATCATCTTCAGACCAATTAAGTCCTTTGTAGGACAACAGGCCTCAAAGGAGATCTGCGTTCACCCCGCCTAACATGAACCGCTTTTGCACTATACCTTTTCGAATGCCAAGTAGTGCGCCTTCCCGAACTTCCTTACCGGAAGCACATCTGCGCTGCGGTTTGATTCAAATCAAGCGTTATACCCTACTTTCATTCGAAACTTATCTGAGTGATTAGCACGTGACAGCACAAACGGTAGACCCATTTGTCTGTTATATTTCGATAATTTAACACGCCTCCCTTATTAACTATATGGAGCATCGTCCGCGTTTCCGGTGCATTGTAGGCCGAGAGGAATTGAGTTAACCATGGTTAGAGGAATTAGTGCATCAGTGCGTGCCGGTGAATTCGTAGTTTCGTGTATATTTTTGACCTAGCCAACAAATAAGCAACGCTGCCTCCGAAGAACTGCAAAGACTGACGTGAAGGGTAAAATGAGCTTTACGCTTCCTTTGTAGACCCACACTTCAATGTAAACTGAAACGGGTGCAACCAGATCTGTGAAAAAAAGTATGAGAAAGCTATCTGGTCACTTAAAAGCGATGGCATCCACTCCCTCGTCAGCTCTTTCTTTGAGAGTCCACAGGCTCTCGACTGTGGCCACCGGTAAGCGCTTGCAAAGAGCAGCGCAAGCAGCAGGGCGAATGGTTACACTTGACATTCGCTACCTGGTACACCCGCGCGAACCTCCACTTAAGTGCAAGCTCGAAACGAGTGTACAACCACGCGCGAACGAACGAACTCGCCCGATTACCTCCAGGCCTCACCGCCGACGTCCTTCGATAGCCTCCGCTAAAACGGAACGACGCACAGGGGGCGTCGCGTCCCATGGCGCAGACGAGAGCGCCGAAGCAGCGCCCGCGGAATGAAGGCGACCGTCGTTCCCGGGTCGCGCGGGTCACTCGATTATACGGCGGCTCCTCGGTCGTGCTCGGACCACGACGACGCGGGCGACTTTTGTTTCCCAGGGCCTCCCCCAGGCCTAATGGCGTCGCACTCCGAGCCGCGCGGACTGCTGCGTAGAGCACGCGGCAAGGCCGAACGCACATGCGCTTCTCCCTAGGTTCGCTTCTCCCTAGGCGTTCATCGTATGAAGCAAAAGCTAAGTTTGAATGCGCAGCAGAAAGGCCTGATAGCACTTGCGTAGTGGAACGGAGCATCTGCACATATACAGAGGAAAACAAAGAAAGCTTATTAGGCGCGGTGCTCGAAAGATGAACGCTATGGAGGTGAGGGTCGATTCTCTTGGAAGCCGTGATCTATCAGGGGTGTTTACGATGGATCCCGCCACAGGTAGCAATTGGTGGCGCCGCTTACGCGGATAAAATTGCATATAATGCATCGAGAGAACGAGGGAACCTGTAGCGCTGACGACGATTGAAGTGCAGAAGTTTACAGATGCAGAAAGCCATTAGAGGGGTGTCGTTGTCGGCAAGACCATATACGTGTGCCAGTCTCGCGCGAACGTCCACGGACGAACGCATACAAGCAGCCTGCGAATGGAAGTATTCTGAGGCGATGGTTCATTGCTGGCTACTGGACGGCCCCGCACGCACATCCACATTCGTCGACAAAGCTGTTCGCGCACAATTCGTATGCCGTGGTTTTTCTTATGCAGTTGCGAGGCATAGGTGAAATCCCTCACAGCTACCCTGCCCTTAGGAAGTACCGTGTAGCCTGTACACCAAGCAGGTTGATACAACAATTTGTCTCAACGCATTTCTTTTTTTTTTTTCTTTGCCGCTTCTTTCAACATTTTTCTGTGATAAAGTGCTCCTCCCCCCACTCTCTCTCTCTCTCTTTCTCTCTCTCTGTCAAGCTCTTTGTGGTGATCGTGCCCTCGAACTCCGGCAAGCGAGTTTAACTTGTCAATAAGTTCCGGCAATTGCTCCGCCTGACCGCCCCTTTCACGTATACACGATACATCAGGTCCGTGCCAGTAAAATTCGAACGGCACGGCTCTACTCTGTCTTTTTGCCAGGCTACTGTAACAAAGCGAGCGCGTAGAAAACTGAGCGCAGCGCACAATGCCTGATTAATACCATGTAGGGCGAAACTATATAGTTATACTGTATCGCCGACGGCGCTTCTTAGTCTCGCCTCCGAAAAATCCACCGCTAATATGCATGATACGGGGTTCAGCGAATAACGTAGGCCATGGTATGATTTCGCGAAGAGAGCAGCACGCCAGCAAGTTTAAACAACGAAGGAGAAAGCAGCAAGTCTATGTGTGCTGCAATTTCGTATCAAAAAAAGAAGCGACCTCGCGCAGGAGGAAATCGCTAAGAGGACGAGGCGTGTAATGCGTCCTTCGATCAGAGCAGCGCCAGGCATCGGATCGAGGAGGCCAATTACGAATCCGGAAGCTCCTTGGATTCCGCTGCACGTTGTCTTTTCTTTTGTATTTTTTTAATCCTCACTGCTTCTCCGGTCCCGCACGACGGCACAATACCGCTCGCGCGAGGACTGACAGCTTCCTAACACGCCAAACGACGCGCAGCACCCCTGATCAGCGTGAGCTGGGGGAGCAGCAGCAGCACCGCTCAGACTGGAGCTATGCAGACGAGCACGGGAGGCAAAGAGCACGAAAAGAAGCGTTAAACAGCCGCGTCTGCGATCGGCCGGGCTTTCCGGGCCACGAAGCGGCTGTGGCGGGCTGGCAAAACGCCGGCTGCGGCTAGCCGCGGGCAGTGATCGGCCGCTCTGATGGAAACCGCAGCCTGCCCCTCAAATCAGTTGGTTCCAGCGGGCGCGGCCAGAGCACCCCGTGCGCCTGAACGAAAAGAAGGCTTCGACTCGGCGCCGGCGCTCGTTCGCGCGCTCGCGCACGTGCCGCGAGATGACTGTCGGACAACCCCGAATCAAAGCCTACGCGCTACAAGGCAAATCACAAAAGGCCCAGCCTCAAATTACACCGCCGGCCGCCGCGCGGCCCCAAACTGGTCCACGCGCGCGCACCGCCACGGTCCACTTGGTGGAGACTCACCCGACGCCGCACGGCCGCCGAACGTCCTTTAGGCGAGCGCGTGCGCACACACATACAAACGCGAGCGCGCACTTCCGGTGTCTGTCACGCCAACGCCTGGCTACAACCACAGGCAGCTCACCCTCGCCATCCCGCCGTCGCCCCAGTGCTTCGTTCCCCCACGCTCCCTCTTCCCAGCACCTGCGGACACCTAAAGGGTTCGGCATCGCCACACGCCGACGTACAAAGGACGCCAAGTCTCGAACACTCGCTTCGACCGCGAACTGTGCGTACGCCCGTAGCGAGGGTGGCGGCGCTTGACTGTCGGAAACGAGCCGCTTCCTCCCCGAGCGACCAAACGCGGCCGCCGTGCGCTGCCTTCCGATCGCCGTCCACTGGCTGCAGGCTATCGCACGGTCCATCTCGGGGATCGCTGCAGTGTGGCGCGCGCGCGCACACACGTGCGCCAAGAGCGGACCGGGATAAAGACAATAAAGCAACCGGGCGTGTAGCCTTACCCCTCCTGTGCAAGCCAACTGGCGCCGGCACACGCCCACACTGCAGCTCTGCCCGAGTGTACGCGCCCGGCGTACATGCCAAGGGGCGAAGGGTAAAGGGCTGTCACCTATAGCGCCGTTAGGCTATAGCGGAAACCAATACGTGCCCCCTGCATTGTACAGGCGACGCGTTTCTGTTCTCTCTCTTTCACTTACGTCTTGTCCGTCACACCGCGTCCTCTTAGTTCTTCCAGGTTGGCCCTTTGTGTTGTCCCTGGTGAGTCGCCAAAAGTGCGAAGCTGTGATAAGTCTTCCACATGTGTCGCCCTGTGCTCCTTCTCGTTTGTCGGACAAGGTTGACTGCTTCCGCTGTAATAGCCCCCGCAGACTTATAATGGCGTCTCGATCTCGCGTTCTCTCAAAAGGCACATCCGTGTCTGCCTGTGTTCTTCGTTTGAGACCTGCGCCATTTCCCGCGCGTCGCTGCGTAGTATTTGTCCATTGGAGGAGACAGTGCGGCAGACGTAGACGTACTGCTACACAAGGCCCTCTCCTCGGTCATGCTCTGCCGCCAGGAAACGGAAGTCGGCGGGCAAACAAAGGTCGGCCCTGCTCTGAAATGACCGCACAAGGCATTCTCACTGCCTGTACTTATTCGATTTGACAGGTTTTAGCGGCAGAAGCATCCGTTCACCTTACACACTGAAGGCTATGTGGAAAACCACAGTGTTGGTAATATTTCAAGAGGCTTGGAGGCAGCAAATCACGAATGCTCATTTTGTTGACCTCCAGAACAAAGCTAACCATCGCCTTGGCTCTCTTGTTTGCTTGAGCGCTGTTGCCGACACTATGTATGCCGAAAATTGGCAGTCATAAAAACGTCATTGTCTTTGACAAGGTCACCAGTGTTCTTACCACTCATCAAGTTAGCTGTGACCCTTCCTTCTTCTCGGGGCAATTGCTTTCCTATAACACTTGTTCTTTCAACAGGGGCCGAGGAATGCACAACGTTCGCGTGACGTTCAGTATTCTCATCTACCAGCCTTACTATGAGCTATTTCAATGCACGACAATGCCTCATAAACCACTTCTAAGCAAATTAGTCGAGCACGTTGCAGATTAATTGTTTCTGTCCATGAACTCTTTGAATACTTAGACTACCTAGTTTTCAAGGGCATGAAACATCCGTAGCGGGGTATCTCTGATCGCAAACCTACGCGAGAAAACAAAGATCACCGAATTTCATGCATATGTGTTTGGAATGCACGATAAGTAAAGCTTTCTTTGATGTTTACTAAAATGTTTCAATTCACTTCTCCTTCTTCCTTACTTTTATGTAGCTCAACTCTCCTCCTTCGATGCACATTCTGATTTCATTTTGTTTACTTAACCTCTTTCTTCTCACTCGGCTGCTTCTGTTGCCAAAGCTCCATCGCATTTCTGTAGCCAACTTCTTAAAATTTCTTATGTTGACTTCACTTCTTGCCTCCTGTTCTGCTTGTCTATTCGGACACTTTCCCCCGTGGCCCATACTCACTCTACAAACATGTGTAAAAGTGGTTACGTACAAATAAAGGTAATAGCAATACGTGCCGCTCTTCAACTAACCTCTATCACGCGGACATGGGTCATTGTAGATGGGGGACTGGGTAGGAACCGCTGTTCGAAGAAACGCTGATGCCGACTTCGAGCACTGGGTATGCGCTGCTCAGTCCATGCTGGTCTTCAATGAACCCCCTTGATGCCAAATTGGGTCACTGGGTATTTGCGAATAGGTGTGTGCCACTCCACAATGACGAAAATTATCCCTGAAATTTCTCCGATGCTGAGCGGAGTCGCACCGACGTCACAAGAGTTCCTCAAGGAGAGCAACCCGACGCATAAGCAGGCCGGGCCACTCGTGCACTGGGTATGTGCCGCTCTTCAATGAACATTTCGCCATCTTTTGTCACTAAGTATGTGCGCCTGAGAGTGCGGCAAGCGAGAAACAATTCTCAGCGTTCGCAGACGCCGGTGCGCCGCGCTTCTCGTCTCGGAGGCCAGGCGCGAACTTGTCGTAAGCGCCACTAGATGGCACAGAGTGCCCAGAAAGAAGCACGAGAAAGGATCCCGGTTGCCGCATGACGCGTTTTTCAGCGTTCACACGCGCTGGCAGGCCATGCCTTTTGGAGGCCACGCGCAGGCTTCGCGGCGGCACCACTAGATGGCGCCAAGTGTTCTTAGAGAAGCGCAAAAGATGAGTTCCGCTGCAGTACACGCCCCATAAAAAAGCTCTTTTCGACGGGGACAATACGTCATGTCGCTATATCGATTCAATGCTAACGCATTACCGTCGACAGTCTTCGTGAGATGGGTCCTGCCGAATTTTTCGATAAACATATTCGTCACGCACTGCCAATATTGGAAAACGGCTGCGCCATGTAGGGAGCAGAATGGGTACAAAAGACAAGAGGTCTTGATGATTCTACACTGCCTAACACGTACAACCTGAATGCAGGTGACATCAACAATTGGATGTTCGTTACCGCCATAATAACATCCCTATATGCACATATTCAGGCATACCGGTACGGAAGCCACCACATTGGGCGAGACGTGGAATGATCGATATCATCGTCATCCTATTTTTTGTGTCCACTGCAGGAGGAAGGCCGCTCCAAGTGATCTCCTATTGCCCGTGTCTTGTGCTAGCTAATTCCAACTTGCGCCTGCAAATTTCCTAATTTCAGCACCCCACCTAATTTTATGCCGTCCTCAACTACACTTCCCTTTCTTTGGAACCCATTCTGTAACTCTAATGGTCCACCGATAATCTGCCCTACGCATTACGTGGCCTGCCCAACTCCATTCTCTTAGCTTAATGTCAACTAGAAATACGGCTATGCCCGTTTGCTCTATGATACACACCGCTCTCTTACTGTCTCTTAACGTTACACCTAACATATATTTTTCCATCGCCCTTTGCGTGGTCGTGAACTTTTCCTCGAGATTCTTTGCTAACCTCCAAGTTTGTGTCCCTTATGTTATTGCTGGTAGAATGCAATGTAAGTACAAATTTCTTTTCAACGACAATGGTAAACTCCCAATCAGGATTGGGTAATGTCTGCCATATGCACTCCAACCAATTTTTATTCTTCTGTAAATTTATTTCTGCTAATCAGGGTGCCTCGTGAGTAATTCAACTAGATCTACGTACCCATGCATCCTGCGCAGACTTTAGAAGCTGACTGGCGATCATGAGTTATTTTGCCTTTGTCATGCTATTGGACATAACTTTGTCTTCTACGTAGTAATCTTCAACCCTACTCTTACACTTTCTCGGTTGAACTGCTGAATTATTTGTTTCAATTCACCCCAGTGTCGCTGAGCAGGACAATGTCATCTGAATTGTCCTGCTCAGCGTTCGGTGGAACAATGCGCGATTGCTAATAGTATTCGAACACTTCAAGCTCGTTCCTGATTCCATGCAGAGTGAAAACAGATCGACAATCCGCTTTTTCTCAGTCTTGTTCTGGCAGTGCGCGTTTCTGACAGTCCGAATACGCCTGTAGAAGTATTTCTTGTTAGGCAAGTTGGTGTCAAAGGGACGCAAATTGACAGACATACACAAAGATAGACAGGCAGGACGAGCACCTTCTTTGTCCTTCCTTGTGCGTGCGTGTCAATTTGCGCCCTTCTCCTGATAACTGCTACCCTGTAAGAAGCGATCCTCAAAGATTAAGGGCCTTCCCGTGAATCGCCCGAACAGCACGAACTTCCAACATGTGAAAGCGTCCAGATGTTAAACTACTGACACGAAAATACGGTGTCTGCCACAGGAAGCTTTCAGAAAGATCATAGAGAACATTAAGTTGTAGCGGGTCATCGCTTAAAAATGTTGAGACCTGCAGGAGGACATAAGCAAACGAAGTTTTAAAAAAATAAGTAACACGACGAATTGTCAGCACAGTTTTCTTGAAGAATCTACATAAGCCCATTTTATTAATGAGTTGATATGCTCGAATATGCAGCACAACAACAACAACAAAAAAGAAACTAGAGTGATGGCTTGCGTGTCTTCCATTCTAAGATGCAATTATCGTGGCACTGACTTGTGAATGGTGGAATGTTGTGCAATCGTTGCTGTTGCGTCTGTCTATAAAACACAAGTACAAGAACACTGCGCCGTCTTCATAACTCAAGCAGAGATGTGCGTCGCTTTCCTCGTTCCAGACGAAAGGTATGATCCGCATGCAAATATATAAAGCGGACTTTCCTTGTCTTACCCAGTGTCTGCTATGGAGTAACCTCAACTATACCGATTCGTGTTCGCCTATATTCGACAACCTGCGGCGCATCGAGCAGCATGGCGACGATGCACCGATGACTACTCGTATGTCGTAATCATTTTCATTGCGCGCCATGGAAACAGTCAAGTGGAAGAGTCCGGCCCTGCAGCACGAAATGTTTCGCTCGGCAGGTTATAGTTGTCATCTACCGATACATAGCGCGGCGGGAAATTTTCAGACATACAAAATGACCGAATAATGCCAGGAACAAAAAGAAAGTGCATCGCACTATCTCAGGTGCAATTCGACTTTTAACAGCGACAACTATAAAAAGAAAGACAGAATGAAAGAAAAAAGAAACGAACGAACGAGCGAAACAGTAGGCGACAGATGAAACAGATAGGTAACGTCGGGACGATTAGACTTTCAATGAATGAACAAACCCTCTATAAGCGAGGAAAAAGCGCGCAAGGCCTCAAAGTACTCTGGCGACTCGTTCGGGTGATATATGGGTCCTGCGTAGCCTCACAAAACTCAACACAATAGATATAAAAGAAAGGAAATCTAACAGTAGCTAGCCGGCCGACATCATAGTCGTGACTCCCGACACCATTGTGGGACTCGCGGTGACGCGTCCTCGTTCTTTCTTCTTTGCCGCCACGGCCGCGGACAGCGTCTTCCAGCTTAGGTGCACGGCAGGCAAGTGTGCGCGTGCGTGTGTCTATGCATTGCCTCCACGGAGAAAAAGACGTCGGCGGCAACTCTCCGCGCTGCCTATTAATAGATGCGGCCACGAGAGTGGCCATCTCTGTCCCTCTCGCGAGCGGCTGCTGACGAGCGCATGGAAACGGCCAGCGTCGAGATTTGATAGAATCGAGACCCCCTCTCTCCGACGCCTGCGACTGCCCGAGTGAAACTTGGTATGCACGCCGCGACCGCCACACAGAGTTGGACAATCGAGGCGCGCGCACCGGACGAAGAATGAAGAACGGAGAGAAGATCATAACGTTTATCGGGAAGGACGACGGGAGCGACCCCCTACCGCCAGCCGAGCCCGTAGAGCCCACCCCTTACTTTCTCGGCTCTCACCTTCCAGCCTGCACAGCAGTCACGGGCGCTGATGAAAATGAAAGATTACGTGAGGCAGAAAGAAACCTAAAAGAAGCGGGTCTCAAGCGGGCAGTGTGAAGAGCAGCTCTCGTGAAAGTTCAATGAAAAGAAACGGTGTATTCATGACCATGAGAGAAAATCCTACGCGGAGCCAGTTTCACTTTTTGGGTGGGCTTCACAGCCAGACAGTGCCAAGCAGTGAAAGCGCATATCAAGACCCATTATCACTCGAAGGTTGCCCAGAAAAATGAAGTTGATTATCACGCATTTTCATTGTCACTCAGGATTCTGTGCAAAGGCGGCTATCTGTTCTCCTCTTGCTTTCTGTTCGTGATGCACTCTTCCTTGAGAAATGGAGAGAGGGATGCGTTTAATGGAAACTGGGGTTGCTTCCTCGGTGCAGGCCCGAGAACCTACTCCAGCTGCAGGTCCACAGAGGCAAGAAAATCACATGGAAACAATGAGCACTAAATAATGGGTCCCTATGTGCGCACATTTATATACGCACTGCTGACAAACATAGTATAAAGAAGCTCAAATCTCTTGTTGTTGGTGTTGGTCCTCTGCACAAATGGTACATACCCACCGTGAAGGATCGGACAAGGGTTGGGCGGCCTTGCAGAAAATGAATCACAGAAGTTTAGAAAAAAAGATACCATGGAAATACGTATTCGGCTTGATATTGAAAGCGGATTATTCATCACCCTAAAGGGACTCAAAAAATAGATAAATAATTATCATAACTGACTGTTTTAGGAAAGCAGGCGATTGACGTCAAGAATGAAGTCTGTCATCACTGCGCAAACATTCTGCTAGCTCTACCCCAACATGGGAGCTCCAAACGAAAGCAGGACGGGGACGTTCATGCTGAGGCCAAGCTTGTTTCTAGGGACTTCGAGGAATCTTTTTCTTACTGATGAAAATCGTCGGCAGGCAAGGAGAGAGTGGTCACTGGCTTCCGGTTTCACGCACTGTATACACAAAGGAGATGCCGCCTAACTAGCCCTCTGTTTACAGAAATTTGGTGTCGCGATGCGGCAGCGTATCCTCCTTAGTGTAACCTATAATTTGCTTGTTGGGTAGAATTTATGGCTCCCGGGGAACATCAGTTGGCGGTAGTCGCAATGCGATGCCAGGCGAGATTTATGCAATTCGTTCATCGTTGTTAATCTCCGAAACCTAGACACAACGATATAAGCGGTCGGGGGAACGCAAGAAACCAAAGGGCCACCCAGAGAATCCTTTGCTAATCAGTCGGCGCAGTCATTTAAATGCAAGCCTTTGTGACCAGGCACCCAAATTAAACGAAGGAAATTCAAACGAGACGGAGCCTACACCTTCCTTTTCATTGCTCTGTGAGGCATGTGTAGCTATTATAGCATTAGTCTGAATATGCCTAAGTGACCATCCAGCAAGTCGTTGAGAATTAGTGAACATAAATGTTTTGCATTATTGAGTAGATGTTATCGAAAATAATTTCTAGAGAGACGGTAGTAGAATTTGCTGGAGTTATAGAGTTTAACGCTCAAAGTCTCGAGTAGTGCCTGCCGAAAAACACCTGTTGCGTATGAAAACGGGGCCAATAGAAATTAAAAAAGTTAAGTGGGCTGACCAATAAACACTGTCTCGTGTCTTCTAAAATGTTATTCAAGCAGTCGCAGAAAGGCCTGTGGACTCTTAGTAGTGTTGGATCTCTTTGCACGAAGGTTCATCCCTAGCGCTGCCACCCGTTGTTAGAGTTTGAAGGACGATCCCACCGCTGTCAACCAGTTGTTGGATCTGGAGGACAATCTCAATCGCTGTCCCCCAGATTTTTGGACCTTGCCGTTGGGTGCGGGAGTTGGCCGATGTTGAGGAGGACTTTGAGATGAAAACTGAACGTTTATTTACATTATTTACAGTGAGAGTACAAAGAAATTAACAGTCATAAAGTCATTACGGGCCGGCAGCAACTCGGACGCTGCGGCCCGTGGCAAGAAGCTCGAAAGAGATAGATGAAGGACTGCTCCTTTGCTGCACCCGTTGTCTGGCTTTTAAGCCCTTCGGTGTCTCGAAGTCACGTCACGTTCGACCAATCGTCGAGCCCGCTCAGGTGACGCCATTTTCGGCCAATCGGCGAGCCCGCTCAGGTGTCGTCATTTTCGGCCAATGGTAGGCGCCCGTGCGATTGTGTCACACCCGGCGCCGAGGGTCGCTCCTTGGGGCGCAATTGTCCGAGGGCTTACTTCTCGCTGAGGTATTGCCTTCCCGGCTTGCAAGCACCGTCACAATAGGCGGATGGGGGCGACGTTTCAGTGCTGCAAAGCAGCTTTGCTCGGGACCTGCGTTACCTGGAACCGTGCCAGGCTCCCGCTACACTTTCGGGAAGAGTCAAGCAGTGAATAGCTGCACCTGCGGCGCACGAGGTGGGGGACGCCAACTCGTTTGCACGTGCCGCGCCTCGGGAACGGGGTAGATGTGCTTCTGCGCTCCTTAATTAGCTGTGGCGCGATTCGATGTGGTCTGGTGAACTCGAAGGAGGCTCAGGAAAATGTCCCGTATCTAACGGTAGTCGAAACCTAGCCATTAACGAAGGCACTCGCGCTTCCAGGTACAGCACGGCGTTCGCTACTAATTTGCGGAGGCCAAGGCATACGTGGAGGGCATCCCCTTCTATTAGAACAAGGAGACGAATCTTATAAGCGGCACCTCCAGAAAACAGGACACACCTAGATTCTAATATTGGTCTGAAATACATGCTGTATAGCATTAGCAGTGTGTCTCTTAGCATTCTTGACCGACTGTTTCTCAGCCGTCGTAACATTCCAAAAGCACGGCCTCCTTTTGCATATTCGTAGTCAATATGCGTGAGACAATAGAGTTTGCCATCATACCTCACCGAAAGAAACTTTGTTTCTTCAACTTTGTTCTGATAACATAGAGGCATACGGTGTCCCAACTATCATGGACCGAGATTTAAAAATATTCAAATGCCACGTAACTGGACAGAACTAAATTAATGTTGTTTACCGTCACTTGGAGATACTCAGATTATTTTTTGCGTTCCCCCTAATTACATAATCAGTCTTACTCAATTAATCAATTTCTCAAATATTATAATTCAATGAAAAGTGTCAATGAGAAAATTGTAGAGCGATATGAAAAACTCCCGATACAGCTTTCTGTTGCTCTATACGTGCTACATAAGAGTATCTTTTCCGAGCGTGAAAGAAGCCCGCGAACACATGCGCAATTGCCGCGGGACTGGCAGCTCGGGGCACTTTGTGTATATTCGCGGGCTTCTTTGTGTATTCGATGTTCGATTCCAGTATAGGGCACGTAATTCAATTTTTTTTTTTGTGCAGTTAAGTACTATTATGAAGTATGAACTGGCCCATGTTGTCCGCTCGTCAAGACAGTACCCATCTAGCGGCCCAGGTGAACTCGCCTTCCATAAACGGCCAGAAACATTAAAGCCGCAAAATGAAAACGCAAAATGCAATCTTCAATATGCAAATACAAACGTACATCACCTGGGCAGCGCGTTTAGCGCTCTTTATGCTACCAGTTCCGGAATCAGGACAGGCAAAAGTGAGACATTGTGGCCAAATCTCTCAACAATGGCAGGTACCTTCAAAATTCCCTAAGTTGCTTCAGTCTCCAACTGTGACCCTCCATGAGGCTTAAAACCAGTAATAAATATATTCATTAACTAATTTTAGGTATGTACAGTTACTTAATGAGCATGTCGCAACAACTAGTGGCCGGTTGAGTGACCAACTAGTGGCCAGACTAAGAACTAAGGCGAGGGGGGGGGGGGGGGGGGGAGTTATGAAGAAGGAATCCTGCCAGCGCTAAAGCCCTTCCCTCCAGCAAAAAGAAAAAAAATACACTTCAACTGTGTCGCAAATGTTTTTGCTGCATCATAAACATGCATATAATGTTTATTTGTCATTCACTGTTTGGTTTATCGTTGCCATTGCTCAGTTTTCTTTCTTTTTATTTATGTTGGCCTTCCTTCCGACCATGGCCGTGAATTTTGGTACGTTTTTGTAAAAATTCTGTTTTGCGCAAACCATGCAGTTCAGTACAGCCTACTAGCGACGAAGCAAACCGCAATGCAACAACAAGCATTCTCGTGGATCAAAATATATAGAGAAAAAGCCTCACGCCTAGGTGCCACATTTCCGCGCCCGAGTAAGAAATAAGAACAAAAGCAGGAGCACGAGCGCCGGGAAGGCGTGAGCAGACGGTCGGATCGTGCACAGACGCTCCTAAACGCCCCCTCACGTGCAGATGCGCACGTGTGCAAACAAATGTTTCTGTCAGGCACGAGGAAGGATAGCGACAGAGCAGAACGACCAAAGGCATTTCCCGAGGTCGCGGTCAAAGAGCGACGCCGTCGCTTTCCTAGAGCAACGCTCGGGAAGCGCCCCACCGAGCAATGACACGTATGCTCCAAGGTAAAGCTGCGAGGCTGCTTGGAAGTGAAAGCTGCGTCTTTCACGTAGTGCGCGTGCGTGAGCATGTGTGTGCGTGTGTGTTTGTGTGTGCATGTGTTTGTGTGTTTGTGTGTTTGTGTGTTTGTGTGTGCGTGTGCGTGTGTGTGTGTGTGTGTGCGTGTGTGTGTGCGTGTGCGTGTGCGTGTGTGTGTGTGTGTGTGTGTGTGTGTGTGTGTGTGTGTGTGTGTGTGTGTGTGCGCGCGCGCGTACCCATTCCTCGTCCGAGCTGCTTTATCTGCGTCATTTCCAATGGTACCGCGATGGCCTGGTATCTACTAAAAAGGGATATCATGTTTTTCTTCTCTCATTTGATGGACAAGTTCCACGATTTCGCACGTCGGCTGGTCGTGAGTTCCATGTCGAAGAAACGACTGCACACATTGTAAGGCCGGCCTTCAATCGCAGAAGACTGCCCATATTTCAGGACTTTTTGTCTTGACCACAGGAAGCGCGCCGCGGAGAACCGCGAACTCTGCAGCTATAGACAAAGTCTTGAACCGTTGCGTTATTTTCCTTGTTGGTATAGCTACAGCACCACGGGACCTGGTTGGTGTAGTTGAGCCATCAGTACAGACGCGTGTGCAGTCACTGTATTTCTAGTACAAGAGGAGTAAACTAAGTTGCTTGAGGTGGCGGGACGTCGGAGTTTTTCTGAAGTCCTGGGATTGCCGGTAGAAAGGCCCCACACGACATTCAGTGCAACTGTCTTCGCGCACAGTGCCTCTCTTAGGTCACATTAAGCATCGGGGGCAAGACCTTTGATTCCTCTATGGTGTCCGAGCCGTACTCAAGTAAACCTCATGATCATGCATTCAAATGACCTGATAAGTAAATGGGGACAAAATTCGGCGTGCGGATTCATGACATGCAGCCCGACCGAATTTCAATAATACTCCAAGAAACGCGAAACTAAGATGATCGTACAAACATAAATTAAATGAAAGAGGACGGCACCTTTGTAGCTAGTGACAAACTGTCAATTCCCTGGTCCATTTAAATGTCTCCAATATGATAGTGTCCCTGTCGACGCGCGCTTAAACCAAGAGAGGTAAACAAAGAAATCCCCCGCAGAGTGAAGCACCCCTTAAATAGCGAAAAATCGCGGCAGGCACGGCTGGAGGAACCGGTGCACTACTGACACGTTCGGCGTGCAACACATACACGCCTCCGTCCAGTCGGCAAAGGCGGCGGTGCACTGACTGCCCTGGAAGGGGCGACGAACACCGTCTCCAAGGCTCAGTTTGTCTTGGCACGGCGAGGCGAGGTCACGACGGTAACATACGTATCTCTCCCCACTCCCGGTGGGCCACGACGTTTCTAGCAGGCATCGTCAGCGCCTCCTCACTGAAGGGGCCACAGGTTCACTGATTGTGTTCGCAGGAAATTCGCATCGGGCTTCTTCTCCGACGCTTCAAAGATGCGCGAGCGAGCGCTGGCGCGGTTTCGCCGCCGACCGCCGCCACTGTTGCTATAACCACGTCAAATTGAAACTGGGTTGCAGTCGTGCACGTTTCTCGATCCGTCTATACTTTCGCAACCCTTCCATTTTGGACTCCTTCCTCTGAGCCTGGTTCAGCATACGAAGACACTCTCTCGTTGGGTTACGACGGTGAGCAGGTGCGCGTTGTTGCTCCGGGCCGATGCAATCGGTGCGCATTCCTTGGTATAGTTGTTGCTCAGCTCGCAGCAGAAGAAAGAGCGGTTCACGACTCGCGGAAGCGCGCGTTAGGACAGGCCTTTGATTAGGGCCGGAAGTGTCAGTCGAGGCTTGTTTGCTTCTGTGCGCGCGATGGTGTTTGCCGAGCAGTGGGCACTTGTGATTGCGATCGAGGTAAACTTTGGTTTCGCTTTCACGGGGTTATGGATGTGGACGCGACAGCGTGGGAGCTCGAGCTAGAGCACCGGGTGTTTAGCGTCTCTCCTTCCGGAACACACGAAAAACAATGTGCACGACGCGCGATGCCCGAAAAAGTTGCTTTAATTTATCTCTCGGGACACGAGGAAAATAACACTCCGAATGCGAGTTGACGCTTCCGAGTTCGGATGTCGAGAGCGTTGCTGTGATGTCGCGTCACCCCACTGAGGAGGAACTGCGGAAGTCACTTTTTATCTTGCGACACTTGTTTGTGCGTTGCCCTCTAAGTGAATTTTCTTTTTAACAATCACCGGGTTTTCGGTTGCATCCTACGCAGTTCGCGCTTGCCGCTTGTGTGAGAGAAGCATAATTTTGAAAAGTGTTCGAATATCACATCACTTGGCGTCAGCCTCGTGTATTCTTGAGAAATTATAAATCCATTAGGCTACACGTGTCGATGAGGAGTGCTTTCAGCATCATATTTCGCGGTAAAAAGTGACGCTTAGTTCACACAGCTTAAGCTTGATTTGCAAAATACATGATAACGACATGGTTAAACAGCTCGCCTTGTTGAGTGCGATCAATTTTAAGATACAAACGCACTAAGCGCGTGTGTGGATGAATGTACATGCGCCTTTTTGTGCGTACGTGGTGTGTCAGGCGACAAATGTGACAAAAATAAAAAAATTGTTTGAGAAAGATTAAAATTTGCGGTCTCCCCTATAGTGTGAAACGGCAACACGAAAGCTGGCTCAATATTGTACTCAGTTATGTTTCCACTGTTCCGTCTCTTATCGAGTAGAGTTAACATTCGCCGATTTGCGCGAGCAACCTGCTTTCAAGGAAAAAAAATTACCTTGAATGTTGACTCTAGTCCATGTCATCGTTTGCGGAAAGTGGTGGTGGAAAAGTAAATACCCGATTTGTTCTCTTTCCTTTCGCTTCTTACCCCTGGCTTCGTTTGAATATTCTCGGTCTGGCGCTGGTTTACAGATCAACCGTAGAGTACGCCGTCAGTTAATCGCAGCAGAGCTCTGGCTACGTTACCATGGTCTCTAGGTGCCTTATTCCTCTCTGCACACTATAACGTCGGCAGAGGCGCAACGCTATATATGAGAAGTAAGCCTTGCGTTGTTCCTTGCGGTGGCCGAGACAAAGCTTAATGCCCTGAGGACGTTATCAAATGGTACAGACGTCATCGCTCTCTTTGTGACACTTTTAGTACCTACTGACGACAACACCCACTCGACCAAACCAGAAACATTCCTTCGAGTACTTTCTGAAAACAATGAAAACGTTCTATTGGGTACAATTCACTATTTGCCTGAAACATGACTCAATTCGACACGCTAACACACCTTCCCTCGTTTCCGCACCCTACCGCCTCACACCCTCTCCCCTTTAGAAGAACACCACCTATATATACTGTGGCGAGGAAAGCGTACGTCGCCTTGAAGAAGACATGTCCACTTGTCGAAACGTTGGCTCCTGCATTCACCTTGTTCACGTTTTGCTCATCGTCTTGAATTTCCATCGCCCGCATTCCTCGCGTTTTCCCTGAAACATGACTTGTTACTTTCGTTGTACGTTTAGCATATAGAATATGCAAAAGTTGTATTCTGCGCCCATGGACCATGTTATATGGATTGCACTGCGACGTTTGATTGTTGGATGTTTTTCCACATTCTTGGGCGTGAGCGGTTGGTGCATCTACGTTGCCTCTCGAACAGCAGGATCATAAATAGGAAGGTAAACGCTGCGTAGAACTTATATGGAGTGTTCTTTTTTTTCTTCTTTTAGCTGCACCACTTTATTTAAAAACTGCTCTCGGCAGATGGCACGATTGACATCCTTGAGCTAAATTATTCGATGAAGCGGCCATTACTTCTGGGCGAAATCAAATTGCCTGCTTGAATAATTAACCAAATTAGAGCAATTGGCTTTATAATTGCTTTGCGGCACATATTTCAATCTACGAATTGTACCTAGTGAGTTCGCAAGGCATATATCCATTTGAAACGATTGCTGAGGATGGCACCGGTTTCGAAATATGCGGCGTCAAACTTGCGGTAAAAAGGCACCGTTGTTCCACTTACCTTTTTAAAGACATACTACTTTATGCATTGAGGCACAAAGGTAACTGGAACGCCGAGACATTTCGTCGAACACATCGAAAATTAATATCTCGAAACTGCCGTAGCCCTCAGAACTCGTTCTTGTGGGTACGCCTTGCGAACTCAGCGGCTAGAATGCGTGAATTGAAATGTGTGCCCTAAAGTAATTAATTTAGAGGATAATTAGCATAATTATGTTCATTATTCAATTATGCATTTTGATTTCTCGTAGAAATAATTAGTGTCCCACCGAGTAACTTACCGCAAGGCGTACCTCAAGGTTTTACCTCAATTGTGCTACCTGCCATAGGCAATCTTTAAAAATTTGTAGCAGCTAACAAAACATCTAGCATACCCTCTAGAAAGGTCACCCACTTTATCTGGATTACAGCTGCTCCGCGAAAGACGAAACAAGTCGCGGGCGACTTTTAACCATGTAAGCGGAGCACTGTACAGCCGAGTCAAGTGAAGCGACTCTCAAAATCAGTATACAAGCGAAGATGAATCTTTTCGTCTTTGTGAGTTTATAATCTGCGAGTTTACAATCTGAGAGACCCACATATTTCTGAGGGAAGTAAAGCTTCGCGTACAGGAGCGCTCGAGATTATTGAGTAATGAGCTTCACTTGGGCAGTTGACGGCGTCGGGCGCTGCGCCACGACACGTTGAGTATACTCGTCGACGTGTTCCCAGTATGAACGGCGAAAATCCATACCCGGGCGGTGGGCTAATAATCTTACAGTATTCATCACTTTGACCGCAAGGCTGACAGTGCAGAGGTTACTTGCGAAGTGCTGGCATTATAGCTACGACATGGTGCAATCCGGTGGATCACCCGACGAGGACCCCGTGTCAGTCATCCGGGTTATCCTGCAGGCGCCCGTGGTCGAATACTGATAGTCTCGCGGCGGCCGACGCAGTGAAATGCCTCATACATGTTCTAATTGTTTCATAGAAATCGTAAAAAAAAAACTACATAAAATTACTTTATTTTTTCAATAGTTCGCGCAATCAGATAAGTTCAGAGAAAGCATATATGCACTTTTTTTCAATTCTGCATTGGAAGGACTCGGTATGCCTTTATTTTTCTAGGTTGCCCCCTCAGATCTCTTTTATGAGCAACCACCCACCATGGTTACTTAATGGATATATGCTGTTGTGCTGATAAGCATGAAGTCGCGGGTTCAAATCCTTGCCATGGCGGCCATATTTAGATGGGCGCGAAATGCAAAAAACGCTCGTGCATTGGACGTCCGTTAAAGAATCCTAGCTCGTTCAACGTGCCGAAGTCTCCCATTACAGTGTGCCTCACAATCAGATTGTGGTTTTGGCTCGTAAAATCCCAGAATTTGTTTTTGGTGAGCAAAAAAGTCGTCAAGCGTAGAAATTATAGTCAAACAATCTTTCTATGTTTGATATAATTTTGTTTGTGCAACTGACGTATCCGCGTCTTACCTGGGTCTGCGCGTTGTTTGGGCAACAGCTTACGCTGACAAAAGCTCCTGGAAACACATTGACCTTTACGGATGCAAAAAGCTAAAATATATACATATCAGTAACGCTTCATTGTTTGTTTCTTATATGGACTGCCCGCAAAGCAACTTGGCATTCTTGCAACGGTACCTGACGTTCAAACGCGGACATGAACACAACAGTGGAACTGGGACCATAATAGCTATTGCTGTAAAAAAAATCGGCCAGGACATGACCTTTTCGTGGTGCAGGAAAGAATGGCGATTCAACGAAACTTGTGTCACAATGAGAAAGCGTCTAAGAACGTTTCCGACTGGCTAATCCCACCAGCAGGTGCGCAGAGGTGCAACGTGGAAGCGGCTTGCGCAGGAAGGAGACCGAATAACGTTGCCACGGTGATGCTTCGGGACGAATGTGCCGGGCTGCAGCCTGACCGAGAGACTCGGCCCGAAGCGAGTTTTGCGAGGGAACGCGAGGCTGTGTAAACAGCGCGCCGAACTGATTGCGCTGAGCCGCGCGATGCGCGTTCGCTCCGGCGTGCTCCCGTTGCATCAGCTGTGCTGACAGCGATCGAATCGGGCCTATGCCGAACCCTATCACTGCATATTTCGGTCGTTGATGGCACAGTGGTCTCCCTAATATTGTCCTCGCCTAACCTCCGACCGGCTCCCATTAAAGAGGTCCGGAGTTAAGTGTGCGGGATTGGCTCGATCGAGAGTGAGTCCTTGGTTGGTCTCGCGCAGAGGGCAGGGACACCAAGTCACCAAAACGAGGCACTTACGAGGGGCGTCATTTGTACTACCGCAAGAATGTATACGTAATTTGTGACCTGTCAAAGAACATTTATGTTTGTGTATTTCCGGTGCATGTGCGCACCTACGCGTGCGTGCGCGAGTGTGTGAGTGTTTGTGTGCATGTGTGCGTGTGTGGGTGCGAGTGTGTGTTGTATGTGCGTGAGTGCGTATGTTGTGTGGGGAGAATGTGTATGTGTGCACACGTGCATATTGCGCATGTGTGTTAGGTGTGTGCGCGTACGTGTGCGTGCGTATATTGTGTGGGGGAATTTATGTCAGTGCGCACGTGTATGTTGTGTGTGCGTGCATGTATGCGCGTGCGAGTGTTTGTTTTTGTGTTGTGTGTATGACCGAGTATATTGTGCGTGCGTGTGCGTCCGTATGTGCGTGTGTCTGTGAAAGAGAGAGAGGCTCTAGAATTGTTTTCGCTAAATTATTTTCTTTGTTATTTGCTTGAAACTTTTTCTGTCGTGTTCACATCTGCCAATGAAGAGGCAAAGACCATAAGACCAGCGAAAACTTGCTTTCCCTGGCTTCAGTGTCTGTTTCTTTTTTTTTTTTTTATATGTGTGATCTAAGGAGATGTCCATGCAGAAATACGGCACCGGTTACTCCTCGCCTATTGAACGTGTGGTACGAACAACATACACTTGCAACATACAACATATAACAATATACAACAGATTTACTGTAAAGCTGCTTTGTCACGTACATGTAAAAATAACAACCCGAAATTATACAGACGTTCTTAAAGAGATGATGCGAACAACGGTATCACATAACCAAAATACACTCAAGCAACAATGCTAACCAGAATGATATCAAATATACACTTTGACAGTCAAAATTAGGAATGCTGTTATGAGCAGTTGTCTTCCTGCGTTAATAACGGCGAAAAATGCCCGACGGGGAAGTGGCAGGATGTTCTTCATCTCCTCGGCAGCTCTCGGCCAGCAGCATGCATTGGCACCGTCATCCAACGACAGCCGACCTTGTTCACCGAACGCACGCTTGAGAGCAGCATGATACCACTGCGGAACCGCTCCGTCACGTATCACGTAGCTCTTTTTCATATTTCGCGGGCTTTCTTTGCAATCAGGAAAAAGGACTACGTGAGACGTATCGTAAAGGAAATAACTCGGTCGGTGGTTTCTGAAGGTGCTCTACAAATCTGCGTAGCATACTTGGGGTACTCAGCCAATAATTAAAGAATTTGATAATTAAACGTGATTATTTAGCAAGTTACGGGGGAAGAAAAATTACCTGAATTACTATAGGCCAGTGCGAATAGTATGCGTTCGGTTCAATTCGCTTCTGAAACGCCTTTCATTTTTTAAAATCTTGGCTCAAGTTACGTGGGACAGCCTGTATAATAGAGGAGAAGATAGGGGTTGACCGAGGCGCCCGATATTTATTAATCATAGCATAAGAAGCCAACAAACAAAGACACCAAGGACAACACAGGGGCAATTACTTGGACTTACTAAATGCATTAAATAAATGATAAATTAATGGAAGTGAGAGTGGATGAAAAAACAACTTGCCGTGGGAGGGCAATCGCACGCATTACGCGTGCGATTCTCTACCAATTGCGCTACCGCGGCGCCGTCCTTGTTCTAAATAATAGAATGAAATGAGAATGAAAAGTAAACGCAATTTATGAATAGGCATCAATGTTTCATACAGTGCGCGCGACGTACACACTTATACAGGGTGTTTCCACTAATCTTAGCCAGAATTTAGAGATATGCCGATGTACTTTAAGACGACGCGACCAAATGCGCGTTGCTCACTTTTGTATGTAGTGTGTGACGCAATTTTTTTGTATTTTGCTTAACTAGATAATTATTCAAGATTAATTAACCAAGTTCTGAACAAACGAAGCTAGGAAAAAAATTGCAGTTATAAAGTCGCAGAGGCGGTTCCCAAACATCCGAATAAACACGTTCTGTCTCTCTTTCTATGTATTAAATATTAGTGCATTTCAGTTTACTGCGGATGCCCGCGAAATACAAGAAAATACACCACGTGATATGCCTGCTTGCGCGTCGTGATTGCATTTCCCCCCAGCGTTCCGCGCACAAACAGCCATAGATGCGCTGCCGCTTAAAAAGCGACAGGGCAGCGACGCAATCGTTAGCTGTTCGATTTAAGCTAGCAACCCTTATCTCCTGCGCTGCGTAAAGCGACTGACTGACGAGGTGGTGGTAGTAGGTGGTATAGTTGCAGACAGTGATAAACAGACTATCGTGCTTCGGCTGTTAAAGCGCGAGCAATTTCGTGATGCCTACTTCCAACGAGGAAAAATCAGGCATGATCCTTGCCCTAGGAGCTGCAGGCGCACAAAGACGGCAGGCTGCAAGAATATTTCGAAGCTGGCAACCGGGTACGCGACCGAGCCCGATGACAATATTCAACACCTACGAGTAGCTGAAGCAAACCGGCAGCTTCACCAGAGAGAGGCAGAGAGCTTCAGTCATAAATAATGAGGTTCGCTCCTACGTTTTGTCTTTCATGGCGGCTAATCCACACGCTGGCACGCGTAGCGTGAGCGCGCAGCTCGGTGTGTCCAACTCAACTGCCTGGAGGATATCGAAAACAGCTGGGCTGCACCTCTATGATCTGCAGTAGCACCAATTCCTGGAGTCAAGGCACATCCAAAAGAGGCGCGACTTTGCGAATTCGATCTTGATTCAAAAGGAGCAGGATTCTGACTTTCTCACCAAGGTACTCTGGACGGACGAGGCGAACTTTTCCAGAAATTGCCAAGTAAACATCCACACCGCCTACTATTGGAATGATCAAAATCCCCACTGGCTAGAAAGATCCCGCCACCAATATCAGTGGTCTATTAACGTTTGGTGCAGAATATATGACAGCACAATCAGAGGGTTCACAATCAGACAGCCCAGTGTTCTTTAACAACACTCTGACCGACAACAGGTATCTGAATGAGTTCCTCAGAGGGCCGGTTGAAGACTTCTGCTGCAACATGCCACTAGCCCGGCTTGACGCAATTTGGTGTGAACACGACAGGGCCCCAGCCCACAGCTGCAGTCAAGCACGAGCATCGCTTGATGTTAGCTTCCCAGAGCAATGGATAGGGAGAAATGGGCCTGTCCTGTGGCCGGTAACGTCCCCCGACATAAGCCCTCTTTACTTTTCTTTGTGGGGCTATATTAAGGATCCCGTATAGACGACAGAAATGACAACTCCAGAAGCCTTACAGGAGAAGACAACTGAGGTCTGCCGCAGCATTTCACCGACGGTGCTCAAGGCAGTGACGGCAAGCCTTCTCAGAAGATCCCAGTGTTGTATCGCTGCAGAAAGTGACCTCTACGAGCCCTTGTTGTGAAAGCGCATGAAAAATAAACGTAAATTAAGTGAAAGGCTGCGTCTGGCCATTGAAGATACTCTTATTCTGCCATTTTCAGCCTTCTGAACACTATGAGTTTTTTTTTTATTTATTTAGGGATGTTCCCTTACCTTGCAGCTATTGCGAAATGACGGACCTGTTGCTTCCGGCAGCACAAACGATAACCGTTGCGTCTGCTTAACGCTATAACGAACTGTCGCGAGGGGAGCACATCGCTGGCCTAAATGGCACAGCCAACGCCTACGTCGCTGCCCTGTCGCCTTTTAAGTGGCAGCGCGTCTATGGCTGTTTGTGCGTACAACATTTGGGAGCAGTGCAATCACGACGCGCAGGCGTGCATGTCACGTGGTGTTCTTTTTTTGTATTTCGCGGGAATCATCAGTAAGCTGAAAAACACTAATACTTAATAGATATAAAGACAGAAACTGTTTGTTCGGACATTTTGCAAACCGCTCTGCAACTTTCTAATTGGATTTTTTTTCCGAGCGTCGTTGGTTCCGAAGTTGGTTAATTAATCTGGACTAATTATCTAATTAAGTCAAATACAAAAAATAGCCTGATACACTACATACATAAGTGAGCAACATGCATTTGGTCACGTCGTCTTAGGTCGACCTCTTTATATTGAACCCATTGACCAATTATATACGCTTTTTCTCACTTATTAACGCATTAAAAACGGCAGGATTCCATGCGACGCCAAGACGAGTGTGGCGAAAAAAAATAATGAAGCACTAACCACTGTTGCCATCCAAGAACGCGTTTAGTGGGCTTTGGGAGGAAATTATTTGTGGCACTGTGTTGCACTATGTGCAACATAGTGCAACATGGATGGCGTTCCCCATACTGCCGGACCTTACCCGCACGCGAGAGCCAACCGGTACTTTGAGCGCCACTTCCTTACGGACCAGTTCCAAACCCCGTGCGGCGTCTGCGACCGCTGCGGCCAGAGGCGCAGCGTCTCAAACGAGAGCGTCTCAAACGAGAGCGTCTCAAAACGCTATCTGTCACAAGGAAAGAATGCCAGAACACTCCCCTTACCACCGGTGCAGCAGCACCGTGCGGTTTTTACCGCTGCATTAGATGGCACAATCCTTAGGAGTGGCCCACAAGGACGGTTAGACAGTGGGATTCTTTGATTATGCAATCGCGGACTGTCCACAAACCGTCCGCGGCTTCCGGTCTGAGCAGCCCCGACGGAAGGACGTGTCAAAACCACGTGATCAAGCCGTCGGGGACTGTCCGAGGTTTCACTCGCAAGCACTGTGACCGGAAGTCATTCTCCTGGCTGGCTGCTTTCGTCTGCTCGTAGCTATTCGTAGTTAGCACCACTACTCAGCGAATTCATTATCGTGGCATGCGAGATGGTGCAACCTCGGAGGCCACGTCGCTGACGCAACCACAACGATTGCATATAGTATAGACGCAGGCTGAGCGCATAGAACATGTCCGACAGGCGCAGTTTACGACGCGCTCTCAGTCTTCGTGCCAGTCAACAGTTGCAATTAAGCTAACTCAGTGCTAGCAAAATTTAGGCGGAATTCCCACACGAACTTAAGCAAAGGCGTGGTCATTCTACGTCGCTGTTCACTCAGTAGGCGCCCACCGATATCCTCAAAGATCGCGAGACCGTCGACGAAAGGCTCCACGCGTGTCCAGGACAGAGCGCGTGTACACAGTCTACGAATCCGACACATTCCTACACGTCAAAAAACAAACGCTCTAACTTGACAACAAAAGGGATCACTATATGTGAACAGCAATCAGGGAAGCTCCTGTGATAACCGGCGAAGCTCCTGACATAGCCACATGCTATATGATATGCGTCCTCGCACAAGTTTCACTCCCCTGAAGAGCGAAACACACCTGTATACTACGCACATTGCGATGAACACGACAGATATCACGAAACACGCCATGAAAGACAAGCATGTGTGCCTGGCCGCTGTGCTTCTCTCTTAAAGCTTCGCCTGAAAAAACACGAGGGCTAAGGCTGCAGCAATTAACAGCTCGTGAAAAGCTCGCATAATGGCACACCAAGCACCGATGTAACAAATGCGATAGCTGAGTGCGTAATATTTCATAGAGCTTCATACAATAAGTACTAGAGCGAACTCTGGCGCAAGTGTATACGGCAGCTGTATAGTGACAGCTGCAATGGGAGCGGTTGACTCAGCATGGGAATTATGGGTAGTACATGGATATGCCTAAACCTCGTCCTTCTGGCTTCAAGCGGCTTCGTGAGCTTGGAAACTCGTCATTTTCAACAATGTACTGCGTAATAAATAATAAAACAAATATTATTAAAATTGTTTGAAGGCAGGATTCAAACAGAGGGCCTCTATAGCACAAACGCCTGATATTGAAACCATTACGCCACAGACGCCGGTAGCATAATAATCAACCACGTAATGTCAAAAACACATGTTACAATTGTTTCATATGTAACAAAGATTCCATAATGGGCACCCAATCGGGTACACACTTTTGCGCTTTTTCTACTTCCAGAAATGAAATGAGAGACTTGCGAAAGCTCTCCATAACAGGACGAGCATCAACGTCTGCATGGCTAACAGCGATGCGTGACGTCCAAATACTGTGCAAAGCCAATAACATAGTAATATCATAGGAAAAACCATCCTAGTTGTCAACCATTAGGTACCTTATTCCCTGTGCATCTAAAGGGAAATCCTTTCTCAAGGTCCTTTGCGTCATCCCAGCATATTAGGAACACATGTTCAATCGTTTCTGGTTTGCGGCGCAAGAAACAGTGGTCACCTCACAGAACAGAACGAAGAAGCCCTTTTCAGAAAGCCATGTCTTAACTGGCAAAATGCCCCCCTGCATGTAATTTAAAGAAGAAAGTTTTCAACCCCGGACGCACAGGCATGCTTTCTACACGTTTCAGCACTTTTCGCCATATTCCTCCACAGAAATGAGTCCAATACAAAGGAATTGGAAGAACAAGATCGCATAAATCATTATACAATTTTTTACGAGTCACAGTGCTTAAAAGAAAATCATGCCTCCAGGAAGCGACACGACCTAACAACCTCTGTGAGGTAACCCTGTAGTCGACCTTCCATTTTATTGGAAGAGATAACAAACTGGGGCAAAGCACTGGCCAGTCGTACTTGGCAAACTGTGCGCAGGAAAGGATCCTGTACATCCCGAAGGTACAAAAAACTATTTACAAGCTGTCTCTATAATAAATGCGATAAACTCAAGCCCCCATCACGGACACACCTAAAAAGGTTTGCCCGACTTGTTCGTTCCCATGATGATCTCCACATAAACACGGAAAAAACGCGATGAAGTTATTGCACATTCGTTCGAGAACAGTGGAGCACTTGCAATACGTACCACAATTCACTAATGAAAAACAAATTGCAAACTGTAGCGCGAGCAAAGATAGACAAATCTTTGCCCTTCCATTTTTCGGCTTTTTCTCGGATTTCTTCTGTCTCCCTCCGCCAGTAAGGATCACTGTCTGTATAATATTCTAAGGGTACGCCTAAATACTTCACCGGTGTTGTTATCCACTGCACATTCAGAAAAAACGGTGGCGTGAGATCTCAATCCCCTGCCAACAACCAAGACATTTACCCCAATTCACTGCACTTCCGCTTACCTCACAAAAGCGTTTTACAACGGTAATAACCTCCGCAATACTTTCGAGATTTGAACAAAAAACAGCTATATCGTCTGCATAGGCCAGAACGCGTACTTCACATGCACGTAGCCTGAAGTCACTAATAGTACAGCGCTTTACAACACTTAGGCAAAAGCTTTCAATAAACATGCAAAAAAGGAGAGGAGAAATAGGGCATCCTTGGCAAACTGAGCGCCGCACTTCAATGAGATTTCACACTTCTTTGTTAACAACCAACCGAGTACTACAACCACTGTGCGCCATACGAACAGCTTCTGTTATTACCGTACCAACAGTCGCATGTTCTAAGACAGCAAGTCATGTGGCACGTGGTCAAAGGCCTTCTCAATATCAATTTGGAGCATCGCGACTGCACCATTCATGACATCGCAACCCTCTAATACACACCTCGCTTTGTGAATGTTGGTAAAGATGCTTCTGCCCTTTATTCCACATGTTTATGCGGGCCCACTATTTCTTTTATTGCGCTTTGCAACCTTCTAGCCACTATTTTCTTAAAAATTTTGTAATCTGGGTTTGTGAGGCTGATCGGCTGATAGGTTGATACATGCCGAAGTTTGATAGAATCATTCGTTTTCGGAATGAAAATAGTATGGGAAGTGAGGAATGATGGAGGCAGGGATTTAAACTCAAAGGCTTCTTTGAATAAGCGCCGCAATATTGGAGGTACTTCTCGCTTGAAGGTCATGTAAAAAACCGCACTTAGCCCGTCGGAGCCAGGGGACTTTCCGGGATTTAGGTCATCGATCGCCTTCTCTACCTCCCCTACCGAGATTGAAAGCTCCAATGTATCATTTGTTTCGTCATCTAATAGTGACATATGAAAGGCAAAATTACACTTTTGAAATGGCCGCTATCTACCGCAGCTAACGAAAACAAAGCCCTATAATATTCGTAAAAGGCTTGCTCAATCTCGTGCTTCGCGCTTGTCACCGACACCATTATACACAATTTCTACTATTTTATTACGTTGCGCGCAACCTTTTTCCGTGCCTGGTGAGCGCTTTGTAGGAATTTCAGCAATTACCGTTTTCTCTGCTCTCGCTCTTACAACTGCACTTCGAAATCTTTCATTGTCTAAGAACTCCAGTCTTCCTTCCACCACACGGATATCTGCCAGGCGTTAGACACTTCTTTGACAAGAGTTTGCAAGTTAGACGTAACAGTTCCTCATCAATTCGTTCTTCATGTTTAAGTATGCTGTTTCTTTCTATAGCTTTCATTCTAATATTTTGCTTAAACGTTTCCCACTTCGGCCCAATCTCCGAGTTATTGTCTTGGTACACTTCTTGCATACCCTCAATGCTATAGTTTTGAAAACATCATCATCAAGTAGTTTATTATTCATTTTCCATGTCTTCTATTTCTATTTCCTATTTCTTTCTTCTTTACTACAAATGCTAAACATCACGAGGAAATGCATGGTCAGTGAAGGAGAGAGGGGTTACGCAGTGATCCTTACACAGAATCACAATATCCATCGACACACACGCACCATCTAAGCGTGCATGACTAGAGCCTTGAAAATGTGTGAATTGGACGCCATGCCCACTGGTAATACACTATTCCACATCTTCAAAAGCGACGTCGTTGATGATATCTATTAACTTTACCGTGCTAGTCTCACGATGTGGCGTAGAACTCGTCTCGTAATGAGCACACATAATTAAAATCACCGACAAGGATGAGCGTGTGATCAGTGTTACAATACTCACTAACGTGGCAGAAGAAACCTAAGCGCTGTGCAATGTCGGTTGGAGCATATAAACAAACCACGCGCCACTCATCGCAGACAAAAGCAAAATCACAGACTACAAAGCGGCTCATTGGACAGCTTGTAACCGAATGTATAACAATCCCTAAGGAACTACGTACAAATAGGACACACCCTCCTGACTTTCCAACCGCATGACTGATGCACACATCATAATGCGCCGAGAACGGGCGCGACATGCCCTGAGTCTAGTCTTCGCCATCAACTTTTGTTCCCTGCACTGCGATTATATCTAATTCTTGTTCCGTCGCAATACGATACAGCTGATATTGCCTTCTTTTAGTCGCTAATCCGCGGATATTAATTGTTTGTACCTACGTGCAGGGACCTTTCCAACGACACATTTTTCGTGCCGGACGAGACCGCCGGGAAGACGCCCTCATTACCCATCTCGGCGCCTTGTGCACTCGCCATAGTGGCGTCTAAAGGTTAGCCTCTTGCCGGCCCTTGTAAGGGACGACGCGCTGCGAGGTTTCTTCTTCACCCCATTAGCATCCGGCGATGCTTCAATCTGTCTGAAACTCTGCTCCTGCGACACGACACATCTTTCCTGCCGGACGAGACCACCGGCAAGACGCCCTCATTACCCATCTCGGCGCCTGTTGCAACTGGTAGTGATTGTTCGTGTCCACCGCACATTCTGCACCTCGAAGAGTTTAGGTTGCTCTGAAATTTACGACAATGAAGGAATATAAAGTGTAATAAACAATCCCACAAGAATGTCTGAATCCACAAACACGAAGATCAGACAAATTCACGCACTTCCCATCATTCCCATGGTGGGTAAACAACTGCAGCGCCAGAGTTCCCTCTAGTATGTTGTAGGAAACTCTGTGCAATATTTGCCCTGTGGAATGAGCAAAGTACGCCGAAGCACGCGAAATCTTTTACAGCATTCCGCCAAACGCCGCGCGCATCTTTTTTGAGACGGCCGTCGTCTGCTAGCTGTCGGTGCTGGTCCAAGCAAAAGCTAGGAGAGTTCACGGACAGTCCGCAACTTTCGGTCCATTAAAAACGAGCGTGATTATGGTAGCTCTCGGAACGGTGGGCGGAGCTTCCAAAGCTGTTCCGAAAGAATTTAATTCGGGACAGCAGTCCCAAGCAGTCCGGGACTGTCAGGAATCGATAATCGAAGATGCCCAGTGGCAAGAAATAGCAGTCAGTTCCCAAAGAATTACCAAACGCATAAAAAATCAAATCCCCTGAATCGCCTTGTTCTTCTTGCTCATTATTTACACTGTGCTCAACACCACGAACTATCTAGCCAACCTAAGAATATACGTGTCATCAAAGAAAACAGACAGGGAGCGGCGTACAAAGCTTAGAGCTGGTAGCGACAACTCGTTCGAATGTTTCCGTTACGGGTGTCTGCGGTATGTACGACAATCACGCTTCCGGCACGGCTCGCAAACACGAACACGACAAGCGTCATCTGCGCAACATCGTCGCCGTGTGGCCGGAAGCGTGAGCAGCTGAGCGCACGCGTCCATAGACACTGCGCAGTCGACAGTTCTCACTAAGCACGCGGTCGTGTACAGAGACGGGCTGCACGCGTCGGTCGTCTCGGCGTGTGTGTGTGCGTGCGCGTGTGAGTGAGCGCGTGACACTGCCGAGAGTACGTCTGAAGGCCACGCACCAGCGGCCGATGAGAGGCCGGATAATGGTCCGGGGCAGACGATCTATCGGCTTACAGTGGCCGAGGGACCTTCACCTATTTGCAAGGTCTGCGACTCTGTACCGATGCCTTCTTTCTTTCTTCGCTGCCGCTCTTTCTACCTCCGAATTCGCGCACCCGTTTATCATCTCCGACACTGGGATTTAAAAGAAAACAGAAACTACCCAGTGTATGCGCCAAACACATGCCCCTCTGACTCACTTCAGCAGCGCACCCATCGTCAAGGTGCTACCGTGACACAGCTCGCCGTGGTGGCTCGAAGCCTATCGCGTACTGCTGCCGACGGACGCGTCACACGTTTGAGTCCAGACCTGCGCGGCCGCGGACTGATGGGTGTGGACTGAGAACGCCCGGGCAGCTAGCCAGTCAGCCAGCGAGCCAGCCAGCCATCCGGCAGCCTTGGGCGACCTCACAGAATCACCGACCAAGTTCGAACGGAGCATAGTTCGACATTATTAGAGTTTATAGCACCATGCTCAATACGAAATTCTATGCTCGACAGACTATATACCCAGTGCACAGTAAGCTACTCACTATACGGAAGTTGCTGAGCTCTACGTCTCGAACATGCGGCGGCGGCGCCATCCTATTCCGCACGGGTAATCAATAAGAAGAAAAAGCGACGAACTCTTCTGGTGTAAACTTTCTTGATACGTTATAGTAAACGGACACTAAAGAGAAAATTTGAGCCGAATTCGCAAATTAACTTTCTACAAAGCAATGAAATACACTCTTACCGTGAAAGGAGATTTTGTAAGCCAGTAAAGACGCAAGGACAAAACCCGGCTGCCGACCCCGCCTTGAAGTCTCCGAACCAAGGTTGCTGTTCTGGACATTGTAAAATTCCACCATATTATCAAATTTGGTAATGGCGGCCTTTTGAGCCAATCATAAAGGCCATAGCTGCCCTCTGGGTGCCTCTGAGCATACCTTCCTTTAAATATGCTATTATCTGGAATACGTCATACAGTAATGTTCACAAGCAGTGTGTCGCATATTCGTTTGTTATCGTCGGTGAACAGACCGGAATGAAATAAATTGTGGGGTCGGCGCGAGTTTTAAGCGCTTAGCTCTGGTTCGTCATGAAGTTTACAATATATTCCTGCGGTTCGCCCATGATTTCTGTTTCTACTAGACATAATAAAATTGTCTGAAGTGGAAATGGAAAGCACTCCAGTTCGCGAGAGACGGAGCAGTAGGAGTTCTTTAACCCACAAATAAATGGACATAGTGGGCTTGATGTCGTAAAGCCAGCAGAACAGTGTACTCTGTGGTATACCATATTTTAGCGCTCCATTTATATATATATATATATATATATATATACATATATATATATATATATATATATATATATATATATATATATATATATATATATATATATATATATATATATATATCTATATATATAGACAACCTGCTTTCCTTTAACGCGCACAGAAATTTCAATAGGCAAATCTATTTGCGCTCGCCGCACACCAAAAAGTGCAGACTCTGGTGTTAACCCGCACTTCAATAGCTCTTAACTTGGAGCTGTTACGGCTGCCACCAGTTGTTAAGGGGACGGGGTTTCGCGACCTTCAACAGCATCTGCTTGGATTTCGAATCAGGTTGACAATCGGAGAGGATTCGGCAGGGAAGACGAGGTGATGTAAAAGCAACTAACAGAACT
Organism: Dermacentor andersoni; assembly: GCF_023375885.2. NCBI lineage: Eukaryota > Metazoa > Arthropoda > Arachnida > Ixodida > Ixodidae > Dermacentor > Dermacentor andersoni. The sequence goes on along the minus strand of NC_092817.1, from coordinate 91,892,047 downwards.
TTAATACATCATTACAGTTGAGCAGTGCGCTCCAAGACAAAAAATTACTGAAGCGTTCAGCGTGCGTGCTCCTGCACGCAAGGGCAGAGAACATGTGCCTCCACATGGCGGCTCGCGGGCCTTGTTATACCCTCCACCATCCGGGCAACCTCATTGTCTATTGCCCCTGGTCTAAGGCCTTGTCAAGACAGGTCGGTTCAACCTACACAGAGCAACACGAAGGGAAACCACTCCTTGGCGTAGCGACGTTGAACTTAGGACAGAAGGGAGTAGGATTTGCACACTCCGCGCATAATCCCGTCCCACACATCCGGCGGACAAGTCTTTTTATTTTGACGGGCGTGACGATTAGGCACGTCGTGTCTCAGGCGTTCGGCATTCGTTCCATTCAGTGCCGCACAAAGTGAACTGTAACACAGCCGGTACCCGCTGGTGTCACTGGGACACATCTCGGCTATTCGTACAGTCGCGAACAACTCAATCATCTACATCTATTTAAAGCGTGATTCACCAGTGACCCTCCGTCGGCTTTAACGCTTTGTGCTTCGGAACGGTTTCGATTCGCCGTCGTGACCAAAGAGCCAAATATTACCTTCACGCCGCCACGTCGCGGTCAGTCCTTCTCTCCGCACTTCACGTCATCGTCGAGGCTCCTCCGCAACGGAAATAGAGTTCCAGTCTTTCTCCCTGCGCTACGATATGCGTGCGCGCTTGTGGACAGCCCGCCGCAGCGGTCACACTACTCAAGTGTAGTTCATTAGACTAAACAAAAGCGAAAGCGCGAGTGTCACGCCTTTTAAGAACGCCGAGAGCTGCGCGTCTTCCTGCTGCACGGCGCTACCCTCCATCCACAAACTCACTCGTTCCGAGAGAGTAACACACACACACACACTCACGTGCGTGTATATATATATATATATATATATATATATATATATATATATATATATATATATATATATATATATTTCCCATCCGCGTGAAACTTGCGGAACGTTCACGGATCTAAACTATACGCCGTGTCGAGCGCGACAAGAAAAGTGTGAGGTTTGCTGGGAGTGAGTGGGGAAGGAGGTGCCGCATGATGCCAGCACCAAGACGCGCGCCCGAACGTATGTGACTTCCCTCCCCCTTTCGCCGAGCGCAACCGCTCAGCGCTGCGCTCCGGAATCGCCTAGAATCGCCGAGATGCGAGCGAGGCTTGACGGTGGGGACCGACACTCGGATGCTTCCTTCCTCTTGCCTCCCTCGTTCTTCTTTATTCCGTCGTGGCTCGGCACTTCTCGGGCATCCGAAACGTCGCGATGTTGTTGACGTCAGACTCGGCCGTCGGCTACACGCACGCGCTCAGGGCACCTCATTATAAAAAAAGAAATAATAAAATAAACAAGAGAATGAAGAATCAAGACCAAGATAATCAAAGGAGTAAATGCGAAAAGCGTTACCGCTCTGTTCCTCATGTGCGTGCGTCCTCACTCAGACGCTCGCGCGCGCACATACATACGTACAGACACAAGCGCAGCCACGCGCACACACCGAGCTCCATCTTATCGTCTGCGGTCAGGGAGAGTGTATCGTAGGGGCAGCTCTCCAACAGTGAAGGGAAGCGGAAGTGTGTGCGCAACGCTGTTTTTTTTCCGTAGCTGAGACAAAAGCGAGCGCGAGGGTGTGATGAAAAGAGGCGGGAGGGCGACAGAGAGGGGACGCGGGCAATGCAGTAGGTGTTGACAGTGTTTTCTCGAAACGAAGATCGCAGCACCAGGGCTCTTTCTCCTTCCTCCTCTCTTCATGTTTCTCGCCACAGAAACGCTGCGCGGCTGCGTTCACGGCTGGCTCGTGTAACTGCTTGACGAGCTCTGACCATGTGTGCTTTGTGCGTAGGCGGGGACGTCGACGCGAGGACGCCGGCGTGCAAGATCTTGTCGCACTGGGGCGAGCAGAAGACGAAGGGCCTCGGCGACGGTGTTTAGTGTGGACAGGAACTGTTCTGGTTGTTTCCGGCGGTTGCAGCTTCTTGCTCTTATTTCGCTGCATGCGCCTCTCCGAGGCGTGACGCCGTGGTCTAAAATGTTACCTAGATTACGAGTTCTGTATTGTGCCGTCCTTTCCTCTCCATTTATATTCCAGCCTTTTTTTTTTCTCTTTTCATTGAGCATTCAGCTGCTTTCGTGACTCTTTCCTTCTCCCGGTGGTTTGGCGCCCTCTCTCTCTCTCTCTCTCTCTCTCTGTTCTATTTTTTCATTTGCCAGACCAAACGAATTCGTATAGCGGCTCAAACAGCTTTCAGTACTTTATTTTTTCTTCTTTTTCTTTGTTCTGATTGTGCACGTGTCCAAACTTCATTTTCGTTAATTCTGTTAATTGCGACATCACAATAGTGTCGTATCAAATCATCCACCATTTGGTTCTTTTGTTATTTTTCCACGTTATTCAGCATTTATTTTCGAGTAATCTTCAATAGGGTGGCCGCCCACCTTCGGGCATTAACAGCTTGGTCTCCGAAATAAAATTTATTCACTCACTCACGTCTTCATCGCTCGTGGCGCCTTAGCCGATACATAAATGATGTGGATTACCAGGAAGCGCGTGCTTCTAACCACTCCCCCTAATCCCCTAACTAAATCTATTCAGATTTCACTATCCCGTAACAAGTGACCCAAAGCGCAGAGATTCGTAGTTTCAACCATTAACCCTCTCGTTCTTTAAGAACGCTGTAATAGTGCTGCGCACAGTGACCACGTACGCTATGGAAACACTTTCGGTGAGAATCCATAGCGTTATCGGGACAGCGATGCGTCATTATAATGGCATGTCCATTCTCGAATTGGTGCCTGCATTTCTTAGAAAGCGAGGATCGTGCGTCAGCTAATAGTGGCGGTGGTGCAGTCTGCGGCGGAATTAAGCGATGAGTCATGGACATGTAAGCATCGTATCCGCTTACATATATTACTTACAAAACTGCCTATGTGTAGAGTATGCAAATAAGTGCTTTGAGTCTATAAGAGGGCGATGATAATAACGGCAGTCACAGACCGCTGACGTTTGCTACTTTGGCGCTGTTGCCTTGGAAAACAAATACCAAATGTACTCGAATATAGGACGACATTATTTATCTTATCGGAAATGTTACCCCAAATTAGTTTCTCGACTTATATTCATGACCAAAGAATTTCGACCTATATTCGTGAACAAACCTAGCAAAAGTACCGAGCTGACAGAGTACTTCAGTTGCGCCCGCCGTACAGCCAGTTATTCGGTTATGCGGTTATTCACATTGGCTTCAAGAAACGCTGCATATCCAACGCACTCGACGGCCCCGAGGACGACTTGGTTTGGATTCACGAGGATGCCTGTGAAGCATCACATGAGGACGACTTCTATGGCAGTTGCGATAAGGAAGCCGATTATGGCATCGACTACCAAGATTTAGTAGGAGAGGTTACGGGTAATTAAATATAAGTCGGGTACGTTGCCCACTCTGCAACGTACCCGACACTTTGGCACACATGCTCCTGGAATGCCCGCGGCAGGAAGGCAGCGAAATGCAACCGGAAACGGACGCAAAACGAGCACAAGAAGCAAACCACCTATTCGAAACGTAGGAGGCAAAGTACGCCCTCGGGGACCTGGATGACCAATGACAACTCGTCGCCAGGGCCAAGAGGGCAGTCGAAGCCAGGGGGTTCCTGGACTAAGGAGCCTTCCCACCTTAGAGTGATGCCTTTCCTCGCTCGGGTCACTGTTTCGAATAATAAACGTTTCTTTCTCTCTCTCTAAAGAGATATAGTGATCCCATATTATATATATATATATATATATATATATATATATATGTAACTTGTCGACGTGTTCAGTATAAAGAGGTCGACGTATATTCGTGTCCAACCTATATTCGAGTAAACACGGTAAGTTGGCATGCAGAAAAAAATAGCTCTACGACAAAGGGTATGTGTGGCGTGGGACAATGTTCATGAATCATCAGCGTAGATGGTAGTGCATCTCTAAGTTCTGTCTGCTCAAGCCAACTGCGTCTATTCACCATGCACTGCGAGTGCAGCTTCGTACCATTCTTTTACGTGTAGTATAATTTGCGTTGTTTTCAATCGAGCTAACCTTGTTTACGTCGACATTGACGCCCCGCCATCGGCCTCACCACGAGTGACAACAGAGAAAGGAATTTCAGTAAGGTTGTATAGGCTGTCGCCCTATACTATGAAGAGCATTCATAGATACGTTGATATTGCACGCGTATACACCGAGGAGTATGACACGTCACTTACACATCGGAACTCATGTCATACTAGGCAATCGTTGATAAGACGGCGTTCTCGGTCTAATTAGTTTCGAGAAGCCATTCGGGTACTTGGGCGCGTAGATGGAGGGACCGTGGGAAGATGCGACGTGATTCACACTGCTGATATACTGTCAATATACATACTAATACTTTGAGCACATGTTTGAATGTGGATCCAACTCCGACGATCATAGCAGCGTATTAGCGGCACAGTGCCCATCAGGCAAAACAAGCTCGTTTACATAAACTGCGCGAAATCATAAGCCTCCGCTGAGGGAGCGTCGGCGTACTTCAGAATGCGCCACTTTATCGCGCCAGCCAAGTTAGTGTATGATAGAGAGCGCTAGCTTTACACTTGTTGGTACGTGCCCGAAACAACCACCAAAAAATATACGACGACACCTCAAGTGACACACGACACAGCGTTTCTCCTCTTCGTTTTGTCTCTTCCTGCTGTCGCCTTTTATCTTCCCACATCTTGTTTAGTAAGAGGGCAGAGAAGCGCTCTATGCGCGGTTGCTTGAGAAGCGTCCTGGTTTAATATACGACTACCTGTAATACATGCTTTAGCACTATCCAATACGTCCGCCCGCGATTCACGAAAGCCACAAAGGGCATGCTAAGCGACCTGGCCAGCGTTTGAACGCCTCCCCAAACGATTCAGTCGCCTGCGAAATAACTGCACCCGTCGATCGATTAGTATTCGAGAACACGGAGCGGTCGACCCCGAACGAACAAGAAAAGACTCTGCCGGGCGTTTCGAGACGGGCGCGACCCTTGGCATCCAGCGTCGACCCACAGACGAAGGCACGCGGGCGGGGACCGCGCCCTGCGCCCTTCGACGCCCTAAAGCTCACATCTCGCGAAGAAAAGAAAGTGAACTGGAATGCGCGCTGTCCTTCACACCCCGACAGGGGCATCGGGCCATGCGGGCAGCGCGCGCGCGACTCGTATACGGTCGTGGATGAAACGTCAGTTGACGGACACGACCGATCTGAACCGGTCAGTAACGGGGAACAGAAACATAGTTGAGCGAACGTGGCGAAGTGAAGTTAGCGGCCGCTTTACGTGAGAGGTGATTTAAGCAAAAAGCCAGTGGAGATTTAGCGGTAAACGCGAGAGAGAAAGGCGCTAGCATTGCGTCGCACTTATTTGAGGTCCCGGATCCACGATTCACCATATTGCAAAGCGTTGTGTGTGTGCGTGCGTGCGTGTGTGTGTGCGTGCCTGTGTGCGTGCACGTGTGTCACACACACACCTAAGGCTCACGCATTAAAAGTACATGGAGGAGCGAACTCTTACAGGTAAGCATGGTTCACATGGCAGAAGGGTTGCTGCAATGTTGGCACACCCTGCGAGATGACTGATCCTGCTTGTATCACTAATACGTGGTCTGCTGTAAGTGATCTCCCGTAAGTGATCTCCCGCTGGTCTTCGCAGAGGGAACGATGCGGAGATGTTCGACATGCCCCTTATTGTCCAGGCTGTTGCTAAGGGGGTGCCACTCATTTCAAAAACTGATAACGAATCTGCCTTTTCCTTGTACATTGTGTTCCACCGGGCCTTCGCTAATTTTTCGATAAGTACAAGATGGCTCATTTCACCCTATTGCATTCTGAAGCTCGCACAACATAAGTAAAGCCGCGTGAAGTCCTCATAGTTCCAGATAACGAATTTGTTCCACAACGACCGCACGCTTTGTTAGCACAGAAGGACGACGATCACTGGTTTAGTGGTTTCATTGACCGTTTATATTGTGCTATGTGCCAGTACTGCGCGTGTGTGCAGCATTCTCTTCCCAAGCTTGTAGCTCTTTCCATTCCTCTATCCCAATTGCCCCAGTGTATTGCAGCAAAACAAAACCAGAGGCGAGTTGCTCAGTGGCTATGGTGTTCGGCTGCTGAGCACGAGGTCGCGGGATCGAATCCCGGCCACGGCGGCCGCATTTCGATGGGGGCGAAATGCGAAAACACCCGTGTGCTTAGATTTAGGCGCACGTTAAAGAACCCTAGGTGGTCGAAATTTCCGGAGTCCTCCACTACGGCGTGCCTCATAATCAGAAAGTGGTTTTAGCGCGTAAAACCCCATAATTAAAAATCAGAGGCGAACCTAGTTGCTGTTCCTTACACCCCCTCTCTGTGTCTCTGGAAAACACATTAACGCTCCACGCTTGTGTGCCTGGCCGTGTATATGAATCACCTTAGGAAAAATGGATGTGTGCAACGCCAATGTCTTTCGCTGCACACATGGACAGAACTATCAGGATCATTATGCTTGCCTTCAGATTGAAGGTAAGTTAGCAGGGCTTCAATACTTACTGGCTTCAATTCCTCTGCTACATCCTGCACCCTAAGCTGATTTCCCGAATAGTGTTTTACTGAGCTCCAGTCAAATAAACAGTTAGCCAATTCGTTTCACATAAATTTCCGTGATCGCAACAACAAGCGAGTTTTAGAAAAATCTCCGTCTTTTTTATTTTTAATGCACTGTTTCTTTTTTATTTCTTTTTAATCGCTTCTTGAGCGCGCGGTGTATGTGTATACACAAGTAGTATAGCCAGCACTAACACTTTTGCTCTGGCCGTAATTCGTAAATCAAATCAGCCTTGCACGCCTCGGCATAACGAGGCGCTCGAGTTGTATCGCATTCTGAGCGCCAAGAGGCACGTCAGAAAAGCCGGGCCTCCTTGTTCTCCGCTCGCATTAAACGGACCACACACAAAGTGCTCGCACCTGTATAACAGGACTGCGCTTACTTAGAGGCGCGCCGCGCACAACCGTTCACCGTGCATTTATAGCGGGGCGGGTGTGTGACACGTAATGTTTACCGAGGAGGCGAGGCACGGCCTTAAAAGACCCCGGACGCGAGGAAGGCAGGGCGCATAGCGAGTGGAGTGTGCTCTCGTTGCACTCTCGTTGCAATACGCGCTCATCCACCCGGGAGCCATCGCGATAAGCGCTCGTTTACGTCTCCCTCGAGTGACAGGCGAAGCTGTCCCGCCGGTACAATGTTCCTGGCGCTGTTACTGTTTGCAAATGATGCCGCCCTTCTCCTCTCTGAAGAGCTCTCTTTCGCGTCGCGTGCGTGCGCGTGGCCTAGGGTTGCCTGCGCGAGATGCGCGACAAGCGCCATTATCTCTAGTGCGCAATGTACCCTAAGCCCCCTGTCATAGTTGATGGCCCTCGCATTGGCTCTTCTCAGTACTTTTCGCTCAAGGTGCGGGAAGCGAAAAAAAAAAATAAAACACAAAGTAAGGACCAGCAACCGTAACAACATGGGTCATGCGAAAAGGTCTCCTTGTACAGGGTCTTCGCGTATATATCGGTTGCACAATCCCGTCGGTAACGTACATCTCTCTCCGCATTCCCTTACCTCTGCCGGCAACCGCTACTCGACGCGACTGGTGCGGCCGCTGTAGAATTACGAACTTCTTGAACGTTTCCCAATTCCTTCGGGATTCCGCGGCCCGTCTCTCTCGCTCTCCTTCTTAGCCAACGCCTACGCGACGTTCCGTTCTTGCTCATCAGTCTCTTCCAATCATCCCCTTTCCTTCCGTCGTACACCGTTGTACCGTCCTCGTCCCCGCTCCAAGCGGCATGTCCCTCTCGCTCTCGGACAAACCACTCGTGGATATCCGCTCCGTCCGCCGGCATTTGAGGTCGCTGCCGCCGCGGGGCATGCCGGGTGCACAGCAATACCAGGAAGAGGAGCGGCAAACTGAGCCGCCGCGCCTAATTGCTGGTCTTCAGGCTCGCTCGCTCGCGCGCTCGCACGAGAGGAGGGCGCAATGAAGAAGCTGCGGTTTGTTCTCGAGCCGACTTCTCTCCGCGCCTTGTCCGTCATTCTTCGGAACCGCCGGTATCAGCACTGTTGCCGCCTATAAGAGAGAGGCGCGCGTCTTAGGCGGAGAAATTGGTTGACGGCCGAACGGAGGCTCCCACGGAATTTTCTCCCCAGTGGTCTGGTGCGTTTGCCCTTGTTGGCCGTACGTATAGCCGACGCGTCCGACAACGGCCTTGTTTGCCGGCCTTTGCGGGGGAACCGCGACGCCTTGGTCTGGTTTGAGCCTCAAGTTGCCCCGCTTTCTTTCTGTCTGCGGAAGGTTGACGACGACCACAGCTGTATACGACCGGGTTGTTAGAGACATCATTGAGAAATGATGTCGTGCAGTTGAAGTTAAAACTGACGCTAAGCATATTTCGACGGCAAGAACATGGAACGCGCTCTCGAAACTTTCGCCTGATTTCGAAAAGGGCATTTTCGTTTGTTTTTTATTCGGGCAAGTACAAAGTTTGCCCGCATAAAGAAGACCATAACCCTCGTGACTAAGGTCTCGGCCACGCTGGAACAGCAGAAGTATAGCAGCAGTTCTCATGTTGAAAAGAAACATAAGTATCGTTACTAATGCAAAACCTTGCAAACGCATCAGCAGTTTCCATGTAAACAAAATTGCGGCAGAACCCATGTCTCTATTACTGTCAACGGTAATGTGCTAGCATTGAATCAATATAGCGACACAACGTATTGTCACCGTCGAGACAAGTTATGTATGAGGCATGCACTGCTTTCGCGTTTCCCTAAGAACACTCGGCGTGATCTAGCGGCGCTACCGCGAAGTCTGCGCAATCCGAAATGCATGGCGCCTGAAAAAGGCGTCATCTAGCAGCCGGGCTCCTCCATTGCGCGTCTTTCTGGACACGCTGCGCCATCTAGTTGCACTGCTGCTAAGTTCGCACGTGGCCTCCAAGACGAGAAGCATGGCGCGCCGGGGTCTGCGGACGCTGAGCATTTTTCCCTCACTTGCTGCACACTCAGTGACACGTGCTCAGTAACCCAAGATGGCGATAGGTTCATTGAAGAGCAGCACGTACCTAGTGCATTTGTGGTGCAGCTTGCTAGGGCGTTGGGTTGCTGTCCTTAAGAAACCAGTGTGACGTGGGTTTGATTCTCCCCAGCATTAGAGAAATTTAAAGGATCGCCTTGTCATTTTAGCGCGGCACATTCCCAGTGGCACACACCTAGTTTAACCAAGTTGACGTCAAAGATGTTCATTGAAGAGCGGCGCACACCTACTCGCACATACCCAGCAACCCAAGTCGGCTTGAAGCTCCTCGAATAGCGGTGCCTGCTGTTGGGACCTAAGGCAGCGTATCCCACCGCTGTCATACAGTTGTTGCGACTCGGTGTCTGAGCGGCCATTACGGCTCCGTGGCTGGTGATGTACCAGGTGCCGGAGGACCGAGAGGTCCGGGGCGAAGCTCAAGAGATGGGAAAGGGGTTTATTTACAGATTTACATAAATGATGGTTTACATCTATGAGCAGGAGCACGAGTAGAAGCACCTCTGAATGCTTCTCTGAGTTTCCATGCTTCGCTACACGAAGCAGCTCAGCAGCTTGTGGATTTCAAAACATCTGCGCGAAAGCGCGGGTCCCATTCTCGGCCACGTGAGTGGGGAGCATTTCGTGGGAGGCATAATGAAAACAGCGATCATTCACTTAGATTTCTAAGTGAACGCTAAAGAGCGAGGGGAGGCACATTAGGAAGTGCGGAAGGCGTGGTGGGAGTTGATAAGCTGACAGTGATCAGAACTCTTGGCTACAGCCAGGGACGGTCACTTTCATACACGTTTTTAACGCCATACACAAGCTCAGTGCGATTTGAATTCTAGTCTTCTCTACATGGCGTTTGAGCTGTAAGTTCCTGCGGGTCGCTTTGTTCAGCCTCAAACGAAGTGTTCACGCGTTGCAGCTACGCAACCAGATGTTACTCAGGGGAGCCACATATCTGCTGAGCACCCTAGCTTAGACGATAGATAGATAGATAGATAGATAGATAGATAGATAGATAGATAGATAGATAGATAGATAGATAGATAGATAGATAGATAGATAGATAGATAGATAGATAGATAGATAGATAGATAGATAGATAGATAGATAGATAGATAGATAGATAGATAGATAGATAGATAGATAGATAGATAGATAGATAGATAGATAGATAGATAGATAGATAGATAGATAGATAGATAGATAGATAGATAGATAGATAGATAGATAGATAGATAGATAGATAGATAGATAGATAGATAGATAGATAGATAGATAGATAGATAGATAGATAGATAGATAGATAGATAGATAGATAGATAGATAGATAGATAGATAGATAGATAGATAGATAGATAGATAGATAGATAGATAGATAGATAGATAGATAGATAGATAGATAGATAGATAGATAGATAGATAGATAGATAGAGATAATGCGAACGCATAAAATAAGAATCATAACTAATACAACACTTTGCAAACAGATCCAATTAGAAACTTGTTTTATTAGTAAAAATTAAATATAGATCAAACGATATTACGTTGATAACATTGCTAGTAACATTTAACAATAAAAAGTTCTATAAGGATTAACAAACACGTCCCCATAAGATAACAACATATATTGTATTGCACATTGAAACCCGCGAGTTGTCTCACAATTTCTAGTTTGGTTATCAATGTCGGGGTACATGTTGCATAAACGCATAGCCTCATACTCAATAGTTCGAATGCCATAGTTTGACCTTGCTTTGTTTGTTACTATCGAAGCACGATGAAAGCTGTATTATGTGTTTTTGTTTAGGGAGCGCTTTGTAAATTTTTCGAAGTTACTAGAGACCATTAAATATAACACAAATCTTCATGCTGTAAGTGTTGGGAATGTTCAGGCCCATTATTAATTTGGAAGAGCCTAAATAACAAACACAAGGGCCCTAAATAGGAGCCCTGTGGCACAACATATTTAAATATGTTCTTATCAAATCTGTACTCCTACAATAAGGAGTACTGGTACTGATAGTCAAGGTAACTATAGGCATGAGTTCTAATGCCATATGCCCCGAATATGCTATATGTGAAGTTTCCGTAGTAGAATACTATAATGTATACAACCATATGAGGCCAACAGATATTGAAGCCAAGTAAAGCACAGGAGAAATAATTAGTTGTTTTTAATTGATGTGTAGAAATGTTAAGGTACAGAGAGATGAAATTGGACGGAAAAAGAAAAACTTGCCGCCGGTGGGAGACGAACACCGGCTGCGTGTTGCTTTATCGCCCACTTTCATTTCCTTCTACGTTATAATCATTTCTGCATTTCAACCTAATTAAAACCAACATATTATTTCCCCTATGCATTTCTTGCCTTCATTATCTACTGGCTTCATACATTTGTGACTAATAAAAATGCTGCCACTCGGCTCCTATTCTTCCAGTTCGTACTTTAGTTACAGTCAAAGGCTTTGCGAAAATTTAAAAGTGTAACCAATTGTAAGCTTCTTTTCCCTTCAATATTATTTATGATTTTATCCCTGGTTCTTAGTGACCTCATTTCGATTGATTTTTCATTTTGCAAGCTATACTGTTTATCTGAGATAACATTCCTACCCGACAGAAAGTTATTTAAGCGCTTGTATATAATGCATTCAGTCACATAGGGAAATGCAGGCAGTGCCGAAATTGTACTGTAGTTATTTAGATCATTGAGTTTCCTTCCCTTAAAGATAACAGCAACACGCGTTATTTAAATTTTTCTAGGAGAGATACTGATAGATAGTATTATGTTGCAAATGTGCGCCAACGGGCCAGATATGATGCTAGCAACTGATTTAATGGGCTGCGATTTAATGTGACTCTCTCCCACGGCTGATATGTTATTCAGAAAATTGAGAACAGAAAAAATATCGTTCGCTGTCTTACGCTTAAGAAATACAGACTCGCTGACCTGGCGTTTGATATAACTATTAACATAGCGTTCAGGGAATAAAAAATGAATGCAAAATTTGAAGCACCAGCCTTGATGAAATGGTTATGAATTAAATACACTACAGATGTACCACAGTACTGTTCACAACAAGTTCATGCGGCACATTCAGTATGGACATACGTCCCTGCTAGCTCGCAGTAAACGTTTCATGTTAAAGGGCAACTCCGGCGTTCATTAACCACGTTAAGATATTGTCATTTTCCAATGGCATTGACAGTCCTGTCGCAGATAGGGTGATTCAATTTGCTTAGAAATTCATCAATAATTTTATATAACCAATAAACGAGATACCGAAACCGAAACGGGTAGCCGATTCATGTGACGTCATGATGAGTCGATGACGGCGGATCCTACGCTACCATAATGTAAACGCGCAGAACGCGTGCTAAACACGCAGTATGGCGCTAACGCCGAAGAAGCGAAACTGATGATGTCTCCTGACGACACAGGGAGCTTTTAAAGAGTTACCGAACTAGACAGTGGCGATTTAAGGGACGATTTCAGCGGCTGTGGCGGTGTGCTCTCTGAGGTCACAAACACAGAGTGGCCTGTAAAAAGTCATGAGTCGGGAACGCAACCAATTTTTAAAATTCATTTCCAGGAAAACTAAATTACTTGCAGCCATATAGTTTGGCACAGATAATCAGAGTGCAAAAGTGAACATATATACAAATTATTGTTAAGACCAGTGGACATCGAAAAATCCTCGGAGTTGCCCCTAGGCAACGTCTGGAAGCGGCGCGTGTGAAATTCTCATTTTGCTTTCTTCAGATCGCTGCTCAGTTTATTTTTAACTTGTTTCAACCCACTAGGTATTTTAGGGTGGCGAGATTCTAAGGAGGTATTAAAGAATCCGAGGACACCAAAGCACTTCTTATGGGTTGTGAATGCGAAAGCTATAATGTCCAATCGAACGTCGTTGAGCGGTCCTTCGAGTTTTGCGCTGCGAGTACTGTACCATAGCGGCATACGTGCTACTCGAGCCAGCAAGCAGCAGCAGCCTGCGGTGCCAAAGCCGCATGCCATTGACGCGGCGATGCCGTCTCCCCTCGCGCGACCCCTGGCGCGTAGTCGCAGCAGCAGGTGTGCCCTTTCGCCCACTCTGCTACGTCGGGGCGCAGCTTGTGACGTGGCGTCGCAGCCAATAACTCCGTCGAGGCGCGCTCGTGACGTGGCGTTGCAGCCAATGCAATGCGAGTTTAGGTGTCGCTTCGCTGTTACAGAGGACAGACGCCGGCTTTTACAGCGAAGCTGTCTGTGGCTAGCATCCCGAGATTTCTTCGCGGCGTAAGGTCGATAGAAAACTATCATCATTTACGACTCATACACCCAAACGCAATGGCTCGTGCAAGGCAGAGGCTACAAGCACTCGGCAAAGTGAAGCGAACAGTGCGTACATTCTAAGGAATCACGCATACAACATGCAGAAAAGCACATGTTTCAACAAAGAACAAGTTCAAAACAAGCACGCGAACCACATAATTGATGATAAGGCGCTCCTACATGCAATGCGGAACACGCAGCACTCCCCGCATACGTTTCTCTGTAAAGACTGCTGTTGTGCAAGCTGCCGCGGCGACGGAATCTTGACTGTAGCATACGAAGCAGGGAGTGACGTAACCACACTTTCGCACGTAAAACAAGAACCCGCCTAGCAACTGATTGGTATTGTGACAGTGCTATGGGAATGCCGCGTATGGTCAGGACTCCTGAAGAGCATCATGCATACGAGGCCGGCGAATTTCTCTTCTCTCTGGTCTACTCTTTGTAGGTACACGAAGAAACGGCGCAAGCCAAGTCGCAAGACGTCAAAAAGAGAGAGAGCGAAAAATAGAAGAGAGGAAAGACAGGGAGGTTAACCAGACGCACGTCCGGTTTGCTACCCTGCACTGGGGGAAGGGGTATGGGGACGAAGAAAGATAGAGAGAGAGAGAGGGGAGGTAGAAAGAACACAGTTTCGCGAACGTTTGAACGTTCGCGCCGAGTCTACACACGGTTGCCAAGACCTGTCGACTTGAGGTATTTCAACACTGCTTTCGTGGCTTTTTGTGCCATCGACGCATAAAGCTACAAAGTGCCCTCAAAAGTTCTCGCTCTGAGGCGACAGTATTGTGCCGCCTCTGGCTTGGAGTGGCATTTACTAAGGCCTACTCGATTCGCATTGGAATGGGGGATACGCCCACGTGCGACTTTTGTGGAACCATAAAAGCGATTGAACACATCCTATGTCTCTGTCCCCAGTACGACGTCGAGAGTGAAGCTCTCCGGACAGCATTGAACCAGATGGACTCTAGACCATTACCAGAAATGAAGATCCTTGGACCATCTCAGGCCATCAAAGCGTCTTAGGCTAATAATTAGGTAAAGTGCATGTGAACGCCGACACGTGAATAATTTCAGCCTACGTTGCGATGGGTAATAGTTCTAGCTGTCGTTTACAGCGTCGCTGTCCAACCACCTTCACAGCGTGGATTGGAGACCATTTTTCACTCAATGAGCCATTTGGCGCTTTAGAATCAATAATTTTTCTTTGGGTTGAAGTCGCTTGCAAAGTTGATGGTTAGTCATCCCTTGCTAGACTTTTTTTTTCGTCACAGGAACTGAAGAAAATACTACACAGTAAATATCTTTCACTTTGGATACGTACCCATGACATCATGTTGGCCACAATGCCCAGCTTTCATAGAAGAAATACGTGCGATGGGTATTGGGATGTTCCCAGTAACCACGTGGAACAAATTTCGATCAGGGTTACATGCAGCCCATTCATCGCTCCACGCATGGCGAGGGATCTAGCTTGCGCTTACAAGGAATTACTCGGCATAGCAGTCGCACGCCTCCGCCAGCAACCACTGCATCAGCTTTGCGCATTTAAGTCTTTCAGGTTCTTCCATAACCGGCTTTGCTGCTTATCGTAATTACAGCGCCTTCTTCACTACTACTAAGCTCCGGTGTCAGTTTATAGCTCTGTTACAGCTATTCCGACCCATTCGATATATTGTCGGGGAACTCCCCTGCAGAAAGTCCCCAGTACGCTCCTCCAGCGGTGTTGCCAATATCGTACAGCCAGTCAAATGCTAAATACGCAATCCTTTTACGATATTTGGTAAAGCGTTTATCGTAATTGCCCAATACTAAACGTGAAAATGGCCATATTCACTTGGAATTCACTGGTCGACCAACAATTATATTTATCAATTGCCTGCCATATTCTAATGAGCATATGTTTTCACTGTTGTTTTCTATCGTTGCTGGTTACCACGTACTTGCAGGGCGTTTCAGCAAGTAAGGCAAATTTCTTGCGTGTGTTTGTGCCGGTTTTATTGGATGTTCACCACGTTTTACAGTCGCAAACTACGATGCAAGTTAACCGTGTTTCAACAGGTATTAATACCATTTTGCTTATTTAAGCGCAGATTTCTCAACTCAGTATAACGCATCTACTTGTAACTGTATATTGTACAACTCCCGTCCCATAATACTCCTACGGGAGCCAGTAAGGGTCGTGAATGAATGAATGAATGAATGAATGAATGAATGAATGAATGAATGAATGAATGAATGAATGAATGAATGAATGAATGAATATTACGTGCGGAGAAAGAAAACATGCGTTGCTCAGGTTGGTCCCACTCCACTTTCGCGGAAAAGCAAATCACTGCAGGACCGACGTGTGCGTGTATATTCTGCATTATTGCAGTGGGCTGCCAGAAGCACATTTATTTATTTATTTATTTGAACATACTGCTAGCCTCACATATGAGGCTGTTGCAGGAAAGGGGTAAGATAAATCTTCAAGAGAACACAGTTCAAGTAGGCGCGGACATAGATAAGTTTGGGTGAACAAGGCAGTACATATGCACTCTATAATCATTACACAATTTCTATAACAGGAGCGGGGAAAAATGGTAGTAAAC
The DNA here is from genome assembly GCF_023375885.2 of Dermacentor andersoni. Taxonomy (NCBI): domain Eukaryota; kingdom Metazoa; phylum Arthropoda; class Arachnida; order Ixodida; family Ixodidae; genus Dermacentor; species Dermacentor andersoni. Next base: position 91,876,016 of record NC_092817.1, on the reverse strand, counting down.
GCTATGCAGGAAGCTTTAGCACACAGAAGAACAAGGAAAGAAACTGTAAATCTTTTGGATGTGCAATGCGCAAAAGACAAGATTCAGCAGGTGTTTATGTCACGGCAGAATACAAGACATTGCTAAGTGAATTGGAATGCCATTGTACGACGCAGCTCACTTATGTGCAGATCGTAGCTACAGAGCATAGTTTGATAACTTGGCGATAAAAGTTTCGAGTGATGTACAGGTGACAACGTCATCAGGCAACATGTTCCATTCACGAATTGCACGCGGGAAAAAGGAGTACCTGAATATGTCATTGTGAAATCTGTATTCTGTTAAGTGCTTGGTGTGTTTTGTTCGAGAACTACGTGTATCTGTCTGTAGCAAGTAGTCACTCGCATTGATTTTCGTACTACCATTAAGGAGAAGGAAAAGAAACTTAAAACGAAGTAGTCGAGCTCGATTTTGTATAGTGGGGAGTTCAGCTCGCCTTAATAGTTCTGTGGGGGAGTCAACACGGCGATACTTATTAAAAATAAATCTAATCGCTTTCCTTTGTACGCTCTCCAATTTTGCTATGTACTGCTTACGGAAGGGAAACCAACATACTATTCCATATTCCAGTATAGAGCGAACTAGTGACAGGTATGCTAAGCGTTTAGTATCTATTGATGCGGATCTGAGCGAGCGTTTTAACGAGTATAGAACTGCCAGTGATTTATTAACAATATATGTTACCTGCTTGTCCCATTTAAGATCTGATGAAATTATGACGCCTAAATATTTATACTCTTCTACTTTCTTTAACATCTGTCCTTGTAAATAATACGGGTAGTTCATGGGCGCTCTTTTATTCGTTACAGTCATACAAACTTGCTACAAAAAAAAAAAAACTACATACCGCAACTTGCTGACATGCTTAATGCCGTAGCTCTAGGTAGTGGTATCACGGATCGGTCAATCTCGTAATTCACTGCGGACACTTTGCGGATTAGTTTTCACGGCCCTTTTATATTGGCTCTTCGGTTAGCCGTTTCTTCATTCCCTTAAAAGCCTTTTCACATTGAACGCCCAATTCCCACTGTGTGTCCTTGCGTGGCATTCTCGTAAGAGGATAAACGATATTGTTAAAATTGGGAATGTACTGCCGGTGGACATTGATGGTCCCTAGAAATCTTTGCAGGTCTTTCTGACATGTGGGTTTTGGAAACCGCAACACTGCTTCAACGTTACTCTTTTTGGGTGTCACTGTGCCTTGAGAAACTCTGTGCCTAAGATAGTCAATAGAATTCTGAGAAAAGTGACGCTTCTTGAGCTTCAGTTTAATATTCTCGATCTTCGGGGCTTGCGATAAAGCCTGCAAGTGACTTAAGTGCTCCGGAAATCCAGGGAAGACACTGGAAATGCGGGAGATGGGAATTCAAGACGATGGGCAAAACTAGAACAAAGTGATAGCAGGAGCCAACGTTTCAACAAGTGGACTTCCTTTATTCAAGGCGACATATGTCATCAAGAGAAAGCAAGGCCTTTTTAAGGTCGTGGCCACTGCATAGATTCACACACTTAAAGGAAAGGAAGAGGCATTGTCCTGGATGAGATAAGAAGACACAGATTGAGCCGTTAGCCATTATAAAGTGCAAATTTTTAAACAGAATTCTTTAGTTTAGTTAGTTAGTTAGTTAGTTAGTTAGTTAGTTAGTTAGTTAGTTAGTTAGTTAGTTAGTTAGTTAGTTAGTTAGTTAGTTAGTTAGTTAGTTAGTTAGTTAGTTAGTTAGTTAGTTAGTTAGTTAGTTAGTTAGTTAGTTAGTTAGTTAGTTAGTTAGTTAGTTAGTTAGTTAGTTAGTATTTTTTCTTTTGGACAATACGTCGTACTGCACGCGTATCAGGACAAAGGCAGGTAGGTTATTGGCCTCCTGACAGTTAAGCAAGTGGCGTGAGTGGTATTCCGTCCTCTATTTGCCGGCTGCAACCACGGCTAGGATCATTCACAAGAATAATTAAAGCAAAAAATTTGCGCCAGCGAATCCCTGGTCAAAAGGCGCGGAAAGGTGCTTTCAAATGTGGGAAGTACACGGATTCGAAAGGCCTTTGTAATTGAATCGAGCAGCAGTGTCTGGCATCGAGTTAAGGTTTAAAAGCGATTTCCAAACGAGCACTTTCACCGGGAGGCGATAGAAGGAGCGACTTGCCTTGATTGGGCGATGTTGAGGGTCTCTTTGTCAATATCCCCGCACATATAACACTATTTCCAATTTCCGAACGGGCACTTTTGTAGTGGGTAGCGCTATAGGAAGCGACTTGCCTTGAATGGGCGAGGTTAAGGGTCTCTTTGTGACTATCCCCGCACATTTAACACCCTGGAACAGGATTGGGACGATTCAAAAGAAAGGCAAAGCGTAGAGGCGACCACTTGATCGAGTTTCGTCATGCCCGAGCAGCTGAGCAGTGCCTCGGCACGTAGAGGCCAGATTATCACTTGGCTGGTTCTTCAGAGTTCACGGCGAATCAACAACGCACTGGACGAGTTAGGCTGCATTAACGTTTGGCCTTGCCGAAATTAACGGCTTAGAAATCTCGTGGACCATTGCCACGTAGAAAGGCAAGCACCCTGAGCGATTGCCGAATCCATTTGTTCAATGACCATGCCACATCGAATAAGGCGCCCTATACGATCTATTATTGGAGCAAGATGCCCACTCGTAAGAGAGAGATGCTGTCTTTATTGAAAGCTCGAAATATTTGCCTAGCTTAAGAGAGAGATGCTGTCTTTATTGAAAGCTTGAGATATTTGCTTAGCTTACGGTCGTAGGAGCGCCTTTAAGCTGAACGCGCTAGACGTTTGACACGCCGGAACGGCGGTTGGGATTTAGGTCCTTCACAGAAATTACAGCAGCGCACATAACCCTCCAATATCTGTCCATCTTGTGTGCGCCAAGCGGCTCCGCGTTCGCGCAAAGAAAGAGAGAGAGATGAAAAAAATATATATACAGATTGTGAGATGGCTAGAGTAACAAATGTGACAACCAAGTAGACAAACTCTTTGTTCCGGACACTCTTCGGGTCGAAATAATTGCCCAGGCGGCGTGCCTGCACGTTCTACGGCCCGCCGATGACCACGCGACTCCGACAACGAGCGCACCGGGAGGCAGTTCCGTCACTTAAGAACTCCTTCGCTTTTGACTCGGTGCTCGACGCGCGCTTGTGACCCAGAGGCACTCATCTTCCCCTAACGTTCGCTTCCGCAGAGCGGTCGACGAGAAATTACCGCGCTTCACACGCTGCCTGCGCACGTAAAAGCGCGTAAAAATCTCCGACCTGACACTCTCCGACTGGGACACGCGCGGCTCTCAGCTGCGGCAAAAATAAAGAAAATAAAAAGAGGGGGGACACGTAGCGTTCTCTCTTCCTCCTCGCCCACAACTTTGACCATCGTCTGAAACTTCGCCTGCGCTCCACTTCGGTCGGGCGAGTCGCGCACACATCCATCGGAAACACGAATATTCGCCCCCGTTTTCTACACTTCTAACTTTTTTTTTTTTTGCTCACCACATGGACAGCGTGCAGGCTTACCTCACTCTCCGTGCGAAAGTCTGTAGCGGCAAGATGTTCCCACTGTTCTACTGCCGTCGTCCTGCCCCTTTACTTCTCTGCGTCATCAGTTGCTCGCGCTGCGTCATCATTTTCAGTCCTTTTATTTCTCCGAGCAGTCTCCTCCACTTTCTTCCTCCGTCAAATGTCGCTTCCATCGACCTCGCTCGGACCCGCGCTTCTCGAAGACGCGAAATTACCTCACGCCACCTCCCCCTTCGATCGTGCCCTACACAACCGTCACCGCCGCCTGTGCCTCGGGCCTACAGCACCGTTTTCCTGCACACTCAGCCTGAGCAGCAAGAGAAGTTAGTCGTCGGCGTCGTCTTCATCGACGAGAGGTCCCATCGAACTGGGAGCAGGCGTGCTCGCGCACAAACGCACACACACGCTGACGCACACACAGCGCACGCACGCGCGACGCTGACACGACCACGTCGCCTCCGGCAGCGCCGAGATCGCGCCGATTCCCGACGATCAATGTTTGTTTGTTTGCTCAATCTCTCTGTTCCTGTTTGTTTGCCGCTCCACTTTAGCTCCGGGGCGCGGGAACTGGGTGTGGAGGTGAAGGAGAAGAGAAGGGGGGGGGGGGGGGGGTCAGTAAGAAAAAGATGAGTTCACTCGAACAGCTCGAACTTACTCGCGCAAAATCAACAACGAGTAAGCCTGCGCAAACTACGGCACGCCGGTTCGCGCGCCGTTCACTTGCCCATCTTTATTTGTGCACTTGCGGTCGGCTTCCGTGGGCTCGCAGGCGGCTATAGCCGTCAGCTTCCGTAGCCAAGAAGCGTTCTGCACAGCGAAAAATGGCAGTGAAAGAACGAAGAAAAGAAAAGTAATTTGGCTGCGACTTCGTTTCTTCGTTTACGTCTTGTAGGCTTGCTTGTTGTAACGCGTGGATATATGAGGGGAGAGAGGGAGAGAGAGACAAGTTCAATCTTCTGCAGCCAGCGAGCACTGACTGAACGACCGATGCTTTGACAGTAAAAAACTTTAGCAAGCCCGAGGCGCGGGCGACGCGCTAAGCGGAACGAACCATCAAAGCGACGACGGGAACATGCCACGTCGGAAGTGCCCCGCCGCCCCTGCGGAACAAGCGCGCCTTCAAGATTGATTGCGGCGCAGAAAGGTCGCGTGCCCGCATGTGCCTTGCTCGCGGCGTAACCTAATACAAAGTATACACGCGCCAGATGATCTGAAGCAAGTTTCTTTTGGACGTTTCTGCATGTGACGAGCGCACATAATGTAGAATGCGGTGCGAGCCCCTACCCCTTCGTTCAACACTTCTTCGCGCACCGTTGCAGTGGTAAAACAGGCGAGAAATGGGCAGAGGAAAGTATGCCCGCTCAGCGAGTGCGTTTCAACCACATCGACAGCATAGTGACCGTTAGTAGACTAGGGTGATTACTTTTCGCCCCCTTTCGTTCTCGCAGGGATCAAAGTATGCACGTGGGTATAGGCACAACTTGACACATAGGCGAAAAATAAATAACAACCGCTACAGCGAGCTCTCAATTGCTTTGCTGTAACCATACAGCATGACTGTAACCTGCTAACTTTGCACTGGAGAAAGGGGCACGGGGGAAAAAATGAAGCGGTGAGAAATTATTACTGCAGGACAGACAGGACAGTAGATGTCCGGCATTGGCACTTCCGTTACCGTACTGTCGCTCTGCAAGGCTTCACATGAATCTGTGCTGCAGAGACGTCAAGGGAAATGTACGTCGTAGTGGGGGGTCACGAGTGACAGCCATACGATAGCCGCAGTAGACGGGCGTATCGTCAGTGTGGGGCAAGTCCGGAGGGCTTGTGCTTGAACGTCGTGAGGTCAACGTGCCTGCGAGATGAGTGTGATAGTGATGCGTGGCGTCTCAGGATTTGTGCGCCGCTTTCCATATCACCTAATCGTCTTTCTGCATTCCAATCTCCTCAAACCCTTTTTCCCTTTCACCGGTTGCTGGATATATTCCATACTGTTTTATTTTTTTCTGGCTAACCTATCTGCATTTCCTCTGTTTCTCTCTCTTCACATGAATCAGAATCAATACGACAATTTCGTAAAAACAATAGTGGTAGGAGAAAGCTGATGCTGGTGAGAGCACGTAAGTCTGTATTCTCTTCACATTTCGCCGACGTGTGCACTAAATGTGCTCCAAAGAAAGGAACCAACTGAAACATTCGTTCGTTGTGACAGAACGGTTACTGATGCAAATATGGCGGAGTCGTGACATGAAGACAAAGGTAGGAGGCGTTGTCTGGTTTTCACGACTGCACTCGAGACTGTGCTCAAGAAGCAAAGGACGCTGGAGTACGAAGAACACACAGGCGTGGTGGAAAGTGCATTTCAATAATATTTCTCCTGATTAGCTGACACATCCTGTTAACTTCAACGATGCCACATGGCTAACCTCAGTTTGCACGCACCACATACAACCAAGCAACAATTAGGACAGAGATTAGAGCATGGGCTGAGACAACGAGTGGGTATAACTGTCACAAAAACGCATACACAAGCAGGTTTTGGATCTAGGCCTATTATATCACGTTGAAAATTTGAAAACTGTTCTTAAAGCAGCACTGCGGATCGTTACATATGCAACTGTGCTGCTAAAAAATCATGAATACTGTTCACCTCGTGAATCGCGTTGTATGCATTTTTTTTTTTTTACAATGATTACATCGATTTCCGAAACTCCATGACAGAAATAAGAACACGTCGCCGAGCCAAACAAAAAGTGTCAATATTTTCAGCTTTAAGCAATCTGATCAATGTAGCTGACAAAATTTCATCCGTCCGAGTCTATCGTTTACAAATTTACCTAGATTATGTCCTTAACGTTTCGTTCCCTTCGACTTCCTGAGATCTTACATGAGAAGAAGGATGTAAGGTCGACATTCAACTTTTGCTTCCGTCACTACATAGGACTGTACTTGCTTTAACGCAGTAAAGTTGATCCAAATCAGTGCAGCAATCGCCCTAATGAGAGCCGATTGGCTTTATTTATGTGCATGGATAGCAGAAATTGGAGCCAGGTCTGAGGTGAACCGTCCCCTTAGGCGAACACCGTGATATCAACAGCGTGCTGAGCTGACGTTGCATTCTCGTATCGCCGCTACCTGTCACCCACGAATGTGGAGCACGCGAGTGCGGAGTTGTTGATTAACGGGCTACCACGGCGCCCTTCGCACTTTCATCTCCCATCTAGCGTTGTGAGAAACACAGTGTACATGGCACGAATGTTATTAACACTGGTCGAGCGCGTGGCCTTGAATATGCGCACCGCCTTCCTTCGGAAAGGGAAGGGAACGACGCCTCCAACGGCGACCTTCAAGAGTCACTTCGGTGTTATGACGCCTTGTTCTGCTACCGTCGCAACCCTTGCCCTTTTATCGCCAAGCGCAGCTGATCTCGAGGGAACATTGCAGATTGCAAGTGGCAAACCTTGCTGCTCGTAAGGATGGCCGCATGCACGAGCCTGTCAAGCAGTCGAAGCATGTTACCCGTCCTCTCACACACGCACTACTCCTGCCGAAGGGGAACCGAGAGCAGATCGCAGCAAGTTATGCCTACGATTCGATCACAAGTATATATCATCTGTTGGCTGTTCGACAACCTGAGTAGTGCGCCAGAACGCATGTTTAAGTGAAGTGAAAGAGGAATACAAGCGCGTACCTCGGATTTCCATTACCTTATGCTTGGCAATCGCTTCGCCGCCATCATATTTTGTAAGATAGGGTTAACGGCTTTATTCAGGCTACCCTTATACGAAACTTGCATCTAACGATAATGTTGAAATGGACATAACTGTAGTATTTGTTCGCTGTGACTTTATTGGTATTACTCGGCAGGTCACGCTTCGTTGATTAAAATATGGCCAGTGATCGTTAAGTTGGCTTAAATGTAAAAGATGTCATATTACTTTCATTGTTGTAGAGGCCTACTCATTACCATCAAGTGGGTTCGAGTAAAAAAGATCAACGACCGTATATTATGGAGACACTTAACCTTCGAGTCTTTATTTTATTCCTATTATCCATCCATCCATCCATCCATCCATCCATCCATCCATCCATCCGTCCATCCGTCCATCCATCCGTCCATCCGTCCATCCATCCGTCCATCCGTCCGTCCATCCGTCCATCCATCCATCCATCCGTCCATCCGTCCACCCATCCGTCCATCCGTCCGTCCATCCGTCCGTCCATCCGTCCGTCCATCCGTCCGTCCATCCATCCATCCGTCCGTCCGTCCGTCCGTCCGTCCGTCCGTCCGTCCGTCCATCCATCCATCCATCCATCCATCCATCCATCCATCCATCCATCCATCCATCCATCCAAGTCACTGATCTGAACGGTAATGCCATTTCGGCATCTTATGAGTCAATTATGAAGAAGCATAGGAATGAAAATAATCGTTGCAATATGGTGCTCCGAGAAACACATTCACGTCTTATTCCGGCCTTTAGATTATCACCGAGGACTTCGATGTCCAACAGCAACTTTATTGAAGTTCGAAGACCGAGACGTAGTGTGCAACAATTTGTTTTATAGATGCGCGGTTCGGGACACAACAGCTGCATTTATATCGCTTTCGTCTCATCCCGTTTCGTCGGGCGAGTTTCGTAGTTTACGAATGTTGATATGCATGTGACCGATTATATTTTCACTTGCATCTGGATCAGAACGCTGTGCTACGTCTATTTCAAAGAGTTGCATACTGAAACAGATCTATCAGACTGTCATGCAGAACTCATCTGAGACCGGCCTCATCCGTATACTGAAAGACGCTTTTAAGGACAACGTGCCAAGCACCACGCCCACCTTCAAGCGTTCTGGGAAACTAATTGATTTCGACGTGGTACTGGCGAAACCTGGATAGGTTCTCTGACGTGCTGAACTTACGTGCGGACACGCAAGCATAGTAGATGATCTAGATACTGCTACATTAACGTAGAAGTTCCAAAAATGTTTAGGTAAGTTTGGATCACAGCATTGGAGTACATTTTGAGAGTCGCCAGACTGTCGCAAGCCTGTATCTTGTGCATAGAGCAGCACAACACGAATTCTTCGAACGTGTTCCTCAACGCGATTATCATATGTTGAAAGGCTTGGCGCTCTATCAACACCAGCCAGACGTAGCACAATCGTATGGGAGATTATTCCACCAACTCGAGACACACGCCACTTTTCAGCTCCCAACGAAGCTTTCGAGTCCACATAATCTGCCTGTGAACCTATACATTCTGCTGCTAAAAAATTGAATGTAGTACATACTTGCTTGGTACGTCGGTGTTCATCGTCACCAGGAATTTACGGAATTTCTTCCAACGTCCCAATTACAACATGGTTAGTGGATCCGATGTGTACTGTCAGACCACAGCAATGAATGGTAACGGGATTACATGGTTCCCTAAAAGTAGAAGACCGGTAGTTCAGATACTACTATCTTCAAACATGAAAAGTTCCCTCCAGAATGTTCCCTATACTGCTTTCGTTACATCTACTTTTGCCGATGACATCTACATCTGGGCGTCTGGTTTGACCACGTCTGCTGCTCCGTATGAGGCTCCAGAATGCTGCAGCTGCTATTTGAGTCTAATTTCCCAGTTATGGTTACGAGTTAGTATCCGATAAATGTGCCTTAGTAGCGTTTACTCGTTCTTTAATGCCATTTTACATTATGTCAATCAGTGAGTATGACAGGATATACTAGAAGTTTCTAGCTCTCATGTTTGGTAAGTTTTCGTAAGTTTATCGTTAAAGGGGCACTAAAGGGAAACAATAAATCAGTTTAGACAAATAAAGCATTGCTTGAGAACCCTGCGAGCAGTCATTTGAAAATAATACTTTGATTATTAGATAAGAAAATGAAGGTCGAACTATCAGTATTTGAATTTCGCGCCGAAACCACGATGCCGCTACGTCAGTGTGACGTCAAGGATTCCAAACTATGTTTTCGCATTTGGGCCGCGTTGGCTGAGTAAAGGTACGCGAAACTTGCCATGTTTAATATTTGGTTCTTTTAGAACACAATGTAGTCAATCTGTACCGATATATAATTAAGCAAGATGCCATCAAAATCCATGACGTCAATGCGACCAGGTTCGGGAACTTCAAGGAGGCGTCGCCACCCGTCTTTCGTTCTTGCGCTTTTTCTGGCTTTCCAAGCATCTTATCGTGGTAAGAGTGGCGCTTTTGGTGTCGTAGAAAGGTAATTCACTTATGCACAAGAAATCATTTTCCTCTTTAGTGTCCCTTTAAGAAAGAGCCTCCGAACAATTTCACCGAGTTCCTTATCAGTTATATTGCCGCAATCTTGTAGCGTGTATGCTGAATTTTTACTGTGTGCCCTTCTTCAAGCTTTTTGGCAGCCAGCACTGACCTGAACATGTGCGACAAACCTTCTCGCCAGTTTTGAAGCGCAGAGCCTTGAGGTTTGTCTTTATATTCCTGCATGCGTCTACAACGACAACTATAGCAATTACCCAGGAACCTTGTCATAAACTGTTCAAGTTTCTGCGGAAGCGTTGAAGGTATACATATTAGAGACATCACCCGGACACTGTGCAGCGAAGTCACTTCTCTGTAAACAAGAAGAACTTTCGCCGTATTAGCTCTTCTGTCCTGAACACCATAAGAAAAGAGAAACAATCCACTTTGTTCTAGCTCTCGCTCTGTCGCTCTCAACTATTAAGAGTGCGCTTGCGACTTATCATGCTGGTGCTGTTGTCCAGGAACACGCTGCAAAGTACAAGTGCCACGAACCTAATCGGCCGATGCCGCTTGTATACTCGCACTCCAACGCCAAGTTATCGTGAAACGAAGTGTAGTATAGAGACAATCTCCCTCTTCTTCTCTCACCCTCTCACAAAGACCAGCAATGTACCCACTATGAGCGTCACTTATACCGAACGCCTTTGACACTACCTTCTGCGACTTCCGTAGCCGACAACATCCCAGAACGTGGGTCACAGGGTATTTGCATGTGCGCGAAACGCTCGCACGTTAAGAGAACACCTTAACGGTGTCGCCAAACTGTGAGAGCTGAGACTGTACTATCGCTGCCAGCTGTAGCCACAGAAAAATATAAATGGCTACTTTCCTCTGCTGCCAGACGACATTACGACGGTGTGCTTCCCCCTATATGCTTGCAAATATTCCATGCTTCTCCGGGTGAAGAGTACCGTGCGCGCGAACGAGCTAAGGACGTCTGCAAAAGCGTTTCACAATTAAAGCGCATACAGTTATTTTTAACACAGCAGCAAGGCTAAAACAGGCCCGTCTACACACGGCTCGACCGAGACGAAAGTTTAATTAGAGGCCCAGAATGAGATAATTAGACGCATTTCGACGCTGGGACAGTATCCCAACGGAAGGACCGCCGGTGCGCGTGCCGCCGTGGAAGGATGTTTGTGCGCGCACCTACGGTGTGGTGACGAGAATACAACGGTGTCATTACAGGAAGGACAAAGCCCAGAATGTGCCGTAACTTGTGACGCATAACAGCATACCCCGGCTGCAGGAGCCATGAGTCATGCAGTCAATTTGGAGACCAAATGTTCAAGTCACCAAACTAAAACAAATAACTTAACGCTGTAATCATATGTTATAACCACGCATATATATCGTTACATATACTTCGATTGGACAGCCGCGTAAAAAAGTGATAAAGGCCGTATTACCGTGAAAAAAAAAAAACTATGGGGTTTTACGTGCCAATACCAGGATCTATGAGGCATACCGTAGTGGGGGAGTCCGGAAAATTCAACCACCTGGTGTTCTTTAACGTGCACCTCAATCTAAGTACACGGGTGTTTTCGCATTTCGCCCGCATCGAAATGTGGCCGCCGTGGCCGCGATTCGATCCCGCTACCTCATGCTTAGCAGCCCAGCACCATAGCCACTATGCAACTATGGCGGGTCCGTACTGCCATGAGCGAGTGTAATCATTTTCGACCGCTTAGCTTTGTGTACAACTAAAATTCTCTGACAGGAAGACGGTACTATTGGTTAAAGGGAAGACACAGGTGGCTGATATTCCAGCTGTGATTAAGAAGAAGAAATTAAGCTGCAGGTAGGTCATGGCGATACATATAACAGATCACCGGCTGCCTGTTAAAGTAACAAACTGGATGCCAACGAGAAAAAAAAAATTCTAAGAATGAAATGAACTGCAGCTAGGTGCAATTAGATATCGCTTGTAGAAATCTTTGCCTTCTGTTGGATAGCGCAATAGCTAGCGGTTGATGAAGGTAATAAAAACTACGACGGCAAATTCGCAATACAGAAAACTGCACATCACTGTGCTGCCTTATTGATCGGGATATGCGTCATGTTTACCACTCCTGGCCAGTGACTTTCTGAGTGCTTTAGAATTCCCGCGAAAATCACAGATCCAGCGTCTGCGTATCCAGGGCTTCGGTGATGTGCTTAGATCTCGCATGTATTTCTATTTCTTTAAAGTTTTTTTTTCTTGTACGCGCAAGTCGTTCGTGCAGGTTTGCGCATTTATATGAGCCTGAAACGAAAAGCACAAAAAACTGTCGCAAGTACGGCGCCGGAGCGCCCATTTCACGCCCCGCCCGATAGTACAACGTCCCGAGATACGTACCACAGAGTGTCCTCTTGAATAGCCAGGCGCAAAGATGGCATTTCTGCCGGGATTACAGTACGGTCTCACCCACGGTGAAACTACGTCGAAAATGAGATTTCTGTGCCAGCTCGAGCATGGGCACTCGTGAATTGGGAAGCACGTGGTATAGCGCGTGCGTGTTAGCTGCGCCGGGTTCACGGAATTTGAATGACCTCATCCTTCTCGTTATCCCTGCTAACACTTACTTTATGCAATTGAGAACTTCGTTGTCATTTGTGAACTGGGCTGCGCGTATTCTTTCTTTTTTATTTTATTGGCATACGTGCGTAAAACACTGTGCGACATACCCTGGTAACTACTACCAGGGTTTTCGACGATGTGCAGCCTCTTGCTTTTGTATTGATTACCACCATCACGCAAACAGTCACTATATCAACAAAATCGCTATGGACTGGAGCATTCTCTAGCAGTTCATTCAGAAATCATGCATGACTCCTTGGCGGCGAAAATTTTATGCGTTGCGATTTCAGTGCAGCAAGGGTCCGGACTTCCCAAAACAAATGGTCAAAGCATATTTAATATTGCGCTATTTTTATCGTTCCTCCACCGGCAACATAATCCTGACCTTGACTTCGCAGCAACTGTCACCCGCTTGACAGCAACGACTGAGTTCTTTATTCGGTTAGGTTCAAGAGTTGTGGCACTGATACCTAAACTACGAGGGGCGTTCATGAAGTTCGTATTATCACTGCCATAGATTTATAAAATGCGTACGCGATAGACATCAAAATGAGTGCGCGTCTGTCTACTTGCAGCGCAATATAAAACTTGTGCTCTGTACACTACGCGCAACACAGTTGTGACCCCAAAACAAAAATGGCATCATCCATCGAGAAAGTTGGAACACGCGCAGTGATCGGTTTTCTGTATTTGAAGGAACAAGATACCGAGAAGATTCACGCCGAGCTGGTGGCGGTGTACGGTGACAGCGACCGAGCTTATGACACTGTTGTCGAATGGCGCAGACGATTTTCAGTGCGGTCGAACAAGCCCGGACGACGAAGAACGAAGTGGCGACCCGTTGAACCACATATTGCTGCGCAAGTGAAGTCTCTAGTGCTTACTGACCGGCGGATAACTCTTAAAGAATTAGCAGAACAGGACAACGTGAGTACAGGCTCTATGCACAGCATACTTTACAACAACTTGCACATGATAAAAGTTGCCGCGCCCTCGGTTCTGTGTTTGCTGACACCAATGCGAAAAAATACTTGCGGAAGTAAGCAGCCGCAAAAATGTTGAAGCCTTGCGAAAGCGACTCGGGCTACTTTTTGGACCACCTGATAACTGTGGATGAGTGTTGGGTGGACAATTATAATCCAGAAACTAAAGTGTGAAGCAAACAATGGAAGCCCGAAAACTCACTCGGGCCAAAAATCGCCAAGGTTGTGCCGTCATCAGGCAAGGTCAAACTCAAATTTCATTTCTTCTGGGACTGCCGTGGTGCTGCTCTCTCCATATATTACGGCCGCAAAGGCCAAACTATCACATGAAGATACTATTGCGAGCTTCTCGCAACATTGCGAGGTGCTATCAAGGCGAAGCGCAGAGAAAAGCTCACGAAAGGCGTCCGTCTGCTCCACGAAAATGCACCGGCTCACTCAGCAAAGGCGACGGTGACACATGCACCCTCCTTGGCTACAAAATTTTGCCCCACTCACCATATTCACCTGACCTTACACCAAGTGACTTCTTTCTCTTCACTCGCACGAAGAGAACACTGCGCGGGGAACGTTTTCGGAACGACAAGGAAGTGGTCGTTCAAGTCGAGCTCTTCCTGAGCTTTTTACCTACTGCCGCCCGATTCATGGACGATCACCCATGCATAGTGGGTTGAGCTGTATCCGTAGGCAACAAACCAAACCAAATCTCAAAATGAAGAGTTCTACTGCGATGGTCCACCGTAGCTCGTCCATAGTTGGCAGACGTGCGTGAACTTGGGAGGGGATTATGTAGAGAAAGAATAAACTTCCACTCCGATTTCATTTCTTTGTCTCTATTGCATCATGCCAATAATACGAACTTTACGAACGCCCCTCGTATTTTCGTACATAGACGTCAGCCGCTTCAACTGCCATTTCGTTCCTAGAGGGGCGGCAATTATATACAGCAGTGGTCCAAACAAAGAGATATAAAAGGCGCTTTCGCTCGGGCATGTCGGCACTGAAACAGCTTTAAAAAATCTGCAAACATCCACCGGCTGTACGGGTGGCCCTCGCGTATATGCTCTGCGCAAAGCCGTGCAGCAGTCACTGAAGCTTGAAATTGGCGCTCGGAAAAAAAGTACATGGTAGAAGGCACGACAATAGATGTAGCTTCTCCGTACAGGCGCTGCTCACTATGGGAGCAAGGATGCGGAAATAAAGTGCGCCTGGACATCAGCGTTGACAGCCACTGGTCGGTTGTTCCCAGGCAGGAGGAAACTACGTCACTTCTACGTTCGGCATTGCTTTTAAATGTATCTTTGGAAGCCGTGGTAGCGAATGAAACGCGGAAAAAAAGGAAACCAATAAATTTATCAAACGTTTGCAAATATGAGAGCTGAGCGGTCATGAGACTGTTGTGAACATTTGGTGCTGTCGTCTTACGTTAAACAACACCGCGGTTCCATAGGCGAACAACTAATGTACACAAAAAAGTTCACATTTTGCGCATCACTCTACCCAGGTGTCGTCCGCAAGGAGGAGCTTCCAGATACGAAGTGGACCACGTAGCATTTACTATGGCTGTGCCTCCAGACTCTCAGGTGAAGTACAGGGGAATAAACTCCAAGAACCAAACTGCAACGCTACATCAGCCTGTACCTGCAACACCACTACCTTGTACGCTTATTTCGAGGAACATGACAGCGATTCCCCCGATCTCAAAAGCCCCGAGCAGGTAGACTGAGCTACCAATATTCCCAGCGAGCCACCCAATTTGCCACGGTCCGTCGCAGCGAAGAGTTCTTCATTGGCCAAGTGTTGTATGAACGCCGCATTAAAGGCGCAGCAGGTAGCCGCGAACGTTCGGCCGCTGCCGCAGCTCGGCCGGCAGCAGCCGCGATGTGGGTAGAGCGACATCGGCGGCGCCGCAAGCGAGAGTGGCGTTGGGTCCAGGTGAGAACAGCCTCGGCGCGTCTTCCTTCGTCTTCCTGCGGGCGAGGGGAAAGCCGAGGAGGGGGAAACGGGCGAAGAACTGGAACGAGCCCTCTTGCCGCACCGCCGGTCGAAAGGGAAAGCGGTTAAACGGCGCGGATGTCTCGGTCGCCCAGTCAGTCTGGCCAGCAGACGTCAACGGGGAATGGCCATGTGGTGCGAACGACTTGTCCTGCTCGTGGTCTCGCTGCTCCTTGCCGGCTCCTGCGCCGGACAGTGGGCCGTCGTCAAGGGCTACCGCGTCGTCATGAAGGCGGATATCGTCCGAGGTAGGCAAGCGACAAGCGACCACGCTTGGCGCACGCGCGATCTCGATGTGAAGCTGCGGCCGACGCTTCTCCCGCCGGTGATGTTCGTGCCGGCGGGCCGCTGTCCCGGTGGCTAGCTGGTCTTGGTCGGCCAGCGGCTCGGCGACCCTGCCCCTTCTTCGGCGAGACGCGCGCGGGCGCGTTGGAAGCCTCGGTGTCTCTGCTTCTTCCGATTGCCGTGCCGGTTTCGACGTCGCTTATAAAGAGGTGCTCTCAAGACACCCGCCGGTTGTGTGCGCCTGGAATACGTGGCTGTCGATTCTGGACGTGGAAGCGTGCTCGGTATATTACTTTCGTGCTATATGCCGGTGTAAACGGAGGAGGTCAAGGGGCAGGTTTCTGGTGGCGGTAGATTTTGGCGCTAATTCAGGTGAACGGAGTTTAGTTTACCAGGTTACTATAGTTCGAAAAGGAAGCCTTCCTTCGGTCATGTGCCTCTGCAGAGATACAGCTGGTAAAAAAAGTGCCGCTCGCTGTGATTGAAAAGAAAGAAGGAATTGCGCCTTGTCCCGCAACACCGTCCTACGCTCCTCTACGGAATCTTAACGCACCAGGCATCGAAATCATAACTTTGCAAAAGTCAGTGTACATTCAAAAATTGTTAGCTGGCTCTGTATCATATCAGCAATTGAATTGGACCTACAGAACTCTCAAAAAAGAAAGGAACGCGCATAAAAATTTAATTTAAAACGGTGAGTCTGTAGCTCGTATATACGTCTAAAAGTGCTTTACTATAACGTAAAAGAATAACGGAAAGCAGTAATCATACTTGTTTATTTCCGTTTTCCACTCTTCGTCGCTGCGATCTGTCATGATTGATGATCTCTCGTGGGAACCGGTACCTTGTTTTCGAGACGTGCACTGCTTTGAGGTGGCTGCTATAAGACGCAGCACTTGCGGGAGGAAGATTTAAGCACGCATCTCCGACGGGCCTGAGGGTTCGCGATGATATCGTGCAAGCGAGTCACGCAGTTCGTCATAAGACTTTCAACGCTCGATCGAGGCAGCGATGCGAGTGATGCTCTGGCTACTCGTTTGCCCTCGTTTTTTTTTTTTTTCCGCGTGCCCCGGATGGTAGCAAAGTGGCGTGAACTTAGTCCCAGCTCGTATTTACTATTGTCCGTAAGCACCGCGTGCACTGCGTTCCGTGGCGTTATTACGTGCCCTGTAAAGGAGCATCGTCCCTCTTTCGTTCTCTCCCTGCGTATGCGAACGCGGGAAGCGTGCGTACAGATGTAGGGTCAAGCTACCGCTTTGTTTCTGTTCTTATACGTACCCTGTCGCAATGCATTCGGCTGCAAGATTGCCATTTAACATGAACCAAACAACCGATTGTAACAGGAAGAGCGTACCCCCCTCTCATCCTCCTCTTCCCCGCTCTCCGCTCAACCTGTGGTCTACGAATGTCTCTTGCGACAGCATACGATAACCCCATCCTGCCCTCTGTGTGAACGCGCTGCGCGTGGGTTTACAGTTGGTCACTGTTGTTACCGTACTGTAACTGCGGGAAAAAAAAAAAGAAAGCTGCGTTTCGTAGCGTTTCACATGTACGCTGGTATTGCAACATGATGTTAAAACTGCACGTCCTGTCCCCGCATTGAGTCCATTACTTTTAAAAGGGCACCACTTTTGCTCTGCATGCACTGCAGCTTGCCTTCCGTGGAGTCTTTCAAGTATGACAAATAGTCCACTCGACTGTACAACAAAGCTCTGTAGCTTTGCGCAGTTCATCCGGTTAACATATCTGCCCTTCATCGCTTATCTTTTCTCTATTTCTTTCGTGAGTAACTCAACTAGTTTGTGCAGAATCTGCCGAATGTCACTGAAAGCGCAGCAATGAACGCTTCAGTATCCGACTGCATTGTGTTTCTCTACCCGCACCCAGATTATCTCGAGCCTAAACGATCCGTCAAATAAGGGTGTACCGGTTCGTCAGCTTATGATTGTGATATTTGAAAAGAAGGAAGATCGAAATTTAATTACTGTGAACGCGATAAATGCGTGCGATCACTTCAGCGTATATGACATATGACTAGATACAAGAACCACCTATACAAATGTGTCGAGAATGCAAAAAATTAACGTAGCAATCATGAGCAATACAGTTAAATATATATTCCAACAATAGTTTTACCTCTCCAGCACACAAGGTAGCGTTGCATCATTTTCAAGATGTGATCAAACCCAAGCTTTTCAAGGAAATCTGTGTTGTCCTGTTTGCAGTTACCTGATGACTACAGCTGAAGTGCTATGAAGTGTGGCTGATAATCAGCTGAAAAGATTTGCCGCCTTTTAAAATCGGGTGCTAAGTTAAATTAAACGACTTGCGTCCACTTTTCAACAATCGTGATTTTGACTTAGGCACAAGCTTATACGAGAATTTTTTTTTCTTTTGTTATTGAAAAACATAAAATGAATAAAGAAAAAACAGACAACCACCGTATATTACGCCAGTGGCGGAACATATAACGACATGCGTTAACGCGCATCCTTGGTCTCGGCTTACATGTTTGTTTCAGTTTCGTTTACAAGGTCTTACAATAAGTTATTGCAAAATCTCGCTTATTTACATACCCGAATGTAACAGAAGCGGCAATAATAGGAGTATGATATGCGAAAGAGAATTCATGCGTGTTTGGACGACTAAAACATACTTGTAATAAAATAGAAAGAAAAAGTCTACTTCGATACCTAAATCATGTAACGCCAGAGCACAATACAAGAACTAATTTTAATGTGTGAAAATCAGCAGCGTTTTGTGCAGGATATCATGGTAGTTTCGCAAAAAGCATTGACAGGTCACCTTTGTTTCAAAATATGAACCATATGCTGCCTTAGGTTATGAACGATAGACCATGTATATATATGAAGTTACAGATAATTTTTGTCGCCCCCATATGTAATTTTAAAGAAATCAACCAATATACTTTTGTGGCGTGCCTGTTTCTTTATATAATCACGATAATACAAAGCTCAACTTTATATATGCGTACGTGGACTGAACTAATGCACAGAGCTTTGCGACTCATGTACTGTTGGACTGCATATTTTATTCATCCAGTGTTGTACTGAGTGCCATATTTCGTGTCGCTATTCTCCGCTTTTACGCAAACTTGTTTCCTTTACCAAGTGATAAGGAGTAGCCGGTGCCACCATAAAGGCGCCCACCTCTCCTAATATTCATTTCAATAAAAAAAAAGAAAGCTCAACATTAGACTTCTTTTTAATTTAGCACATGTTGTACTGAGTAAAGAGAAACAAAATTAGCACGCAATCTTAGTTTGAAAAAGCTCGCTTTGTTGTTTTTTCCATCCCTCGTGTCATAAGTTCTTTGTTTTTACTTCGTATCTAAAAAATCAAGGACAAGAATTGCCGCTCATATATATATATATATCGGTGTGCTAGATATAGAAACTCGATGAAATTATTCTGACTATCTACTCATCCTTGCCTTTACGCTGTTCATTCTTTGTCAATTTTGTTGGTTTATTTCTTTTTTCAAGTTACGGAGGAAATGCGTAATTGGTCAAAACAAAAATTTTAGCAGACAGGAACATTTTTTTTTTGTTTCGTTAAGACAAATATCTTCGTGGTATTCCGGTAACTAGACGGGCTGTTTCACTGAAGCATTCAATCACGAACATTGCCTGCTTATCTTCAGAAGTACTATTTACTACGGTTAGAAATACTGCAGATACCTTTGCGGCCTTCCTAAATTGGAAATCTCCCTGAAATTACTCAACATTGCATTAACGGTGCAACAGACGGCCCCGTAAGAGCTTGCGTCATCCGCCTTGCTTCGCTGTCATCAGAATGTTGAACTCCAATGAACTACTCGAACGTCCTACTATCGTGCATCAAATTACTTATTTGCGCAATGCGTACTGCTGCTTTAGGCGAACTGCTTGAGTGACTACAATCTCGTTCTCTTAAACGCACGAAGGCGCCTGGTAGGATATATCACCACATCGACGTGTATAAACAGCAAAGCACGAGTTCGTCCCTCCGGAGGCAGTACACATTCCTAGTTACGAAAAGAAAATGGCTCGGTGCTCTGTATAACAGTTATAACCGGCGGGCCCATCCCGTCGTTCAGCGCTCACAAAGCGTGGGAACGGCCACCGCTTCCGGCTTCCTTTCTTTCTCTTCTGACCCCCGCAGTAGTTACCTGCGCTTCACGAGACAAAAGCTATGGCACCGGTATTTGGTTGTTATCAAAACACGTCCCAGGTTGTTGCGGGTTCATTCAATTATCGATTGTGCTTCTTACTTGCGCGAACATCGCTTCCTCTTCACGGGCCACGCAGGTGGGATCCGCCGCACACTCAGAGGCGTGACGCGTGTACCGCAATCACCTCGGGCGGACCGCAACGCTGGTCGGTGTAGCACCGCCGCTTCATTAAATACACGCAGCGTTGGGCAAGCGGCGACGCGCAAGGCTATCCCCTGCGAGAATGCAAGTTTGCAGTCCTCAGTAATTTCTCACTCGACGATTTTGTCTTGAAAGAAAACACTCTACAATTTTGATTAAACTTCAGAGAATAATGCTAAAAAATGTGCCATCAGTATTCATTCAGAGCTCTTTGAATGTGGAGGTATGTTCATTCAGGGGAGTTTGAGGGTACTCTGTGTGAGGGCGGGGAGAAGAAGCTTAAATTAATCAGCGATCTCCACATGACACCGTAAGCAGAGGAGCTGTGCACCTTGGCAATTATTCAAAATTCTTTTTTTCTTTGTTTTTGCGACGCTCCCACACTTTACTTTTTGTCCTAAATCGCACCTTCTTTCTTCCCTGTAAATCCGTCATTCTCCTTTCCCTGCAACGACGCTAAACTAGAAGTTGACGGTGCACGTAAGCATTCTTAATAGTACAAAAGTGAAGCCGCGCTCAGATTTCTAGCGCTTCCTAGAATCCTTAGTCGGGGGCTCTTAGCGCAGGTCTTCGGCGTCGTTCCCTATGCCGAATTGTCGACAGTGTCGCGTCGTCTCTTCTGTCGCGTCGTCTGTTCCGTTTCGACCAAAGATATAAAGAGTTGAGGGATGGCCGAACATCCTTTCGCTGGCGCCTGATTAACTGACACCACCATCTCTAACGCTGCCCACGCTACTGCACGGTTCTCGTTCAAAGTACAGCGATCGCCAGCGATGGTCTTTGGCGTGTCGACCGATGCACAACTAGGGTACACATACTCCTCGTGATTAAGGTTCGGTTCGTGCGAGCCCGTTCTTCTCACCGTATACAGTGGTTCAGCACCGGCAGCCGCAAAGAGAAGAGATGCCAAGCATCGCGGAAATGGAAAGTGGTGCAGCGGCAGCGGTCACGGTGTATGCTGCGTGCGGCAATCCGCGTTTCCCGCGCCCCCCGTGTATAACGAACGCTTACGAGCGGTCAACGGCCCCTCCTCCCCCCTTTAACCCTCTTCTCGCTTTCTCTTCGGTTCCCTTCAGCGCAAAAAACACCGCGCGAACACGCCTCTGCTGCTCGCATCCATGCGTGCACAGCTGTGCTGCTCCCGTGTCGGTCCGTGTGTCTCCCTCGCCCCGGCGATTATCCGTGAAATCCAACCACGGCTTGTCCGCGTAAAGAGAGAAAGTCTTCAGATTAAGGAGCGCGCGTGAAGCCAGATGTCTTTATTTCTTTCAAGATCTCTCTTTCCCGCTGACTCCCTCGTTTTCTGTACACACGGTGCGCGCGTGGGCCCGCGGCAGTGAGTGTCCTTCACCTCGTACTTTTGGGCGCTCAGCGTCTTCACGAACTCCGTAGTCCTCTTCCAGCTGCTTTCCTTCGCTCGCTTTTTGTGACTCTTCTTATTATATCCTTCTCTTTTAGCCACTCATGCATTCTTCTCACGTGCCCAACGCTTGATATTCGCCGGCAACAACAAAAAAATAATAATAAAGCAGGAAGAAGGGAAAGGTGGGATGAAGAGATAGAAGGAGAGGGGAAGGTGAACACGAACGAGCCAGCTGACTCTCTCGGAGCGGTGAATGTCGAGAATTGTAACAGGAAGGCTTGCATGTGTATGTGTGTATGTGCGGGCTCCGCTTCGGCCCTTGAGTGTGTAGGAAGTGCGGGGCACACGCGGAATTCGCGAACTTGAAAAGAACAGAAAGGAAAGAGACACCGGCGCATGAGCCGTCTTGCAAGGAAGCCCCGCAGGGCTGCATGCGGCTCGCGCCTCGGTGGCTCGCCTGCAGTGGTTCGTGCTCGCCGAACGCGTGGCAGTGCATGACATTGTTCGACATTCTTTTTGTTTGGTTTTGGTTTGTTTTGCGTTTTCTACTTTTCGTTTTCTTCTCTTTCTACATTTTCCCGCGTCACAAGAAACAGCGGGGAAAGATTAGCTTAATGGCATTTGAACAAAAATAATTTCTCTATCTCGACAGAGGTATTTAAGTTATGTGGTTAATTTGCCGTCTCAAATACCCACAATGCGGCCACGAAGAACGTCGTAAGTGGAAGGCTGGTCTTTCTAGCATATGCATGAAGGCACTTCAGCCCTACAGCCTTGTGATTATATTGCAGATGTCCTTTTCTCTTTATCGTGTTATTATATTTTTTTACCGAGTTGCACAAATATAACGCAAGGAGAAAAGCATATTCTCTCAACCGTTAGAATCGTCAGCACAGACACTCCATCAAATGCCTTCAGGGCTGAACAATTTTCAGCGGACAGCTAGAATATTTTCTTGAACAATTAAGTGCTCTGTTCCTACATTTTGAAAGTGCGAGGAGGGGAGGGTGGAGGCTATTGGATAGAATTTCCATCTTACAGGATGTGTGCCGACAGTGTATAGGTAACCGCTGAGTCTTGAAAGTGTTCATGAAGAACTTCTATAGAAGTGTTAAAGTCCATGTATAGACTTCAGTGAACCGTCGACAAGCTCGCGGCCGAACAGCTTGAATTAATCGTCCGTTATAGGATGTTTATAAATTTCACGAATGGAAAGGAAAAACTCATACAAAGTCACGCATCTGCATATGAGCACCTGCCGCTGCTCAATTGACGATCGTCTTTGTCGTATTCGCATGCGATACAACGATATCGGCGTAAACTGAAACGCAAAATAACCCACAGTAAATTGTGACACATTTCTGCACTTGAATGCCCAAGAGTCTGTAAATTTTCCAGATACAGAATTCAAGGGGTGCGGGACCAAGTGGTAACTCTATTCGGTCCCATGCACTTCAGGTTACTATTGAATATCGCTGTTCGCTTACCACTTCTATATGGTGGTATCCGTAGCATTTCATCTGACTCTGCGCTGGGCTTGCACGGAAGAGATGCACAATATTCTGAGAAAATATTCTGAGTCTCTGAGAAAGAAGTAATGCATATTTCGTGCGAAAGTTACCGGGCTCGTATTGGACGAGCACTGCAATGTCACTGCACCAAGGGCCACTTAATTAGCAACGAAAGTAGTATCGAAAGTAGATTACATTGATCTCTCGTATAGGCAGTTGCGATTGGTGCTAATGCTCATGCTTTTAGTGGTCTAAGGGTAACCCGTCCATGGGTTATCGTATAAAAAGAAGGTTATTTTATATCGTATACAGTGATCGCCCTATATAAGATGAGATTGCTGCACGCGAAGCTCCCAGCAAGCGGATACTGTAGGAGAGAAATATACGAAGATTTCATACTAGGGATTTGCCTACAAAGACAAGTGCCCGTATTCAATAAAGAAATAATAAAAAAAAATAAAAAACGCAAATTCCCACCAATCCTAATGCTGGTCGTATAATTGGAAAAGATGTTCGGCCAGTGGCAAAGAGCACTTACGAACGAAAAGCTTTAGGAACATGGGCCGAGGCCACGTATAAGAGAGAGCAAAACCTCAAGATAAAACGTACTCTCTATAAATAGCGCACCCTTCACACGCACCGGCGGTGGAGCAGGCAAAAAAAAAGAAAGAAAGAAAGAAACAGTTTCGCATAACTAAACGTCTGACAGAATGACAAGAGTCCGGCCCAAAACGCAGCGCTGTCAGCAGCAGCAATAACAAAAAATAAAACACAGCATCGGGTGTCGCCCCACCACCTGCTTCCCATACATGTAACCCGCAAATAGCATGCGCAGCTGCTCGCAAATTACGCAGCAGGCGCGCACACTGCGGAAGGAGAAAAAAAAAAAAAGAACACGACTCGCATTTAGCACGCGCTATGCGCTGCGAGCGTACAAGAGCAAAACAATGGTCACGACGAACGGAGTGCGCATATCCGCTGATGCAACCAACGGACCGGACACCGGCAACGCGCCGCGCGCACCTCCGAACACGCACTGTCCATCCAGGTCGCTCTCGAGTGCAAGCGCTGTGGACGATCCAGCCACGAGGAAACAAAGGCGAGGGGTCATCCTCGGGGGGGTCACGTCGTCACGAGCCTGTCGCACGCGGATTCGTTCGCAGCACATCACCTGTGCACAACAATCTCCCAGAGCAGCCCTACACGCACCAACCGACCCCCTCCTCACCCCCCCCCCCCCCCCCCCCCCTTGTCGGGCCCGTAACTCGGTATTCCCAGGCTGCGAGGACGACGTGTTTATCAGGCATGCGGGCCTTGCATCATGGAGTGCTACTTGCTGCTTGTTCGTTGCAGCCTATAGCTTGCTCGCGGAGCGTGTGTGTGTGTGTCTCCCTCTTAGCTGAATCGCGTGGTGTAATCGGATTCGTGACCTCTCGAGTGTTCGCACTTATACTATGCGCTGAAGAGTCCGGAAAAAGGAGGAGGCCCACGTCGCACCCCGGTTGACCAACGAAATATTTCCGTGACCCCGAGTCCTGGCGAACGGTCGTGCTAGTTCGTTTAGTTAAGCCGGATGTGTGCACATCATCAAAGGGAAACGTAATACTGTGAGCAACTTGAAGATGGAGCAGCTAACTTATAATCGACACTCCTGCCTGCACAGTGCTGCAAGATGTAAGCATCAAGCAGCATTCAGAGTGAACAGCAGCAATCGCAACTTCATCGGTAAAATAGAGCGCATTAGCGACAGCGAATCAACGTCTCGTTGGCTTGGAACGCAAAGGAACCGTTTCGATGCGTAGAGCGATTAAACGCTTGTCGTCGTGTTCTATATCGCCTTCCTTCGAACTTCCTTGTTTCCTGAAGACGAATAATGTGAGGCTGCGATTTGTAACGAACCATTTTATTTTCCTTTTTTTTATCGTTCATCGCGTACGGTGGCTGATCCCAGCGATAACAATGGTACGGTGGAGTCCGAGGCAATTACGAAGGACTAGAAGAATGAAAAAATGAAATAGATCGTTGCAAAATATACCCCTGCTTACGATTTCGCGTGGCCAACAGAATATGAAAAGCGCATTACACAGCCAACAATAGTAAATAAATCTAGCACTTGCCTCCTCGGATATGCTTTACTCGCACAATTAAGGTTGCACGTAAATGTCTATTTTGCCACATGGCGAGTGATAATGACTATCGATTTCTTTTCTACGTTGCACACATTCCCGCGTTGAAACTTGTACTTCTGTGGTAGCGAAGGTCAAAATGTCCACCAGATTCCGCACAATTTAAAGAAGATAAAAGATAATAGTATCTGGAAATGTTAGCCTATAGTGACACATTCGGCATGCTATTCCAGGTGAGATGGTGAGCGATGAAAGTTTTTTACTAAAGCGGTAAATTGCATTATAGTCATTAGACGACTGGCTACACAACCTTGGGATGCTGCTAGAAATGTGTTGCAAAAGTAAAAGCGCTCATGATTCTCATATCTTCTTCAAACACTAACAGATCTATCTTCCTTAGGTCCTCAGGGCAACTGTAATAGTGCGAACTTACTGTAATAGTGCGAACTTATGGCAAACCTTCGTACTTGGCCCGTTTTCCGTCACCATGTTGCCCTACTTGTGCGTCCTTGAGGCTGTGTTTTGTGTGCGCTTATAGTGTCTTATACTCGTTTTAATTTTTTTGATGCGGATCATATAGGTGCTGAATTGCCGGCGAATATTACCCCTTGAATCCATTTTTTTTCCTGCTGAATCGCTTCCGCTTTAATTAGGCACTTTACGGTCACTGCTGTTATAGTAGCTGGTGCCACCACATCTGGCCAGCATCTCTTTTATAATCACTCTGAAGAAGGAAAGACTCCAGAAATTGACACTGAAGATTATTAGAGCAGCAATACTGTTAAAATAACTAAGGCCGAACGATCAAAGCTTTCCGTTCGTACGTGCTGTTTGTCATTGGCCGACTATCTTCGATGATTTACGAACAATAATAGCGTAAGAATTTTTTGTGTGTGTATACGGGCAAAACGCCTGTAATAACTAACTGCTTAAGCGAAATGCTTTAGTGAAAAAGTGCTCAGTCCTGGCAGTCATTAAAAAGAAATATTTTTTTTTTTTTACGCTAGAGCTCTTCGTACAAAAGAGCGGGTGCTAGCCTACCGTGATCTTAGACATATGATATTAGCGAAGATACCAGTGCGATTGCGAACAGCATTTAGGAACGAAAATCTTTGGGTAGTGGGTCCCTGTTGTATTAGAATGAGTTGTTTCCGGCGGAGGTAAGGAATATCAGAGTCCAAGAAGGCATACTTTTGCTTTGTTCCACTTAATGACATGACACGAAAAAAAAAATATAAGGAAAGCTGCTGGCAATACATCAAGGAGGCCAGAATATGTCATCAATAATTGTCAGCTCGAACGTTTACGCTGCTTCGCAACCATCGTTAAGCCGGGAGGAAACGGTCGACATCGGTGTTTCGGCTTCCGTCACCGACTGGTCTTCTGACACGCAACTCCGAGCTTCCTCGGTCTCAGAGACGAGCGGAACGGGCGCCACCATTGGCCTCGTTCAATTACGACAAACCCGCAATTACGCAGACGTTCCTCGAGCATTTTTTACCGCCGTCGAGCGAGAATAAAGAGTGGATCAGCGCGCGCGCACTATTGCGCAGGCTGTGTCTGGCAGTGAACAACGCCCCCTAACTCGCCTGTGCACACAGCGGGTGTGGGGCAATCAATCATTTTGTAGGACAGAATTAACTGGGCCTGTTCGAACCCGCGCTTGAGACACGCCTTGGAGGAAGACGTCAAGAACGTGCCTTTTTATCTGGGCTGTTTATTATTTGTTTTTTTTTTTTTGCTTGTTAAGCGACAAACATAAACTGCTCTGCCAAGCGGAAGCAAGAATTCATGTCCACTCACGGCAGTGTCTCTTGAACAATGCGTGGAAAATCGTATTCTAGAGCTGAGCACTGGCATTTGGCCGGAAGACCGTAGACGGTGCCAAACATGCGCCGACAAGATGCGAACGATGGCCTTCAGCATACTTTCAGTTTAGACAGGCAGGCGCAGTCCTTGTCAAAAGAAACGAAGCCACTGCGGGGTCGTGTAAGAATCCACTTCGTCGGCCACCCGTAGCAATGCCACTGCTCAAAAAATCTGCTGATGGGACCGACTTCTCACCTTCATCCTCCAGAGCTTTATATTGCAAGAAGTTAGACGGGCGCTATGCGAAACCATGAGAACTAAGCAACACTGATACTTACCAGGGCTCTCTTTCTTTTGACGAATGCTGCACGTAGAAGGCCTATACAATTCGCACTGATGCGAGGAAATAAAGAAGCGTGTCTCGTCACGAACTCATGCACGACCGGCCGCTGGATAACTAATCGGTAGGTAACTGAACCGACGGTTGATCAAAACTCAAATTATGCGCTTTCACGTATCGGAACTGGGTTACGAAGGACGCCCTAGCGGAGGGCTCCGGAATAATTTGCGACCACATGATCTTATTTAACGTGCACCTAAACCTAAGTAAACTAAGTACACGAGCGTTTTCGCATTCCGTCGCCATTGGAATGCGTCCGCCGGGAATCAAGCCCCATGACCTCCGTGCTCAGCAGCAAGACACCAAAACCACTGAGCCATCTATTGCGGGCCACGGCGAAAGATCGCTGGCTAACATGAAATCGCTGGGAGAAAAGAAATATGAGACCTAGGAAGTCGACTCGCAAATTTGGTCGCGTCTGTCTAAGGTGAAAAGGAAAAACCTCAACAATAACTAAAGTAACGTAAAAAGAACCTTCGGCCCAAGCCGCGCGCCATTCCGCTAATTTTCGTAATACGGATATGCCGTCAGTGCATCAAGCTTAATTCCTCTAAAGGCCTACACGGTGCACGCAAAGTCGACGAAACAAGTGCACAATCCAAAATAACGAACAAGAAGCGAAAATCAGTGCCAGCGCGTCGAACGTGCGTACGAAGAAAGTACTTCCGCATTCACAATACGTCAGTAGATGAAACAGCACTGCAGTGCTCCGGCGGGCAGGCCAAGTTTCGTAAGAACAATTAATACTTATCGGCGTTCCGTAATGACTTCCTGGCGCATCCAAATACCTGCGAAGCAATCCTAATGGCAAACGCACTTTCTCTCTTTCTTTCTTTCTTTCTTTCTTTTCTTCATTTAAAAAGCTGCGCCCAGGAGTGTCTAGCGCTGCCCTCATGGCTGTTCGTCACGCTACGCAGAAAAGAAAGAGCAAAAAGCAAACTGCCGGTATGAACTTCCGCTCGTATGTTTAAGCCCGATCGAAATGGTGCTCTAAATAAAACCTTATCATTCGAGTCATTGAAGCGGATACACGTGGTTTATCACGTTGAGCGTTATCAATCGGAACACTGTTACGGTAGAATCCGTGCCACTTATCAGCCGTTACGCGCGCATCGTCAAGTGCACGAGCACGTCCAACTTCACACTATTAGTCTAGTTTCATATAATTCATGTCACATCGTTCTTCCCTCTGATAAAATAGCAACAAGGGAGCAGTTTGAATTGCTTTCTGAGGAAACTGTCAACTTATCAACTCTTCAAGGTTTCTAGAAGCTACAATTTCGTGGTTACCTTATGTACCTAGCAACTTCTACGATTCAAGAAACTTAAATTAAAATTAAATTCTGGGGTATTACGCGCTGAAACCAAGATGTGATTTTGAGGCACGCCGTAGTGAGGGACTCCAGAAGAATTTTGATCACCAGCTAGAGGCTGCAACGAGGAGCTATGACCAAGAGACACAACTCAAGGCCGTCCATAGGTCTCGGCAGCTCTAGAGAGGCAGCGACCGCGCGAAACCGAGGAGAAGGGGGGCAGCACCCCCAGGAAGGGGGCGGAGGCCCTCTCGGACCCGCGGAAGTAGCGAGGAACCAAGACCTCGAGGAGCACAATGCACGAGACTGACGTAGTGGCCGCGTCGCGGTAAAAGCTTGTCCTCCCTGCGTGGAGGGAGCCTAACCGACTCTGCAGGCATTTTCACTAAAGTTGTTCTCTCTCTCTCTCTCACCCCCGTCGAAATGCGGGCGCCGTGACGGAGATTCGATCATG
Source organism: Dermacentor andersoni (assembly GCF_023375885.2). Classification (NCBI taxonomy): domain Eukaryota; kingdom Metazoa; phylum Arthropoda; class Arachnida; order Ixodida; family Ixodidae; genus Dermacentor; species Dermacentor andersoni. The sequence goes on along the minus strand of NC_092817.1, from coordinate 91,846,997 downwards.
CGTCGATCCTCGTGCTTAGCAACGCAACACCATAGCCGCTAAGCTACCACGACTGGTCTTCAAGAACTTCAACAAAATTACACAATTTTTTGTACTCCAGTGCGCAGAACCTACTATGTTCTGCTTAGGACCGGAAAACCAAAACTTTTATAACAACCAAAAGATAAGGAATCCCCAAAAAGAGAAGTTTACTCTCGGGAACGTTGTGTGACAAAAGTAATTACAGGACAAATATTCGCGCCTTTTTGTTCGCGTCTTATTACCAGGCTCCAGACAGCAGTGGCAGTCAAATGACTACACTGCGTGCCAACGCCAAATTGACGGGTTACTTCAGAGCCTATTAACACTGGCTGCGCCGACGATGACAGATTTGAAGGTTGGTCCCGCGTATACGACGAATTGCGCATTTATACGACACCTAGGGAAACTAAAGAAAAGCGTGCGCCACAACGAGCGATCAGGCTTGTCGAAGAAAACTTGTTAAGCGTCGCTGGCGCAAATCAGTCATTACTTGTGCACAGGGAGCCACAAGTAGGGCGTCGCAAGGTGACGTGGACTTGAGGGTAGAAGCGCGTTCGAAGTGCATTTTTCTTGGTTATGTAACTCCGACCTCGTCACGTGAAACCCTCGGAATGCGGTGCATTGACTTTGCGGCGGCATGCTGCGTTAAAGGTAAGAGCCTCTCACGTGTGAACGCACACTGCGATTAACAATTCAGGTCGCATCGCGGATACCGGAGAAGGCAAGGAATTCTTGGAGGTGAAAGTTCCTCAGCAGCTTTCTGCAATTGCTAGGTGCTTTTTTTTTTTTATTTTGTACTGCTGTTGCACAAGGCATTCCAACTCACACTCCTTCTCTTACAATTTACCTGCTCCCCCCCCTACCATTATTTGTTTCTTTTTTTTTAGTATCGGTACATTAAACAACACTAGCGCCAAGATAGTTTATGTTAAAAGCCACTAAGATGGCAGCCACCAAGCGGGTCACTATTAAGAAATAAATTCAGCGGTTTCACGCGCCAAAGCCATGATCAGGGGCGCGATCTGAGATCGTTGTTCGAAACGCGCGTTCAGTTTGCGTTCAGTTTTGCCTCACGCGCCTGGCTTAGGCCGCGCCGATGACGTCAGTCGCACCCGTCGACGCGGCCTAGGCCAATCGCGTGAGGCGAAACTTAACGCAAATTGAACGCAATCTGAACGTGCGTTTCGAACAACGATCCCCCATCGCGCCCCTGATTATGAGGCACGCCGTAGTGGGGGACTCCGGATTAATATTAGACGCCTGGAGGCTCTTTGACACGCAGAGATAAGTGTAAGCGCACGAGAGTTCATTGCATTTCGCTAGGAGGTAGATGTGAGAGGGCCGAAAAACAAATTTGTTTCCCTTTGCTATTAAACTTCCAGTAATCGCTGCGCCCTTCATAAAAAAAAAAAAAAAAAAAAATCAGCCTAGGATATTTACGGAGAAATGTCTTAGCCACCTGTTTTCGCTCTTACGACAATTGCTTGTGCATATAAAGCAGTCCGCTTAGTGCTTCTGATGACGCCGCGTGTGCTTATCGCTTGAAAGTGCTTTCTAGCTGCACGAGAATCATCCCGGCCATGTACGCCGAAAAGTGCGCCCTGCTCGCGGAGTATAAACCTGAGCACACGCGTTCGTCTAATATGTAACGTGAATACTTGCCGAGTCATCATGTTGTGTCACGTGAACACGAACTGTTTCACACTGCTTAAAACAAAGGAGCAGCCGGCGTGGCCTAGGAACGCTGATATTTCTTGGTGCACAAACTTGAGTAAAGACGCGTAAGCTATTGAGTAACCTTCCTATTTATGATGTAGACAGCTGTGGTTCTTACTTTCACGATATTTCCCGATGCTGGTGTCGTCTTAAGCTTATTCTTCGGAGAGACCTGTCAAAAGAAAAAAAGAAATTATTGGGAGAGGGAAGGGTATGGGGGGAGGGCACGTGCAAAGCAATGCGCCGACCTGTCTCCTTAGGAAGGCTCTAATACTGCCGTTACTCGAGAGAACAAGCAAACGTCGTTGCCGGAAAAAACAATTTTCCCGGCTCGAAAAGCGTCGAACGAACGCTTGTGTCCGTTGTGTGTGTAAGCCCACTTCGCCATCAGACAGCGTCCGTTCCTCGGTCGCAGTTTCCGCTTCCCATTTATAAAGTGGCGACGAGGAAGCGCCCACGTCTTCCTAGCGGATCACCGCCGCTTTCTTTTATCATGTGCGCGCCGCTACAACCGAAGCACTTTTTTTTTTTGTTGTTGTTGTTGTTGAATAAAGCGCAGTTCGGTTCGGACGCGAAGTTGTCTAGAACGTCGACTCGACAGTTGCCTTCGCCTGCTCTGTACAAGGAAATCCCCGTCCGGAAATATCTCCACGCGGGCCATTGTGCTAATCGGCCAACGAGCCTAACGTTACGCAAGTGTCTCCTGATAGTAAACTGACACGACAGTGTAACAGTGACGGATATGATGGTAATCCGCTTTGCTCAATCGAGCGAGCGAAGTCTGCGGCCGTCTCTCTAATCCCTGCGCTCGAGAGCGCGCGTAACGCAACAACTTCGTTTTTCTTACAGTGCAACGGTAAACTGTTTTTCTCTTGCTGTTTAGTTCCCTTCGGTTTACCCACGCGAGTATAAATAGTAATCCGTAATATTGCTTTATAATTAAGAGACGACAACAAGAGAAACTGTAGCTGCATAAGCATGACGAATTGCAACTATCAGCTCCGTTCTTTGCGGTCAAGTTCAATGCGAAAGTTAGCTCAAAGTTAGACATTTCGTACTTCATACCAGCGGCGGCTTCGGATGGCCGTCCCGTTAGCATCTGACAGCCCCCGACGTATCGGCGTCCCGACTCGTCCGAGTTGTCTTAAGCAGCAGAACGGGACACGACAGTCACGAAGAAAGCACACACGACACAGGGATTCTGTTACGCTTGCTTTCGTGTCGTGTTCGTTTCATCCCCCCCTCCCCGTTGTTCATGACACTATTTGGTGCTTTAATCAAGTCAACGTGAGTCAACTACCTCTCAAATGACTCCCTCTAGTCAGCCATGTCATCGGTGAAAAACTAGAGCAAGCAGGCGCGGACCACCTAGCCCGACTTCGTGCTCCGAGAGCCTACAGCAGGAGCACTGATGCGCTCGGTTGTAATGGCGCCGGGTCAGCAATTAACCCTCTTACCATCGTCGAGTCGAGGCAATGCCGACAAATGCTCTCGGTCCACACACAGCTCCGCTTCAATGCCTTCCTGTCAGGAGGCCTGGGTGCTCTGTCATCTCTGCGTGTGCGTGGTGTCTTTCTCTTTGGTGTGCTTTGCGAAGAAAACGATTTTTTCCGTCTGTATGGGCACGGGTGCCTCTTCGCTCCTTTTGTATCGGCGGTCACACCCACGACCTTTCTTCATTGTTAGCCATTAATCGACACTCCGCAAGCTGAACGCTGAGCGCCAGCAAGGTTCCTGCATTGATGACCCGGAAACCTTCGTCAAGTGTAATCGACGGCCCGTTCATCTCAGCTCGTCTCCAAGCCCGAACAGACAGAGCGATGACAGAGGCGCTGGAAATATGGCCAGTTCTCTAGCATCACCAGACGAGCTGTGCATTCAAGCTGTGATACAAAGAGTGACCTCTCTTCGCGAGCCGAGGAAATGAGCAAACACCCACTGCAACGGCTTCTTCGTTTTCCCGAAGGGATGGAGGATTAAAACTGCGCATTGTCCGGACGTTCCCCGCCCGTGGCGTACAATGTACGCAAGTATCTAATTAAACTGACTGAGCAATGCGATGTGCATAAACAGCTGACGAGTCCATTCGCATTGTTGCTTTGTTGCGGAAAGGATGCAGAGTAATAATGGGCGGTTTGCCTGCGCGATTTGCTCCGGTTGCTACTGTAGCGAACAGAAAAGAAGGTTGTTCAGTGCTCTGTCATTCCGTGATAGCAGCTTGCGTCACAGATTGGTTCTACATGACAGATCACCAGGAAACTTCGTGAGGCCGGCGCCTCAAGCGACGACGCAATAGCGTCGACCCCTCATTCTGGTAGCTTGGTTAAGCATATAATTGGCGAAGTGGAGGGCTTTGTTCAGCCATGCGCCCGGCAATGGTTAGCACTAAACTAATAAAAATAAACAAGTAAGATGGAACTTGTTATTTAATAATTGAAGAAGTTCGCTAACTACGGAAATATTATTAAAACCACACATTTTAAACAGTTCGATCACTAGTCGTGAACTCGACCAGAATTGGGTTCCCTTTACTTTGGCGCCCACAGGATTGATTTCTTTTTTTTTTTAATACCCAGGTGTCCAATAAAAAAGCTGCAAGCCTCACCCCACGTCACTTGCTTCAAGAATATTTTCTCAGGGGTGTCATATGCTTGACATCGACCTCGACGCTGTGGCTCGGCTGCGATTGATGTTCCGCGAATGTAATTTGCCCATGTGGGGCTCGAAAGTTTTCACCATGCGTCGTTTGCGTTCGTTGTCTCCGGACGTACAGATACATCCACCGCCTGGTCTGCCACAACGTGAACAGGCCATGCTGTACCGTCTGCGGCTAGGCGGTTGCATTTACGAACTCATATGCTTTCCTTATTGGAATGGTCAACAGCCCCACCGGCTGCACATGCAGCTGTGAAGACACGCTCGTACACATTAACCGTGTCTGCCCGCGCTATAGTGCCGAGAGGCAAGTGCTGTGCAGAGTGACGGACCAACTGGACAATCGCCCACTATGAGAACTAAAAGCTCTAGGCCAGTTCTCCCAAAGAACATCCGCGCAGAAGGCCTTATTCGCGTTACTAAAATTCCTGCGGTGTACGGGCCTTCACAATAAACTTTAAGAATGCCACCCCCTACCACTCTATAGCGTACGCGGTATGTTTGTGCTCGTCCCTCTTTCTTTGTCTCTCTCCTCCTTCCTCTCCCTTTCTCGTTTTATCTCCCTACTCCTTCCCCCCGTGCAGGGTAGCCAACCGGAACTACATCTGGTTAACCTCCCTGCCTTTCTATGCAACCTTTCTCTCTCTCTCTCTCTCTCTCTCTCTCTCTCTCTCTCTCTGAAAAAACTTGACAACTCGCACAAGCTTAAATATTGGCAAGTATCGACATCGATGAAACTTCCATATACGCTTGCCAGGTATAGAACACGGACCTGAATCTGCATACTTTGGTACTTGCTCCTTATTAAAATTAAATTAAATTATGAGCTTTTACGTGCCAAAACCACGATCTGATTATGAGGGCACGCGCCATAGCGAGGAACTCTGAAATAATTTCGACCACCTGGGGTTCTTTAACGTGCACCTAAATCTAAGTAGACGGGTGTCTTCGCATTTCGCCTCCATAGAAATGCGGCCTCCGTGGCCGGGGTTTGATCCCGCTACCTCGTGCTTTGCAGCACAACAACATAGCCACGAAGCAACCACGGCGGATTTGTTCCTTGTGGCACAGGATGCTCAATGGCTCCTTCTAATAAGACTAATGGCTAGGGGTGGCTTTCACGAAATCTTACTCCTTCCGCATTGGAATGGCCGACAACGCTCTCTGTAATGCCTGTCTTTGCGAGGAGACGCTGGAACATATTCTGTGCGACTGTCCTGAATATAATGTTCAGCGACAGTCCCTGGCATCTGTTCTAGCGCACCTTGACAGTAGACCATTGTCCCTCGACACGATTTTCACATGCCGCCGACAGAAGACATCGCAGGTGAAGGCGACAAAGGGACTACTTCGGTTTTTGAAAGAGACTGGATTGGACAAGCGGCTGTGAGAGTGATGTCACGTACCATGCCAGATTGATGGACTCCAACGGACGATGTGTATGTGCTGTGCTATGTGCTCTCTCTCCCTCTCCCCCTTCCCCATCTTTATCTCCCCCATCCCTCTCCCATGTGTAGGGTAGCAAACCGGTTAAGCTAAGCTGGTTAACCTCCCTACCTTTCCTTCTCCACTTTTTCCTTCCTTCCTTCCTTCCTTCCTAATAAGACTCTATCGATGCCTCATAATGATAGTTTAGTCATTGACGGTGCCGAACGCCTACGTCGATCGTCGGCTTCCTACACATCAAGTGGAACTCGCAAATTGAGTCACTGCCCCCGGACACGTGGACGCGCGCCGCTGCCTGCGTGAGCGCAAGGTCGTGCACCAACATAGCACGACTCCGATACCACGCCAGCCACCGCAAACAAGCAGGCACGCCGTATTATACACGAGACCGGTTAGAGGCGCGTCGTTTGCACGCAGGCGGCAGTGTGCTGCAGTGCCGAATCTCCGCGGCGTAGATCATCGGACTGTCTGTCACCGGCGGTCGGTCGGTTGATCTGTTCGCAGTGCAGGCACGTCTTCGTCAGTCTACGTTTTAATGAGGGCACGGCGACGACGACGACGACGACTACGGGGCTAAGTTCAAGGACGAACGAAGGCAACGACGGAGGAAGAAGGGATCCGCCACAACAAAGAACCCTTACTGTTCTGCCCAGAAGGAAACGACGTTAAACGCCGCTTTTAGGCCATAGAAGCGAGTGCCTCCTAGGTCGTGCCTGGAGGGAGCCAGTCTTTCGGGCGCCGAGTCAGTCTTCCATCCGGGCCTGGTCGCCGAAACTGCTTTCACTTCTTTTTTAGCGCCACGAGAAGAAACAGATTCTAAAGTGGAAAGGGGGCAGGGCAAGGTAAGATTGCATGAGAAGGATGCCTAGTGGCCTCGTAAAAAGAGAACAGATCGGAGACAACACGGAGGGGGAAAAAAGAACGACGCAGCTTTGCCGCCCGCTGCTGGCGGCTCTGCGCATAGGTCCGATAGACAGCGTGGACAAGCACGAGCGACAACGTCGGAACGACGGGACAAGAGCTGCCGCAAGAGAACAAACGTGCGGGTCGCTCACGTTTCGTCGTTCACGAACTTGCAATGATGGAAGAAAAAGAAACAAGATGGGAAAAGAAAATAATGAGCCAAAGAAAAGAAAGATGGGATAAATGAAGGTTGGAGGGGAGGGAGCCAGTCGTCGGGAACGGGTTTATCCACGAAGCAGTTCCAGGTCTTCAATGAGCCGAGCAGCGGGAACATTATGTGGACTATATGCGTTGCGCGCGGGAGAACGTAGTGCGGAAACTAAGCCCAATTTAGAACCGCTTTGCGTGGCTCCTTTGTCGGTTGTGTGTTTGTGTTTGCGTGCGCGCGAGCTTTTTTGTCCTGACTAGACAGGAACGTAGCGCTGGTCTTGGTTTATGGCATAGTGACGATAGGGAACAGTTATATTGTGACTGTGAGCCATTCGGAGGTACATGGTGCACAGTTCATGCTACATTTACGACAGCAAAGTGTCCCGACAGAGTAAGAAAGACTGCATCGGGCAGCCCATTATGTTCTCACTTCGTGACTTTCATTTGTACGTCTTTCACACGCACTTAAACGACGCGTAAATGCTTGCCACCTACCGGAAAGGTCGATGCAGTGCTTTACAAATGCAATGGAGTCGCAGTGAAATGTGACGCGGAGAGGACGCGACACTTCGATGTTGCATCGCCTGTAAAAATTACCTTATAAAACTCTCTCTATCCAAAAAATCAATGTTCACCCGATAGACAAGGTTATTTTCTGTGTTCATCAGATAGATGAACACAGAAAATAACCTAGTCTAAACCCGTATAATTATAAATGTCCCCAAAACGTCACTCCAAATGCTTATGCTAGACAAAAGAAGGTTGTGTCGATGCCACAATATCGTTTTATTTTTGAACTTATTTTTCTTTAGCGCACGAAATCTTGGGGAAAAGCGCCAAGCAGACGACGTCATACGAGCCCTAGCAAGGTATAACAAATCACATTTGCTTGTGGCAATAAGTCTGCACAAATGGAGAAATCGTATGACAAAAATATGGAAGCCACACCACGTGACGCTTGGCCCTCAGTGTTCGTCTGTTTTGACTGCAACTGAATTTTGCCGCTACCAGTTATCTATTTGTCAACAGCGTAAATCTACGACACGTGCCTATCCCCATCCTCGCTTGACCATTACGGATGCATTCAACACGCAAATTCTCCGCTGTGTACCTCTCCCCAACAGGTCACAACTTCGTCGCTAATGGGTTTTCCGTCCGATATCAAATGCGAGAGAAAATATTCAGCCGCGAGTGACAGCTTATGTTTTCCTGGTGATCGCAATGAGATATCGATCATGGTTGCTGAACGATCCCAAGACGTTACCTTTCAAACGTGAATTACATGGTCAGTTCTTCAGCTGGGTGAACATTAAAACTCAACAGGACCAAGTTTGTCTTTTGGTGCGCACGAACAAGCTGTACGTTAATTAACCAAGGAACGTGGCGACTCAGAGCGCAGATACAGTTGAAACTCGATTTAACGAAGTGATGACCACGCTCGAATTATTTCGTTAAATCGGGAAGTTCGGAAAAACGAGTAAATAATTTTTCAGTCCTTCGAAATCTAAAATTGTGATGTAGCGACACTCAAATGGTACCACAGCATTGTATTTGAAGCTAACCCACGTCTGCGAGTGTAAAAAGTCCGCGAGGGCGGCCCAACTACCGCCGCCCCTAGCGCCATCTGGTACATAACACTAGCGACTGCTGAGTTCGTTGTTCCGTGCATGGGCGCTACGTGACGCCTAGTCAAAATAAAGTTAGGGCCGTGATAAGAGCGCCTAGATGTTTAAACGCAGCAGCGTTAGAGCGCACACTCGATGAAAAACCCGTATGCGTCAAAGTTAGAAAGAAATCACATATTTTTTACACATTTATTTCTGGAAAAGCTTCGTCAAATCGGGTTTAATGCAAGCTAATTTCGTTAATTCGGTTTGATAACAGAATTGAACCTTATGGGTACTTGCCAGCGAATTGAAATTTCTTCGTTAGATGGGGAACTTCGTAACATCGAGTCTTGTTAGATCGAGTTTTAATCGTATAAGAAACATGGGCGAAGACGCTAACACAATGAAGCTTCTACGCAGCTCTCTCTTGCGATTGACGATCAACGCTTGACTGCGTGTGTGCGGTACAAAATGTGAACTTCTTTCTTCTAATTTTGTAGTCTCCTTTCCCCCTCCCCAGTGCAGGGCAGCCTACCGGACTCAGGCTGGTTAACCTCCCTGATTTTCCCTCATGGTCACTCCCCCCCCCCCCACCCCCCACCTCTCTCTTTCTCTCTCTCTCTCTCTCTGTACCATGTGAGCTAACCAGGAGGCTAGCATATCACACAGCAAAGCCGAATTGATCGACAACCCGAACGAACCATAGGGGTACTGGATATGTCAAATCAGTTCTGCTTGCAGGTGAAACCGACAATGTAGAGGGACGCTTATGAAAAAGGAAATTGTCATCAACCCTACTGTAGCACGAAGCTACAAAAGGAAGCCATACGGGTTTCTCAGAGAGTCGAACCCCGGACCAGGCCAAATTTTGCTTTTTCTGTGACGCTTTTCTTTTCTTTCCTTTTCATTTCTTTTTTTTTTTTTGAGTAATCCGCATGTGGGTTTACGTTGTAGCTACGTGCTACAGGGATGACAATTGTCATTTCCATAAACAATATTCATTTGTGCGACTCAACTGTGGGACCTTGCATTTTGTCGTTACATATAGAAAGCGCCAGCGTTACCAGCCCAAAATGTCGGCTCTCGGTCGACTCCGTAAAAGTAGTGCATAGTGAGAGCGATGTTTACAACCGGCTCGAAAGCGCTGCTCTTACTTTTAGGCCAGGACTCTCGACAACTTTTCGGCCCCACTGTACGGTGTTTCTTAATTATCCGTCCGAATACGTTTGTTTTCCCTCGCGACATTACGCATTCCTCGAAGTCGAGCCGTTAATCTCGACGCCAAAGAAACGCCGCGTAGCCGCTCCTTTCCTCGCTTCTAAAAAGCGCCAAACCAAAGAGCTGGCGGCGCTTCCGTAATCACACGCACCACCACATCGTGCCAAGTTAATAGCCTCACCGAATTCCCGCTCCGCTCCTAGCGCGCGCAAAGTGGGCGTTGTAAGGTGAGCGGTTTCTCTTTTCCCGTATCAACAAGTCGCCGTTGCGACGAAACTACGCATTGACTCAAACGAGCGTATGCTTCCCAAGTGCCTGCCCGGTTTAGACGCCCCTGCGCTGTGCGCTGCCGCCCGAGATATGGAGGCACAATAGACGCGTCCCTATGTTTTTAGGAAGAGAAGACAGTCGGCAATTAAGGAGCGAGGGCGCTTGATAACAATGTGAAAAAAAAAAAGCATTGACAAAAGCCTATTGTGAAAGTTGCACTGAAAGAGGAGTTGGAGTGCGGGAAGCTACTTCTCCAATGTTATCTATGAATAGTCACGGCAGGCAAGTTCTGAGCTAGAACAGCCGTGTAATACCGCTGTCTGCTGCCGGCGCGTACAGCTCTCAAAGCGCAGTAATGTTGTACAAATTCGTTTAGCCTATGTGCAAGCGTATCATGTGCAAGCGTGCCATGTGTATTATTTATTTTTTTTCTTGCTTGCTACGCACTAACATTTAGTTTCCGTACTAGACCAGTTTATTATTTTCTTTGGAAGAATATTGCCGCCTCTAGTCCATGTTTATGTCGTCGATAAGAAAGTGTAACTGTTCTCGTAAAGCACGCCCCAATCTTATATATATATATATATATATATATATATATATATATATATTATCTTCTCACTTTCGTGTTTTCCGAAAGCTTTTGTAACGTCGCCCTAACACATTAGGGATTACCCTGCCACTGTCAGTGACGCGTGGGGGATAAGCTAGCACTTGCAGTCGTGTCATGAAGTGTCATGGAAGCTCTAAAGCGGCTAAGTTAGGGCGTCCTTAACTTCTTGACTGAAAGTGAGTAAGTGAGCAACAGAGAAAGAGAGCTTTTCATTTAGACGCAAACGACTGTGACGGATTATGTGCAGAAGGCGATGAATGAGCTACCACGTCCGAAACGGACTTTACGTTGTTCCTAAGTGTTTCGACACTGCACGTACATTAATACTACAAAGTATCAAATTAATTAGCAACCTTCCGCCGACGCATCAGCTTAGCATGGCGGGGCAATAAGATGTCAAACAGGCTACGGTCCAGCTCGGTCCAGCTAACATATACATTTCAGGTCCTGAAACCTGGAATTTAGTGAATATTCCGATCCCATTACTATTACACGTGCGTTAAAAAAGGACTTTGTCAACATTTTCTACTCCTTTTCTTTTTGCGAGAGTATTTTTCATTCTCGAGAGCCCTCGTTTTCATCGCTGCAGTAAGCTTATCCTGCTTGTGCCCAGTCAGTAAAGATATGCCCCTGGGGCCTACGAGAACAATTTTATATGAAGCAAAATATAGAACGAGCCCTTACTCCAGTTAAATAAATTGCCAGCGCTCTCACTATTTCTTTTCCTTTTTTTTTTTTACGTGTATGAGTCAAATCGCCCATTGAGCGAAAAAGCCGGCAGCGTGTGAAGCTGCGAAAGAACCGCACCTAACTTCCCATTGGCTGCGAGGCCACGTCTCGTGCGCTCGTGACGCTAGCTCGCGCTTGCCAGCTCGGGCAGCACGCATCGCTATGGAGTCTGAAGCATCAACATCGCGAGCGGGCGCAACCTCGGCACTAGCGAAACGTGGGCCGTCTACGCCAGTACACCGCAGACGAAGTAAGGCAGCGGAATAACGCAGCCAAAACGAGCGAAAGACAGGCAACGAAATCCACCCATCGTCGTCAACTCTCCCAATACACGGCGAGCGGAACGAGCATTAACGCGAACTATGCTCGTGGCGCAAAATTGGAAAGACCGCTCAGCGGCGTTCAATTGGACCTTAATGTTTTCGCATTCGCAACTCGTAAGAAGTGCTTAGGTGTCCTCGGATTTTTTTTTTTTTTTCAATTAATGTTTACAAAGCATGGAAGGGGACGTTAACGTAAGTGGGTCACCTCTAAACTCTTGCAGCGTCCGAAATTCGACCCGAGGCATCAGAGGTATAGTAGAGTGAGCGCATTTCCCATGCCAGACCGTACGTATACTGAAGCAGGGTGTGAGACCGGGCTAGTTGGTATTTCATGCTGAAGTGACTATAGTGCAAGAGTGGACACGGAACACTTACGCTTGTGCTTGTCGCCTTTTTAGTGTCACGTGTCCACTCTTGCGCTAGTGACTTCAGCGTACGTATACACCGCGAATAGCTCAGCTCTTCTTGCTCCGGAAACTTCACTGAAACTTAAGAACATACTGTCGAGAGCAACCTTCTTCTAGAAACAAACAACCACGTCGTCTTACAGTCGGCGAGAGGCGGGAAAACTAAACGGGCAAGTTCGCACTCTTGTCGGGTCGAGGCCACGCATGCATCTCCGCTCCACATTGCCGCCACCGTAGATTCCTCCCACGTTCCTTCTCAGCACAACGGCGCCTGCGATGATTTCGTCGAGCGAGTTACGCCTGAGACGCACGTGCCCGATATTGTAGACGGATACCTTCAGCCGATGGAACTCACCCGCACACGCGCGAATGTCGACCCCAGACGACGGCTGTTAAACGCCTAACCCGTGCAATATGCAAATCAGGTGCAACACACACTCTGCAACAACCTCGCGTACGATACGAAAAAAAGAAAAGGATGCGCTCTCGACGCTGCCATGAACTTTCCATCCGTTGAGAGATAACAGAAGGGTGCGACAGGCAGTGATGACACACCTGGCGGCACAGCTCTAACAATTTAATTTATTTATTTTCATTGTGCAGAGAAACTTCTACCTCGTCAGAAGCACCTGTGTGGTTTCTGTGCCTCTTAGGACGGAAAAAAAGCGGAATCGCTTTCGAAATCTGAGCGATTTGCGGCAATAGGGGCGTGACAGTGCCGCCGGCGCTGAACTGATCGAAAGTATAACGCCAATATTATCTCATTTTTCTTTCTCCCTCTTCTATTGCTTCGCTTATGCTTATGTATTACATACGCCCATAAGCGTAATCGCGTGTGGTGTACTATTATACTTTGTTTTAACTAAGCGTCAACATGCCTGGTCCTCTCGTACTATTTATTGGTACAGTCAAGGTTCGCTTAAGCTGCAGGACCATGCGATTCAGCGAGGAGTAATGATAGGCCCTAGTTACGCTCTTCTATGCTGTGACCAGGAAAGAAGTAACTCTCCGGCCAGGAACTAGCTATGCCGGCGGCGTCCCATTCGTACGGCTCCGACACGCGTTTCCAACCAAAAATTGCGGCGGAAATGTGGGTTGCCTGCATTGACATTTTCATTTCTTCTCGAAATCGTTCCATCTCACGAAAAGTCAATCGGCCTCACGACATGACACGAAGGATGCGCAACAAAATGAAACAGAGTGTAGATTTAGGGCGAAAGAAGTCGAGCAGATTGCCCACTGACGCTGACGGCAGTCATACGCTATAACAGGAATGATGTTAAAAAAGGGGAAAAGAGGAATAATTAGAACTGTAGCAAAATCCGAAAGGTAGGCGACAGTGACTGTGTTATCAAGTTCCGAGGTCATTGAGATATATATATATATATATATATATATACACAGAGAGAGAGTACAGGAAAGGCAGGGAGGTTACCCAGACGCACACCCGGTTTGCTACCCTGCACTCTGGGAAGGGGGTATGGGGATGAAAAGAGAGAGAGGTCACTGAAGTATGCAGAGATTGGATGGGTAGTGCGATATTTTTCTCAACCCCTCTAGCAGAATGCACTCATAAAAAGAAGCAAAAAACTTAAAAGGAGCCTCCTACAGTTTGTGATGCCTGAATGGACCGGCATTACAAGACAGAATAAACAGATACAACTGGCGAGACAAGTGCGCCCATATATGGCAGACAACATCCCTCTGTTTACTGCTAATGCGCTTTGCAAATTCTTTATGAAGAGATATCACTAGTTTCTAGGTAAATATCGTCTATGGTCATATAGCTATTCTGACGATCCCTTTCGAGTGACTTCAGTGAGAATACTTAAAGTAAGCATTATGACAGTATACTACCAAACTGTTTTAAGAGGCCATAACGGTTACACAAATGTTCGTTGCCTTCACGAATGCCTACTCAGCACTAATTGGTATGGCTGATAGTCCTGCATGTGATGTTTGCGGATGCGAGGAGAACATTGACTACTTATTGTGCCATTGTCTCCAATTTCAAGCGCAAAGACAATCTTTGTCAAACACATTGAGGAAATTAGATGATCGTCCTCTTAGTGAACAAACAATATTAGAGCACCGTCCCGACCGATCATCGGCTCAGAAGGCAGTGAAGGCACTTTTGTGTTTTCTCAGAACTTCTGGTTTGCGCAAGCGGCTTTAACTCATGTGCTGTCCGTACACCTATCTACACCTTCTCTCTCCCTTCTCTCTCTTCCCCCTCTCCCCTCCCCCAGCGTAGGGTAGCCAACCAGACTATTGACTGGTTAACATCCCTGCCTTCCGGTATTCCTCTCTCTCTCTTTTCGTGGCATAAAATTTATCCTTGAGACTAAATGTTAGACGGGAAGACTACTTGTTACGAATTAGCATCTCTCACAATCTTTGCCTAAAACCGAATATTGTATTCCCTCTGACATTTCTCACCACTGCAAGTTGCAAGTTTGTGAACTGCAGGCGTTACAAGCGTAGTTTCAATGCGGCGTACAGCAAGTATGCTGAGAAAGCCAGTTTATTAAACCAAATGTTATATATATATATATATATATATATATATATATATATATATATATATATATATATATATATATATATATATATATATATATATATATATATATATATATATATATATCGAAACCTAGCCAAGGAAGGTCAAGTCCCCATTTCTCTGCGCTTTCTTCCACTAACCCCTAGAAGTGAGTCTCTAAAGCTACATAGTACTGAACACCACCGTAAGAGAAGTCCATTAAGACCAAGTTATAGCGGGACAGTTTTCCCTAGGATTTCAGAACAAGTACCTACTGCTCGAGCACAATATAGGTAAAAGAGCAAAACGAACCTATTGTGCCACTTGTTTCTATGGGGCAAAACCGTGCTTTTTACACGTCCGATCGACAAAATGGCGATCAATTTTCCAGCCAAATTACAGCTCAAGCGATATCTCCGTCACTACGAATTCCCCCGAGACCTGCCAGATCTCCCTCCTCTCCCATCGTCTCACTTTACGACGACAGCTCCTTCAGTTTTCTCGGCATTTCTTCGGAGACTTTCGCCACCGCGCGTGGAAGATTAGAAAAGAAAGGAAGGAAGGAAAATGCTCGAACCTTATACGATCGCCATCCTAGAGAAGAAGTGGCGCGATGAAACCATCATGTTTTGTCGAAGGCGTATAGTAACGGCGACGTGCGAGCGGAAACGACAGAAGCGTGACTCCGCTGTATGCCGGGGGTCAAGCGCTACCGCCGGGCAACGGCGATCTTTCGCGCTGACCACAAACGGCCGGGAGCCGCCGCGCAGACTCGTGAACCGGAGAGACCGAAAGACACGGACAGCGAGACACAACGCTACGAAGGGTGTGCGTTTCACTCGACGACATCGGCTCATTAGCGGCCTCAGCAGCCGGGAAGGAAGAAACGGAGAACAGAGAGAAAAAGAAGCAATAAAAATGAAACGCAGAAGACGCACGCACTTGCCAACCAACCCCCAAAGGCATTGACCGTGTTTTCCGCCTTCACGCCTCGCCAAATTACGATACAAATGAACTCGGAATTGCTGCTGCTGCTCCGAGCCGTCGATTGATCGCAGTCACGAATAGGCTGCTGCTCTTCGTGCGTGAAGAATTATTGGCGAACGAGTTTTCGCATCAATCGTCGCAATGTCTTTTTTTTTCTCTAGCGTTCCGGGCGGCATGTCTCCTTATTTTCTTCGTTTATCTTTTCTTCTCTTTTTTCTGTCGGCCACGCCGAACGCATTGGTCTGTTCGCAACATTTCCAGCATCTCTGACAAATAGCCTGCCCTCAATGCTCAGCCGCGGCAGCTTCATTTCCATTTGCAGCGAATAATAGGTTGTGCGCTAGCGGTCTTTCTTGATGATCTTGTTGTTGATGATCACGTACCCTTCTCTTCTTTTTCATTGCGCCATGCTTGTTTCTGTTGTTATCATTTTCCTGTCATTAGAGCAGTTATAAGACAGCCGGTGATTCCAACAATGTAGGCCGACTGTTTTGTATTGCAGCCGAAGTTACTAAGCACATCGGTAACGAATTATTATTATTATTATTATTATTATTATTATTATTATTATTATTATTATTATTATTATTATTATTATTATTATTATTATTATTATTATTGCCATGTAGGTTCTATGCGTGTTATACGCACAGCAGATTTGAAATACATGAATACTTACGATGATTTATTTTGAATTATAAGCCATTACGCGTCGGCGAAAAAAGAAAGAAGACACACTACTCCATTTTGAGAGCTTCGACAAATTTACATGATGCATTGAATGTCGCACTCCTTCTGACGGAACATAGTCATAGTCTTTGGAAGTATTGCACATTAGTATTGACATAGTATTGCACATTATTTTAGTTTGATGACAGCACATGCATCTTGAGCTTACAGGCAGGGGCCACTTGAAGCAAGTGCTACTCACTTTGCGCCGAACTGAAGTTTATTACGTCGTTAAGAGAGCCTATGCGTGATCGTTGCAACGTCATGCGTGCGTCATGGACCGAGGAAAGCTTCCTTGGCGCAGGTTTTCCGATTGCTGCCGTCCGGCGCTGGCTTTTTTACATAAAGCGTTCGTGGAGTCGGCAGTCAGTGGCACCATAGCCTCGGCGGCTACAGCTTGCCTGCTTATTTTGTGTGCTGGAAGAAATTGTGCTTATTTTACATAGCGAACACATGTAGACACTTTGGACACATTATTTCACATATGTAATTTTGGTAGCACTCTGGTAGCCGTTTCAAGGGTCTGACAAGACCCAGTCACTTCCTCACTTTTCAAGCCATTTTTCAACCAGCCGTAACTCAAGACAGGTGTAGAAGTAGCAAAATTTGGCTCGCCTCTGGACTACTGGGCGACCGATCAAACATCTGAACATTCCAAGTACTCATTCATCACAAAAAGTTAAAAAAAGAAATCGCTTTGTCGCCGACTTCGCTGCTCTTATAGATACATACGTGATGAAAGTCGGGACGCGAATGATGTGTCTTGAAAACGCCCTCTTCAACTCACAGACTCACGGAAGTGCCTGAACGTGAAGTACTATATGTTCAAGCTTGCACGCTTCACCGAAAATACAATTGCACCAGCACAATGGCGACAAAACAACAACGTCATCACCGACGTCATCAAAAACACCCTATCAGGCTGTCTAGCGAGATATATAGCTCACAGTCATCACCTGTGCAAGAACAACAGCAACGTCATCGTCAACGTCATCAAGTACGTCTCATCATGCTGGCTGGCAACATATCAGGCAGAGACAGCAGCCGTACAGCAAATAGCCTCACCAAAGCTCTCCGAGGGGCCGCATCAACGCGGCACAACACAATGCAAATAGAACGCTCACCTTTCAGCTCTTCTCTCTGTCGTGAGGGGAGCTCCTCTGATTGCGATCTGTTTCCAAATTTACGCTCCGGCACCCAGCTGTAGTAAGCGACGCAGTGACCATGGGAGGAGGAGGTGGACGCGAGAAAAGAAAAGGCTTTTTTGCCACCTCCGGTCCGGCGGCACTACACACAACGCGGCCTTCTGTGTGCATCGCGCAGTCGCGCGCGCGGTTATTTTCGGGCGCTAAAGCAGCCATTTGAGGCGAGAATACAAACAATGGGCTTGTCTCGACCTCATACTATTACCATCCTTTATTCGCGTTTTGTTTTCTGCCTCCACTTTCACTCGGTTTACTCCTGCCAGGACGCGGGCCGTCCGTTTCTTTTCTTTCAACCACTTCGCATTGACAATGGCAACCATCGCACGTGACCCGTGCAACGCAGGAACGGCTGAAGAAAGAAGAAGAAGAGAAAGAAATCGGAGCCAGCCTTGCCCGGCAGCGCTGCGTTGCCTAGGCCTTTTCCCTGCTGGCTCAACCTTTAAAGGCACAGTTCCCGCCTATTTTGCTCCCGGCGCACTACTCCACCTCTGGTTTTCTTTTTCTTTTTTTCTTCATTTATCTCGATTACTTTTTCCGCTAGCACGAGTGGAGAGGGCACGTGCCGTACGCGCCCGAAATGCATGAGAGTAGCCGGGGTGAAGTGGAATGGCATGAATGCCCGCACGACGGCTTCCTACTCACGTTGCTTTTTCTCAAGGCCCTCTTCCTACGTCTTTCTCTCCCTCTGAAGCGGACCGTAGTAAGAATCTGACCCACGTGATCCCCCCAAAAAAGAAGGAGGACGGCCGAAGAGCGCGCGCGAAAGACCGCCAGAGATTAGAGCTCAGGAAAGACTAAACAAGAACGGCGGCGGAGGCTACCTTTTCCTAGAGAGACGAGATCAGCCGGGCGACTAAGCTGCAAGCTGATATAAGTCCCTGCAGGGAGGCGCGGAGCCAAGAAGAGGCCGTCGCATCATGGCTCGAGCTGTGCGTCTAAATATGTTACATACCCTGTCGGATATTCGTTACTCACAACGACGACGGGCAGAACGTATCTCGGCAAGTGAAAGGAAATTCCGAGGCCTATAGAGGGGGCTTATATATCGTGGCCCATTCCGGAATGTATGCGCGGCAGTGACCCTCTTCTGAACTGATGTGCGTGAAAATTTCTCACCTACTACGTGCGGCGTTCGCGTGTCGCGAATACTCCTTCCACCCACCACTCGCTGCTTGTCTGTATAGCTCCGTGCACATGCGTCGTGCACGCTCGAGTTCACTGTGGCGCTTCTCCTCGAAGGGCCCGTACTGGTTACCGCCCCCATTTTTCTGACCTATAGGAAGACTGCTGTCACAGCGCCGTACTTCAATATAGTATGACATTGAAGTGTAGGGAAGCTACGGGGTGTGGCTTCGAAGCTTGAGAGTGCGATCGAAGCGCTACTGTGCCCGAGTAGTGCAGACGGCATCCGGCCTGATTAGCAGGTGCACCAGACATAGCGACAAGTACAATCCTATGACCGCGGTTATGATTGTTTGACGTTAGTTGTAACTTCCTCTTTGTATAGCCACATTACTTTTAATAGAGCAGACAAATGGGGTGCGCCATCCAGGCTGTATATATTTCTTGGCATTGATGAGAATTCTTGAGCAGCGAGAGTCGTTGGAAGTACAGTGGTCCTGAATGCGCGAGGACTATAGAGTATATAAGCTCACATCTTCGCCAGTGTCCACGAAGCAACGGCTGTTTCTGCCGTGCATCGCTCCTCAAAGAACTTGGATGGTCACGTGGAAGCGGCGTGCTAACGTAAACTCGAACAACGATGCCAACTATCGCCTGCAACCTTGCTGCAGTGGCTGTGGGGAAAGACAACACCGATGACCGTCGTCATGATTACAAACGACGTTAGTACAGCGCCCCATTTAATTGAACAAAAGACTTTGAAATCAAGGACTCGTTCGCGCCACCGGACCCTTTCAACGGGTGCCAACAAAGAGGCGCTACGTAAGAACAGCAAAAGCTGCGCCACAAGCATCAAACAACGCAGTCAAGGCCAGTCCAATTAACGACGCGTCTTGATTACAGCGGAGGTGAGACCGTTGTCTCTTTTCGGTGCTCGCCTGTGACCGTTTGGTGCTTGCCCTGAGACAGACACTCTCGCTTGCCGATTGGTGTGGAGGAAGGAAAAGACACATTTGTCAAGGCGTGGGTAGTCCCACGCTGTCACTGTACAGCATTGGACGAGTGGTCTTCCCCGTAGAATACGCCACATAAGCTCCTCCTGTTTGACCGCCCAACAAGTGAAGATGAGAGGCTTGCCCTTCGGACGGTTTTGGGGCACATAGATGGCAGGCCTTTTACAGAAGAAGATATGCTGGGACCGTGGCCTCGTGCGTCTGGGATGTGCAAAGCCGCCAAAGCGATGCTGCGCTTCTTGAGATGCGACAGCCTGTACAACCACTTGTGATGAACTGAACGATTAACTATTCATTGCGTGTGTGTCCATGAGAAATGTGAACTTTTCTCCCTCCTTCACACCCTTCAGTCCTCTTTCACCCTTCTACCAGTGCAAGGTAGAACCACCTAGAACTACCAGGACCACGTTTGCAGCCGGTTTAGCGCTTCGCTTTGGTGGCTTTGTACATCACAGACGCGCGAGGCCACGGTCCCATCATCACCTGCAAATGGCCTGTCATCTAAATGCCCTGAAGCTATCCGAAGTCCAAGCTTCTCATCTTCGCGTGTTGGGAAGTCACACAGGAGGTACGGCCTCACGGACTTTTCACGAGCAACTGTTTTACTTCATCAGGAGCACGTGTTCTTGACGTCTCTCTCAAAAGAATATGAGTTGTTGAGTGCAATGCGAGATTCGCTGCTAGCCGCAATTGTTTCCTTGCTCGACCTGCCATGCCTTGACACGCCGATGGATGCTTGTATGCTAAATAACAATGACTTAATTCAGCAACTATGGTGATAAAGCAGCGGCTCGCGAGCAATTACAGCGCTTGCTCGCAAACTTGTTGCCAGCTTTACAGCTATGCGAATGGGGTCACGACGAAAATACCGGACTTATTCGCGTGTTTCCGTGAGAGAAGTCTAGAAATAGGCAAAGTAGCGAAGAGCATTGCGGGTCTACTCTATTATATTTCTGTTGCATTTGTAGAGCCTTTACGACAGAGAACTACGTGAATGAACACAGAATATGACAAAGTCGTATATTATTCGGCTCTATCTTGTTAGTCTTGTTAGCTAATGTAAGTACCGGCTGGCTACCCTGTGCTGGGGAAAGGGGTAAGCAGAATAAAAGGAGAAAGGATAGAAAAAAATAACCGAGAAAAATTCACACAAGTTCCTGTATACAAATTACAGAGTCTACAGACTCTTCAGAGCTGTGCTGGGTATCAATTCCCGGGGCCTCGCTTTCAATATACTTGGCATGTTTCAGAAAGACTTTATCGTATAGCGAGATACATTGAGCTCAGATGTACTGTACTTACTTCATTTCAAATGCCTACGCAATTCATGTCCCGCCGGCGCCGCAGGGATCCAACACTTTCACCCTTCTACCACAATCCATCTGTTTTCTGGAAGGGCGAGAAATGCTGTAAACATAATAAAGGATCGTTTTAAGTAGAAAAAAAATATATAACAAGAATTCAAGTTTTATTATCACTTCACAAAAATAGAGCCGACATATTACGTTAATCAATTAAGCATCGCACTTGCACATACATTAGCGGCGTGCCTACCTTAATTCGACACGGCTAATTAAACTACCATCTCATGCGTGCCGACTGGGGGTCGGCGAATTTAATGAAAGAAAGTGTGCACACACTGTACTATAGGGGTGCGCCGCTCCGCCGCAATAGAAGGGGGGGGGGGGGGAGCGTGACGCCGCGCGAGAGTCACAATGCGCCTAGCGCTCGCTCGGCAGCAGCAGCAGCAGCAGCAGCAGCTGGCTTTGTCCCACAGGAACACATCGAGAGCGCGGAAGGCATGCGCGACCATCCTCTGACCGCAGACAAAAGCAATTTAGCAGCTTCCAATAACGCGCGCGCCACGCATAACCCCGCTGACCCTCCCTACCCCCCATCTTTTTTTCCCTTGCCACCTTATAACGCGCACCATCGCGCTTCGAGGCGTCCACGCGCAGAGAGAGGTCAGCGTGGTCTTATTCTCCGATTCCCACAGCGCGCCCTTCTCTGCGCGACGATATCCAGCGCTACCACGCGTTGCGTGAGCCAATGTGTGGTGGTGGTGGTGGTGGTGCCCGCACGTAATCGCCGCTGCAGCGATTCTGCTTGTCAGCCGCCGCTCAGCTCGAAGACGACGCTGCCGTTATTTCTGCTATGGCCGCGGCATACGGTGTGACGCAACTCGTTCGCCCCCCTTCCCGGCTTGCCACCTCGCGTGGCTGCAGCCTTCGTGTGTTCTGCACGCTCTGCCCTCCCTTCTCGTGTAGTAGTTTGGTCGCGTTAGGTAGAGGCGGAGGGTCAAAAGCGCGATAATGCGGCATGCGTGCGCCCGGTCGCGAGAAGCGGCGATGATCAAGTCCGTTCACGCGTGGGTGTACGCAGCGGGGTTGGCGTGTGTTGGCCGTACACCGCGATTTCTTGCGTGCAGGCCCGAAATCGCATCACGATGGTGGAACCAGGCCGGTGTGCCTATAGACTACAGAGTAAGATATAACCCAGAGACACTCTCCTCATTGGATATAAGCCGTCACCGTAACGCTGCTCGAATTAAAGCCTCTGAGAAGACACGGCGACCGGTACGAAATGCTGCAGGGGTGTGGGAAAGATAATAGGCTGCGACTATTGGAATCTGTTGGAATTCTTGGTGGAAGCGCGGATACTGACACTGCTATTCGTAATTCGGTTCGCTCGCGAAATCGCACCTGTACAACGAATACTTGTGCTTTGTGAAGCTGTAGCGTATGAATCAGAGCAAACACACCAACGCGAAGACAATTCGGAGAGGCAAATAGTCGTATCTATTTTTTTGTTTTTGTTGTTGTTGCCCTCGTACCTTTAATGGACTTACTTTTTTCCGACCACCAACCTAGATTTCGGCTAAAGTTCTGCCCTCCGTCACGTATACTTTCTGCTCACCCTAAATGCCATTCCTCTCGTCCGCAATAGTGTACGCTTTACAGGATCGAAGAAGCAAAATTAAACATGACAGAGGAAGTAAAACTTCCCTTCGGCAGTCTTTCGCTTTTCACATTGAACGGGCCGACAACGTGTCGTGTGATGACTGTGGTCGCGAGGAGACTCATCAATACGTTCGTGTGGCTGTCCTCGCTAGACTTTACTTAAGAGGGAATGGCGCAAACGAACAGGGGCGAGATTGAAAACACGGATGAGCGCAGCTGCGCTCGTCCGTGTTTTCAATCTCGCCCCTGTTCGTTTGCGCCATTCCCTCTTAATTATGGATTACCAACACGCCCAACAGTCTGTACTTCTACACTTTACAGAATCGATCGCTCGCAATCGTGCTACCACACTCTGATCAAAGACCGCTATCACTGCAAATCATTTTCGAGTATAGAGCTCCATAAGCCATAGGAGATGGGCGCGACGAAGTCCGCCCTGCTACAGCTTCGAAGGACAACAGATTTCCTCAAGCGGAGCCCTGTAGCCTAAATAGGTGTTGGTAGTGCTACATAGGCTACTGTGCTGTGGTATAATCTGCTGAGATAATGGGCTTGCAGTGACGGTCTGTCTGTGCTCCCTTTCTCTATTTTCTTATCTTTCTAGCTCTCTTGTTTTCCAGTGTCGGGCGGCAATCCGGATTTTGCCTTCTGCTTAACCTCCCAACCTTTCTCCTTCCTTCTAACTCTCTTTCTCTCTCCCTTCGACTAACTTGCTAGAAAGCTTGAGAATATGTTCTCTGAAGTGAAAGTTCATTCAAGTGAACCTCAAGCTTTTGAAACTTGGTATCGGTGCGGTGATAATTGTTCATTGTAATGACAACATCCATCGGTACTTCATTGCGTGCATCAGATGATTCGTGGCCAAGAAAAATTGACGCTGCCGCACGAGTCTCTATTCTCACGAGTAATGTCCACGCCATCGAAACGTTTCGGCGTGGGCAAAGTCAACACGGTTCTTCGACACGGTCGTGTTAGACACTGAACAAGCCAACGCTGGAAAGCCTGTAAGCACGCCGAGACGAAAGAGCATGGGAACGGCACTGAAATCGTGCACCGCCTAGCTATCCCTATCAGTGGCTCTCGGCCACCAAACAAGGCGAGAAACGAAGCGCCGCCCGACCTTGCGCTGAGAAAGCTCAACTCCACAAAGATAAGCCGTCGTGATCGGGAGAGATACCGAGCCTTCGCACCGTGGAGACGCTGTCGTCAGGTTGACACACGAACCCGCGCTACGCTCACGACGCGAGGACGCCGCAGGCACGAACGGATCGCGTATCCGCCCGCACCCGCTGTTCATCGTGATGCCGCGGCAATCGACTGCACGCCATTACCGCTAACGACTCGACGGGCAATCACGACCCCAAGACGGTGGACCACGGTGGAAGCCCCCCGAGTTTGCAGAGAGCTTACGTGTAGAACGAGTTCGGTAGCACGGTGCGGTGGAACCTCGCATACCTGCCACGTTGTGTGCGTGGTCGTTGGTAGATCTAGGAGTCCGATAGCTGGAAGCGAGGCGTTTAGATACGCGGTGAGACGCCCTATCCATTCAACGACTTCGCCTCTGAAGCAAAGAGAGCGTCCGCCCTGTTGGCGTGCTTTTAAAGCGGAATTACACCTCGAATTACCTCGTCATGTCGGTTCCGAAATCAATGAATTCCGTGCGTTGAACGCAAACATAAATGTTATTGTGTAACGGGCGGCGCGTACCTTCGCCTGTGCAAAGAGGAGGGCCGGATTCGTGATGCCTTGTGTAATATGCGAGAGTAAGCTGTTCGCGTAAGATAAGTGCGCTGCCTGATCGTGATAGTAAACGAGATATGATACCGAATGTGTCAGCTATTGGCAAAGAGTCCTTGAGAAAGAAAAGCTTTCTGAATGTGGCCCCTGCTTTGTTCCGATGATGCAATGGCAACATTGGTATAGCAGGAGGCGAAAGGCATGAAGACGTGACGCGATGTGATTTATGGCTGACAGCTCACGTCACTTATACTGCCGTGTTGTATGAGGCCTCGTGGAGTTCCGGCTGCCGCTTCACGTTGGTACTGGGCCTTTGTTATTTTTATTGTAGTTCAAAAACGTATAATGGGTGTACAATGCGCTGAACAACGTATCAAAGAGAACGGAAACTTTGGCTTGTTGGTGGTTCGTGACTGTAGGTATACAGCGCAGAAACACGCGATTGCCACAAGGAGATCGGTGCGTTTCGATCTGCTCTAGTCCTTATCGTGTTTCTGCGCTGCACATATAGCTGTGAAGCATCGAAGCTAAATTATAGTTTACTTGCATCAGCTATCGTTTGTCAGAGGAAAGCGGTCTTTGTTACCATCAAAGAGCGTGCGTTTGTGTGACGAATGCCTACAAAAGCTGAGCGGTGCAAGTCATTTCATCACTACAGTTCATCTCCGAAATTGCGCAGTCCACTGTACACGAGGCATGCCTCACTGAACTAGCATAGTTCAGCGTCTGGGTTCGGCACGGCACACCGAGCTTTTCTAGTTAATTGAGCCGAAGGTATGTCACGCAGCAACAAAACTAGGTTCCCAACTCATTAAGCCCAAAGAATGCTTTAAAGTCACTAGGTCGCTCGTAACGATGCAGTACAGCCAAATCAGGATTTCTTCAAACTTTCTGCATTGGCGACAGCCTTCCCCCTGCATCAGTAAATGCATCATCTGATGACGTACGTCAGTGAAAGTCGCGTTATAAGTCTAGCCAAACTAGACGGCTTTTCTCTAAGAGCCCGTATCAATCATGGTACTTGTTTTGTTTTCTACTCAAACATATACATTTCATTAGCTTGTTTAATAAAATAACGTTTTCATTAGGATTCCATGTGGTGAACAGCTAGTTAAACGACTAGTACTATTTTATTCAGTCGGAACAGTGGCTGCTCCATTTAACTCTGAACGCTAACACTATGGCAAAACTATTGGAATTCATCTTGCTCATTACATATACTATAGCGGTCCTTCGAAGCTCGATCACGGTTCTTAGGTTAGGCTGTAATTGTTCAAGATTTATTGGAGACCACAGCGCGTATGTGACTGTCTCAAACGCTGTGACGCCCGCCCTCCAATGGTTTCGTCATGAGCATTACTTGAGCCACTAGGCGTAATATAACAATATGAAAGCAGCAGCCAAGCACTCTTGACAAAAATAATTCTATTGCTGGCAGTCCACTCCGAAAATCGCGACTATCCACAAGGGACCATGCAGTCCTGTTTGCGCTGGCCTGTAATACTCGCTTGTCATTATACAGTACCAAAGACAGGATCGTTGTTGTATATATGCCATAGCTGCGTATGGTACTCTGGCACGGCTCGTGTTCAAATACCTTCTTTTTTTTTATCTTTTCTTGAGACAGTACAAAGGAAGTATTCTATTGCCATTTAAATAATGTAGGGAAAGCGCAGGTCATTTGAGCGCAGGCAAGATTCGCTGTTGTTGCAACGCCGTGAAGAACAGACTCCGCCGCCAACTCGTGAAGCGAATGCATTCGTTGCCTGCATGAAAATGGTCTTTTCCAAGTTCGTGGGCGGCTCTTCAATAGAGCCCGAAATGAAGCCACGTGTGTCGAGCGACAGCTCTGGTGGCACCCATTCGGTCCCCTCCATTCAGGCCAGTGTTTTGGGCGTCGTTTACTAATCCCTATGACCTTTCATATCACTACGGAAATTGACGGCTAACCCAATGTGCGAAGGACTGAAAGCAACCTTTCCCACACACTAACGCACCTCGTATGTACGCTGCTATGAGTCGTCTTGCCAAGTGGAACTTATTGTGCGCTATAGCTGTACGTGACACTCATGCATTGTGCAAGTTGAAAACTTGAAAGGAAAATTCATGCCTTACTGCGGCTGCACCTCATGACGTCAGGTTCGTTTCCAAGTCTGAATAGATCTTTAAAAGCCGTTCAGGCTATTAAAGCCCTGATCTGTCATGCAGTTGCCACAAAATGGAGTCATAGAAAGCTTGCACTTCGCGACCACGGAGACCTTCGTCATTTATCGCCCATACTCTAGCGGAATAAATTTACATTCGGAAATGGTGTACGAGGTCATGCAGCTCAAAGTAGAATAGCGTTCGCGCAGGAAGTCTTGTCAGTTGACGACTCGCAGTCAAAACGCCGCCAGGAATAACCATTCATGTTACCATCGCGCTACGTCACCTTGTGCTTTGCACGTTTAACGAGACCTTTCTTGTTGCACACAGAAGATTAAAGCGCATTCTTCGTGAGGACTATCGAATAAGAGGCATAATTACGAGATCCTTTCTCTGAATGCTGGATCGGATACGACTTCCTCCTGTACGGCGCATGCAATGTCTTGCTTGTCCTGCGCCAAGCTTCTTCCGTCACTTCTACACCTCCCGATCTCTCTCTCTCTTTCTCTTATTTTGCTCTTCGTTTTCCTTTCCTGTCGTCCTCGACAATGACGACAGCATTGCTTGCCATACGCGACAATAAATCTGTTAATCGACGTCACACTTTATGTGTTTGCTTTTCAGTTCCGCCAGCCAGTTTAACCACGTCCCGTGACGGCGCGTCTTTAATGTCCGTGTCTTCGGTCAATACTTGTGCCTCTTCACCGGAGTATTAGCAGCGCAGCCGGGCAATAAAACCGCAGCACTACGCTGCGATGGCACAGGCGCGGCAACGACAGAAACACATGCGAGCAACAGCGAGTTGCAACACAAGCAAGGGGTAACCACAGACGATAGGCACAGCTGACAATGTTGATGGCGGCACAGAGCAACGCGGTTCCCGTCCCGTGAGCGGCAGTTACGGCCACTCGAGGATACTGCGGTATACGATGGCATTACGGGCGATTCCCGCCGCCACCTATACTGCAGTCCGCGCGGACCTCGAGCCGACCCATTTCGCGTTCGCACGCAAACCAAGCGCGCCCGCTGACTACAACGTGGGAGGCGGTTCCGCTTTGTCCGGAAGCGCGCCGCGCATGGCTCCGCTACAAGGATTCTCGACCTGATCGTATAGAATACACCTTCCTTGGGTCGGCGCATTCTGTGCCGAACGCACCCTAACAAAACGTCGGGCGATCGTTGTACACGGGGAGAGAGGGCGTAACGTCGGCCGGCTGTCAGCGGCGGCTCGCTGTGGGCAAGAGCAGGCAGGCGGCTGTGGCACTTTTCTGAGGTACGAAACCACAGTGTGGAGATGCCGCCGGCGTAGCGAGAAACAGCAGCGGTGGCACTGGCTACCGGAATAGGTTGGTCACGCTCGGCCTCACTCGGACGGGAGGGCCGAGACGGCGGGATGGCGAGCATTCGTTGTCGAGCATTCTTTTGACATACATGGCGACGTGGCAGCTCTTATGATTCCGTTCTACGAATATAGGGTATATCCACCTAGCACGGGGACAAAACGCAGTACAATGTTAGATAAAATTCAGTTACGCGCGTCGCATGCGCTGATGATGAGTGCAAATGAGCGTGAAGATCAACCGCTGTCGCCTAAGTTACTATATACTATACGCAAGTGCGTGGAGCTATAAAAATTCCTTAAGTGTTGTATTAATGCTGATCCTTCATCAGTTAGCACTTTCGAGCCCACTTGGTGTTCTTACTTCGCTGTTGACACATTTTTCGCCATCACCGTATTATTATTACTACCGGTTTCCTTTCTGTCTAGCTACAATACATCGGTGGCGTAATTCGAGGCAGCTTTTTTGACGGCGTTGCCTGTTAAGCTTAGTTCACCCATAATTCTGGCACAGGTTATAGTAGGTATCCACATCTCGATTATTGGTAATATGTTTCCTTGAAATTAGTCATCGGCGAAGAAAATTTACTTTGCTCCCACCCGAGAGATTTGATCCCACGTAAACAGCGCGTCAGCCATCCTCCTGTCATTGTTGTGTCGTTGTCTGCCATGACCCACCGTCTGCCGCCGCTGATATCAAGCTGTTACCGTGCCGTGCCGTCTTTGTCGTTGTAGCTTTCGTCACGTCTTCCTCACCGTTGTCATCGTCGGTGACCTTGTCATCGGAGCTGCCGCGGCTGTTTTTTGATGACAATTAAAGCACTTCTTTGAGTCGACCTCGACATTTCGCATATGTATTTTCGCGTTGATAAAAGCAAGGCAGGACCAGCAATGTATGTACGTAAGATGTTTAGATATTCGGAAGGTATAAATTTGGCGTTCGTCGTTGCTTAAGGTTGAGTCACTGTCAATGTCTGATGAACTAACACAGCAGGTAGACCCAGTGATGTGCGGTATGGCGATGGATTCTGTGGTACAAATGTGCTTTGAAATCGCAGTGACGGTTTCTAGGTGCTTAATGCTGGTGCAGACTCTTAGTAATGCAAATCTCTCGAGTACATCGAGTAAGATCGGCACCGTGCAAAAACTGAATAAATATCATGTAGAACTTAAAGAACAAAAAAATATAGCTACTAAATTTGTATCCACTTTTATCGCTTTCTCCAAGACTTTAACTACTATGTGTTGGTGGAAAACCAGGTACACCTGATATCATGCCACACACGAGCTTTAGCCGACATTCCGTGGAGAACTTCCAATGAATCATGGGATTTCACATCCAAGATCTATACTTTGGCAATGAAAGTCGTCGAAGTGAAGTGTTCCCGATTATTATCCGCCAATCTGGCAACGTGCGTAGAAACCTTAGTGCACGAACGCTTTCCTTGCTTTCTTTTTCTTTCTTCATTTTTCATTCCGTCCCCATTGCAATGCCGCAACCGAAATTTAAATCTGTAACCTTGTATCAGCGGTAAAGCACCATACCCACTATGCCGCAACGATGGATCTACAGCCAGCGATCATAGTGCCAAGTTTAGTGATATCGAAGATTGTTGTACATTATGAAGAATGAATTTGGAAACATCGTTACTGATTTTATTGCTGTTCGTTTTTACATAAAAATGGAACACGCAGACAGGCACTCACACACACACACACACGCACACACGCACACACACACACACATGCGCGCGCGTAAAACGCAGTCTGTAACGTGGTTTCCCTAGGGAGGAACCTCAGCTGTAATAGTCTTAATGTTCGTTCAACAACAACAACAAAAAACTTTCAAAAATGGGAAAACTTCTTCTGTGTAGCAAGGCACACTCACTCAGAAAATGCGGCTCAACCTCCTTCGCAGGCTGTATTGAAGAACATCTAATGCGCCAATTATGTTAAGTATTCAGATTGTGTGCCAGCGGAAGCCACACCTTCCATCGCTTATGTCTGGCAAATAATCGTCGGAAAATGTTCCTATTCTATAAATGGAACATACACCGCGTAACGAGACACTTAAGCAGCAGCAATGACGGAGTTAACCCGTGCTCGAGGAATTAGAGAAAGATAGTAAATGACAGCAAATGGATTAGTTTGAGCCACACTACATCTAAAAAAAAGAGAGAGAGATAGAGATAGAGATAGAGACAATGGGTGCGGCCTGAATGAATACGTTTTCTTTTCAGGCTCTCTTTGCATTGTATTTTTCTTAGACACTACAAATGAGCGCGCCAAGCAGTTCAGGCGACGTCATTTCCGTCAAGAGCGCTTGACCGGAGAAATCGCCAGAGGCGCGGGCATAAGACACCCTTCTGCGTCAGACAGCTTTGGAAATCGTTTCCGGAACTTTCGTATCGGGAACGATAACTTTTCGTCCAGATGCACAGCATTCTCGTGCGAGTTGCTCAAGGTGCATGCCGTGGCGGCGATTTCGACAGACGGAGACGAGTCTAGCGCTCACGCGTGGACAGTTCCTGTATTGCGCAACGGAGATATCTGACCGCGCATCCATCTGGCCTGCCTCTGGTGCGGTCCCAGGAGGACCGCAACAATTACCCTGCTCCCACAGGAAACGGAGCGCGCACTGTAGGCGTGGGTTGGCTCCTTGCACAGCGAGAGTTAAATAGTCCATTAAGGCACGGCGTCGTCTGTCAGCCTCGTAGGCAGGCCAGACGGCGGCCGACTTATAAGGAACGCGGAGCCGGCTCATTGGAACGGCCCAGACGCGTGGCCTAGCCAGCTGCCCGCGTTAGCATGCATGCGAAGCCAAACTAGGCCTAAAGAACGCATCTTCGCAGGGCCTAATCGCATACATTCATTCTGGTCAGGAAGGATCAGGCCAGAATACTGGTACCGGTTTCCTTACTCTTAAGCTCGAGCGGGAGAAAGCGAGAGATAGACGTCAGCTTAAGATGGAAATATATAAAATAAAATGAAGGGCATGGAGGTTAACCAGAGTAACTGCATGTGCCGTTGGTTATTCTGCACTGGAAACACGGGTAAAGGGCAGATGAGACGAGCAGAAAAAGAAGATGGGAATAGGATCTGCCTGCACAGACGCGATTAAGACGCCAGACAACCGATTAATGTAGTTTATACAGCCACATTTTTTTTAAAAGAAAGAAGAAACACCATGAGCTTTTAAACAACTTCGGCTGATGTTGGCTGGGACCATGGGTTCAAAGATACCACCTTCCGTAAACGGACGGCTGTCAAGTTTTTCAAGCTAGCACAGAGCCTCAGCGTGGTCTCCAGAAGTGTCCTGCCATATATAAGTGCAAAGCTGAAGGCCTGAAACCTTGATGCATAGTGAGAACATTTTAGTGCCTTCAGATGTCATAATATAAGAAGCAATATATAATATGTTAGTTTGAAAAATAACTCACATGTATCTTCAGGAACAGACGGCTTGATATGCGCACCGAAACCTGCCGTGGATCACTTAAGTTGATTTGGGAGCGTCAGTTGGTGAATGTAGAAAGCTAAGCATGTGATGAGCATAATAATAACGCCTCTACGTAATGCGAATGTAAAGTACAGCGCTTGGAAAGTTTGCCAATGTAAGTTCCATGAATTAGTTCAAATAAAGAACCATTTGTGCATAACCTCACGCAGGAAACATAATCTAGAGTTACGGCCAAAGTAGTTCAGTGCCTCTTGCGATATGCGGCACCGGGGTACTAACAGAACGTGGCACAATAAAGACAAAGTTAACACGCCCGAGACCGAATTTGACGAATGCAGCCAATAGCCAGTTGCGAAATTCATTGCTCTTTCTTGCTTAGTGTGCGCTGAACATATGAAGCAATAGAAAGAAAAGCATATACCAGAAGACAACGCTTGGCAAGATTTTGTTTAGCTGCAACACGACAAGACCTCGAAACAGGTACGCATTTGAAAAACCTCCTTTGGTAGAACCTTCGCTCTTTTTGCTTGTAGCGTGTCAGCGATGACGTAACCTCCTTTATCGGTTCTGATGGAAAGTTGTTGGGCAGCACACGGATGAAAACGTTTCTGAAATAAAACAATCAAATAATTGCGACGGTGACACTTCCACATTAAAAAAGAAGAAAAGCACAAGTACTGCTAATCTGCGGAAGCACCCCCCTTTAGAAGCGGCTTCCGTTCAGAGTGCTCCACGTATGTCCGACTTTTAGTTTCGTTGGAACTAAATTTCGTCGTTCGTTGGATTTCATTGGACCTCGTCTTTTTGCTCTCATCTTCATACCAAGTGCCTGTTACTGACCGACACTTCTCAAGCTGCTGTGTGACTGCTAGAATAGCAGCTTGGGCTTGTTCGTTTTCCATCCTGGTGTTAACAGCGCAAAACGTAGACGGGACACGAGACAAGAAGACGACAGCACAGCGCTTGTAGTGTCGTCTTCTCGTCTCGTGTCCCATCTGCGTTTTGCGCTGTTACGCCAGTGTGCGTAACTGAAGCTATTGGAGGCGAGCTCCACCACTGGAAAAGCTGGTGCCGCCGTCAGCGGTACGTGGTATGAGGGATAACGTGGACACAGAGACCGCATGATCTGCCTCGGACATTCACTGTGCGTATTCGGTAAAGAGATAGCGTCTGTTAACCATTCTGTGCTTTCTGTTTGTCCTAGGTTATTGTTTTCGCAGTAAAAAACTTGGATCTTTTCGAGAGTACTTAAAAAAAGTCCAGGAGGGCTCCTGCGCGGTGTTCTTATTGAGCGCCGACAGCCAAACCTATGAGGAGTGCGCCGCGTTATCCCTCATACTACGCAAGCGAGGCGCTTCCGACAGATGGCGACTCCGTAAGTCCTCGCCGCCATATGACATACATAACGCAACTTCATTTGCGCGCATCCATCCTCCGAGCATCCCGACACGTTTCTTCTTTTCTTTGTGTCTCCCCGTGTCCTTTCCGCCCCATTACCGTTCATTCCGCCCGCGTGAACCCAACAAAATAAATATAGAAAGAAAGCAAGAAGATTGAAAGAAGGCTGTTCGGGGCACCGAAACGAAACACGCGCATGTCGGAGAGTACTGTTCCGTCAGGCGACGCGTAACCTGCGCGTTATAATTGCCAGTCTCGGCGTCGCTGCATGCTCGATGTAGAAAGGCTCCTCTCGTGTTGTCAGTCGCAGTCTTGACACGACTGCCCTAAACATAGCATGCGGCAATGGACGCGTTTGTATCGCATTGCCGCGCGTCTCCTCGCGTGTCTTCTTCCGGAGAGCGCAAAAGACGGCACGCATTCAGGGGGCGTCGCCACGCCCAGCGTTGCCAAATTGGCCTGCAGGAAGTGACACGTACTATCCATGTGAGCGTACGCACGTACGTACGCAGGTATAAGCGCGCGCGCCCGAGTGAAAGACAAGGTGCGAGAAGCAGCAGCCGCCATATTCACGCCAAAGTGCGCGCGACTTCCGCGCGCGAAGCTGTCAGAAGCCGAGAGCAGAAGCTCCGCTTTCGGCGGCGATGCGCGCTATGTGTATATTGTCTATATAAAAATTCGGAACACCGAACGGGGCGTGCGGCTTCCCGCGCTCCACCCGTAGTGCTAATGGTCGTCCGTCTCGCCTCGCGAAACTTAAGCCCGTCTGAAAGGGACGCCCACCACTTTTGCGCCCCAAACTAGTTTGCGCTCTCAATAGGCGTCATCGGAACAGTGGGCGACGTCCACTGAAATACAAAAGAAATACATCCTGGTCGACGCGCAGACATCTCTATTCCGCGACGGGAACATTTCGTCCGTCACGAGTAATACAGAATTTTTTTCTTTTTTCTTTTTTTTCGCTGTTGTATAGAAGACAAAGTTCGGCTAGCAAAACGAGCGTGTCTTCCGGCCAAACACCATCGTGTTTCCTTGCTTTGTTTCCAAACGCCGCCGCTGGAGAAAGCGATCGATAGCGTTGGCGACGTCTTTTGTTTTAATGCCGGCAGCCGCGATTTGTAAAAGCGGATCCGCCTTGCACCTTGCCGCTCTCGCTTTTCACTTTTCCAACTTCAAGCGGCTGCATTCAATGCACGCCGCCCAGTTTCCAAGCTGAGCATCGAAGTGCCCCCGTTGCCTGTTGCAACATTAGTAGTAGTAGTAGTAGTAGTGAGAACATATATACACTTGACAGGAAAGGGGAAGCGAGGAGTACGCTGGCAGCTGCCATAGAAAGGGACACAAGGCCTGCCTACTCTTCCGAAAACAGGAGGAGACCAAAACACAGAAGTGAAAGATAGTAAGGAAGTAAGGTAAGAGGAAAGAAGAGCGAGATGACAAATCACACACACACACACACACACACACACACACACGCACGCACACACACACGCACACACACACGCACGTACATGCAGTTGGGCTTGGCATGTAAGCGGCCACCCAAATAAGAAGGTACTTCGGCGTACGCCCGGTCCGAACCCCAGGCTAAGAAGAGTCCCGTGTTCCCTCGGGCCGAACCAAGAGCACGGGTATTCCGCACAGCCCGAGCCTTCGCAGTGGTGTGAGCTTGATATGCCAATCAGTAATTGCCGAATAATAACTATGAAGTCAGTGTGCACCAACATGCTTCGTGTATGCAAATCCCGAGCACGCATTACTACTGCTGGAGCACCTGCACATATTTTGTCAAGGTAGCGCCGGGTCCTTCATACCGCTTTTGTAAATTCGATAGACGATCGGGGCATTATGCCACGCTGACAAGGTATTGCTCATTCTGCATATGCCTCTTGGCCTACGCATACTAATACGAAGAGTTGCAAGCACAGTTTTGTGAGGGGTTATGTCTACGTTGTCGTCACAGAGCTTCTGGAACATAACGGCACCGACAAGATGAATGCACCACGGATGATCATGTACCAGCCATCCCTGTGAAATGCGGTATTTGAACAACTTAGCTTATTCTGCACAGCTATTTTGACGGCGCAAGAGCTTACGTGAACGTCGGGACCACGTGTCGTTCAATATTACTGTATTGCTTTGACCCTGTTTCTCTGCAGTCTATACCTTCACAGCTGCGTCTAAAAACGTCGCCGCTTTACCGAGGAGCGTTCATTAGAGTCTTTCCCAGCGAGTAAATGTTAGTCTTACAGACGAATAAAGAGCAATTATTTTAGACTGTGTCACACTTTGGACTCTCGAGAGTGATCTGCGTAAAAGGGACGCCAGCGTGGCCAGCTAACCGCGCATGCGTGCTCCCAATAGCTTAATTTAGTGAATCTATGAGGTACTCTATTATTTTTTTTAATGAAAAATACATACTTTACAAAAAAGTACCGGCTCTTTTATATTCTATTCCAAAGCTCATTCTTGACTTTGTGTTCTAGATTTTATAACTTACGCCGTCATAGCGAATGCTTCTGAATTGTAAACGAGGGGCACGTAGAAACTTCATTTCGAATTTTTTTTCCCTGCATCGCAATTTTGCCACTTGAAGTTGCCAGAAAAAGATTACAAGTACTGTACCTCTAGCTCTACAGCTTAACGGAGGCTTCGGTTAACGAAACGCGTAACTGACGTTTACATGATTTGATGCATCGAGCTATGTTATTTGGCGAGTCACAGTACCACAGTAGCCAGCCGCTCTAGTTTACAGTAAAACGCGCATATACACTCAGCTCTCAAAACCGGGCGGTGACATCACGAAGTGGGTAGTAGTGCCTGCATATTAAGTTGAGCCATCGCTAGCCAAGAATAGCCAGCAAGTTTCTGCGAGTGCAGTATGTCGAAGCGTAGAAAGCAAACCAAAGCAGGAAAGCAATGCCGAACGAATTGAACGAATACCTCGCCGAAAGCTTGGCCAGCATTTTTAGTCATCGACCACATTTCTTTCACCTCACGCCGCTGATTTCCTTGAATCGGAGCCAGCGTTCTTTCCCGCTTTCGAACCTGTTGCAGATGGCACTGGAGTGTCTGCTGCTGCTGCTGCTGCTGCTGCTTTATCGGGCCGCGACATCATCTTCAGATTAAAGAAAAATAAAGCAGGAGGAGGGAGCAATCCATGAAAATAAACGCAAAAGAACAAACCGGACCTCTATAAGCTCTCGCATGGGTGTCGCGCGGTTCTCCATTCAGACCGACGAGTGGTGCCGCATATACTCGAATGTAAGCGGCCTTTTTGCAGGGACAGTTGTTATGAGCTCT
Organism: Dermacentor andersoni; assembly: GCF_023375885.2. Classification (NCBI taxonomy): domain Eukaryota; kingdom Metazoa; phylum Arthropoda; class Arachnida; order Ixodida; family Ixodidae; genus Dermacentor; species Dermacentor andersoni. The sequence continues at coordinate 91,810,939 of NC_092817.1, read as the reverse complement.
GTCATGAGCCCTGGCACGAAATGATGTAGGGGGATGTGGAACGACGTAGAGCGATCTATGGCAACCGTCGTAATCAAAAGTCAGTCGCCCTAATTAGCGTGCGAGTGCAGTGCGCTTCACAATGTGATCACGAGGTCCTCGCGGGTTTACTACGAAATGCATAAGAGCAAATAATAGTACGATAAATGCCAGGCCTATAACTATGACTATAACACACGACTGTGGTGCTTTCTTTTCATTTTTTCTTTTAAATTGTATGTCTATCGTATCGAAAGCGCGTAGATCCGAAACAAATTAAACGGTATTACAATGCCCCATCTAAAGACGTCATTTGCATGAACGTATACTGAAATTTGAAGAATCCAAATTTACTTCGTACGAAAAATAGGACTAATTATTTGCTTTAGATGATTGCGGTTAGTGACCAACACGCTCATATACAGCCACTGACTGCAGGTCTCACGTGACAGGGTTTCCTCCGTCCCACCTCTAGCCTTGACAGCCCAGTTGCCCTCCCGTTTGCTGCTCTTATCGCGTAACAATTTGCGCTTCTATTCCCTGATTGCGATGGCGCTCATTTAAGAAAAGTTTACGGCATTGGCTCGCAAAGGCAAAAGGGGTACTTACAGAAAAATGGGGAGGTAGAAGGGGGCTCCTTCGCCCCGCGGGAGGCGACGCGGACGTTCTTAGATAGGGAAAGTACGGTATATGGTCCCGGAGGGAGGGTGAACAGAGGAGACGAAAGAACGCTCTCGATGACGCCGGCGCATCTTGCGCGCAAGTTCGCCTTGAGTTCAAGGTTGTCTAACGGTACACGCTTTGCCAGCCGCTCAAACGCGGTTTGTTTCACACTCCAAGGAAACTTATTCGGTGCGGATCTCGCGTGACGTTGCACGGTTTCCGGGAATCTCCGTTCGGACCATCGGCGCGCTGTAGCGAAAGAGAGAGAGAGAGAGAGAGAGAGAGAAAACGCCTCTTCGTGTTGATATCGGAGTGAGAAGACTGGAAGTTTTCAGGCGGCGTTTCCTTAAGTTGATGCCAAGCGCACGCGACTGATTATTAATCCCAACTAGCAATTTATTCGGCAACCTTCCGTTTCTCAAGTACGCGGAAGTGAGTGTAGTAAGTTGCAGCATTTAACGTCCTTGTTATGGTGTTTGTAGGCTTAAGAGATGTCCCTCGTCGTAGGGCGACGTGAACGAACGAACTTAGCGACACACTTTTGGCAATCAGGAGGAACTCCATTGGCACGGGAAGCCTTCGAAAGGAAAGAATAATTTTCGGATGATAACTTGCAAAGCTTTTTAAATATACAGAAGGAAAGGCTGGGAGGTTAACCAAGATGGCTCTTGGTTGACTTCCCTGTACGTGGAGATGAGGTAAAGAGATGTGGCACGGTTGGCCATTCCAATTAGGAATGAACGAAAGTTCACGATTGCGACGCGTAACCGCATGCGGCATGTTAACTTTATTTCTCGACAGAAAAGTTCGAGTGGCAATGGATGTAAGTTAAACAACAGCAAGCTAACAAAAACCGGAGAGTCAAGGTTTGTTCGTCACCCCCCCCCCCCCCCCCTCCCCGCCACCATTGCTTTCTTCTCTTTTTCTTTCACATCTAGCCATGCGCATTCCTGCACTTGATGTCGCATCGTCCCCTTGTTTGCAAACGTGCTGCTCCTTAGTTCAGTCAGTAGCAGCGCAGTGTACTGAAAGAGCGCAAAAGCACCATTAATCACCCACAGTGGCTTACAACTCAGAAGCATATAGCAGCGAAACACAATTGTTCATGAAAATTGCGAAATTAACAAATCTCTGCTACCACCTTTATGCTGACGGCATTTAACAAGTTTTTATGTCGTATTAGGCGTCTGCCTTTCCGAAATCGAAGCCGTAATGAAACTCAGCAGACGCGTCTACGTTTAGCAATATTTCTGCGTCACAAAAACAGTATGAAAACAGCTGAGATTTTGGTGCGTCTGATTCAATAAGTAAACTGCCATGGAACAAACCCGACACGACAGAGAAGTTTCCGCTCCACAGGACTTGCTTCACACTGTCCTTTCAACAAATGAAGCGTCGCGGGATGTTCTACTTTCGTACAACTGGGCCACGATGTGCACCGCGAACGAAGTGTACTATTTACGCCGTAAACAACAACAACAACGGCAGCAGCAGCAGCAGCATAAAAAATCAACAACACTTCTGGCTGGCATCTAACTGCAATAGCGTCGTTCTGTCGTCTCCGAGTTAAACGTCTTCCTTCTTTGGGGCCAGCGACCTTCATGGATTCGTGAGCGCGGGCGTTTGCAATTATACTCCGCTCACGATGACACGTGGGTGAAACACGAGCTGCTGAATGGCGCCAGCGAAACGGGTTGTCACGAAGCGCGCAGATGGTTTCCGGTGACAGCTGCTGTTCCGACAAGGACCCTCTTCACCACGGGGTCAAATGGGGCAGTGGCCCGTTCGGTTCACCTCGTGTCTTTCTTAATCATCCGTCCCGTCCTTCACACTGCTTCTCTTTAAATCTGAATGCCACCCCTAGCAACTTTCACAACTTTCCGCCCTTTTGGGATTCGCCACCTGCTTTCTGACTGGCGTTCTCTGAGGACTTTTGGATCGTTTCACTCTGCTGTTTTATAAGTTTCTGCCATTTTCGGCCACGGTTTAATATGGGCGCTCTGCTTTGCCACTGACCGATGGTCACAGACGGCGCCAAGGCATTTCTCGTAGGAAAAGCGCAGAAATGCATACTAAGTTCCCGTGGCCAACCACACTCATTAGATCACACGCAGCTCTTTGGGTATATATTATTTCTGAACAACGCTTCCAATTATTGTAACCACGAGAATGAGCGCTCGCTATCTGTGCAGCTGTTATACAGATTCAGAGTAAGCGTCATTTAAAAACACAACAGCAATGAAAATATAAGTGTTTCACATTTAGCCGTAAGACGCACGCACTTTCTCTTCACGCACACTTCCAATCGATCGTTTTCTTGTTTGTTTTTTTGCCACGCCAGCGACAGTTTTCTATAGACGCTTGATAAGTGTGGATAAATAGTCAACGAACCCATCAAGTTTTTTATCCAATCTGCAGCACTCACTTTGCCTGATTGGCCTTATTGCCTGATAATTGCGCTTGACATCCAAATGCAGCGCCTACATTCACCGCACCCGCCGTGGTTGCTCAGTGGCTATGGTGTTGGGCTGCTGAGCACAAGGTCGCGGGATCAAATCCCGGCCACGGCGGTCGCATTTCGATGGAGGCGAAATGAGAAAACACTCGTGTACTTAGATTTAGGTGCACGTTAAAGAACCCCAGGTGGTCAAAATTTCCGGAGTCCTCCACTACGGCGTGCCTCATAATCAGAAAGTGGTTTTGGCACGTAAAACCCCACAATTTATTACTTTTTTTGCATTCACCGCACTAATACTTACGAAGAGCTCGACTTAGAATAAGCAAAATAACATTTAGGGTACGCGTCCGTAACTCATCTCGCACCTGCCACGCTGCCTGTTCGACAACCCACTGTGTAACGTTCCATCATGCTCACATCTCCTCTCGTGCGGCGACTTGTGCCTCGTTCAAGTTAGCCCGTTCCAAAATCTTCTACCGCTCCACCACAGATGGTAATGTGACTGCTCAAGAGTGGGCTGATACATCACGCAAGCACTGGGGAAACTGCTGTACAAACTTATGTCAAGAGAACGACAACCTCTTAAAAAACGCCAAAGACTTAATCCAAGCTTCGCAAACGTCCTTCGCCGTTCCCACCTATGCACTTCACGAAATCGTTTCTGTATAACTAACAGTTCTTTTGCACACCCTGTATACTTCGTATAAATTTCGCCGCATACTTTTCTTCACACCAGGACCGGATTAATCTCGCTTGCTATCCGGTAAGCGGTGTCTTGAGGGTACTTCGTTCCGTGGAGGAAATTCTTCCGCTAAACGATGAGTACACGCGATGCCAACGGATAAAACACGCCTCGCTCGGTCAAGGCTACGTAATAAAGGTCCAGGACAACCACGCGCCAACATTGAGGCACTGGCTGACGTGTAATCAAGCGCGACCTTTTCAGAAGCCACAAACGAATGTTTTGAAAATACAACTGTACGTACATGCGTGGACATGGCAGGGTTCGTGGGGCCTCAACGTAACGTTGCCTGCGTCGGCATGCATAGCAACGCCTTGAGGGCCGGATTATATTTAGCCGACCAGGCGCAGAAGTGAGGTCAGATCTCAAACGGGCCAACAGCACCGCTTCATGTCTAAGATTGACGCGGAGCTGTGCGTGACTCACACGGTAGCAATTAATTAAGACACAGCACCAAAAGAGGTAAGTGGGAATTAGTTGGACGTGTACCAGCTTCAATTCAAGAGCTTGCATCACGCTTTGGCGTCTGCGACAGGACATGCAGGACGTAACGGATACGTATAATAACGGAAAGTAGTGAGACACTCGTATCGTTATCTTCACGCACTTTAAATTTTTACTCCGCACCAATGCTGCAAAGTTCGCAGCTTCGCATGCTTATAAGACGTGATACGATTAGCGCCCGTCATACAGGACTTCCATAACACGGCCAGTGTTACCGAAGTCCATCATCCATCATCTCGTAAACATCACGCTAACTACGTATTAAAGCGTCGTTATTCGGCGCATAGAAACGCGCGATTTTAATGCTCTCAATGAACACCCTACACGTTCTTGACTATGTGTTAGGCCAGCACATAAGAATAAAACATCCTATCCTATCAAGCTAACTCAGATTTTCTGCCAGTGTTTCCTGTCACAAATACATCAAGGGAAACACTCGCATAATGTGGCCGTTCTGTGTGAAAATCACCTGAAAGCGTCGAGCTGCTACCCGATATTGGTCGTAAAACATTATTGTAGTTCTGTTTTTCAAGTCTGCACAATTTGCTTGCTGAAAAAAAGTCATGATATTGCGAGAGAACGCCTTCCCACGCTCTTTCAGATCATGAAACCCCGTGTAACCCCATTTGTTTCGCGTTGGTCGCCTCTCTTTCAAGCGGCTGAACCGCAATTCAAATTCAACTCCTGTTCACCGCAAACGCTGTCTTCTGTTCGTTCGACGCGGCCTTCGACCTCGTCCCCCATTTGCATCTGCGTATCAGCACCTCGGGAGAAAACATCACACGCAGTGACGCCCGGTGGAAGTCTCTGTCCTCATTCTAGACAGTTCGCACGACAACACACCTAAAGGAGTTGTGCCCGTCATTCTTTTTCCTTTTTCTACAGTCCCCGCCGCTCACACATTTCAAGCTTAGGCCTACTAGCCGTCGTGATTTTGATATCTACTGCGAAATGCGCAACCAAATCGACGCTGTCACTCGACGTTTCGCCGTCCCGACGCGTCCCGACGCGTCCCGACGTTTCGCCGCGGGCTCGTGACATCAACTGAGTTGCGCACAGCGACTCTTGTCTCAACCTCCGCGGCACATAAGCGTCGTTCCCTTGGAACCATTGTCGATGGGGCCTGCGCGTAACAGCTGCGACGGCGCCGAGATATTTCGCTCGGTTGCCCGTATACCTTTGATTTGTTTCTATGCCCGATTCTACAGAGAACAAGGGGCTCGCTCGATCAGTGCCTTATGACAAGCATGTCATCAGGCACGCAACACGGAGTTAGGTTCAGTCACCACTCGTTGAAAAATAAAAGGAAGCAAAATACGAGCGAGTGAATGGTTAGAAATGTCGGCGTTCAACCGTCAATCTGCGACTTGATAGCAGCAATCAAACGCAGTACTCTTCATCCTCGGTTTATAGGACAAAGCGCGCCGCACGCAATCGTAAAACAAGGAGACAAGATTCAGAATGAAGCGCAGATGCTTCCTGTCGATAGGCCTCCTAAGTGCAATACCTGGTCTCTGCGCCCGAGATGTCCCAATGCCCCGAGAAAGCATGCAAAACCATTGGCTGCGGTGGCGTACAGAGTGAATCTCTCACAGGCATGCTCCGAAAATTGCGCGAACATCTCCAAGGTTGATCACCTTTGAAGAGCTTCGCCTCAAGTCGATTTGACAGGTTGCAGCCGTGGCCGCGAATGAGCTCGCGGCCCTATACCGACTACTTCGCAACGAACAAAGCGCGAAAAATCAACCGAGAACAGATTGGTCCTGGTTAAGACATTTCCTGTCACGGTGAGTCAATTTCAAACGGTACACCATCGAGGAGGAACATTACACCGACGCTTTCCTAGCACTGTTGCCAATAGTTGTGCTTCGTCATTTTAGCCGTCTGTGAGTGCCGGCTGCTATTTTTGATTAGTCATGTTTAGTGGATGATGAGCGATATTACATGAAACCACAACAATACCGTCAATTTGACGAAGCTGCCTGCCAATGCTTAGAAGGGAGATGAATGACAAATCGGACTGCAGCCCCTGCTCATTGATGTCCCTGATGGACTACTTTCATTCTGTTTTATTTCCGTTTTAGAACACGTTGAAATTGAGTTGCCGAGGTGCGACTTTCAAAACCAGTCCGTGAGGAACAGTCTAAAACCGAACGAAGCTGTCTGTGACCGTTCGTCAGTTGTTCACCACAATTTGTGTCTAGCGTTGTGCTGACCCTTGCACGTTTCACTCAGTGGGACTCAGGAAGTTCTCTTGTGTCTTTCTTGCGCACACAACGCCCCCTTGTGCTGAAACGTGCCAATCAACCTGGTCTCCCTCTCTTAACTCCCAGTTACCGTATCGCTCCCAAACGCGCACGCGCGCCGAATTACGATTGCGCAGCACCCTGCACTTTCGTGTCGAGGCGAGGTATTGGACGTCTCAACTTGTCAACTCGAGCGTCATTATATATCAGGGCAGTGGAGAACAGCCCGGAACCGTGTGACACTACACGTACTCTCTTTCCTTCCACCGAATCGGGCTTCTCACAGTTGCCTCATGAAAGCAACAGCTGATGAGAGAAGAGCTGAAAAGAGCCAAGAGAAACGACAGGCAGAGATGGGGGCTTCTCTCTCACATTAACCTGTCCGAGCCATATAATTCTTTCTGACCACGGCGTTCGGTGGCAGCTCCAGGTATAGTGACAGGCCTCGGAGGAGAGAGACAGTAGTGGTCGTTGGTCTCTTCTTCCGGTAGTGACCGCCACTGGGGTGCGTTGTTTCCGGAAGCGCATATCCGGCGCATGTCGCTTGGTCGCACGCACGCGCGGCCGTGCGCCTTAACGGTACAGCCACGCAGCCACCCGCCCAGCCTACTTAGTTACACGCAGTACAGCCCAAATCTAAGCACGCGACGAACTGGCACACTGGTCCTCGCACATGCGACCGACCGAAAGTGTATACTGTCCATCGCGGTTATACATGGCACAACTATCCCGCGCCCGCAGAACGTTGAGGTGGGCGCACACTACCTGGAACTCGCGAAGCTGCTCGGCACTGACGCTCACAGCTCATTGTATAGATGAAGACGTCAGCGCGGTTCAAAGAAGGCCCGATGCGGCAGCGGAAGGACGCGACGTGTGAATAGCGCCGCTCTCCTGATTTGGTGACGAGACCAGCTCGGGACAGACCTGGCTTTCCAATACACTGCACGCAACTGCGACTACGCGACAGCGTTGTGCGTGTGTGTGTGGCCGGGCGCGCGTTCTGCGGGCCTTATCGGCAATCTCGCACGGAAGGTCTCCCCTTCCGGCTGCAGCGGCACCGGATTGAATCACAACAGGCCCCCTCCGCGCTCGCGCGCGCGCGACCCGGCTCGCTTTTCGGTGCCAGACCGGTCTGCCGCTTGAAGCGTCCACCAAGCAGTGCCCCTCCGTGTATATGTATGGGCGCGCGCAGCTGTCCCGATGCGCGCCGCACTCCTTCTCGGTGTCCTCCGAGCCCCGTTGGGTCACTGGCGAACGCCGCTTCTCTGGCTTCTCTGTCGAAGCTGCTGCGGTGAGGGCCGGGATTAATTGTGCTATCGGTGGCCGTGGCGCCGTCTGTTTTTAGAACTCGGTCGGCGAAGACACGGACCAATTGAAGGAGAAAGGAGATCGGCCAGCAGCACCTGCTCAAAGGGGAAAAAACGCCCAGGTGTGGGGCAGTTCGCATCGAGAGAGCGAGAGTTTTGAGTCCACGCTCTATTACTACAGCAGTTGCACTCTACAGCTCTGCGGCCGTGGCGGTCTGCATCTGAGCTTGATAAGGTCGAGAGTACGATGTCGGCCTGTGCGGCCGCTTTCTCACAGAGAGTGGTGAGGAATGCGCCGTAAAGGTTTAACATCAGGCAGTAAAAATTAACCCACATACCTCCACTATGGCGTACGTCATATGCCCCAATGCACAGCTGTGCAATGTAAAACCCAGTTCTGAACGAACCCAAGTCTATATATAATCTTCGGCGTCGGCGCATATATCATCAGCCCGAAAGCACGCCAGAAAAGATAGTCTTATCAAAGAGCTCCGTATATAGTCGCATTTGTCCTATACACCCCATAATTTATCCTATCCGATTCCCTCTCTATCCCCGATCGCGTCTCCCGTAACCTCGGTATTTTAGTTACCCACTCTGCGAATTACGAATGAAGCCGAAGTACAGTTACTCCTCCCAATGTCACCTCCTCAGTTGTTGAAGCCAGAGTATTCTGTTCCCTCGTTTTAACGTTCAGCATGTCACTTTCATTGCCATCGTGTACTATATATACCAGATTTTTCTTCGAGCTTGCTCTGTTATCCTTCAGTTTCCTGCATGCTTGAAAATATTAAGACCTTCCGATCGTCTCCTTGGACCTCTTGGAAGGTAAACGACGTCCGTCGTCGGCCAGACGGGTCAGGAAACTTTAGCCCCGTCATTCGTCAAATAGGAAATGATAATCTATGACTCCGCGCAACCTACCAAGCGCGCGGTGCGCTGGAAAGTTCGGAAACAAAATGCATGAGTTCGTAGACTATGCGTTCAATGTACCCTCAAACACAGCACGCGGGATATTCAGCATTTTTCGTCTCGTGAGATACGCGGGCCGCCATAAACGCGAAGCAAACCTGTGACCTCAAAATCACTCCAGCAGGTGGCATTCCGCGGGAAGGCTATCGGACGAATGATGCGAGGGTGTAGTCAACTTTTGTGAAAGGACGCCTGTGGGTGCTGCTATCTTCTAGAACGAAGGAATGGTAATTTTTTGTTGTCGTTGCTGTTAAAAGAAATGAATCTTGTAAAACATGTATACCTACATTTCCTTGATCACAGCTTATTTGGCAGCCATTCGATTCTGCGGGGGGTCAGGTTGGCGCGAGATATTTGTAATTGCCGATACCTGCGAGCAGTCTCTCCTCTCCACTCGATTCACTTATGCTGGCGATCATAATGACTTAATGGCGATGATGATGATAACGAGCTGGCGTTCATCCTTGTAACGCACGATGAGCATTCTCGCTTTAAATATGTTCAAATAAAGATAGTTCAATTCATGCACGTTGCTTTTTGATGACATTGCTTACATCCCTTCCCTCGCTGCAAAAAACTGTCCTTCAGCAAAGTAACAGTCATGGTTACTCATCCTTATGATATTATAGGCTTTCCTCGGCGTGGCCTCTGCTTGTTATTTGCTGACCTCCATGCTGATCTGATAGACTAAACATAGTTTTTCGCCAACATGCCTACCGCGTGCGTGAATGACAGCGACCGCTCGCGTCGCACGAGCCTCATTGCTAATTGCAACACGATCGAAGAACGCGGAACATATAAGTGCAATTAGGCAGCGGATGATTTTATCTAGCAAGCGTGGAACAATATAAAACGCGGATCTCCCACTTTCCTATTAGGTGAGAAATCTGCGGCCTACATCTGGGATGTCGTCCCTTTTTGGTGCCGCTCCTATATTAATGGACGTTGCACTTATCCCAACCCTCCGGGCCTGTATATCGCTACACGTGTTGCAACCCTACACTATATATTCTCTGCAGCAAGCGCAAATTACATTATATATAAAAAGAAGGAAAGAAGTGGGCTCAATAAACGTTGGTACTTCAGTATTGCTCGAACCGCAGCTTTCTCAAGGAAGATCCGGCTTTGACATCTGAGCACTCGTAAGTGCGTTAAGAATTTCGCGCCAATCGGAAAACAATCTACGCGGCGCTTACCGGCGGAGAATTTCCAGCAGTGCAAGCTTCCTTCCACCACCACCTATAGCCTTTCATATACAGAAAAAGTAAGAGCACTCCGGAAAACGTTCGTGATTGATGGTTCAAGTGTTACGGGAGCTCAGAACGTACACTGCGCTGTGCAACTTGGCAGCCCTTCGCAGAACGCTTACCGTTCCAGTGAAGCTTGTGCAAATTGCGTGTGCTCTGGCGGATGTTGTTAGCCTCGACGCAAATGGAACGCTGGCTGAAGCACGAACCCGTTCTGGATGCGCACCAAACTTTGACAGAGTGACGCTAGGTTACGCGCAATCGCAATACTGTATCTTGTTTTTGCGCGAGTGACTACCGCGTTGCTTGTCGTTGTTTGGAAAGCCTATTTTGCGTGCGGTAGGTGCTCAGTGCTACGACGCTCACCTGCATAGATTTCCTGTGGCCTGGGCGTGTGTTCGCCGACGCTGTGTGGAGCTGCCCTGTTAACCTCCTCCAGCTTTACCTGTCTTCTAATTTTTCTGCATGATGTAAATTGATGTGTGAAATGTAATATCCTGTACAAAGAAAGGTCTGAATAACAGTGTAGAAAAACAACGACAGGGTGATAAAGTGCCGCGCCTATGCAGTTTACAAAGAGAACGAGGGTATCATAACTATGCTCCAAGAATACCTTCGAGGAACAAATTTTCGTTTCTCTAATGGTATGTCTTTCTATAGGAATTCATATTTCGAATCGCAACTCACCAGTTAACGACGTCCCAATGGCAATGGTAAGGAAATAATAGCGTGCAAATTGAGCATGTGTTCACTGAATTAAGTGTTGAATTGAATATGTTGACCGAATCAATTCAGGAAATGTTTTCTATTAAACATTACAGCTGGACTCTATAGAGTCAAGTAGTAGCCATCAGCCAGGCTTGTGTGCATAGAACAGCACAAGCACCGGACAATGCGTGCTTGTCCCCTTTACGAGAACGCGCTAACTGCAAAACAGAATAAAACTGCGTCACTTTATTTCACATAGCGTAACCTCGTTGGGATGTAAGAGGGAGTTTAAAGATCAAATAGAGAATAGGATATGAGACGAGACGAGAGGAGACCTGAGGGAATTAAGTTAATCAAAAGAAACTCTGTTACTCCAGCCTTCGCGGTGAAAACTGTCGAGAAAAATGGCGGGCAGAAACGAGTACACAAGTAGAAGGTTATAGTAAGTTAAGCAGAAAAACTTATCGGGGATTAGCTAACATCCGTCATTCGAGGAAGTCCTCGCTGCATGGTTACAAGCGGTCACCGTCGAACCGAGCCACAGAGACGAAGACACCACGAGAACTGCTTCCCTCTGCATTGCTTTGCGGTTTAACCGCCTCGTCGCTGGCTACTCTTCTTTTTTTTTTTTCGCTTTCAGTTCTGGTCTCAGCTTCTGTGTAGCTGCAGTAAAGCAAGACCGTGGTAAAGAGCGAGACGGAAATGTCAAGCAGCACTAGACTGCTATACACTGGAGGCCGGAGATGTAAAAGCTGTTTACGTATGATCCAGTTTTAGGAAACGACATTCATAACGCATACACGGCATCTGTTCGAGTGTGACACACTTAAGATACTTTCCGATCTCGTTAAGCTCGCCGCAATCAAGCGAGAAAGCAAACAGGCAAGCGTTAAAAATTGCCCTTTCTCCAACCGTACATACTTCTCGCCGAAGAGGCGCGGCACCGTACGCGCAGGTTGGTCGCACGGCCAACATCAAAGTGGATCCGCCGACGGCCTCTATGTAGACGCTCGTACCGGAAGTCTTCGCTCCTCCGCGCAGTGTTTGCGATGATGTGCACTACGCGCCGGTCAGCCGCGCCGCTGCCTGGAGTTCCGCTTCGGTGGCCGCACTTTTTTCACCATGCCAGGCTCGTGGGGCGAAGCGCGGTTTCGTTGGTTTCGTGTTCAGCGGCGGGTTCGCGCGCGCTCGATGCGTGTTCCACTTCCTGCAGCTTTGTCGTAGTCAAATTTCTGCAGTAGTTGTACGTCCCTGTGTCAGCCCTTTAACGTAGACTATTTACGTCCCTTCGGCGCGTAGTTTATCGACATGGAAAACAGACAGCTGCATCGAGGTGCTCTCGGAAAAAAAAAAAAAAGAAGAAATTTGCGCCATGAGAAAACCGAAAATAGCTATGAGTGATCCCTTTTCATCTCTCTTCATCTCTCTTTTTCTGATGTTTAGCACGCTCTCTAAATACTCTTTCTTTATTTATTTGTACTTTTCTTTAAGCCAACAGTGCTATCCGCAATGTTATTGCGGATACGACGAGGTGCTTAAGTTAAATCTGCGCACGAACGTGTTTAGCGGGTTTCGAAGGCTATCTCCTGAGTTATTGAACTCGACGACATGACTGAATGTCAACCTTCCTCCGATACAGTTGTGACCTTGGATGTGGATGAATCAGTAAAATGCTCGCTTTAGGGGAAAAATAGACTGCGAGGAAGCGATCCCTGTAAATAAACATTCAGTCTGTTTCTTTCCCCGGCGGCGATTATACGCAGTAACGCCGAATTCTTTTCGCTCCAATAACAAATTTATACAAACCTTCAGCACGTCGTTTTCTTTTTTAAAAAATTTTACTGCCCACTGTCTTTAGGCGTTCGTCACCAATAAGAATCTTGTCTTGTTCAGAAAAAAAAAGTGATGTCCAAGAAACAACAAGAATTTGCCTGTTAATATGGCGATTTTTTTTAGAACTTATAGGAGTAATACAGCGGCAATGAGAAGGGCTCGGAAGATCTGGAAGCACCATGCGGCTGCTGTAGCTTTAAATAAATCGAAGCTACGTGCGAACTTGTGAGCCTATGCGTAGGTGCACGACAAGTGCGTTCCACTGGCAACGTCAGAGTCCGTTTTTCGTGTTTACCATTCCTTGCTCTACAAATTGCGTGGTGGGTCTGACATTTAATTGCATCGACGTATAATAAGCTTACGTTATTGGTCAGCTTATGAGATAGGTTTCCTAGGTAGGAAAGCATTTGACCCAATATACAAGGATGGCTGATTCGTCTGATTAGTTCTGTCGTTGGTGTTTCTCCGCGATAACGTGTCTCGTTCTTGCTCAAGAATGTGAGAAAGCACCACGTACGTTTTGAAGGGCGTAATCGCAAGTTTTTGCCGCAACACATCGCGCTGAAACCAGCAAAACCAACAGAGAGAGAGAAAGGCAAATGAAAGACAAGGAGGTTAACCAGAGATTATCTCCGGTTGGCTACCCTGTGCTGGGGGAGGGTCAAAATGATGCGATAGGTGAGAGAGAAAAGAAAAAAAAATCCCAGCACACACACACACACACACACACACGAACTGCTTCTGTGTGTGAGCACTGTCACACAGTCTGCGAAGGCGTTCCTAGTGTTACGCAGTGTCACCGTCGAATCCTACGTCACACAGTGTACAGTCATAATTTGTCAGAAAGTCCCGTGTCTTAACACCAACAAAGCCACTAAACATTTCTTACGCACTTAAGCATATTGTGCTTCGTATCCAAGAAAACAAAATTAGAACGGAAAGAATGTAGCGAAAATGCACACGTGGCTCTGGATGTAATAGCAGGCGACGCTCTCTTTTATATGAGATAGCTAAATCCCTTTATTCAGTCTCTGCTCTTCGTAGCCAAGGCAGGAGCTCAGTATGTCTGTCTTGCCGACATGCGAACCCCGCAACCCTTGTTTTTCTTCAAAAGCAAAGCACCTTCTGCTGAGCCTTGGTACAAGAAAAAGACCGGAAGCACTAGTGTGTGCCACCCAGATACGCGCTGACGTTTCCAGAAAGGCGTTGCGTAATTCGGATGGTCGGCTCGTACCGTTTTCTCTCAGTAGTAGTGCAACAACACATAGCTGGGGCGTTCGAAAAGAACCTCCGCGTCAGCGCAGAGAACATACGAGTCGATAAGCTGCAATCGGCGTTCAGCGTGCGCCCACGTAATTTCCGTTGCTGTGCTGCCTCACCGGCACGTTGCATACATAATGATCTGGAAGTGCAGGAAGTTTGACACACACTGACCCACAGGCATCGCGCGTCGCCTCCTATGTCGTCATCGTCGTTCCCCTTACCTCTCATTCTCCCATCGATCGGGTGAACGAAGTCAGTTAAGTGAGCTAACCACTTCCCCGTGCGCCTCCATCGCATCGACCAGTCCAGCGCTCGTGGCTGCTGTGTACGACGCTTTGTTTAGGGATGCACCCATTGTTCGGGACAATGTCGACAGTCGTTCGCATCAGCTCAGACATAGCACGCGGTGCTATGCCACCGCCTCGTGCGATTGTGTAATGAAATGCGATCCCGCTCAACGATGCGATCCGATACATAACGCGAAGGTCAAAGTGGCACCGAAAGTGGCCAATGTAAAGGAGGAATACGGTTGCCGAAACCTCTTGCGTGTTGTCATTGAAATGGCATTGCCGACGCAGGCGGGCCTGGTGTACGATGTTGAACTTACACTTGGCTTGCCGCGGCGCCTCCACGTTTCAACGAAAACAGGTTGCAGGTGAAAACCGACAAAACAATGCGACAACTTAGGCGTCTTTTAATTTTCTTATATCCCATGTAGAAGGCGTGAATGTATTGAACCACGGAGCGATTTCCCGGAAACCCGTGTTAAGCTATTTCTGACACAAATATAAGCTTCATACTTTGTTTTTTCTTGTGTGTGTGTGTTTTTTTTTTCTCACAATTTCAACATGTCGGTATGTAGTATGTGTGTCTGAGAGAGAATTTACACAAGAAAGAAAGACAAGAAAGCTTGCCAAAATGTATTCTAATACTTTATCCTAGACAGACTAACCATGAAAAAGGGGGAAAACGACGAGCGGATAAAAAAACTATATTGAGTAAATCCACACACACACACAGAGATGAGCATTCATATTTCAGGGGGTCGTGCAGTCTAGTAACCATTCAGAAACTTCGCAGCTTTAGACTTCTGACTAATCGAGGGCAGTGTTCAAGGTATGAATATGTTTTGTTCCTTGATTTCGTAAATGCTGTGGCCTAGGCAGGCCGTCCTGCGAACGATACGAAGGTGTAAAACACCCAAAATTGTTTTCAAGAGGCCATATTGGTTCAACATGTCGGCCGTACAAACAGGTTCAGTGTTTTTTCTCATTTTGCTCAGGGTCGTAACTAACTGCTGCAGTTTCCTCCATACTAACATCAATGCATGTATACGTCTCTTCTACGGTCTCCGACCGCCCGGTACGAGATAAGACCATGGTGCTGGAAGCATTTGCAGCTTCGTCGCAACCGCAATAGCCTTCTCTCGACACTGTCAATCGCTCCCATCTGTAAAGGCGCGATCCACGGCCACCCACAAACAACACAGTAATGTTGCTACTCTGCGTAAATACTAGAGTGCAAAGCGCAGCAGAATTCACGGCGGAAGGTCGAGTGATTGCAAACGAGTGTCGGCAAAGCTCGGTGAATTACGTTCATGCAACGTAGTGAACAGAGCGTGTAACCGAAGCTGCTATTCAGCAACTGCTTTAGACAAGGTAAAGGCGATTCTGGAAAGGAGAGGTGAAGCCTTTTTTTTTTTTTCATGTACGGGGCGGAGCAGTTCTGTCGGCGATGTGGCGATGTTGTAACCGACAACACCGCAATGGTCCAACAATTTATCACCAAACGTATGACGCCAAGCTTATTCTCGTCGACAACGTGGCGCTTATACTTTTCGAAAACCGGCAACTTGCGAGAACCATGATGTAGAGTTGAGTGGGATGTACTTTGTAGAGTTTTAAGGGCACATACTGTTGATCGACTTAATATTACATTGTGAAATCTTGATTTCTTTATTGTACGTGTTAAACATTTAAAGCTTTCGTTAAAAAAAAAGAAGAAGAAGGAGACAAGCGATTAGACTACGGGCGTTATTCGCTTTCTCTTTCGTTATTAGTTGCGCTCCTCCTAAGATCCCACCGAGTATAAAGCAGGAAAGAATTAATTTTAAGCTTAGCGCGTTTACCGAGTTTACCTTTTCCGGCTGAAACAGAGGAGGAAAGAGCCGCAATTATCTACATGCAAGCGGCTTCCTCATTACATGAGAACGTACTGGAAGAGCTTCAAAACGATAACCATCCTCACTTGGTGAAACAGATGGCAGATAAAGGCGAACGACGGGCACATCTTGAGGGCGCCGTTCGTCCGTATGCGCCCAATCAAGGTCGCGAAGGCGAAACAAAGCACGCTCCCACCGGTATTGAACCGGTTCCTCCATGCACCATCAGCGATCAACACCAGTGGCCAAGGTGCCGAGCAAGTCATCGGATGGTCGCCATCGTGTGAGCACGGGATAGAGAGTCTGAATGATTGTTCTTTGTTGTTTTCTTTTAATGATTGCGCGCCATGACAACAATGCTAGTGTCAAGGCCCGACCGGCGTTGTTTCCTTCAAGGTCTCCTCTTTGTGGTATTCGTGAGAGTGCGGTTTATTCGGCATTGCCCTGGCGGGGCTGTACCCCGCAAAGCAGTGTCATGCCTCCGCATTGCATGGAAAGGCAGTTCGGTGTGCTACAGAAAATTCCGCTCACGTTCTTACGAGAGACTGAATTAGCTGTCTCACGGTGACACATCTTCACGACATGGAAAGAGACCTCCAGGAGAAGCCATTGCTGGCCCAGTCTGCCAGGCTAACCCCGCCTTTGGCATCACCCCCATGCAGAGCAGTGTGGTGCTAAAGCTTCAGAAGGCACTGTCGGTGTTGTCATGATGCAGCAGACTGAGGAGTTCCGTTTCTGTGAAAACTTCGCCCACCTGGTGGTCAACTCGCTGCCACAATGATGGCACAGCTTCTACAAGGCGAAATATTTTGGCGACGCGTATTGTCTGCGCTCCGCTTATTTTGAGCGGCACGATGGTGGATAGATTGTTTTGATAAATTGCGCAACGATATATGTACGCAAGAGAGAGAGAGGGGGAGCGAGAGGGAGGGAGGGGGTATAGTACAAGGGAGAAAGGCAAGAAAGTCTGCCGTAATTCATAACAAGAACAATCATGACATCACTTGCTGAAACGCAATATTCGACACAACGCGACGAAAGTGGCATTTTTTATTGTCGTCGTTGTATATATTCTGTTTCGCTCTCAATGCAAGCACATTTCGATCTCATCTCGAGTGACAAAACAAACCTCATCGTCGTTTCGCTCGCACATACGCCTCTAACTGCGCTCCCGCTTTCGCCTCTTCCAGCGTCCAGCGTCCTCCAGTTACACACGGTGCCCGAAAGGAAGGCAATCAATTTCAATCTTTTTGTTTCTGCTTGGTCTTTAGATCGCGACGACGAACCCCGTCCACCGCGCCTTTGTGAGCCGCCTTACTCCCATCTCTCCGTTGCTAACTCGCTGCAGACACACTTTCCCTCTCACTGGCTCGCTCTCCCTCTTTCGGCCCATCCTCGTTCCCGGCCACGATCGCTCTGCCCTGATCCGGCCGCTCCGGTAGAAGAAAGGCGAAGGGACCGGGCGGGAAGGGGGGCGGCCATCCAGCGAGGGTGCGCGCAATGAAGTGGGTTAAGTGCTCTCCGGTGATCGCGCCTTCGGCCTTGCAAGGTCTTCCTTGCCGTCGCTGGCAGCGGCCGGGCGGCGAGAACAATCGGGCGCGCTGCCGACTGCAGCTCCCGCTGAGGCACCCGCGCAGAGGAGGAACGGCGCGCTCTTCGGCGTGATGCGCCGCGCCAGACGCCTGCCGGCCTGGGAGAGGTGTGTTCTTGCCGGCCCTTTTTTTGCTGTTTCGGTTCTTGATGTTGTTTCCTCGGCTGACGGCTGGAGCACCCTCTATCGATGATACGTGCAGTTCTCTTGCACAGACTCGGGTTGTACGCAAGCGGACCGACGGTCGCGACGGATGAATTCGAAAGTCAAGGCAAGTCGGCTGATCTCGTGAGCAGGCGCTCACGGTCGTCGCTGAGACCTGTAGTGGAGTCTGGGCCACTGGTTTGTGGTTTTGGTCTGTCCGGCGTTGCTTGAATGACGCAGCTTGCGGAAATGCTTCGCCGCGTGGAGGTACTCTTGCTGGCGTGGGCGCATGTCCCTATTGGTAAAGATGAGAAAGAAATTTATTTTTAATGTTGAAAAATAGAAAAGCGAAAGAAAGAGTTCAGTAAATTGGCAACTCAGCATGGAGAGAAGCTACTTCATTCGTAATTACAAAGAAAGAAGTTGGAGAGCAGGGGGCTTAAAGAGCAGAGAGCAATTACTCGCTTTCAAAAGTCAAGGCAGCTTGTGGCGCTCGTGGTGACAAGTGCAAAATACGTGTTTATCTAAGATCCGTTCTGCTGCGCTTCCTGCTGTGTTTTATATTGTTTTAGGTGACCTCAGCCGATTATCCTGATAACCAAGAAATGAAAAACGAAAGACAATCCCGCGCATATGTGAAAAAAAAAAGCAAACCTTTCTTTCATGTTTACTTAAATGTTTTCCCTTCTCATTCGTCACTTCTATGCAGCTCAACTCATGTTGGTCAGTGCACGTTCTGATCCTTTTATTTATTTATTTATTTATTTATTTATTTATTTATTTATTTATTTATTTATGATACCCTCAGCGGCTTCATTATAAATCATTATACAGAGAAGGGGCCACAAAGAGATGATACAAGCGCAAAACACATTATTACACGATGCATATAGGTACAAAATGACTTGTTCAGCAACGTTGCTAGAAAATTGGAAAAAGAACACGAAGCAGCTACAATGATAACAAAGGCAAATGCAAACACAGTAATGCAGAAAATGAATAATAAAAACACATATGTCCAGCAAATATTGTTACAGAAGCGAGCAAACAAAAGCATGTAGTAGAAGTTATTGAAGAAACTTGCCTCGCATCCTACACCCGGCGGAGTTGCGATCACAGAAGGGTAAAAGTGACGAGAGAAGACAAGGTTAGTGAGAGTTCGACGCAGGGGAGCCACGAGGCGCTTGCATACCCTTAATCGCGGTGGCTGCGTAATTGTATGCAACGCGCGCTTGCAAGGCACGAGCGAAACGTGACTCCAGCCTTGTTTGAACGAGCTCGGTCGTCGAAAGCCGGCGCTCGTGATGCGTGGGCATCGTCATCCCGGGCCGCGCAAGCAAGAAACGCACACCGCGGAAAGACGGAAAGGTAATGACGCCCACGACACGTTGCTTGAATCCTGAGCGGCTCCACTAAGCAGCTCTATAGCAGAGAAAAAAACACACCAATGCCAACGTGAAGTATCATACTTCTCGTGAGAACTCTTATAACACCTAGCAGAAGCAGCAAGAAACGAGCTCAGGAAATTTTAGGAAGCATATATTCTGGATTGGTATAACTGGCTCGAGCAAGTGGGACGCAGATGATCACGATAGAAGGATGCGGAAATAGACAACAAGAGTGAAAGACGCTTGTGGTAATTATCCGTATAGATCACTCTTTTTTTTTTTTTTCTTGACAAGTGTCTTCAATAGTTCGATGTACTTGTTTCTGTATCTTGATCACGACAATCAAAAGCAAACAGAAGGCAAAGAAAGTTTGTTTGAGAAGTAAGCTCAATATTATGGGCACAAGTTGGTGCACAGAATCATGCACAGCGAATAGCTAGCCGAGAAGACAAGAAAGAAAAAAAAATCACTTAAATAAGAAGACGTCACCCCCGGATTTCGGATGATAATGACGAGTTAATTACGGCCTGAGTGCCACTCTGATTGGCTGTCTGACGTGTATTAACGACTGTAGCCAGGCGGTGACACTTAACGGCCGCGGCGCAACTTGCAATCGCAAACCTCGCGCCGGAGATATTCGAGAGCTTTAGATTAGGGGGACGCAAGCGTTGAGGCCTGCTAGCGCTTGGGTCCACGATACTGCGCATGCGCAGACTAACGTAAGGGTCTGCGCATGCGCAGTACTGTGGCCCCAAGGGCTAGGAGGCCACAACGCCTGCGTCCCCCTAATTTAAAACTCTCTATTGAAGGCGGTATCATGGCTAGCCGCACGGTGGGTGCCTAATGCGTTGTTTCACGGTGCGATGGTTTACCACGCATCAGGCACTCGCTTTAGTTGTGGATGTGGCGACGCTTTTTTATATATATAAATATATATACGGTCTGCAATCAATTCCGTAAGCGTAGCCACTTCCCACGTTCGCACGAAAGCAGGTAGCGTGGCAGAAGCAGTTATTTGCAGCAAGAACGAGAAAGTGGGACTATGACGGCAGGTGAACGCGTTTCTTTAGAGAGAGGCAGTTTCCAGATGTGTGTGCGTTTGTGCGTGTGTGTGTGGGGGGGGGGGGGGGGTTGAAGAGTATCCTTTTCCCGCAAGGCAGACGTCTGCTCCCCCGGCGTCCTCCGTGTACACCTTTTCATACTTGGAGAACAAACTCGACAGGCACAAACCCGGAAACGAAGGCACGTCTGCTCGGCTCCCGTGACGATCGCGAGGCGGGCACGAACGAGCGGCAGCGACCTGAACTAGTTCGCCATCGCCGGCTTCAGTCACCGCGAGTCGGGTCGGTCAGGCGGCTCAATCGCTTTATGCACACTAGGCCAGCGCGCGCGCGCCGCTGATGACAAACTCGAGGACCAAACGGCTCGAATCGGAGCCGCTCTTTATGGATCATTTCTTTTCCGATTGCATAGCTGTTGCGATTCTTCGTCAGATCGCCTACGTAACAGTGGGAGCGATCTCGCGCCAGCAATGTAATGATGTGCCTCCATAAAGAAGTACGCGAGGAACCCGGCGAGATTCCAGCCTCGCGCGTGCTCAATATTTCGAGCGCCCGCCTCGCCGACTTACGCCTCTTCAGAGGAGTTGCGGACGCGAAGGCCTTATTTATTTATTCCTTTTTCTTTATTTCTTTCTTCGTCTCCTCGTTTTTTCTTCTTCGCGCACATTCCACTTTCCAGGCAAGCTAGGGGAGAAAAAACGAAAGTCAGCTAGCAGACGTCGTCGTTGTGGCCAAACTGTGGCCTATATAAGAAGAGAAACGACTGAAGCGACACTGCACAGCGATTCGAAATGGCTGTTGTACTTGCCGAGTTGTCGAGGAACGTTTACGGGCACAAAACCCATATATCAGCACCGTTCCTCACCTTAATTTGTAAAGCGGCGTTGAAGGTGTATTCTGTTGCGTCATAGAAGACAGAGTGCCACCACCCGCAGGTCTTATGAATTGGGAGGATACGACATGCACCAACAACAAAAGCTTTAACGCAAGACGAAAAGCTCGGCAGGGTTGCTAGAAAAGGAATCGAATAAAAATCGCGCAAGAAAAATAACAGAGTACAAAGAGAACGTGTCTTATACAAAATGTGTGTGACTAGCTATTTCATGGCAGCTTCCCCAGCCTACATTATTCCCAACCGAAAATCTCGGTTTATTTCCAGAACTTTTCGCACTGTTAATAACGGCTCTTTTTAATGATATTATAGGCCGAAACATTGTATTTCAGGCGTTTATATTATTTTTCTATTCTCATTGTTGTGCGCCCCAATTGCAAGTTCCGTTCGGCTAAATTCTACCGACTTTGTGCAGAGAATTCGGGAACCACGCACGCCATACATGCCCCATTTCACGCACAGACGGCAGGCGCTCAAACTCGACAGCGTTCGATTACGCCGGACAAGAAAAGAGGCGCATCATTATCTCCGGTTGGCCGGAAAAGAGCAGAGTCAGCTAAGGTATAGGGTGTAGTAGCGCAACCTTTATTCGGCCGTGGTCCGTAGGTCATTCTTTATCCCTGTGGCAGGATAAACGGAGGTCGCACAGGCAGAGGAGTATATACATTTGTAGATATCACGCATTACATTCGGTAAATCTAAACAAAAGGACTACTTAAATCAAATCAACAGAAACCCAACAAAAAAAAACGTAATTTTTATGGCGACTGTTGTAAGCATATAGTGAGAAGGTTGCCTTGAATAAGGAGCATAGCAGATGTAGTAGTATAGGAGTGCTGGTACCGCCAGCATCAATCATACTTTCTCTGAGCCCGATTCTTCGTCGGATTATTATTATTTTTTTAACTATGGACAAGCCTCATAGAACGAGGTGCCATCTTTGTTGATTTTACTTCAACATGTGCGCACGCTTTCTTAGGTCACGTTTGTGTCAGACCTGTAGATTGAGAGGCACAGTATTTGGTATGGAGCAGGCAGAGAGCAAGAAAGCTCGATCAACACTTCATTGAAATGCTGCGCCGCGCGAGTACCTATGCTTTTTTTCCCAGTCTCGCTTCAGAAACAGAGTCTGGCACAGCGCGTCGATAATCCCTCAATTCCGCTTGCCAAAAGAGTCAAGGCGACCGTCGCGATTGCAACTACTCCCCGGTGACCCGCAAGCCTTCTTCGTAAGCAACCCCGAGAAATGTATTCTTTTTTTTTTCTCTCAACTTGTCCATCTACCTACAAAAAAAAAAAAAGAGCCACATAATATTTTCTAGGCTGAGCGCACAAATTGCCTCCTGCCGACGCGACCGCATTCTGGCGGCAGCGTTGCTCAAGACTCGGCAGATTGAAACGGACTGACAACTATGTATAACATGCGCTATCCGCAGCTGGTTAATCTCCGCGCCGGCCGATCGGCAGCACCTTCTGACCGCGCTCCCGCCCGCTCTCATTGTGATCTCGTTGCTAGATAATTACGCTCGCCGCTTCCGCCCTTGTACACCTGTCCGTTCGTAATTACTCCTCATTGCCCCCCAGCTCGGTGTACGACGAGCCGCTCTCTCACCGTCACTTGCGACACCGCTAACCGTGCGCACAAGGAGGAATGCTCGTTTGAGATAATTAACCGTGAGCAATCTTGCGCCTTCACGGCGAAAGCTACGTCTTATACGGCGAGTTCCTCGGTTCATTGTTTCCGTCCTTGTGCGCGTGTGTACCTGCATCTATACGCATGTAGAGGATGACGTTATAGTAACGATTCAAATGATCAAGTTCAGCGTTACAAAACGGGCCATGTAGACTATGAGAGACGCCGTATGGCAGAAAATGATTCCGAAGTAATTTAGACAACATTTCGTTCTTTGACACGCGCCTAAATTCAAGTACACGAGTGTTTCGACCGCCGTTTTCAGAATTCGATGCCGTGACCCTGTTCTCGGGAGCACAGCGCAGCAGCCTCTAACGTGCGTGCGTGTCGGCGTGTATGGGTGGATGGTCAAGAGATAAGGCTAATGAATTCTGCATGTACATCATGCTAGAGACTCGTCTGCGATCCGCTGTACGCAGATACATTCTGGTGTACAGTTCTGAAACTATATGCATTACGATGAATTAGAGCTTGCGTTACGGCTAACGCGACGTTAAAGATGCCTCTCCCAGAAGGATGGAACACGATCTCCCAACGCGATCACCGAGTCGTTACGAGCCACGCCCACAACGTGCAACAACAATCGACTAAACTATACGATGGCAACAGCCTTGCACACTGCAGTATTGGCGCTTTGTTGTGAAACGACGAGCAACCAGCCCCGTTTTATTTTGTTTTACTGGCGTAAAATTTCTACAAGTGTTGATGCAAGAGAGTAAAATACCACGGCAGGCCCAACGTAACTGTTGGAATCAACGTTAAGCGAAAATTTCTCAAGACGTTTCAACTAAATACTTTTCAAAGAGACACATGACGTGTGCAATTTCGTTTTATTTCGCAATACGCGCAAGGAACTGTTCCCGTTCTTCTCCCATCAGAAGAGGCTTGTAATTTGGCTCCGCGATAACGCGCACTTTCGTGTTCTGCACACGAACGTGTTACGTTACGGCGAGCGGAGACCCACGCCGAGTTACGGCGACTTCGAGGATGACGTAGACCCTCGTCGGGGCGCGCGAACGCCCAACTGCAGGCATAAATAAAGTTGTCTCCAATCCAATCCAATCGTGTTCTGCACAGCGTATTGCAGCCTAGCGAATACGTGTCCGCTCGATAGGGTGGCCAGACACAGAGACACGCCACCGACGGGACCCACGTACGCGACCCTCGCAACCGAAGATTATACTGCCTTCGGGATGGGGGTCCAGTTATGATTACAGCATCCCCAGGACCAGCCCAGTTTTCAATACACCATCTCCGAGCTCGGTTTGGTTGCTCGGCGAGAAGAGAGAAAGAGAGTGATAGTGAAGAAGGCACCATTTTCTGCAACCCGGCGCGAAACCGAACGAGCAGACGCGCAAGAGCCTGAAAAATAAGGCATAGAAGGAGGAGGAGGAGGAGGAAATAAAGAGCGAAGGTAGGGATGTTAACCAGAAATGCGTCTGGTTGGCTACCCTACTCTGGGGGAAGGGATAGAGGGAACAGAAATTCATTGAAAGTTTTGCTCTATTGAAGGAAATATGCACTTGGAGGCGGATATTTGTTGCATTTAGGTGCCATTTGCTGTTTCATCGCGCAATTTCGTAAAATACGGAACCGGTCACTGGCGCACCTGTAGGGGTAGTACCGATTACTATGTAAAACCGATTCGCTATATGTGTGCGCCATTCTGCATGCGTGAGCTATTCGGCAGGACTGCAGCAACAGCGGTTAACAAGGTCCGGGAGCGTTCGCAAAGAAAGCTTCGCTTTAAAAAGAAAAACAAAAATAATCTGGGAACGCCGTCTGGGACACGGATGAAAATTGCCGCGACCACGATCTCACTTTACAAGTGGCTCAACGTGCCGTCGCTCGACGTCAGCAGCCGTCAGCGCTCGTCACTGGCGCGTCGCGTTCCGGAAGGCGAAGCTTACTTAATCGCCTGAGAAACGAGACGACGACGTCCCTTGTTGACGATGACGGCAAACAATCTTCGCGCCGCCCCGACTATGGTGGCTCTCAGCGGGTAATTAAGTTGCAAAACGTCGAACTCCTCCCAGTGCGCCACGCTCGAGATTTGCTTCGAGAGGCGCAGGCGGGCGTGGTGACGATCGGTTGTTCTGCGCTTCTACATCTTTGTATTCCGTCGGCGCGCTAGCGCTTCGATTTCGCAGTCACATGTGCGTTGCGCAACCTTCTAAGAACACGGGACAACTGATAACTCCATATAGGCCAGAGCAGCTGCTTGTCCGATATATGAATCCATATTCGAGGGTTGACGTTTTCCAGTGGTGTGCGCCTGCTGTTTGTAATCAGAATTAACGTGGGTACGAACCAAAACGCATTGTTCGCCTAGTCGAGTCGTCACGGCTTGCAGATAGCGCCAGAGAACAGGAAGGAAAAATGCGGAGACATCAAGGCGATCAAGATGGTGGTCGGCTTTGTGGTGTCCCCCTATTTGTCTCTCATGTCTCCTGGCGTATTTTGGTACAGGCGAAGGGCAGGAGAACACTCTGAAATTAGGTTCAATTCGAGAAAAGCAACTGCACCCGCAAAGTTAGTTGCTAGGTGACGCTATCACAGCAGTGTTTTTCATGAGCCTTCTGGCGTATACTCTAGTCGGCTCCGGAAACACATCGGAAGCAAGGTTACGACTTGCCCGGTCTGTTTTCGACGTCACGCATTGGCGCCCACTGAAACTGCCGTGCGTTAGTGCAGTGTCATCTATAGATAACAGAATACATGCGCGCCCTAAGCACAACACACTGTGGGAAGGTGTATGTTTGCATTTTAAAAAAAAAAAACTTGCTTCGAAAAAAAGGAAGCTATTGTGCTAAGCGCCTCCATCGCCACCCATTGAAAAGGAGGGGCGGTTGG
This sequence comes from Dermacentor andersoni, assembly GCF_023375885.2. Classification (NCBI taxonomy): domain Eukaryota; kingdom Metazoa; phylum Arthropoda; class Arachnida; order Ixodida; family Ixodidae; genus Dermacentor; species Dermacentor andersoni. Next base: position 91,785,195 of record NC_092817.1, on the reverse strand, counting down.
TCTCCCCATGTGACGTCACCGTTCAACGCTCGCAGGCTTCCTATTAGAGGGGTTAACTGTCAGGCTGCATGCACAGAGATGGCTCTTCAAATGTAGATAACTGCAAGAATTCATTCCTACAACGCGTACATATACAGGAATTTTGGGCATTGTCCTATCGGCCATTTGTCAAACTTCACCGCAATGCATCAGCCTAACACAATGGGCAGCATTTTAAAAACTAAATGGTAAATCAGAAGACCGACTGAATCCCAACAACTTTCATTTAGCAACGTAGAGAGCAACGTATATTTTATTAACATGTGTATTTATGGCACTTAGCCGTAACGTCCTTGCTGCGTTATAGTAGTGTTTCGGTCAGGATTTAAACACTGCTCAAACACAGCATAAAAGTTATGAATAAGTACCGTAAATGCACATGTTATTAGAGGAGGTTACCCTCGACGTTGCTAAGTGAAAGTTGTTGAAATTCAAGCCACCTTTTGAGGTATCATTTGTTAAAATGCTGCCCATTGAGTCACGTTGGTGCATTGCGGTGAAGTTCGACGGTAGGCCGCAAGGGCAATGTCCAATGTTCCTTGGTATGTTCATTATGAAAATTAGCTCAAGGGCAATAATTTTTCTCAGTACCCTCTTGACTTCCTGGCCTTATTCCGACAGGTGCAAAATGAAAGAAAGCTCATCTACTTAGATTAAAGTTTGTGTCTGCGAGCAGCCCTAACGATCGAAGTTATTTGGAGTCGAACACTGCAGATTGTCTTGCAGTTCAGGTCTTGATATTTTACGTTACACCTCATAAGTCTAATCAACCTTTTCAACGAAGTAAGTACATAGTACTCCAGTGTACGACTCCAGTGTACTCCAGTACTCCAGTGTACTCCATAGTACTCCAGTGTACTCCAGTGTACTCCAGTGTACTCCAGTGTACTCCAGTGTACGACATGCGAAAATCCGTACATGCTCGTACAGTATTTCTGACTTAAGTTGCGAGGACGACTGTGACGCAAGCAATTCGGTCACTGCCGTTGAAAGTTTCGAAACTGGCTGACTCGACACTGCGGTGGACAGAAGAGAACGCGACGGCTCATCTCGCGGGAGAAACGTATCGGCGTCCCGTGGGTTTGTGAATCAAAAATAGCCCGGCCTCGCCCGAGCCGCAGCAAGACTGGAAGAGAGCAACAGCAAAACACATCCTCGTTTGCTTTTTGCCTCTGCGCCACGTAAGAACAACGGCCCTGTGGCATGAGAGACGTATTGAATTAGGGCAAACAGACGAGACGGGTTCACGTTCTTTCCTCATACCGGGCACATCGCTTTGAGTTGAATGTCGGGCAACGACTTGCGCTGCGGAGGCGGTTGAAAAATATCCGCGCAAAGCTCTCGGCCGTGTCTCACTTGTTGTCACTGTTACGAGATAAGAGGGAAGGAGGAAAGTAAACCGACGTATACTGTTACTATTTATTTATAGCCAGTGCGAAGCGCTCGTGTTATGCTTCGGCCAATGAAGTCTGAAACGCTCGCTTATAAATGCGAATGCGAACAAAGCTTTCAAGCTAATCCTCTAGATACGGTTGCAGCAGGGCGCGCGAGATTTGGTCACAAAGTGACTCGCCATTTACGGGTGCACAGCAGGAGGCGTTTGCTCTGCTGATGCGCATACAGCTGTATGCAAGAACAAACGGCTTCGTTGGTTTATACCAAATACGTTAAAATTTCAGAGCTTTCGGGCGATTGGCACACGCGGTCTCGAACGTACAGATTACAAACAGAAGCTACCAATGCTGGCGAATTCGCATGCGGTAATCCAGTGGCTTGACTGATTGAAATTAGCTGGATCTGAAATAGTAAAAGAATACTCACTGACACGAAAACATGGCAACGCCCGTCGCAGCCTTAGCGTGTCATTTCGTACAGGCCCATATGTCTCCTTGTACATAATACAGCTCTCGTTTAGTGCCAACCTACATAACTTGCCGCGGCCACTTATCGCCATCAACATTTAGCTAAGCGATTTTTTTTTCCGTGGTGTCTTTGACACAGCCGTCCTATATGCTTCATTTCCTCTTGGTTCGTCAGAGGTGTCGTATACTGCCAAAGCAGTGATCGCACGGATCAAATCTTTGTGACGAATTTTCATCGTGGCGTAGCGTGGCTATCATCTGGTGCGAAATAAGCCGTAAGGTTGCTTCGACGCCGGTTGACGGACGCCACGCCGAAATTATGTCGGAAAAGCGCTCGATGTACTTGCCACTCATGAACCTCACTCGCTCGGATCTCTTGGATGCCTATGAGCATTCAAACACCCGTAATGTTTGCTCGAAGTCCTTCGAATCGGCCTCTTGCATTCATACGCAAGATTTGTTTTTCTTTTTGTTAAAGTTTTCCTTTTTCGAAAAAAAGATTCGTACCTTTGCACTCGATCTGTCGTTGTCGGCTCATTCAGTGTGCGCTCTTCGCTTTAACGAATACAAAAGTATACTCCAGTGAACCAACAAAATCCTGGTGACACAGTACTTTTTCAAGTCAGTTATTATTGGTCAACCGGTCTGCAATTAACCTGAAAAACCATCTTGCCTGTTGAGTTGGCACAGGTGCATGGTCAAAGCAGCACCTCAGTATTTACCCTTTCCCTTCCCCCAGTGTAGGGTAGCAAACAGGACGCTTGTCTGGTTGACCTCCCTGCCTTTCTTTTCCTTGCTTTCTCTCTTATGTGGACAAAGAGCACATTTTTCCACTTTGTTCAGGTAGAAGCGTGTTTTTGTTTGCCCAAGCACGTAATACAGATTTAACATCACATGGCGGTTTGTTGCCTTCACTTTTCACCCTTGATTTCCGCGTCACCTTGTGGCATTTGAAATGCACTACGTACTCATTTGTCGGTGGCGGTTCAGCGGTATTCGTCTCGCACAAGGTATCGATTTTCTCTAAAACTGATGGCGAAAAACTATTTACTAAATGCCAGACAAACAGCGCATGCCACCTGCATCTAGTTTTACGGTACATCTGAATATTTTACCTTATCTTTCATGGCATTATTTTGAAAATGATGAAAGCTCATGACCACTACGGTGGATCGACGTTGTGTGGGACGAAAGTATAGCTCTCTCACTCGTTCTTGTTCGCAGAAAACAACAACGCAGAGAGAGAGGGAGGGATATAGAAAGGAAGAACAGGAAGGTAAACAATGACTGCTCGACTTGGCTACAAACTACGTTTAGAAAAGCGGGATAATGGGCAGGAAAAACTAAAAGGGGGCGCTGTCACTTGCATGGACACAAGTAAAGCTGTCTAGGCTGCTTTAATTTAAAACCGCAGCCGGCGTCCTTGTAATGTTTTGCGTCCTTAGTGTATGGCAACATTGACTCAAAATTTTGCTCTGATCCTTCGTCAGACCGACTTCAGTTCGCAGAAAACAACAAGGCAGAGAGAGAGGGAGGGATATAGAAAGGAAGAACAGGAAGGTAAACAATGGCTGATCGACTTGGCTACAAACTACGTTTAGAAAAGCGGGATAATGGGCAGGAAAAACTAAAAGGGGGCGCTGTCACTTGCATGGACACAAGTAAAGCTGTCTAAGCTGTTTTAATTTAAAACCGCAGCCGGAGTCTTTGTAATTTTTTGCGTCCTTAGTGTATGGCAACATTGACTCAAAATTTTGCTCTGATCCTTCGTCAGACCGACTTCAGCGCGAAGGCCAAGCCTTGATCGTCAAGTAAACGGATAGCTGCTGAAATCTTGTTTCAATGTGTTTTCTTCGCGTAGCGGCCGACGTTGCAATCAGTGCCGTCGACAACGACCAACCAGAGGAGGCGCAGTATAGCTTGCCTCGTATCAAGGGGAGAGACCAAGTAACAACTTACACTTACAAAGGTGCGGTCGACGGAGCGTAAATGATGGTTAGTGAAACTTGAGAAATTATACTGCCGCAGCGCGATGCCACTTTGTCGACGCCTTAGATCGCGAGAATGATTTGCGTTTCGCGACGGAATCGAAGCGAGAACGCAGACGCCACGACGGTAGGGGACAAAGTTTCGATCGTACGCAGCTGGACCGTGAAGCTGCGTATTGAAACAGCGCGTAACATTCGCTATAGAAAACGCAGTGGTGCCCGGTCGTCGTCGTTGTTGCTTCATTCGCCCACCCGGGTAACAGACGCTGCCTACGCTCTCACGGCGCGTTCAAAGGTGCTGTCACGAGTTTGACAGCGCGTGTCAGGTGCCTGGGCGCGGCGAGTATCTCAAGAGCAAGCGGGCACTTCTCTCCCCTGCAAAGCTGCGGCCTCCTCTCCCTACATCCACAGCACGCCTGGCGTGCAGGGAGACGCTTATCAGCGTGCTGTCGCTATCGCGTTAATAGTAGGTTTGGGCGAGTATACGAAAATTTCAATGCGGACCTTCTCTTTTGATTCGAAGTTATCGGCTTGAGAAAATAAATTCGGTTGATTTTTTTTTTATTTTCGGTTACAATATACGGAATTATTGCGACTAATTCACGATCGACCTTCCAAGGTAAAGAACCTACGCGTCTCTTCCATGGGGCGCTTCAAGCACCCGTTGTTAGCCAACCAGCAGCTATGGTTACTCTTCAAATCTTGCTTATCTGTAAGCCGACAGTTGCATTGACTTTCCATATCAATGCCATGCGCTGTACAAGATAAATACTTTGCCACCTATGCTCCCCCATGTTTTTTTTGCTTGATTGTTTGTTTGTGCATACAGAAGCAATTTCGAAGTCCGTATGTTACAGGATCCTGAATTTTCACTATCCTAAAGCTCATAGTTACTACCCCACTACCTCTTTAATCATACTAAAAACATCATATAAGTAAGTTTGACGTTCTTTCTTTTTTTTCTTGCCAGGGAAATTGAAGGACGATTTGAGCTTTGTTTCCGGATGTTACGTGATATAGGCCACTGTAGAGGCTTATCATTTTCACTGCCAACGCCGTTAAATGTGCTCGCCTTTAGATAAACCTTGCTTCCTAAAAGCAAAAAGTAAATAAATAAATAAATAGAATGGAGGTATGGAAGGCATCTCCATCGTGATGATTCGTCAAAGAAAAGAACAAAGCTATAGTAACTAGACGCAAGGACGAGGGCGCAGCGCAACAAGAGCAAAGCGCGCACGCAAAAGGATATCTATAGAACAAAAGCTCAAACGTCCCTTGTGGGAGCAGAACCTTTCTTATCGAACACTGCGCTCGAAATGTCGACCTCCGAAGCAAACGAAGCAAACGCGGTCATTTAATCGAGCTCCTTGTCAAGAAATGTGCACACGTCCCTGTGCTCACAACAATGCGCGCGAGCCTACGTCTACAGGTTGTGTGATGACGCTTCTGTGGCTTACAACAAAGGGAAAATCGCGAGGTGCTATTGAGCCGACAATGAAAAAGCGTCTACATATAAGCAATGCATATCGGCGTATAATTTGATCTTGGTGGTTCATTCCAGTCTACTGCATGCATACGCCAAATAACGTATGAAGAGAACACGATTCTTGTGTCGCGCTTGCTTAATGGCATTTTCGTGGCAGAAGAGAAAGAAGAAAGGGGGGGGGGAGGGAACTTAATTAGTAAAGCTTATGTAACATTGCACGAACCTTAAAAAGCATCAAGATGCGGGCTGTGTCGTACTGAAACAGGGGTGGGTCTTGAGCGTTGCACCCCATGCACGACCCACGAATGCCGCAACCCCTATATATGCGCATGCATCTAACACTTCGAGCAGAGCCGCAATACAGATCTGCTACGGCCATCACCGACCTTTCGCGAATCGTTAACTCTCGAAACCGCCTCCTTCGTTTCATTTCTTCTCGAGACTGCGATCCTGGCTACGGTCGACAGCTGCTCCCCCCTATATGCAAGACCTGCGGGCGGCGTATGCTACATTCGCCGCTGTCAATCCCTCTCATCGAAGACCGCACGCATCGGGAGCGCAGAATCGTCCCTGTTTTTGCGCGCAGCTCCTTTCACCATCGCCGGCCGCCGGTCGTCGTTACGGCTGATTACCGATTTGCCCCCAAACGTCGCGAAGCCGCGTACTAGTTCTATAGGAAGGGAGGAGATTGGAGACGAGGGGATAAGAACAATAACCGCTCACGCCGAGGCTTCGCAGTGCGTTGTTTTCTTGTTGTTTCTTGCTCTTACATCCGGCAGCTATATATCCGCTGCAGCCACCAGTAGAGGCGGGAGAAGGAATGCTAGAATTCCCGGAAGTGGCCAACCCCCCCCCCCCCCTTCCCCAGTCCTCTTTCGCGTAGCAATTTGCCCCGATCCATCGCTACACGCAGCTCATGTCGCTGCCACGCCGAAGCGAAGCTCGGTTTAAAAGGCTCAGCAAAGAAGAACGTTACGCTCGGTAGACCGTTTGAAGACACCCCTGATTTTGTCCCTTCGAAATCGCCACAGCCGCAAGAGAACGAAGACGACAGAAGGGCTTATGCGCGACATGCACTAGCTGTGAGCTGGCACATTAATTTATTTAAGGGAGCCCGCGTATAAAAATTGCATGCGCGCTGAGGCACGTGTAACGTCCGCTTTAATCTAGGAAAAGAATGTCAGCTATCAGTCGGAGCTGAGCTTTATCGCCATCTGAGTGTTTACTTCCGTTTAATTCTTGTGCTGTTGTAATTAAGAACCTTAGTCAGTTTACCCTTCGCCTAAACACTTTTCTTTTCTTGGAAGGGGGCGAGGGGGGGGGGGGTCATTTGCGACGTTGTGCCCTGCGCATCAGATAGGCCCATATGTTTCCACTCCTCTCACAATGTCCCGCCTCCGGTTACAACAGAAGGTGATCGCTCGAGCCGTCTCACACAAGAAACGCAACGCGCTTCTGTCTCAGCAGGGGCGCTATATACCAACCGCTCTGTTACGCGCCTGGTATGGCAGGACGACAGGCGAACTGCGTGACCTCGCTCTCCGCGCTGTCATCCCCCCTCCCCGCTCTCCATTCTCCCACCTTCTTACCACAGATACAGACAACGCGCCCCGCGTAAGCGCAGTTAGATCGAGTCACATTGCCCGGTCTGCGACGTTTCTTCCGTTTCTTGGGATTTCGAAACACGAAATGGGCCCCTGAGACCCGGTGACCCCATCGTGCAAGTTTCTCTGACGTACTTCTGTCCTTCCACTTGTTTCCTGGCCCATTCTTTCCTTTTCATCTCTTTTCGTTTCTTTTCTTTCGTTTCTCGCTACGCGCGTAGCTCGTGGCGTTCAATTTTCCAGGGCAGCTGCGTCGCCTAGCAATAACGGAATTAGTACCGCAAGGTGGGCAGAAACAGCGTCAGGAAGACACGGAAGGGCCGCAGCTGGCGAGCTTTTCGTCCGGAACTGCCCTAGACAGAAAACAAAAAAAAATATCGCGTGTATTTCAGGAAGAGCGACCGCGAAACGTGAACTGATACATCTGTAAACCGACACGCACGGTAGATGTTCTCGCAGGAACAGGCGTACACAAAACCTGCGAGCGATAAGTGCAGTGTATTACGATTCCTCGTGGATAGCAATTTTGTGGGGTAATTTTGCGAGGAGGATCACCTCTTTTTTTTTTTTTTTTCTCCTAAGACTCTCACATATGCGCAACGCGCGTGATCGGGGCTGACACAGGGCGGCACAGAGGATTACCCAAATACCTATACGTTTCGAGATATCCAACGCCCTTATTCGCCAAAAGGCTAGGAGGTATGCTGATTGTCGCGCGATCTGCTGGCAGAAAAATGCAGCGCGAGATACTCCAGTGACCGCGAATCCCCACTGCATCCAGTACGCCACCGAAGCTGCTGACCAAGATGATAAGAGCCATGCAACAACAGAAAGACAGGAAGTCCAAGCCAGCGTAATAAACGAAAGCAACACAGGAAGCCAGCCGCTGCCACAAATTCTGGCCCTTAGATACGAATAGTTATTTGAATAAATAAGTACGCCACCTGTGTTCCGTTTTGTACGTGTGAGTGCAATTAGTGTAAACATATTAACTGTTTGACCCGTGGGCCACTGAATCGCAGCGTCAATTAAGGGCTACCCTGCGATCATGTGCGATCATTTGTTAGCAATACTGCAATGTTTTACTGCGTACATTTGTGAAGCAAGTAAAGCCGCCGTCGGTAATAGGCAAAAAGAAATAAAAATAAAGGAACGTGCAAACACTGCGTCGTACCTCTTCGAGGTAGATAGACAGCCTGCGCTTTCCCAGAATTGTAATCGTGCCTCTGAAAGGAATCTCCTCGAGGAGTTTTCCTTTCTTTCTGTTTTCTTTTTTTTTTAACGGAATAGAATTCTGATGTCCATATGGTGAGTGGAACGAAATGAAATGACCGGTGACGAAAGGCCACACGGAGATACTCCTGCGCTCCATTTCTTTTTTTCCTCTTTTTTACCCCTTCGTCTTTTGGTCCGGGGTGTGGAGCAGGCGGGCTGGCTCGAGCCAACGGTGAACCGGTTGAGAGCCATCCGTGTAGCTTTCTTAATGCGTCTTCGGTCACGCCCGGCCGCCCGTTCGTCGTCGCGTCCTGGCCGAGTTTTACGCAAGCGACCGCATGCCGCTACACCGCTGCCCCGACACTGACTCATTCCTCGAACACGCGGGGGTTCCCAGGGTGCACTTCCTGCGCGGCCACGTTGTGTCCGATCCCTTAAGATTGTTGACGCAAACTGACTTCAGCGCAAAGTGTAAGGAAGAGACAAAAAAAGAAAGAAAGAGAGGCATGGCGTCATGCAACCAGCCTTTCCAAGTCAACCGCTTCTGAATGCCGATTCCTATCATTTTCTCCCTCCGACCAGACCCTTGAACGCAGAAAATCCCTCTCCGTCAATAAAAATCTGGTGTTCCCATTTTTAACACATGGTATTTGGGAGGCGTTGGCGCCTTTATGCGGCACCGGCTGCTCCTTTTTCTAATAGAACCAAGATAGAGAGAAATTAAGAGGGACATGTAGGGAGGTTAACCAAAGACGTGCCCGATTGGCTACCCTACACTTGGGGAGGGGTAAAAGGGGAGATAAGGAGTGAAAATTAAAATACTGGTCAGTCATTCACAGTCAGTCGCAGATGAATCTCCACTGTCACCAGCGTTCACACAATCCAACGCCCTTCAAGAAGCGCTAAAAGGCTTTTGTGGCCTTTTGCATGCAAAAACGCATAGGCCATGGTCCAAGGATATTTTCTTCTGAGAGCGCTCTATTGTCTAGCCGGTTGAATTTCCCTCGTAAAGTAAGTCGTTGAGTGTCAAAGGATGGGCAGTCAGACAGAAGGTGCTCTAGAATTTCATCGGACGCACACAAATGGCACGTCACACTGTTGGCCATTCCTATCAGGAATGAATAGGAATTTGTAAATGCGGCGCCCAACGATATGTGACCCGGTAAAGTTGTTTCGCGACGGGAGAGTCCAGGTGGTAGCCGAAGTCACAAGTTAGGGTCGAGAGAGTGCAAGCGTGAGTTGGTGAAACCCGGTGAATTCCATCGTGGGAGTGTGATGTGGCGAGCAAGTGATTGAAGTTGTCGCGCAGCATTAGTTCTCGAAAGTGGTGTATGAACCCACTGACGTTTTCGGTGAACCGAAGGCGCAGCTTCATCTGCGCTGTAGTTGCCGACAATTCCGCAATGGCTTGGCAACCATTGAAATACAATGTCGTGGCCTTTCTCGAGCGCATGATTATGAGCGTGCCTTATTTAGTACCCTAGCTGCTCGTGTAAACCATGACGCAGGGCAAACTACGGTTTGGCTGCTTTAGAATTGCAGAAGATGGCCCAACGGCTGCTGAAGCACGTACTTGAGTGCACCTTGAAGAGCCGCAAGTTCTGCCGCTGTCAACGTTGTATTGTGCGAATATTTAAACTGCAAAGAGACGACACTGATGTAAAAACTACTGCTCCGATAGAGCTGTTTGAATTGGTGGAATCGTCCGTGTAAATAGGTATGCGATCAAAATAAAACTCGTTGAGGAGAAGCAGAGACAACTGCTTAAAGTCTAGCGGTGACAAGTTTGCCTTCTTAGCAATCCCAGGAATTGAGTGGCACAAGTGAATTTGCCAGAGGCACCACAACGCTGATGTTGGGCGTTTGGCAGGCTTGAAGCCAGATGATATCGAGTCATAGTGTCTCGTCACAATACCAAAGAATGTAGCCCGTGGTCTTCGCACTGGCAAATCGGCTAAATGGTGGGGTGGTAGCCGAGAAAGGCGTCGAATATGCGCTCTTAGCGTCTCACCGACGATATGAGTGGTGATCGGGTGCTCCTGTGCAATGACAATCGTTGCAGCTGTCGAAGAAGATCTCGGGAGGCCAAGACATGTCCGAAGTGCTTGGGTTTGTACGCTCTGTAGTGCAAGGAGATGAGTCTTGCATGTGTTGAACAAAACAGGAAGACTGCATCGCAAAAGTCCGAGAAAACGTGCCGTGTATAGCTGCAACATGGAGCGCATGGATGGTCCCCATGATACTCAAGATACAAATTTACGCATATTTGCAATACAAATGAGCTTTTTCTTAATGTAAGAGACATGCGGACTCCAGGTGAGGTCACCATCCACAATAATGCCTAAGAACATGTTTGCTTTCTTGTACGTTATGGACTGGCCCTCGATACATACCGCCTGGAAAGATATCGGTTTCGGTGTAAATGCCTTTAGCGCACACTTTTCTTTAGAAATCGTGAGACTTTGTCAGCGAAGGTATGCCGCTGTCAGAGTTGCCACTTTCTGTATTCTGGCGCGCACTTGTGGCTTTGTCACGCCGGACGTCCAGATACAAATATCGGCAGCGTAGAGCGAGACATTAGCAGTCTGTGGTAGGGTTTCCGCAAGCCCCACTAGAAAGAGATTGAAAAGAGTGGGGCTCAACACTCCGCCTTGTGGGACACCACGAGTGGACATATCGGGGCATCCTCTGTAAGGACAAACACAGATCTCCATGAGAGATAGCTCCTAATCCACCTAAAGACGTGCCCTCCAAGTTCTGCAGCCTCAAGAGCTTGGAGAATGGCTCCATGGGTTACGTTGTCGTAGGCACCTTTTACATCTAAGAACATCTAGGAAGAAGAAGAGAGGCACTTCATAGCTTTTAGTTGCTGCACGGAGGTCACGAGATCTATGACACTGTCAATTGAAGACCATCTACGTCGAGAAGCAGCCATAGCCTCAGGGTAAATTTTATAGTATTCGACGTACCACTCCATGCGTGTCAACAACATTCTCTCCATGACCTTACCGATGCAACACGCAAGTGCAATCAGCCGGTACGATGTAAGGTCCAGCGGAGACTTCCGAGGCTTCATTAGAGGCACCAGTCGGCTACACTTCCAATCGTCGGGGACTATGCCGTCACGCCAAGATTGACTGAATATATCCAGAAAACAACGTTGCGCTTTTGGACATAGGTGCCTCAAGGCAGCGTAGGTCAGCCCATCGGGGCCTGGTGATGACGATCGCCCGCACGCAGCCAAGGACGCTTGGAGTTATACCATAGAGAAAGGCGCTTCCATACTTTGATCTCTCGCGATCGAAACGTCATGTAAGAAGACGGCAGCCAGCAAAACAAAGTCGCAAGTAACTTTTGCACAAAATTCTCCCCCGACCTCAAGCTCTGGACGACTTTGATGTAGCGCCACCGCTGTGAAGGGAAGACGTTGTTGTGGAGGTGAGAAAGGACCCTGGAGAGTTCTCCACACGGGGGATAACGGCTTGCGAGGGCCCAGAGATTTGCCGAAGCTCTTCCATCGTTGGTCCTGAAGTCTGCTCATCTGACGCTGAACTTTCTTCTGAATGCGTCGGGCTTCCCTCAGGTCATAATAGTACTTCGTACGCCTATATACTCTCTCGGCCCGCCGGCGGATCACCCAAAGCCTCTCTAATTCTTGGTCGAAATCTGTGCATCGTGTAGATGTTGTAAACATCCGCGTAGAAACCTGCAGAGCTTGTATGGTCGTGTCTTCGAGGGGCTCGGGATGGTCATGTCTGCACTTTTCCTCGATCGGAATTCGGTACGCTTGCCAATCTATCTGTATTGAGAGCACAAAGTAAAAAGAACTGTCAAGGCCTCTGATAGTCATGTACGTAGGAATATGATCGCTGTCATGAGTTTCAATGTCTGTAAACAATTTAACTTTGGAACTTAAACTCGGCACTAATGTCAAGTCCAAGCAGCTGCTGTAAGTCACTCCTCGGAGATAAGTCGGGCTGCCATCGTTCAAAACTCTTATAGTCCATGCTCGGCAGCGAAATCAACAAGACACATGCCTCGTTGATTTGTCCTAAGGCTTCCCGAGTGGATGATGGGCGTTAAAGTCACCCATGATTATCCAAGGGCCGGGAGGTTTTGTATGTCGCTTGGTCCCTGTCAGTCAAGTCGACGTGATGTGGATATGTGGGCGCCTATAAGTGTGAATGAGGCTTTCTTCTTTTTAACACGGAGACACACGTATTGATTATCGTTGTGAGGCTGCACAATTTGGTAAACATACGTGAGCTCCTTGCGGATATACACAACAACTTGACTACGTTCAATGCATGATGAAGAAACGAATGATTCGCAGCCCGACAGTCGAATTGTCGTTGAAAAATGAGGTTCACAAATTATGATAACGGGGAACTTATTCTCAAAAACAGTGCCGAAATTCTGACATCCGTGACTGCAGACCTCTGGGGTTCCATTGAAGTATGGAATCGCACTTGACTTGTTCCCGGAATGGCCGCAGTGGTTGTGGATGGTGTTAGGATCGGCCTGCAGCTATTTCAGCCCGCTGCACGTGTTCCGATCCAACCGGGACGGGGCGCACTTCAGAGAACTGTGGATAACCGGCAGCCACGTGGCGCGGGGTCAGCTCAGGGGAGTTCTCGAGGGGGGTAATTGGCGGAACCTCCCCATGAGCTTTTCGAGACACCAGACAATGTGCTACCCGGGCGCGCCACCCGGGACGGCTCAGAGTTCTACGAAGCCCCTCTGACGTCGGCTCCGGACCATTACACCTGTGTGTGTGTGTGTGCGCCACGTGTATGTGAGCCCTCATCCTCCTCCAAGTCGAGAGCCTGCCTCCTCCAAAAGGGCGGGTCATCTTCAATGACGTCGAACTACGACGCCGAGTAGAGTGCTTATAAGCAGCGATTGTCGGCTGCTAGAGTGTGCTCGTTGTGGTGCTCGAAATGTACTCGTGAGCTGTGTGCTCGTAAGCTGTTTGCTGTATGCTCGTCTTGCGGGCTCAATTTGGGAGCCACGCTAGCTTGTCGATGTATCTCATGTTCAACTGTAAATAACATGTAAATAAATCCTGCTCTCCTAAGTCCCGACGAAGAGTCAAGCTCCTTCCTACAGCTACGACTGCCAAATCTTACATCTGAATGGCAGCGGCGAGATCGGCCTACAGCTCATAGATCGTCCAACCCTAACAAATGGTGGCAGCGGCGAGATCGTCCGACGAATCCTACAGTGGCAAGCCGTCTTGTTACTGTAGACCCGGAAGTACTGGTTCAAGGGTATCCAGGATCTGCAGTGCACATTTAGCGGATGGCGTTTGCATATTATTGAGGAGTGCTCGGACAACACTCACCAGTGACCTCAGCATAGCAACGGCCTAGACATCTTGCACAGCTTGACTATCTGTTGTCGGATTGTAGCGCTTGATGGTAGTCGATTCTGTCGCTCGGCGGAGAAGTGTGTCTGTGGTAGTGCAGGCCAAGCCGCGCCAAATTCCTTTTTCTGAGCCTCGGTATTCTTCTGACTATGAAGCTGTAAGGTGCTTGGCCGTGGTGGCGGTGGCGGCGGCGTAAAGGAACGGTTTGGAGTATACCAATATGGGTATACTAAATATGACATAACAAGGTGGCGCTTGACAAAAGAAAGACAGTTTGCACTGTTGCTTTAAGAGTTTCTTCGTAATTCTGCTAGGTTGTTACGACTGTTATGTGGTGCGGACATTTCATTGGCATTAACTGTTCTTCTACACCCGTCTTTCTGCAAAACTATTTGTAAATGCACCATCTGTTCAAGGGTCGAGCCCCTCTCCCCTTGAGCGTGCTCCTCGCCTCTTGTCAGCCAATTAAATAAGACGGCTCAATGTAGGTAATGTTATTCGTTTCGAAAGCAAACAAAAGTGACCTTCGGTAAACGAGGAGAGCGTTTGATTGGGCTGTTCAGCAACGCTGCGGGTCACCGCCCAATGCTTGCGTCGGCGGTTACGTAAATTTCGTGTTGTGGCGGCCCTGTTCTATCAGCCTGACCAGCAGCAATAATTCTCAATGCAGGAATCGTCATTGTAACTCGCTGTAACTTGTGCTGCCAAAAAAACATCTACAAAATACCCACGCCGACGATGAGAAGTATTGCGAAAGCTGCCGTATACGAGCTCCACAGCTTCTGCAATTTTCTGAACAAATAGTGACGCAAAAGCTGCGACGGGAGCTTGGGCGACGAATAAACTTGAGCCATAACAGAGCGTGGCAAGTTCGCAGAAATGTGCACTGTTACTGTTGGGCGACCTGAGCTTCCACGGAACAGCCTTCTTCAATCGCGTGATCGACATCCCTATACATAACGAGTCCGAAACTACGCAAGTTCTGCAGGTTTTATCGGCAGTGCTTGACTGAACGATCAAATACGTCCGCATAGAAAACTAAAAAAAAAACTGATGAAAAAAAACGCAACGTCCAGAGGAGTCACGCATGCTTTCCGAGTGACGCCTCGAGCCTTGTTAGACCCTTCCTGCCGAATACGTCAAGAATCCGCTTCCTATTATCGCTCTCGCGACCAAACGAAAAGGAAGAAAGAGAGATAAAGAGAATAAAAAAGGGAAAACTTTGCATGAACCGGTCGTTTCCTTTACAAACGAGGTCACAAAGACGCCTATTTCTCTCCTCAGAATCGAGCCAGTTGCTTTAAAAAGCGCCTTCCTTGGCCAAATGCGAGCGCTAATGTTGTGGCAACGTATTCCGTAAGGACGGGACAAAAAATAAAAACCAGCGACCGGCCGACCATCTCGTTTGATAACATACACAAAGTCGTTAGACGCCAAGCACCTCGCCCGCATACGGATTATAGCGCTGTGCCCATAAGCAAACTTTCCCTGCAAAATTCTTTTTTCTTTTTTTTGCGCAATTCTCGATCCAGCTGCGGTTATCACAGATTCATTTGTCGTTTTTTTTTTTGTGTGTGTGTGTGTGTGCGTGTGCGTGTTTTCTTTTTGTCCTACGCCTTCTGAGAAGCCGTTCTTGTTCAACGACTAATGTAACCGATAAAAGCCGCATATTTTATGCAACGGCACCGTTTCCAACTGCGCCTTTGTTGCTCCAGCACGTTGACGCGTGGAAAGCCTTTCAAATGCAAAACAGTACATAACACCGCATTGCAACAGGCGATCTAAATAGCCTTTATGCACTGCTAAAATTGTTCCCCACGAGCTAGCGTGAATTTTTTTTTTGAAGAAGAAGAAGAAGAAAACCAGCAGTCAGTGCAGCTAACCGAAGGAGGAAATTTTCACAGCGCCAGTAAAGGGTGGCCCTTGAGAGTGCAAGCGTAGACAGGTGACTCAACCTGACTTCAAGAAGACCGAACAAGCATCATGTGCTCTGGCAAATTCACCTTGCATTACAAAAGTACAGCTACACAAATTGGCACCCTGATACGCTCTGCTGTTCATCAAGCAGGAAAATGACAACAGATAGGAGGAGGAACATACGCGACGAGGTGGCACTTGCTTCGAACCTAGTCACTGAGTCAAGATTAATCTCAATGGCTTTCCGTCATTCAGACATCGGTTAATACGACATTTCCTTTAAGTCGAACGTGTTCAACAGTGCCACCAAACAGCCGTACTTTTCAATCCATTTGCTTAATTCGACCATCGGGCAGTTCAAGCCAGTTTCGCGCATCCGGTTTAGGTAGAACAAAGGAAAGGCCACTATATTAAGACAACCTTAGCTCATTTTTACTGTGACGGGGTAGGTCCAAATGGTGGAACAAAATGGAAAAGACGGATGCGACGCGTTTCCGGCTACGCCATCTTATCTATTTCTTTTTTCTTCACGAAAAATTATTTTTGAGTTCTGAGGCAAGGTTTGCAAGTACTAGGATATATAGTAGCCTTGGTCTCGTTCGCACTGATCAACGTACAGTAGCGAAGTGCCAAAGGTTATCGCCATTTATCCGTGACTTGAAACTCAAACTTTGCGAATTGAAGTGCATCATGCAACGGGCCGAGCATTCACGATAGACGGTTCTGGCGTTCTTTCTCAAGTCAGAGGCTTTGCCCACTTTTGTGATAATATTTAGTTTGCTTGAAGCCATTTAAAATGTCGCGCTAATCTATGAAAATCTTGGCATTGCAGTTTTATGATTTGCGTGGCTTCCCTCAGAGGACCTCTCTTTCGGTGACAGCGCCAAAATATTCAATCGTATTTGTGACCGTTGAGGCCTCTCCACGAGATCAGAATAAGGTTCTTCAACGTTCGAAATTACGTTCTTCAATTGCCGACATTATGACTTTTTGACTTTATTGCATACTTCAACTCAGGGCGAGCTGAGCACTGCTACGTTATTACTTACAAGCATGCTTGGGCGACGAGCCCTGCGCTAATGTCGCTCACGTTTCTTCGAGTACGCTCGAGAAGGCCAATGCGAAATCTAAGGCGCCCTAGCGAAAGGGTTATTGGTCATGCATATACTCGCCGAAAGCTCGGCGGCACCTTGAGTCCATGACAGCGCCTGGCGTTTATGTATATAAGATGGCCACTGGAGTGCTGACATCGCAATTTCTTTTGTTTCCCAAATGC
This sequence comes from Dermacentor andersoni, assembly GCF_023375885.2. Taxonomy (NCBI): domain Eukaryota; kingdom Metazoa; phylum Arthropoda; class Arachnida; order Ixodida; family Ixodidae; genus Dermacentor; species Dermacentor andersoni. The sequence continues at coordinate 91,768,440 of NC_092817.1, read as the reverse complement.
CGCAGACTTTCCGGGGATGTGCTACGACGTGAGTAGTTGCTCGGCGAGGGCCGTCAACGAGAGCTGGGCCATCGGCGTCTGTAGCAGGGCGGCATGCGAGATGGACGAGTCGGGCATCCTGCTCGAAGTGCACTACGCGTGAGTATATTCACTATGGCCGCTGACCTGTGCTGACCGCTCGGTCAGCTGCTTTGTTAATAATGTAAATCAATGACCTTGTCATCTTCGTTCTTTTGCAACTTGCAAAGCTCTGTGCATCGATGTTAGCAAAGCGCGAGAAAAAAAAAGAAAAAGGAAAAGAAACAAAGAAGCGCAGATACTTCACTCCACGCGACACGTCATTGATGTGTGTCATTGAGCTCACCTGATGAGGAAAAAAAAAAGACGTGGAGGTAACACACAAGGTCACGTTCTACAGTTCTACACTAGCAGTTCTACACGTCAATCGAGGAACGAACGACAAGGGGAAGGAAAGAGAAAAGCAGAAGGCAGGGAGGTTAACCAGAATAACGTCCGGTTGGCTACCCTACACCGGGGAAATGGAAAAGGGGAAAACAAAGATGACAGGGAGAGAGAGGAAGGAAGGAAAGAAGGAAATCAACGGTGAGTTCGCTGACGCGTGTGGTCTAATATAAAATGCATTAATAGTCACAGACGTTCACACAAGCCCGTCGTCCTCAAAAAGCACAAGAGCGCCTTCACCGCTTTACGGGCCGACGAGCGACGGAGGCGGTGTTCCAACGAACGACAAATCTGTTAAATATCCAACCGTCCTGCCTGGGCGCGTAACCTCTATTTATCAGCCCAAGATGCTGCAGAAGAACCGCTGCGTGAGATATCTGAAGTTAGCAGGGTCGAAATAAGAGACCTAAATTTCGGGCGACTTGGTATTCGTTCACACTGAAACATGCGAGAAACTTCCTGCCCCCTGCCTTTTCTCATGTTCTGTGTTCCCTGCCCGCTGTTTCAGTGTGACAGGGTTAAGTCACTGCCCACCGGCTGCTTTCTTTGAAATTTGCAAGTTGTCTGTTCCATACTATGCAACTTTTCAGTTGATTGCCCAGAGCAAACAAAAAAAAAAAGCAGCAGTGCAGATAACTGGTTGATGCAAATAGTACCAGGGACTGAAACGATACTACAGAGGACAACATTCCATGCTTCTCGTTCTGGTTCCTCGTGCAATACGCTCTACTTGCAATGCCACGGACTATCGAAAGCCTAAATTAGTTCAGATTCCGTACTTAGTTATTCCACTAAGGATTGGCTCACGAAAACGCCAACACGTGGCTTTGCGTGAGTGTGTTTTAAATACGATTCCCTGTGTATGGCAGACACAGTCAGTTAACAAATGAATAGGAGACTTCGCGCCACTCATTAATCAGCTCAAATGTTGAACGCTCGTCAAACATGTTGGTGATAAGTGAGCAATGTCTAAATATTGCATCTAGAACTAGGATTTGTGACTCACACAATCGAGTCATCCTTGGCTAAACTCTCTGGGATTGATTAAGCCAGCAGAGAGTACGAGAAAGACAACAACACAAAAAAGTCACATTTTTCGAGCCATAGTAGACAGAAGCAAACAAACAAACCAGACGCGTACATTAGAACCGTAAAGGTTTCTCATCTGCATTTATGCGTGTTCGAATCAAGAAGAGTTTTCTGCTTGCAATGCCAGACATGCTTGATTTCTCTCCTTAACCACCCGCTGAAAAGGTAGTGACTGAAAGAACAAAAGAAAGCCATTATATCTTGCTTCCCTACAGTAATAGTCGCATGTCATCGACTCGTATGCAACAAGATTTAGATTGCAGTGCTGCAGATTCCTTTAAATAGCGAACCGAACGCAAAATAGCAAGCGAAAAGAGTGCAATGTAACGACGTAGAGAGGTCTCGCGTTATTGCATAGCTCAGATTCGTTACGCGTGCCGCTCTATCACATGTCAGGAGAACGAGACTATTGAGCTTGCAGATTAGGGCGCGTCAAATATGATAGGTCAAATTGTTTCGTCTCTGCAAAGCCCCTCCCTCAGAGACGTGAGTGGGCATTGCGTTGTACAGAAAGAAAGAAAGAAAGAAAGAAAGAAAGAAAGAAAGAAATCGAAGCACGATCATGTCTCTCAAGCGGCGGCCGCTATCACTCTCAACGCACAAGCCGCACACTATCGGATGTGTGGTTGTGCATTAGTGGGTGCCGCTTCTAGGCTGGGAGTGTCTGCCAACAGCTTTTAGAGGAAGAACAAAAAAGAAGTGAAGTCGGCCGCTTTATAAACAAACAAAAAAATGAAGAAGGTAAAGCTCTCTATAAGGCCAGCAGACCGACCTTGTGCTTCCGTGACCTGCTCGGCAGTAGCCCCGTGGAGACGCCTCCTCCTCGCACACCGCCAGAAAAGCCCCGAATGAACGCCACGACGTCCATTGCGGCGCCTTGTGAAAATTTCGAGGCGCGCGCGCGCGCGACGCCCAAACTGTCTAGTTCGAACTGAAATGTGGTGCAGGGTCACGTCGGTCAAGCCGACGAATGTGGCTCGAACTCTGCCGCGGTAGCTGCAAATGTTCTGCCAACTCGAGTACGACGGGCCAACATACTTCCCGGTAACGCCCCGTTCTGGCTCCAACGCCGCCGCCGCGTTCTTCGATCTGAAGACTATACACCCCTTGCCACAATACCGTTTCGTGTAATTTACCGTTGCGCCGTTTCACGAAGCGCCCCTTTGTTTCTTTCTTTCTAGGCCGCAACCGACCGGCGAAGGCTGCACGAATTTGCTCGCTGGTATTGGTTCACGCGGCTATGTCGTTCGAGTGCTCTCGCTCATGTGGTGTCCCAGCTTTCGTTTCGGCTAAGCGCGAGTGATTGAAGAGCGACTCGAACTTCTCTCCCCGCGATGCGTCTTTGGGACGATGAGCCTCAGAGGGAGGTCCTGCGAACAAAGGTCGCGAAACCTCTGTCGCGGAAGAGGCTCCGAGCGAAAGTGGGCCGCGGAGAGAACAACGTCACGCCGTCCCATCCGGCAGCTGCTCACTAAATGAGATTATATAGGAGCACGCAGTACATAGAGTACCGGTAGCCTGCACGCGCTGCGTCCCGCGCCGACTCGGCGCCCTGAGAAAGCGCGGTGCGCCGTGCTTACACGAAGGGGCTTTGAAGTCGCCGGTATGGCAGAGTGTTCTTTTGTCCTGAACAGTTCCCGAAGAAAGTTTCGTTTCTTAGTTCGATGAGAAAAAAAGAAAAAGGAAGAAACAGGTGTTACAAGTACTGCGCAGACGTAACCACTTGGCACGTGTGGCGTTATCTGAACTGTGCCAGACGCAACCAGTGACGGTGAGAAGGTTAGCCACAAGGATTGGCTCCGGTCGCCCAAGCGAATCGTCAACCCGACGCGGATAGCAGAAACGCTTGGGATACATTTGAAAATCTGGAACGAACCGCAACCCTCCGGGCTTTAAAGAAAACGCGCTATCAGGAATCTCTCATAAAAGTGAGATTAACGCATGGTCAGTAGTGGTCGAACAAAGGATGTTTCAGGCTGGAACCAGCGTTTCGACAAATGAACTTGGCTTTGTCGGGGAAACGACAAGTCATCTCGTCGAAATGTTAATTCCAGCGTGAAGCATTCCTTGTTCAACCGCGATTAATTACTTCAAGACTCCATGTTTCTGTGAACCTCTCTCTCGTTTGTACTAAATTAACACGTGTAAGGTTGTTCACAGTCATTCGTGGTGCGAAGTCACGCAAACAATTAGTTAAACGAAGTTGCGGACTGACTCAAAAATGTTTCTGAATGCAATAAATGGCGGCTTTGGACGAATTTACACTAAATAGTATCGTGCTGCGCGTTATTTCCCGCTGTGGTTGTGTTGGCAGTATCTCACAGGCGACACGCTGGTGGCTTTTTACCTCCGCTGGAAGTCTATTGAGCACAGCAAACACAGACGCCGCAATCATCTGACTGAATAGGCACAACATCTTAAAGGGCACAACTGTATGTTGACGAAGTCACAGGGAAAGAAGGAAAAAGTACACCCGGTTCATGACCTGGAAGATGGACAGAGAAAGAGTCGGTTTGTATAAACACTGTTCGCTGAATTCAAGCTCGTGGGAGACTACCAATGAGTAAGGTTTGCACGTAAATATAAAAGAAACATCTCAATATCTCTCAAGAACTATTTGTTTACCCGTTATGAGCGAATAAGATTACAGTGGCCCTAAAGAAACAAAAAGGTACAACACGCTTTGCATGCTCGGTAAGGACTTGCGAGTTTTAGGCAAATATGTGGATTTAAGGGCACAGGGCGCACTCGCGACCTCTAATCTTTTAAGTCAATCACGAACGTGCATGTTTATTGCTATGCACATCAAAGTACCTTGACTTCCGTACACATGCTCACGTATTCACTGGTACGGTGTATGGGCATATGATTATGACACCTTAAAGCATTAGGCATTCAAAGCGAACGGTAGATCTAGCAACTTATAAGTCTCCGTCCGTGGGTAGCGGCAGCAACCTTACAGCCGGCAAGTTCAAAGCCCAGGCAGAGAAAGCACGCGCATAAATCTACATAGCCACCGACACCAGGCGTCAAAAATGCACACTTTGCTGTCTGCCTAATAGGCTAACCAATCCGACTGCACGGCCGCAGGTACCCCACGCAGAAATCGAAAGTGGCGTGCCCGCCATACGCGCGCATGCATTCCGCGGTGTTACCTCGCGAAAGATGCGCGCCAAAGTCGACCCGTCCCTCACCCCTGCGCTGAGGGGACGTCCTGGCGAGAGAGCGACTCCTTAAGAAAACAACAACAACGAACGGAAAAGAAGAACTGCGAACACAAGTTAACAAAACGGCGCAATTTTGTTTTTCTTCCCTGCGAGGCTCGCTTACATAACGCGTACGAGAGACCACCGCGACTGACCCACAAAGGCGAGAAAGGTGGGCAAAGTCAATACGGGCGCCGCCGAGGTCGATCTTCTCGAAGCGACGCCGACCGCGCGTAGCTTCCCCGCCACACCACCGGGTCAACCAGATTCAAAGCGCTTAGGTGGCACCGACCGCATCCGGGCCGCTCGAATCGTCGGAAAAGAGCGCGAGGCTGCGCGTATACGCACACACGCGACGTTGCCTTTGGCAGTGGAAGGGTGCGCGGAGGGGCCACGAGGGGAAAAAGAAAGTTGCCGTTAGGCGAGTGTGCGCGTCCGCGCCTCGCTGGCAGATGCAGTGACAAATGGTTTCATTCAGACGCAGCGACACTGTCCGTCGGGCGAAATTGATGCCTCGACGTCGGGACACGCCTCGCGAGGACACAGGGAGGTGGCTGGCAGGCGGTGACGAAACGCCATCCATCATTCCCGTGGCGGGCTACGTTCGCACGCTGCGTGCTTGGCGCTCACATACGGCGGCGTAAGGATGATGGCCCGCGGTGCAGCCAGAGAATTGGCCTGTGGCGTCTCATTCGAGAGGGCGTGACCGACTGCGCGGGGACGAGCTGGCGCAGTGGGCGGTGGTTAACGGCCCCGACTGCAGCCCTTAGCGGCAGACGCATTAACCCTTTGTCCTGCGCCTAAGAAGGATCGTCCGGAGGAACCTATAAGGCAATCTTCTGGCATTAGTTCTGTCGTCAAAGAGAGAGAGAAAGAGAGAGCGAGAGAAGGAAAGGACAGTGAGCAAACAGCAACGCCTCGATACACGCGAGTTTGCGAAACATGACGCTCACGGTCCTCCAGAATAAATGTAGATGACTGCCCATTGCTTGCCTTTAAATTTGGTAAACAGTCCTCGCGCACACAAACGCACAGCTGTCGTATAGAGCGCATCCGCGAGACTCTTTTCCTGCATGGGCGCCTTGACCTCATGCATTAAGAGTAATATGAGCGACGATTGCGGACCGGTATGTCTTGCAGGCACGGGACCCTCCGGTGCTGTAGAGGTATGTGTTAATTCTAGGTCAGTGCTTACGACGAGGACAGCTAGCAAAGCTCACAGTCCTACCGCAAAAAACTACCGCCGTGTCCGTACGCAGCAAAGAACGATACGCCGAAAAAGAAGAAAAAAAACAGAAGAGAGGTGTGCGATCTCGCGACTTTCGCACAATCCTGGTAAGAACGTGAGCTATTATGCCGCTGTTATTACGTAAGGTGCGCCGGGAACGCGTTCGGGTATATAAAGCTACGCCACATTCGCCCCCAAACAATTGGCGTTTAACCCAAAAGTCATGGACTCGCTCCACGCTACGAGCCATGCCGGCTCGTCTTACTCCCACGCTTATGCAACTCGTGACTAGTCGGCGCTGCCTCAGATGATTTGCATTAGTTCGCGGGAATGCGCGGCACATAGTCATCGTGCCCCCACGGGCCCTATACGCACCGTAATCGCTTTTAGGCGTCGCGTCAGTGTAGGAGTCGTCCTGTACAACAACCGACGCTCGGCAACAGCTTGAGGCGTGCGAAGTTATCTCGAGTTCGTATATGTGAGCTCTATGCGGGCTGATAGGGTCTGTGCTCTCCGCGGCGACCCCGTTAGACGAACTGATGGATAGCCTTGCGCGTTCTGGTTGGATGATTAAGCCCAAACTAACGCGTTGCAGTGCTACATTCACCAACAGGTGCCACGCCGAGAAACCGGTTAACTTCAGATAAAGTCAGCATTATCGAAGTGGCAGACGCAGACACGATTATCTCGCCCCCGAACTCTCAGCCTTCACGGCGACCTCATAAGTGACCTCATCGCACCTCATTACTTAACGCCTGCAACAAAATTATTCGCATCGAAGCTAACTTCGCAGTTTCGAGTGACCAAAGGCGTTATCGGTTGCTTTTTTTTTTCCCGCATTTGGTATTCAATTTTTGCGTCTGATGCAAGGTATTTGCACGTAAACCCTATAATTTCTCCGTCGCGTTCCTTCAAAGCGGCAACAAAAAGCCCGGTTTTCCCTTGCCTACACTCAAGAAAAGCAAAAGAAAAGTTGGAAAATTCCGACTGCAAGTGTGACGTCGCTGTCGGCCAGTCATTTTTGACGCACCAAATGTTCGACTCTATCGCACTAAGGGACTCCTTGGCCGATGCACACATTCGTAGGCTGTTAAGCATGCGAGCTGCATATGGGCTGCTTTCTCCGTCATGAATCCCTAAACTGCCGTCATGATCCTGATCATCATCATCATCATCATCATCATCATCATCACGACTCAGTCCCCCTTTTCCTACCGTTCTGTCTTCTCCAAGTGCTGAGTATGGTATATGAGATAGTGCACTAGCTGAGGCCGACATCTCTGCCTTCCTAAAATAAAATAACTCTCCTCTTCATTCTTTCTTTCTTTCTTTCTTTCTTTCTTTCTTTCTTTCTTTCTTTCTTTCCTTTTCTTTTTTTTGCGCTGTCAAAGTTGTCTGTTTTCAGCCTCTTCCTTAGATAAAATTGCGAACTCCAAGCTCTCCACTTGGCGTAACCGCGAAAGAGGAAACACTATAGTATATGCAAGAACCAGATGAGCCCGACGCTTTCCGCTTCACCTGACACTACCTGCACCGTCCTTTATTTCGTGCCTTAGAAATACGTCCGCTGCCATCAAAAACATCGCTAACACGACATGCCACTTGCCGGTGTCAGTCAGCGCCGTAGTCACCGTGGAAGAAAGAAAAGCCGCATCGAACACGGAAATTCCCACGTGCTCCGACTGCACGGCCGCGAATCAATTCTCCCCAACTTATATATCGAGGAGGAGCCTCCCGAGTAGGTTCGCTGTCACGCAGGAGGACAACCGCGCAACCGTGTGAATCATCGGGGCCCGTCCGTGAGACGCCCGGCGACGTCTGCTCCGTCTAATCGTGCTCGCCCACGTACAACGCGAGAGGATGCTCCCCCACGAGCGAGGCTAGTTAGCCGCAACCACGACAATCACGCGAATCGATGTCGGGCGAATATCGGCAACCAGGGCATTGTCGTTGCCTCTTACTTGACCTTGTTTTCGTTTTTTTTTTTCTTCTGCGTTCTCACATACATCAAATGCAGCAAGGCTCGGCCGCCTTCGGCGTCGCTGCAGCGTGGCACCTTGCACCACGCATCTCCCATCCGTCACACTCTGCAACGGTAAAGAAGCCGGACGTGGTTGCAGTACCTTACTCATCCCTCATCAGAAAGACCTCTTGCGGTCTGGACTGTCTCCGCGGTGCACGCGCAAGGCGCCGCCCACCCCTAAACCAAGACGCTGCTAGCGCGCGCGCGCCAATGTATACGTGTTCTGCATGCGTGTGGACTGCGATGCAACAAAAGCGGACAGACAGGCAGAAGAGAATTCTAAAAAGGCCGGAAAGTTGCCGCTCGTTCGTCTAGTTATCTTTTTTTTTTCTTTGTTTCGCCCTACGTTACTCGGCGAGCAAGAGCGTGGTTGCACGAGCCCTGCTAGTAGGCTAGCGTTTCTACGGTGCACCTGTTTCTCCCCGTTCCGGAAGAACTGACCGCATAGCCGCTATCAGTGCACGCGAGTTCTTTCCGTCCACAGCAGAATCTAAAATTACGCCGACGCTATTAGAGGACGAATGACGTACTGTAAAGATGAACTCGTCGTTACGTCGCGACTTTCTCTCTCTCTCTCCGTCTCATTTCGACGGCGAAAGCAGGTAAGTATAGGCTCGGCCATGCACAAAACCCGTGCATGGCTTCCGGGAATGAGAGCGAATTCAGAGGAAGTTCCAAGCAGTATCCCGTTACATCACGGTACTGACTTTAGTGAAGGTGCTACTATAGGTATCGCTGCACAGAGAGGGCTTTCGTGCTTTAAACCATGACGTCATACGAAAAGCTGCCGCAGCCCACACGTTTATGAGGGAGACGTGAGCGGATATAAATCTCTCTTAGAGAGGATTTTCAATGGCAACGTCGTGTCATCCTGAGAGGACGTCCCATTCTGATAACGTATGAGGAAGAATCTAGAATTGACATGGTCTAAAGCTTTGATGTGTGAAACAAGCTGTCCCGGATTGCTTTGTCTTTATCGGGCGCTTCAGCACAAAAATTGAATTTTACTGCAACTGATACATTGAACAACAAACACTTTATTGCGCTTGCTGAAGGAAATGATTTCGCGGTTCTAATAATAAAAACATGACTGCGCTTAGCCACGCATCATGACGTCAGAGTAGGACGCAAGCCATCTTACACTGTACAGGCGACGAGGATTCTGCGCGTCCCGAATCGAGCTTCGCAATCTAAGTCCCACTTTTGTCACTCATCGTTAATGGTCAGAGCAAAAAGGCTTACTACACCGCGTAGTGATGCCTAATGAACGAACTCGCTGTGTTGGGCCTTCCGCCATGCAAGCTTGACACGTGCGCGCGTACTCATCTGAACCCCCTTGTATGCTGATTTCGCGTGTTGATATCAGTAACCGAATTTCAAAACGCTTCCTTGATTGCGGCATTTCATCAAGTGCGCTCGGAGCGACGGACTAGTGCAATATGTCTCATGTGTAAGCGCTCATTGTACTTTGTGCACAAAATAAAAAGAAGAAAGACAGAAAGAAGGAACAGCAGTAATCTCCTTCTCGGGAGCAGCACCGTCGATAGCCACGGGTTCCGGCGCTGCAATGCGCGCCTATGAATGCCAATGGCCCCGCCGTTAAGAAGTACGAGCTCTGCTTACGTGCACTGTAGCCCATAACGCTCGAACGAGGCAAAGTACATATGTATATATTTCAGCCGATGAAGCGACAGGCTCTTCCTACAGTTTCATGCACGCCTCTGGCCTCCTTATTTGCATTCGCTTCCCGATTTACACGCTCTGCAAAGGCAGCGTCGGCCTAGTTCACGCGGCCATGCGGTGCAGTGCTTCGATCATGCCGCATTCGGCGACAATACGTATACAGGACCGCGTTCATTCCATCTTCCACAGGTTCCAGTTTTCCGCTCTGCAATGTCCGGACGCCGTGCGAGGCGATCGCGCACACAAAGGGCGCCGACGACAGAAAAGAAATTCCCTCGTAATGCGGTCCTACTGTCACTACTGTATGACTCTTGCGATGAACGAGCGTGCCTCGCTGGGATAAGGAGACCCACAGACGGAAGGACATATATAGCGGTGGCGTATATATCGTGGGAGCTGGTGCAGTTCGCTGTGATCGCCAGCACCGCAGCGTAGCCTCCGGTAACCCAAGGCGTTCGCAGTGAGTGGTCCGTACATACCGGAGATGCCAATGGCTTCTGCCTTCGGAGCACCACTCATAAGGCACGACGCATAAATATACTCATATATAACAGACCTCAAACGGAAGCCGTCCTCGCCCTCGTGTCAGACAGAATGCGAGATTCGTTCATTCATTTTCGAACGGCAGCTGGCTTCATCTAAACTTTGGGGGACGCCATTGTGAAGAGCTCGAGATTAATTTTTCCCACTTAGTGTTCCTTAACATGCCCCACGACCTGAGTACGCTAGCGTTATTAATGAAAAAGTGTTTCTTGACTGGGTCACCCACCGATTCACCTTACAATCTGTACGGTAACTACGTCACAGATTTGAAGCACTTCAGAGTCTCTCTCTCTCTCTCTCTCTCTCTCTCTGTCTCTCTCTCCTTTCGGCTCCATGCAAAGGTCAATAGAATACAAGGCATCGTGCTCTGCAGCAGGATGTCATGGCTGTTTTGCAAATGTGGTACAATATGCATCATTATGTTGATCCCTACTGTCCATCGTCGCGTCGGGCCAGCAGAGAAAGATAGAAATTAAAGAAAGGAAAGGCAGGGACGTTAACTAGAACGAAAAATAGTCGCTGTTTCGGCCGAACGGTGAAGCGTCGATTGCGATAGCAAATTAGTAGATAGCTGTACAAAGTAAGGATAGTAGTTTTATCAGCCGTATAAACTTGTAAACATTCGCTTACTAACTAAATTAACAAGCATGGTGTCACGCACGCACAAGCACACGTGAACATGCCTACCTGGATGACCGTGCACACTCACTGTCAAAACTCTGGTGTGAGGATTGAAGCGCGGCAGTAGGGGCAGTGAGCGAATCGACCTCCGTTCTGCCCGTCTCTTCAACACGAACTAAGCGCCGAGAACAGAGCGCACACGAAGCTATCAGCATTCGGCGCACTCTCTCCCCGTCGCAGATCGCTTTCAATATAGGGCCCGCGCGGCGCGCCATATGCAGCGGCCACCGGAGTAGGGCACGTAGAAAGATCAGGAACTCTGCACTGCATATAGTACTCTCGGTTGTAGATAACCATAAAACGGCAACAGGAACTAAACAGGGACTCGATGTTTGGACCTCGATGCTTAGCGCGCATCGAGGAGAGAACTGCTCTTGCGTCTCGTGAAACCATTCTTCACGCGTTCGCATCGCAACTCCTGATAGAACGACGTCATGTCACGAACGTTCTGGCGCTAGAATCAAAAGTCGCCCCAGTCGAACCGGCAGCGTGAGAAAGAGAGAGAGAGATAAGATGAAAAGAGAAAAAGAAAGAAGCCGGACACGAAGAAAAAGGAATCGGACAAAGAATAGCGCCACAGAGGCTCCGTTCCATCATCTTTCGTGTGCTTTATTCTCTCTTTGCAGTGGCTTGTTTTACCCTCCGCCCTTCTTTTGTACAGCTGCGGGACGCCCAACAAACACGCGTGACCAGCGCTGTCCGACCGCCGCCGCGAGGCGGCGTTCGTGTAGATATGCGTATATACTCACGTACGCGGCAGCTCTCTGAAAGCGTCAGTCTTAGCGGCTGCCCGCACGCTGCATACGCCTCGTGCATATAGGCAGCTCACGCGCTGAGAGAAGCGAAGAATAGAAAAGAAATTTAAAGAAAACAAAACGACTGACGAGTGCCCAAATAAGAAAGCCACCTGCACCCCGATCGACAACTTCGCCCCCCCCCCCCTCCCCCCGCTCTGCAGAGCAGCAAAGTTACACAGGCAGAGAGACCGCGCTTCCTGTTGCACTTCCCGAGCGTCCAGTTCACGCAACAAGGCGGCGGCCGACGCCGCTGAGGAAGCGGCGCGCGGGAGTTGCTGCGCCACTTTCTTTTTGCAAACAGAGGAGCCTTGCGAGGCGTACGGCGCTTGAAAGGCAGAGGGAGTGCGAATGGGAGGGGGGAAAGCTGTCTTCTTTTCAGAGCGAAAACGGGGGTTAACGCGCGTAAATGACGCGGAGGAGCGTTGAGGACGGAAAGTGCTGCGGGCGTCGGGCCGACCTCCGCGACCCGGCGGCTACGCGAGTGGATGCACAGTTTCGGAAAAGGCCGCGATGCTTCTTCAAATTGGAGGAACGACGCAGGAGACTGTCGGGAGAACCTTAAAAGGGGAGGGGGAAAGAGAGGCAGGGGGGGGGGGGGGGCACGGAAGAGAATATGGAGTTCATCTTTCACGCTTCGCGATATGCCGCAGGCTGCGGCGGTGGCGTCCACCGCGACGACTTTTTTTGGCGTGTAAAGGTTGGTTCGATTTGGTTTTCCAGGCATCGTACTGGCAAACGCAGACACCGCATAGTGCGGAAGACACACTTGCTCGAATACAGACTTGAAAATAGCCTTAAATAGTCAGCAGTCGGCTTGTCTTTTTGCTATACCGGAACGCGTGCGAACGGTGCCGAAAATAGGCTCCCCAAAACGAGGAGAAACGTTTAAGAAAGGGAAATCGACATAGCTGAAGGGGGTCGCCTCATGGGTCAAGTTTTCGTTCGTATAGCTAACTCCTTATATCCAACGTATTGTGATCGTCAATTTATGTCAGTGTATACCTGAATTTTCGCAGACGCGTTATGACCTCTCAAATCCTCGTCGGGGTTAGTGGATCTTGCTTCGTACGAAAACGCGTCTTCAGCAGATGCGCAACAAACCATGCGATGAAGTATCTTTCAAGAAAACAAAAAAATTGCGACAGCCAACAGCGATGTGAGACCTCTTGCGCGGAATGTCAAGTGGAAAATATTTCACGTTAATATTCAAGAGGCGCCCTGAAAGCGATACGGAGGGAGACACAGCACTCCAAATTGCGGCTACTAAGGCTGTCTTCACATCACAACGGTGTCGGAGGCAAAATCGCGTTTTCCGACGCGCGAGTTAACGCAACGTGATCACTGTCGTCACTCGCCAGTCACAGACGCAGAATGTCGCGGATAGCTTCGTCCACGTGGATTTCTTACCATTCGTGCAATCGATCCCGAAAGTAGCCTTACCAGTCAGTATAGTTACGACTACATAAATGCGTGGGAACCTCCTTATAGCATCGTGCATAACTCATTCCGCTCTTAGAGGAAGAGCATGGGATTCATAAGTATAGCTTGCGTGACGCATATGCGCGTGATATATAACTCTCAAAATGAACTCGAAGCTGGCGCACGTGTACTTATAGTGCACATCGCGTGCGCAGCGCAAGCAGCGAGCGGGCCGTGTGTGTAGGACATGCGGCGACGGGGCACGACCGTAAAAGGAAAGGGTCTCCCTGTCTGCCAACCTCCTGCTTACCCCGTTGTCTGCTTGCGATCTAGAAGCCCCAGTGAGAAGAATAAGAAAGAAAAAGCCGTTTCCTGATGTGCCGTCAGTATTCACTGCACCGAGGCACGCCCTGAATGAAAGGCCCGACTCACCCTTACAGGTAGCTTTTTTTTTTTTTTTATAACGCTTTAGTTTCTTCATTTTCATCGTGCGTGCCCACGCTTGTCTAAAGCGGAGGCACGCACGTAAATAACTCAACATCACATTCAGTCGTGTATTCTTTCTCTCGCAAAAAAAGAGAAAAGAAAATCAGGGATCTGAAAAGGGGGTGCTGGCTGTTGGCTCACTTTAAAAGCTGTTACAGATACGTGATGATGTATGCTGAACAAACATGAGCTCGGCAAGCTTGTCGTAAGCGTACATGTGCGATCCGCTAGAACATGTAGGATTGAGTGTCTTGCGCGCCGGAGCGTGTGTATGCGTGTATGCGTCATCTGCCGCCTTTCACGTGGCAACACCAGAGTACTCGGTGTGATGTATTCTCAATACATAACTATATTTACACATTATGGTCAACGTTCGCTATCTGCACGCTTTTAAACGAGCTATGCGTACGAACATGTACACTACATCCATCAGTTTCTAACAGGTGACTCGCTGTTCATATCTTGCTGTGCCTTTTTTTTTTTCGAGAACGATGTCTTACCAGTGGCGAAAGTAATTTTGAATTGCTACGCACACCGGCTATAGTTCGCGAAATAGTTGGCAGACATGCTGCGCCTCTGTGAGCGCTCCGTCGGTGGTTCCAACTATATAATATGCCACAGCCTATTGGTAACGGTACTGGTATTTTATTGCAATGCAGAATACGGTACATGTATACAATACGAACAACAATATTATGCAATCCAGTACACCATTTATATTCACCTGGCAGATGAAAGTCTTACATATACAATAATTATGCTGCAAGCCAGAAGCTAAACTACACTGAGGAGGCACTTAAAAATATAAAAGCATCCGAAAGAAGTGAACGATAGCACACGATCTGTTAACAAAAGCATAATGGGTCCGTAGTACCACCCATTGCATTTCCTGGCCTGTAACTTTTTAAGAAGATGTGATTGTAACGGTGAAGTGTGATTGGGCGTCAACGGTCAGAACAGGCCACTGTGTCCAGATAAGGGAGGGGGGGGGGGGGAGAGGGGACATATCGTGTAAGTGTCCACCTAGCGGACATGTCCACTTGGCAGACACTTGTGGACAAGTGGACATGTTCGGACATGTCCACTTGGTAGACACTCACAAAATACGTCCCCTCTCCCCCCCTCCCTTATCTGGACACAGTGGCCTGTTCTGACCATGACTAGGTGGACACTTACACAATAACCCCTTACCCCCTCACCTCCCTTTCAGGCATTTACAGGAATGTAAATCACAAGGCGGCGTCTGTAGGTGGCGCTGATTTGCTCTCACTAAAGAAATGTGAGAAAAAATAACAGGTATCACTTGAAATCTCATCATACGAAGACACGCACGTATACATCACGCAACATATGGGCACACGATTAACACGAGAACGGCACGCAGATTAAGAGAGGCAGGAGGAAATATTAGTTCAGTGTCGCACCGGGAGATAAACACAGGGTTCAAATTATACGCGAGCGCACCAAGCAATAATTATGACCGGCGCGGCAGCACAACAGTATACTTAAGTATTTCAACAGCCCAATAGGTTACTAGTGCTTAAAGGTCACGCGAAAGCATGGTTCTCTTTACCTTCCTTTAATATTGGCGGAACAACTTGTGGATATGTGTATTTCGCCCTTCCATGGACATTCGCATCCGCATAGCGGCACCCGTCGTGACACTTCTGTGCTAGACTTGCTCCGTGCCCTCGGTTTCACCTACAGGCGCACGTGTGTTGCGCGTAAGCCTCCGCAGGGAGGGCTCCCAGCTAGCACGCCATACATTCCAGGCGCTTCTCAGGTGTGAGAAACGGCAGTTCCTCGCACAATACGGCTTGCTTCAGCGCGGCGGCCCCTAGTAATTGCAAAGAAGATGGCGAGCCCGCGCTCTAGGAAGCCGTGCCGACATTAAAGCTTATTTATAGCCGAGTCCCACACGACGCGGCGCTGCTGGTGGGCCCACGTAATTAACAAATTGTAGGTGCGCTTCTAATTACGACTTGTCGCTCAACGCATGCCACTAGGCGCGCTTTCACTTCCGGAAAGTCATTGTCCTGCCGTATCATCTATGGATTCTTCGCGATGGACTAAGGCACGGGCATTATCGGGAGCTGTCGCCAACAGTTTAAGCGACAGAAAAAATGAAGTGCATTGTCGACTAAGCTTTTTTTAAGCTATAGTATCCTAGGCACTGCAGTGGAATCTTGTGGCCTTTAAGAGTACAGATCGAAGGTCATCGATGGAACGATCGGACGCCGTTGATGACAGATTTATTTCTCACCGAAATATGCACGCCCTGATCAGAGCATGGGCGATGCTACATACCTGTTACGCGTTCTGATATACAAGGTGTATCGGCTAACTTTAGCCAGAGTTTAAGAATATGCCGATGCACTCTAAGACGACGCGACCAAATGCATGTTGCTCAAATGCATCTTTCAGAAGCACGCCCTGCTTGATGCTATGTTAGTTCGTACGCGGATAGTTTGGGAGCGTTGCAATCACGGCGCGCAAGCGGGTATGTCACGTGGTATCTTTTTTGTGTCTATGCATTTCGCGGGCATCCGGGGTAAGCTGAAAAACACTAACACTTAATAGATATAAAGTTAGAAACTGCCTAATCAGACATTTTTCAAAGCGATCTACAACTTTCTGATTGGAATTTTTCGCCTAACTTCGTTGCTTTCAGAAGTTGTATTCTTGACTAATTATCTACTTAAGCAAAATACAAAAAATAGCGTAACATACTACACACAGAAGTGAGCAACATGCATTTGGTAGCGTTGTCTTAGCTGAAACACCATGTATAAGTGTGTACGTCGCGCGAACTGTATGAAACATTGGTGCCTATTCATAGATTGCGTTCACGGTGAAACAGTGGCCGATTCGTGGGCTCATTCCATTCTATTATTTAAAACAACTATCAATGAAAACAAGTTGACGCGAATGCGGCTCCCGGTAGACTTTCATAGCACTGGTGCATGAAAGCAATACGACCCGCCGTGGTTGCTCAGTGGCTATGGTGTTGGGCTGCTGAGCACGAGGTCGCGGGATCGAATCCCGGCCACGGCGGCCGCATTTCGATGGGGGCGAAATGCGAGAACACCCGTGTACTTAGATTTAGGTGCACGTTAAAGAACCCCAGGCGGTCGAAATTTCCGGAGTCCTCCACTACGGCGTGCCTCATAATCAGAAAGTGGTTTTGGCACGTAAAACCCCATAATTTAATTTTTTTAATGAAATCAATACGGCTATGTTGAATTGACGCGTTTTTACGATTTACACACGTGACGTTTGCGGGAAAAAAAGTCACTGGTCCTCTGTGCTCGTGCGGACTGGACCAATGCAGTATTAACTAAGTTCAACAACGTACCATCAGTATATATAAGATAAGCGTACTTATCAAAATCGAGTGGCACGCGTCCTATGGCGCTCCCACATTCATTTTTCGACGCAGTGTTTTGAGTCTACAGTATATTTAGAAACCAGGCGTGCTATTCTACACGTGCACTGTCAATTTCCGCCATATTGTCAGATTCTGTGATGGCAGCAGTTTGAACCAATCAGAGGTGCCCCGAGGGCTGTTACGGTCTCCTGATTGGCTCAAAATGGCGTCATTACCAAATTAGACAACGTGACAAAATTCGACAAGAACAGCACCCCAGCTGCGCAGCGATCCCACTTGCACGACCGTGGCACTTGGCACTCAGTTTTTATCGTGCGACGCCGTCTGACTTCAGCTGCGATAGCTGACAGGACTAGTGATTCACGTGAGCGAAATCTAGCAAAATCTAGCGAAATCTCGTTTCCAAACGCGCCCGTTTTGAAACGAGTTCAAAACAGGCGCGTTTGTAATCTGCAATTGATCAGAGGGACACTTCTTTTTTTTTTCTTTCGGCACATTCGAATGAGGGAACCAGCCTCGTGAGACAAGATGCTGTGTGTACCACTACTCTCCTGTGATTTCAGAAAATTGAATATTTATAAAACTGCGATTGACCACACAGAAAAAGCGGTGATAGCAGGAGGGCTGTACAGGCCCGCACTAATGCAATCTGGTGAGTTGTCATGGTTTTTTGGCTACCGTTGTTGAACTGGGTTCATTCATATTTTGTAACGAAATATATTTTACTATAATGTTTCCCATTTTGTCCAAGTGAAGAAAGAACTTGAGTTCCCGCATCTGGCTTGCGTCACGCAACGCTTTATTCTTCATTAAAACTTCCCTTTGCTAGTGTTGTAACTAGCATACGAATAAGCTTACCTTAGCAACAGGTTAATGAAACTATATTTCTCATACCACACCATGCATCTTACCGTAATTAAGTATCCAGTAGCAACAACAAACAAAAACACCCTCACAGGTGTATGACAGTCCGACAACTGATACATCAAAGACAACGAAGCTATCTCCGGAAGCAGTCGGTGACAGTAAGATTATAGTCGGTGACAACCTAAGAAATAAAAGGTTATATGCACGCTGCCCTACCCAAGTACAATTTGCATAGGTGCTCCAGTGAAATGGAAGTTTTATTGTATATATAACTTGAAGAGAAAGTCGAAAAAAAAAGAAAGCAGAGCGTATGCTTCGATTAGGTTTATTTACTTACCTGACAACGAGTGGTTTCGCGTGCTATAGAAACTGCTTTCTCTACATATATCGGCATTTGCGTCACATGGTTTCAAGATGGAACCTGAAAGTCTAGGCAAATTTCACGCGGATCCCGATATCATCGCTCAGCCAAATGAAGCAAGTGGCTTGAGACAACTAGCTTTATTTTCCAATTAGCCCAGCACTTACGTTAGCGCAGAGCGGCGACATTAAGCTGTGAGCGGACTTCAGGCGGGCTTCACCTCAGCTCTCTCGCAGGGGCGAAGAGCGGGTGCACCGTGTATCTGCGGGTGTAGCTCGCGTGCAGGTCGTCACCGACTACAGGGGTCTACGTTTGCCGGCTGCGCTGTGGCTGGCTGTAGCACCGCACCGTCAGCTTTCAATATACGCAGTCTGCATCGGAGCCGTCACGAACAGCACGCATCCATGAAGTCGCTCGTAACACAGCCTGTGTGGGAGCCGTGAAACGGCCAGCCACGACAGCTGCTCCTCGAACGCAGCAGCAAGGCTGCGTTGCAGTGCGAAACCGGCCTTCACCGTCGCAGCCGTACAAACCCCAAACTGACTCGACGCCCTCCGTAGAGCCGGTGAAACGCGACATGAGAAGCAAAACAAAAATACGGATTACACAGGCTACAAAGCCGTGCAAATAAGTTTTCTATTCGAGCGACGTATACGCGAGGCATCTTTCATTTTATAATCATTGATAAATACGTTTCAAAGCAGAAGTGAAGGGCTCTGGATGCTCTTTTTATTAGCGCTTGATACTGCCTGCACGGCTGTGGAACTCCAGCTTCACTGTAAATAATAATAATAATAATAATAATAATAATAATAATAATAATAATAATAATAATAATAATAATAATAATAAACAGATAGATAGCTGACTTGTGCAATTTGTGCTACCTTGTACAATCACCGTTTCATTTCCAAGAAAACCGTAATTGCCCTCCAGCGCTTATATTAGTAATTTTCTCAAAAGACGATAAGTAATGCATGCACTTTTTGTTCCTTCATTTTTTTTTCCTGCACATCACCCGTAACATGCCCCCTATATCCTCCTAAAGAAAGCTCGGTGCCACTGTCAGACCTCTTTGAGCGACGGGCAAACATTCTTCGTGCCCAGTGTAACGCCTTTACATAGGGGTAAAACGAATATTTCGCTTTTATTTGCAAGCCCCATAAAATAACTCAAGGCCATTAGACTTGGCCCGCCATATCACCTTTAACGTACCTGTCCTGGGAGACCTAAATCTAGCACCGAATACACTTAGCGCACGTGGGCGAAAGAATTTGAAATGTGGTATAATTACGGCTTTTGCAGTAAATTATCGCTCGGAAGCGTCCTACAAGTGTTATAGACATGTTGTGCCGGCGTTCTGAGAAACGTAATTGTGACACAAAATGTTCGTTTGCAGGAAGTGCGGCTCATGTTATGGATAACGTACATGCGGGAGATGTAGTTTGTTTTAATTACGTGCATTCAGAAAAAGTTGCTCATTCAACCGCTTGCAAAAGAAATTTGGTTGTGATTCTGTAAGGTCGCGCAAGTCTGCTGCGCAAGGTCTTACGGGTTGACTAGGTCAACGACGGCCCACTGCGAAATAGACGTGCTTCCATGACCGGTGGACGCTTTTCATTTTCTTCTTTCTTCCTTTCTTTCTTTCTTTCTTTCTTTCTTTCTTTCTTTCTTTCTTTCTTTCTTTCTTTCTTTATGAACGACCTGCATACATCAGATACTTCACCTATTTGGCACGGTTTGACAAAGGCTAGTTTCCTGATCTTGTCAGAGTGACCAGCAGCTTCACCTTAAGCTGCCAAATTGTAAGAGACAAAACTGTCCGCTGGCATCACGCACATATTTTTTTAGAGGGACGCTTGTTCGGGGAATCGCTCTTTACATATGCCGTCCGTTCCCTTTCCAATCGCTGACCGCTTCTCGACTCGTCTCTACGGCAACGACGCGAGCCCTCGCTTCTCCACTGACCCTAAACTCGCTCGACTGGCCCAAGCGTGCGCGCCGCCGCGTTTTCTCGCTCCCCGGGCGCTATTAGGAAAACAGGACGAACGCTCGCGGCACTTTTTCTTCTTTCTCTGCCGCCCGCGGGCACTGGAAGAACAACACCAAACGGAAGCCGCCCCAGGACGGAACGGAAGGGGCGCGCGCGGTTACCCCCCCCTCGGTCACATCTCAGGAAGTGTTCAGCACGCCCGCTCCCCCCCCCCCCCCCCCCACACCCTCCACCTTACAACAACGGTATAACCTGCCTGCAAAGAACAAAGACTACCACTCCTCTCCGTTCTTTGGATGCCTGCCTGCTCCCGGTTCCTCTTCTCGTGGTCGCCGAGGCGTTTGTGCTTTCCTTCGCTACGCGACCCGGCCGGCCCCGGTCGTAATTAGTCGGCCGGTCTCTTTGTGAGCGCACCGCTGGTGCTTTCCACCAAACGCCGAGAGCTGTGCGTTCGCGCTGCACGCTCCAGTCCCGACACGCGAGCGTGGTAGCGTGTGCCGCGGGCGCTCTCGTGCAGCGACTTGGAGAAGTGGCCCAACGATTTTCAACGTGGATATACAATTTTATACAACCATAGACTATTTAGTTTTGTTAGCACAAGCTGAACCTGTGAAGGGTCAAGGAAAACTGTATAATACGCAAGTTCGTGCGTGGCAGCTGAACGTAAGATCGCCCTGATGAACGCCAACGTGCGTGGTGGTGCATTCGTACAGCTACCGCCACGAGTTCGAAGGTGAACCCGACGGCGGCTCCAAGAGTTTGCCTTTCAGGAGCGCAACGGAACCGTTGATAGTTTTCTTCTTTACTATAACAAATTTTTCAGATATTGGTGCTTCCTGTCGCAAACTTTTATATAATTCAATGCTTTCTACACATATATAAATACATATATATATACGTAGACAGTATTCAATTTTTCTCGGTATCGGCGCTTACGTTTAGAATAGGCCGCGTTTTATTACACGCCTATAAAGGGGTTCGCAATACCTCGTGTGGAACTCGTCTTACGACGCATGTTCAACGAAAATCGGAACGCCGATAGGCCCAACATTTATTGCCTCCGCGTCGTCGTTGTAGAGAATGCTGCACTTTCTCGAGATATTACTTTTATTTATTTTTTATTTCGTGTTTCTCAGAGCAACGTCGCTCATAGCTCAGGTGCTGGTTTGACGTGTTAAACGAAATCGGTAGCTCGAGCGGTCATTTGATCGAGAATCCAAGAAGCAAGCCGTACGTTAATCTGTGGCGGATACCGCAAAGGTGCATGTATATAGGTAGCTCAGAAGCTTGCGTTTAGGTGTGCGCACACAAAACAATCGTGCCTTATATCCGGAATGCTCAGACCACCTCAAAGCGTATATACCATGCATGTACATTGCGGAAATTATGAGATAAGCAGATACATAGCTCTCATTCGAGTCGTCTTCAGGGATATCCGCCGCACGATGCTGCTGTTGAACCAAGCTGCTCTTCTGACACAGCCGATGGTGATACGGCTGTGAAAAGTCGTTCAGCGGCCAAGTTAGTACGTAGTTTTCCTTAATGGCGATCATGGCCTGCTGCGCAACGAAACCAGAGGTTCAGGACGAGAAAATGAGGGGCTGGGCCAAACAGTAAACTGTTTACACGTCTTATAAAACGAAAACAGAGACTGCCTAATACAATTCCGTTAAAGTTAAAGGTTATATTAATATTCAAATCACTCCACTACTGTGCTCAGGATCGATAGCTGCCAGTTAAAATTTTTTTCACCCTGAAGGTTGCTGGTTTATACCGTGGCGGGGTTTAAAAAAATCACTGTATGCGAGAGCGAGCTCTGACTACACCTGCGATGAGTGAAGCTGTAGTTTAAAACTGTGTAATGATTCTGATCGCCTGGTGCGCACTGAAATATTTGACACGATAGTTTCACAGCGATAACTATTAAAGTTTATTTCATGCTGCTCGTATGTCGCCGCTATATAATGTTTGCTTGCCACAAAAAGATTTCTAAGGGCGGTAACTTAATTTGTCTTCGTCAACGACTCGGTGCTACCCAATAATGGCGAGGATGTAAACCGTGGGGAAACGACCATCCGTAAGGGAGCAAGACGTTTTGCTCTGGGCAGTAAAATGACAGTGACGATAAAGTTCATTTCTGCACTGTGACTGCGTCTACAGACACTCGTTGGTTACGAGAGAAACATTATGCAAAAATCGTGCTAAGCCACTCTCCACGCTTTCAAGAGCGAGTGATCCAAACACAGGCATCATAATCAAAAGGAACTTGCTCGAACAACCCACAAGAGCTTAAGCGTCGCACGCGTTCTTCACCGACCACGAAAATCTCAAATACGAGGCTTGCCTTGCCACTAAAGCCATAAAGCCTTGCCATCAAAAGTTGAATTTCGCTACATCGGAATAAACCAGCAAATTGCACCACCACAGAGTTCAAGCTCATTATGCAAGTGTTCCCGTCACGTGCACAGACATTTTTACCATGCAGGCTGCACAGACGCTTTTATCTTGAGCAGACTGATGCGGAAGTATGGCACGGCTTTGTCGCTAAAAACGCAGTGTTGAGGGTTGGTTCGCTATCGACAAAACAGCTTGGCGTTGCACTTGGCCATTTTCTTGGCACCAGCGAGATATACAATATAATGGGCTCCCGGGAGGCTCACCAGGCTTTACGCCTATAGTACGCCACTCCGAATGATATGGATAATGGATGTATTGGCATTACACACGCTGAACGCACAGTGAAAGATAGCGAGCGTAGGAGCAGTGTCATTTTGTGTCCATTGGACCATCAGTCAGCCTCCAGTGCGACCTGTTCCTTCGGCCCTTCACGTAGTTGTTCTGGGGTACCTTCAACACCTCTTGTCGTGGGTATTCTGCAAGTGTCCACCTTGTGGACGTGTCCATTTCGTGTGCTGCTGAAGTTCTGATTGGCTGAGCTGGGGCAAGCGTGATGAGGAGGCAGGCGCCCTCAGCCACTCAGCACTTCAGCAGCAGACGAAATGGACGATGGAAACTTGCAGAATTCCCCTCTACCCGAAGTGCGCTCATCTATGCGCCACTACCCGTCTACGGTGTGGCTTCACACAAGACGCGAACCCGTTTATCATCGGTAGACATGTCCTTAACATAGATCCTTCTGCTTTACTTTATAGTGGCAAAAACAAACTGCGTGCGCATAATTATAATATGCAGCACTTCAAATTATGCTTTAGCGAAGGCTAATAAATTAGAAAAAAAAGATGGCGCGCTCTGGCGCCACAAAAAGAAAATACTCAGAAAATTGTTCACAAATGGTTCTCAAAACGGCTGCCTAGCACGTATCAAAACGAAAATGATCCATACTTTCAGTTAAACATCTGCTCCACTCGGCCGTACCGAACTAGGAAAAGAAGGAAAGAAAGTAAGCAGGGAGGATCATACGCATAGTCGTTACTTTTTTTGCTCTCACTTCAAGGCTCCGTGTGTCCTCCTTGATCGAGGCGAAAAGTGGACCACTTTCGATCGGCTACACCGTCCAGCGGGGACTCATATCTGTTCGCGCCAACGAAGCGTGTATTGGCCGCGGCGACACCAAAGAAAGAAGAGGGCCGCACCGTTTGGCTCGGCCTCCAAAACTACAGGGTGGTTGCGCTGCAACGGCGATACTCGCATGCTACATAAACGACAGCGCGGATAACACGCGGGCAGTCGCGTCGCGTAGCCTCGCAACAGTAGTGAATTGCTACGCGAAGCGGCAGTGGTGAATAGCCCATCCCTGTTCGCTGGCTAACAGAGCGAAAAAGTGAAACGCCCGAAAATAACCGCGCCGATCCGTAACACTAACAAACGTGACAACCTAAGAGTAAGATCCACCACTGTAAAAACCGCTCCGTCCTCCCTTCTTTATGCCAGATAGCCAACCCTAAACTCTATGGCTGCACTCAGTACTAGAAGATGCCGACGTCGGCGGCGGTTCCGCACGTTTTATCGCCTATCCATCTCCACACTCTCTCGCCTGAACCTGCTCACTGGTGGGTCGCGAACAAAAGACACTATCATCCGTCTCGCTTCTTTTCGAGACCGAGGCGTGCGGCTGCACGCTCTCTCACACGCATATGCAGCACGAGAGCATAATACAGTACCGTCGGGCCGACGGTGGGTAGGCGTGTCTTGACTCGGGGCCTTTGCACCACCGATAACTATGTCCGCACCTACGATGGGACTGAAAATAGACGCCGTGAGGCATGCAATATGGAAGCAAGGCTGTGCGCCAAGAAAAGTTGGGTGGAGGAATTTATTGGTTCATGAATTTCACTTCCTTCTGAGATTAATTAGCCTGGTTATCAGAACGATCGCAGGCAACGAATAGCGCATGTTGAAAGTGATTTATATGCGACTTTCACGGCTGTTGAAAGCCACCCGTGCAGGTTATGCGTGCTTGTTCCCGTGCTGCAGTTGTGGATTACACTGAAGCCACCGCAATGGTGTCCATGAGACATGAACAGCTTTCTGTTATAATTTATCGCGGTAAATTTGTCATCACATGAGCAAACATGCGACACACACGAACATCGACCCCTTGACACGTTATACAAGGTGGTCGTGACGGTGGTAGAGCCGTGAACGGGTTTAATGTGGTAATCATGGCCGGCAATTTATCCGCTTGAGCGTCTCTTGAATTTTCACTGAGGCGCATCATCAAACGTTCAACAATCATCATTCGAGAGAACTTCAGTAGTAGACGCGATATCTGCTTTAGAAAATAGATGCGCCTTTCCAGATAAACCAGTTACGCTTGCTTGCATGTGGGAAGTCTTTCTTCTACACGTAGGCTTAATTAACATTAATCGCAAAAGGCAATTTTCTGCAGCTGGAATTCATGCAACAGGCAAACTAGGTACAGTACGTTGACCCCAGAAGGACTTCAAAACAAACCTGGCAGCAACAGCGCGCGGCTAAAGGTGTTGCCTTCTCTTTGCTAGGAGTAAAAATGGTCATAATGAATCAAAGTCGCCGAAAGCTATGCGGAATCTCAAGCGATCTTGCGAAGCTCAACGATGCAGTGGACATCCATCCCTACTGAAGCAGATAGCCGTCTCAGCAAGCATGTCAGGACAGATCGCAGTCAGGCGATGGAGTAGTTTTCTTTTCTCTTCTTTTTCTTTTTTTCCTCAGACAGATGTCCACCATCCCTCAGGACATTTTCCTGTGGGTCATGCTACGAGCTGGTCTTTTGATGGCACATCATAAGTCCAAGAGACGGTCTTCTGCACGATGCGCTATATATGTCGTTTGCATAGCAACACACGAGTGCTATATTAATTGTCGACGAAATGACAATATGTAAGTGCCACACGATAACTCATTAAGAATACGTCAAAAGATTTTGATGCCGTGTAGACACCCTCGAACCGCTGCCACAAAAGCACTAGCTTATAGCTTCCCGTTTATCAGCCTTCCACAGTGAAAATGTGATGAATGATAAGGTGGTGCAAATGTCCACAGGGTAGGCCAAAGAGTGCAAGACAATATCGAAAGGTTTCAAAAGGCCCACACAAGTCTGACAGATGGACCATTGCATAAGGCGTGGGAGCAATTCTCTGAAAGACGTAGGTGTCAGTCGTAATACGAGGAACGGGCTTTGTTCAAAGAAAGAACAAATGATAGAATTTGCAATGCAATTTCAAGGTTTAAAAAATTAAATTCTGGTGTTTCAAGCGCCATAACCAGGATATGATTATGAGACACGCTGTAGTGGGGGACTCTGGACTAATTTTGACCATCTCGGGTTCTTTAACGTGCACCCGATGCAAGGTACATGGGCATTTTTGCATTTCGCCCCCACCGAAATGCCGTGGCCGTGGCCGGGGTTCAATCCTGCGTGCTCAGACTTAGAAGCGCATCGCCGAAGCCACTACGCCACCACGACGGGTACAATTTCAAGGTACATCCACCACTGTGTCTCAGTGGCTATGGCGTTGTGCTGCTAAGCGCACGAGGACACGGGTTCGATCCCGATCGCGGCCAGGCCTTCCCCCCTCCCTGCGCCTCACCTCTTCGTCCTCCCTCATAACTCAGAGTGCAATGTCGGGACGTTAAACAGCACAGTTTAATTAATTCACTTAATTTCGGGTTGCCTTCCATGCTTGCTTGTCCTTGCTTGTCCTTGCTTGTCCTTGCTTGTCTTTACATGATCTTCATTTCCCCCTGTGGTGCGCAGGTGCCCCCGGCTGCAGAACCGCCCGACACTTTTGTGCGACATAATCGAGGACAAGCGTCTACCGTTCCCGGCCTGCTGCCCGCGCATGATCTGCCAGCGCCACAAGAAGCAACCACCACCAACGCAGACGCAGCTCAAGCCCTTCACACCGCACGTCAGCGTCGACAAGGAGCTGCGCAAGATACCGTTTGTCCTCAAAAGGCTAGTGCACATGTTCACAAATTGTCTCTTTTCTTCCCCGCGAGGTGAACAAGCCTCTAGTATAACCTATAGTAGGGAAACAAAGGTAAAAGGTAAGGACAGAGTTAAAATTGAAACGGGATGAAGCACTGACGCCGGCAGCGCTTCACAATTTAGCCTATTTATTATTTATCATCTTTCTAGTCAGAAACAAGTCCAGGCACTCACAGAAGCACTTATTGTTAGTACTCCCCACACATTGCGTCGCTGACGTGCCGAGCAAGAGAGAGAAAGCAAAAATAGGAAAGATAGTGAGGCCAATCAGCCGAGCGTCCTCTTTGCTACCCTACACTGGCGATGAGAGAAAGGAGAATGGACAGAGCCAAAGAGGGAGAAAGTAAGTACTGCTCGCCCAAGAGGATGCACAGCACGACTAAAAGGTTACTCAGGCTGATTCCATTAAAACTTTTTGAAAATGTCTGCTATGAAGACACCGAAGAAAGACCTAGAAAGATGTACGGACGCTAGACGGTAAAGTATAGGAGAGTGTGACCAAGTCCAGGTGCAGTGTTTTGCTGAAACAATGCAGCCACTTCAAGGAGGAAACATCGATACGGTGCTCTCGGCTTTGCGGGCACGCTTAGAGTGCTGGCTCAGTAGTTCAGCAAAAGGGTGTGCAAGTACAGAGGCCATCAAAAGAGCATTCGCTCCAACTTTACTTCAGTCAGCCAGATACTTGGTAACATCCTATTCTGTAGCACTGCTGATTGGTTATACTAATAGTTTACTCTTATCTGTCATCTCTACTTGCTCGTTACCATGGATCATGTGGGTAACCAACAGACAGCAGAGAGGACATGACTTAGAATGACGGTACCAAATGACAACACAACCATACAAGAGCAAGCGTGAGGTCGACTGACTTCGAACGCGTTCTATTGCTATAGTGTAATTGCTATTCTGGATTCTTAAAATCTATAATTATATATCGTCGTCATTGCTCACGTTTTGTATCCAGAGGACCACGAAATACCAAAGCTCTAGAACCTTGCGCCAATTTAGATCTGTTTCGCTGGGAATTCCCTACACAGTTCTAGATAATCTCCCACATATTTTCCTTTCCATCAGCCTATGGAGATTAAATGAGACATGTTCTTTCGCTTACCCACGTGATATCGTGGTTGGGTCGTGGAAGAGCGTTCTACTCGTTGTTGTGCCAAAACATAAAACGTTACCGCTTCGAAACTACGTGTGTATCTCCAATCATCGCTTTCGCCTCGTAAGCGATGATTGTGCAAAACGACACAAATCTGTGTATGTTGTACAGATTTCGACCTAAGAAATAGAAAGGACATTTTTATTGAGTGCTAATATCTGGGATACACGAAAAAAGCCATGCCAAAATAATTTTAAATAAAACTTTATAAATGAATACGTCAGCGGTGAAAATATTCTAATCTTGCTTTCCTGCATTATTCAAATAGCCAAAGGCCTTAGTGCACAAAACATAAAAAAAGTAACGACCCGTAGCGCTTTATTATTTCTTTCTACACTGCAGCGAATACGAAGCGCACACCCCCGCTTTTGTTGTGCCTAGTTTCTCAGCCAATGTGCACCATTCAGAATCTGCGGAGCTAGATAACGATCAGGTTCCTTATTGCTACATTACTGCAGATTACCTCAGAAAGCTTATTCACGTCAGCCGACTACCCGCCGCAGTGGCTTAGCGGCTATCGTTTTGCGCTGCTAAACACGAGGTCGCGGTATCAAATCCCAACCGCGACGGCAGCATGTCGATGGGGGCGAAATAAAAAGATGCCCGTGTTCCGTGCAATAGGAGCACGTTAAACATCCCCTGGTGGTAAAAATTAATCCAGAGTACCCCACTACGACGTGCTTCATAATCAAATCGTGGTTTTGGCACGCAATACCCCGGAATTCATTCGTTCATTCACGTCAACCGACTGCTTTTCATCTGTCAGGCGATTAAAATTTAGCCTTCGTTTTCTTGCTTGTTTTCAGGTTCCTGGAGGTACAGAACACCACGCTGCTGGACGCCATCATCCTCAACCGCATCAAGGCGCTTGAAGCCGCCGCAGTCAACGCAAGTGCCGCCGCGAATGGAACGGTGGGCGACGCTGCCTTCCGTGGACCTACGAACGTGGACGACATGGTGGAGGCGGCTCTACTAACCACGCAGGGTCCTGGTGTCACGACGCAGGACACCACGCCTTTTGGAACCACGGACGGCGCCGTCACAACGACGTCACCTGTGCAAACAACGCCGACCGAGTCGCCAGTCGAGATCATACGTGGCACTGGCTTCCAGAGTGACTCCTTACAACAAGAGCCGCGAAAAAGTGTGACGTTGCCGTCTATCGGCGTCGAAGACGACGACGAACTCTTCCTGAACGACGCTCCCGTGGTTCCATCGTCAGAAGCAGAGTCAACCACGAGAGTTCCGGAGACTCCCAAGACTACCACGACAGCCAAGCAGCAATTCCCCGAGCAGGTTACCGAGCTGACCCGGACAGCCGTATTCGCCCCCGACCGCACGAACAAGCCTGCAGCGGCCATCACGACTGAACCGCCCAGAAGCGAACCGTCTACGGAGATCTATGACGAAACGACGACCAGATCGGTCGGCCTCACTGTCCCCGAGTCCATCTTTGGAACCACATCATCGCCTTCGACGGAACTGCTGCTTGAAACTACGCCTACTCCCCCTACAACAACCGAGACGACCGAACAAACCACGACGAAACAGGCGCAAGGTGATGCCGGAAAGAAGAGCGGTAACTTGCCGACCATTCTCAGGTCCCTGGTAGACAACGTGTTCGACTACTACGACTACATCGACTACTACATTCCAGGCCAAAAGCGCAACCTGACACCGCCGGCTCAAGAAAGGCCCGGAGACCGGCGGAGGATCCCAGAGTCCATGATGGCACTGGTCAAGGAGCAGCTAAGCAAGCAGAAAGATACGAACGAGTCGTCGTTATTCGTTGAGGACCTTCAGGGGGATCAGCCCGCACCAAAAGATGATCCAGAATCCACCACGCCGGATCCGGACAACCAAGAGTTCCAGAAAGAACTAGTCACAAAGATGGCCGTGGACATTCCTCGTGTGACGAAGCAAAATGTTCAGGACACGACAACCGCATTCGCTAGAACGGAGACGGCGACGCAAGAAGCCACTCGCACGGACCTCGCATCCACCACTACATCTACGCCCACTGAGGCCACCAGCACCGCCACAACGAGAAAACAGATCGCTGGCTCGACGATTGAGGGTAGCACGGGCACAACCACACTATCGACGGGAAGAGACACGACTCTTACGCTGGTCAAAAGTGTCGGAACACAGTCGCGAGCTAAAGTGAACCTGGCAATTGAGAATCTTTCGTCCGATAAACCCGAGGACAGGACGGCGACTGATATTTCTACCTCTACGGTTACCACTTCGGCAGTTCCTCAGTCTACCTTGACACCAACAACCCTGAGCAGGACCACAACTGTACCTACCACTCTGTCTACGCCAGCCTCAACACAAGAGGTGACGACAGCTGCAGTCACAACGACTAGGACAACGGCTCCACCGGAAACGTCCCGCCAGCCAGAGACAACGCAGTCTGCAACTCGCTCTTACCAAACCGCAGGAGAGACGGAGACCGCCTTCGTCGGTACGACCAACGCCAACGCTCCTGGAACCACGCCCGCAGTGACCACGACGGCTACTCCAAGT
This sequence comes from Dermacentor andersoni, assembly GCF_023375885.2. Taxonomy (NCBI): domain Eukaryota; kingdom Metazoa; phylum Arthropoda; class Arachnida; order Ixodida; family Ixodidae; genus Dermacentor; species Dermacentor andersoni. The sequence goes on along the minus strand of NC_092817.1, from coordinate 91,738,090 downwards.
GGAACGGAGACACCTACAACACCGTCAACAACTATCGTTCAGCAGACTACTACTACGACGAGAAATGTTGAAACGACGGGACCCGCCACGTCGACAAAAACCGCCGAAACGACAACGACCGGCACCCGCCAACCGCAGACTGTGACGACGACAACAAGGTCGAGAGCAAGTTCCGAAGCCACTGAGACGACTCCGCAGCTGCAAACGACGATTCAAACACAGCCTCTCCTCTCCGGACGTAACGACACTATCCCTCTACTCACGAGTCCAGAGCCCGCTACTACTAGTGTCACGGCACCAGCAACACCTAGCACACCACCCTCTACATCAACCAGGGCTTCCGAGAGGCCTCTAGGCGGCGCCCCAAACACGGTGCGGGGGAACGTGCTGCAAAAGGATGGCGCCCAGCAACAAAGGTCGGGTAACGCCACGACCAAAGGCCAGCCCACGCCACCGACAAACAACAACGACGTCGAGTACATCGACTATGTCTATTACTACGACTACATCGACACTCCCGACAACTCGACGGCTAACGGTACCGCCTCCTCCTCCACGAATAGCACCGGAACCCGGCTGACCAAACTGTCGAAGTCCGCAAAATGAACGTGACACCAGCTCGTGAAATGATGAGGCTATAGATGAACTGTTTCTTGTTTCTATTTAAATGAGATCCTGAATGAGTTATTGGATGAAAAGGTGTTAGAAGTCACCTCCCGAGGATGGAAAGTCGACTAAGAACTTTGTCTAGTCGGCAGGCAAATTAAAGAGGCGTCTTTTTTGTTCTCTCTTACGGATGAGCACGCCAATGATCATGAACTGGAATGGTGTAGCTGAAATGGTTGGCAGCGTTAGTTTGTATAGTGGTTGTTTGTGATGCATTTTCGCGCTTTTCTGTTTTGTTTTGCCGCCTTTATTTTGTTTCATATGGCCCACGTTATGTTCAGGGCATGGTTTCTCAATGCCACAGCGCCATGTTAGTTGTCGAGAGTTGAAGGATGCATCTTCTAGGCACTCTGTATGATACTTGAAATTTGATCCGACTGTCACGAATGCACAAGGCTAAGCGCAGCGTGGCCAGCTCGCCGGTAAGCTCGGCTTTTGAGGTAAGCATGACTTTGCAGCCAAGCAAGAGATCAGTAAGCTGGCTGCATCGGGAGTAGCGTCGAGAATATCAATCATCCTATATAGGTAAACGACGTGTATAGTGTGCCTATAGTATCCAATACTGAAATGTCACGCACGTCAGTCCACATTTTCACTTCGCCTTTTTTTGCGTTTATTTCTTCAGCTGCCAACCGTAAGATGTGTGTGAATGGTTAAATGAACTCGCCTCAGTAAATCGCATGTAGCTACACCCTCAAGCGGCGCAACATGTGAAAGTGATGCCCAAGTTTATTATTAACTCCGTTCTGTCTTTATTTCTACTCTACAAGCAACACCCACAATCAAATAAGGGCTAGGTGTTTTAATTCTTCAGCAGATGAAGTGTCACAAGCACCGAGTTGTGCGAATTCGAAACATTAGCTGTGTCTTCGATGACACGGTCGTCGACACTTTCATTCTGTATCCTGGGAAGTCTTGTTCTGAACACGTTGCGCCGCTTTCCGGCTTGACGTAGTTATTGAGAGGCATCACGTCTTGGAGTGAATCCTTGCAGCTCCTACTTTGTATTATACCTTACAAGCGATCCCCAGTCGCCATTACTGGGCCTGCTTTATGATGTGTTGTTGATACCATATTGCAAATAAAATGTTGTTATGCGATCTGCGAGCTTGCGTGTTTGCTCTGCAACGCATCCCAGAGGAAAATGAAGTAGGAATCGACAGACTTTTCCACCAAGGAGATACGTGATAGTGACGCCACCTGGTTAGTTCGGTATAACCACAGCAAGCCCACACGTACCGAGTAATTACCAGAATAACCACATTTGAGCCCTTTTTCAAGCTCTCGGTTGTTTTGAGGTGAAACAATTAAACGAAGCAATGGCAGCACTGGTCATCGTTCAAACGACCACGGTATGCCAAGTGGCCACGCACGCCCTGTGGTGCTGAACTGAGACCTGTAGCCTGTTCGTCCACGTATTACCGTTTACGGATTACCTAAATACCGGCGACACAAATCAGCACAGAAGAGCTGATGTCGCCATTTCGTGACACGACGTCAACGTCAAATACAGTATACAGAACTAATATTGCAACGACCAATCTGCCTTGCTAATACAAATGTGCTGACAGCAACACTTACTGGTGTTCTTTTCCGTTCTGCAAGATCAACAACAGCACAAAAACTTTTTTTTACCACGTTGTGGTTACATAAACGGCCACAAGGCGGCACCATCAGCGCTGCTGCTGTCGTCGAATTTTCGGTGTGACGGTATTCCGTAAACTGTAGTACGCTTGCGGCCAGGCTGAAGCTATCGGATAGTTGCACGTGGTGTCATTACGAGAAACATGTCGGCATCTTCCGTACTATTAACGAATCTGGGCTCACACGCTTCCACATTAGAGTGAAATGTCACCCAGTGAAAATGACTGGATTAGAACTTTTAGAAAGGGCTGACTGCAAGTGCACACATAAGCAAGGAATGCAAGAAAGTCATGCAAAGACAAAGTTGAGGCTTTCCTTCATACTAACGAAGTGAAAACGATATCCATCAAATTATGAAAAGCTGAGTGCAATGTAAAATTAAGTACGCCATTGCATGATTAGTTCAGTAGATTCAAAACCAAGTAGGCGTGCTTGCAAGACAGTTGGACGTGGAAGAGACAAAATTGTAAGAGAGCTTTGCCGTACGTCTAAATTGTTCTGAATGCTAATGGGCGCAGCTGCAGTAATATAAGTGAGATTATGCTTTCTGCTGCCAACCCACTCACGGCAGGAAGACACCCAGAAGTATCGGGCCGCGACAGACACCAGCTTATCACACAAAATGTCACGAAGTGCACTGCCTCTACCCAAGCCAACCACTTGAGAAATGCACAAAGAAATATCATGGCGCCATGTAGCGTCATGTATAGTAGTGTCTTATGTAGCCTCATGAGCAGACAATAATTCATCCCTTCTGCACTAATTGATGCAGTGACCAGAACGATGATCAATTTCGAATGCTATAACCACTATTAGAGAGAAGAGAGAGAGAGGGGAAAATTGGGGAGGGTTAAACAAAAGTACTGTACAATTTGCTACCCTGCATAGGGTGAGACGGAAGGACAGTACAGAAAGAAAAGAGAGTTTGGCAGCCAGGAGGCCTTCCAGCAGCAGCAGCAGCAACAGTCATAGGGTGGCAAATACGGGTGATACGTATTAAGCTCCGGAGCATCCATACGTGCCATACCACAACGACGTAGTAGCTCACCTATAGCGACTAAAGTTTCAAAGGATTACTCTCAATCATGAAGACAAGCCGTCCAGCCACACATCCTTTGCCGACAGTTTCGAAGCTACGCTTTGTCTGACGCTCCGCTGACATTAGGTGGCTCAAAGCATAAAGAATTGTCGTACTTAATATCTAGAGCAGTGAAGTACTGATATCCAACTCAGTCCATAAAATAGATTGCGCATACAAAAGCACGAAGAAAAGACAAAACAAACGGGACGGCTACTAAGTTTCGAAGGCAGTTCTTCTTAGACCAAACTGTACATGGATGGCCTCTGCTCGAAAATTCTGAACATGCACTGGCCACAAACACCAAGCGTTCATAACATATAAACGCGACTATTTTGCCTGATGTTCTATCCGTTGATATGGTCCTTCGTCAGCAGCTATTAATTGCTATAACGTTACACGAAATAATTTGCCCCGTTAAGGTAGGTAAACTTATTGCTTAATAAAGGGGTACTAAACAGCAAAACTGGAAACTGAACTTGGCAACGTGTAACACGCGAATCCTCTCGAGTGAGGCTAGCTTAGCAGGGCTCTTTGAGGAATTATCAGGCGTTGCCTGGGATATTATTGTCCTTAGTATAGTTAGAGCTGGTGAGGCTTATACAGCGCTAAATAACGGCCACGTCCTCTGCTACCGAGGTCTTCCAGGTAAGAGAGAGTACAAGGTGAATTTCTAATTCATAAGGGCATAGCAGACAACACTGACGAATTCTACAGCATTAGTGAGAGGGTATTAGTAGATAGAGACTAAAGGTAGTACAAGCCTACACTCCAACCTGCAGTGATGATGAAGAAATACAACAGTTTTATGAAGATGTTGAATTAGCAATGAGACAATTGCAAACTCAGTATTGTATAATCATGGGCAACTTCAGTGCAAAAGTGTGGGGAAAGCAGGCTGGGTAACAAGCAATTCGACATACGGCATCGACTCTAGGAATAATATAGGAGAGATGTTGGTAAGATTCGCGGAAAGGAATAGACTCCGAATGATGAATACCTTCTTCAGGAAGCGCGGGAAATGGACCTGGGAAAGGCACAATGGCGAAACAAGAAATGAAATAATTCCACACTCTCAGCTGATCCCAGCATAGTGAAGGATGCAGAAGTGTTAGGTAGGCTAAGGGGCAGTGCCCATAGGTTAGTGAGGTCTAGGATCGTTCTCAATTTGAATAGAGAAAAAGCAAAATTAGTCAGGTAGAAACAGGCTATCCTAGACATAGTTAGGGTAAAAGCAGACGAATTCACGCTGGTGCTAGTAAACAAATATGCAGCTTAAGAACAAGAAAATGATAATATAAAGGCAATTAATGAAGCCGTAACTAAGCTGATTTCAGAAACAAAAATTGAAGTGGGAGGTAAGGAACCCAATCAACCAGTAGGTAAGCTCTCCCAAAAAACAAAGGACCCAATAAAGAAACGACAAAGCATGAAAGTGTCCACTCAAGGGATAAGAGAAAATTCGTTGAACTTTCAAAGCTGATAAACAAGAAGAAAGTGAGCGATATTGGAAATTATAACATCAGAAAGATTGACGAAACAGCAAAATTTGGCCGCAGCATGAGATTAGTGAGAAGAAAATTTGGCATAGGAGAGGGCAAGATGTACGCAGTGAAAGATTAACTGGGTAATGTCATCAGCAATTTCGATTATATAGTAGAAGGACTTCCTGTTACTGCGCTTCCTGAAGAAGGTATTCATTATTCGGAGCATATTTCTTTCCGCAAATTCTACCCGAATCTCTCATATAGTGTTATTATAATCGATGCCGTAGTTGCCAATTGCTTGTTCTCCAGTTTGATTTTTCCCCACTCTTGCATTGAAGTCGTTCGTAAATATACAGTATACCTACTTTGCACTTTTCTCATTGCTAAATCAACATCTTCATAAAACTGTTCTATTTCTTCATCATCACTGCAGGTTGGAGTGTAGGCTTGTACTACCTTTAGTTTATATCTACTAATACCCTCTCACTAATCATCATGACTGGAGGTTGAAGTGTAGGCCCGTATTACCTTTAATCATACCTCTTATTCAGCTTTGTTACAATTTTGATGATATAGTAAAATTAGCGGAAGAATTCTGTACTGACCTGCACAGTACCTAGAGCAGCCAAGCTACCTTCATTCGAAGTAGTGATGAACGTGATACAGAGGTTCCTATAACTAGCGATAAACTTAGAACAGCCTTGCTTGCAAGACATGATCGGCGGAAAAGCGGCAGGAGAAGATGGAATAACAGTCGATTTAATCAAAGAAGGGGGAGATATCGCGCTTGAAAAGCTTGCGGACCTTTATACTTAATGCCTCACGACTTCAAGTGTACCAAAGATCTGGAAGAATGACAACATTATACTAATCTATAGAAAAGCAGGCGTTAAAGAATTGAAGAATTATAGGCCCATTAGCTTGCTTTCATACTGTATCAAATATTCACCAAGATAATTTAGAACAGAATCAGGGCAACACTTGACTTGTGTCAACCAAGAGAACAGGCTGGCCTCAGGAAGGCATATTCTACAATGGATCACATCCATGTTATCACTCAGGTAATTGAGAAAGCTGCGGAGTACAATCAACCTCTCTATATGGCTTTCATAGATTATGAAAATTCATTTCATTCAACAGAGAAACCAGCAGTCATAGAGGCATTGCGGAATCAAGGAGTATAGGAGGCATACGTGAATACCTTGGAAAATATCTCTAAAGTTTCCACACCCACCTAGGTACTCCACAAGAAAAGTAGAAAGTTACCTATCAAGAAAGGGAGCAGGCACGGAGACACAATCTCTTCAATGCTATTCACTGCATGCCTAGAAGAAGCATTCAAGCTATTAGACTGGGAAGACATGAGTGAGGACCAACGGCGAATATCTCAGCAACACTGAGGATGAATTGCAACAAATTATTGAGGTCCTTAACCGAGAAAATGCAAGAGTAGGGTTGAAGATTAATATTCAGAAGACAAAGTTAATGTTGAATAACTAGGCAAGACAATAAGAATTCATGATCGCCAGTCTGTACCGGAGTACGTTTATCTAGGACAATTGCTCGCAGAGGACTCTGATCACGAGAAGAAAACTTGCAGAAAAATAAAGATGAGTTGGAGTGCTTACGGCAGGCATTACCAAATGATAACTGGAAGCTTACCACTGTTGTTGAAAAGAAAAGTGCACAATCATTACATTCTGCCGGCGCTAACATAAGGGGCAGAAGAAGCTCGAGGACAAGTTAAGGACAGCGCAAAGAGCGATGGAACGAAAAATGTTAGGCATAACGTTAAGAGACAGGAAGACCGCGGTGTGAACAAAAAAATGTTAGACATAACGATAACAGACAGGAAGAGCGCGGTGTGGATCAGAGAGAATACGGGGATAGCCGATACACTAGTTGACACTAAGAGAAAAAAAATATGGAGTTAGGCAGGTCATGCAAGGCGTAGGACAAAGAACTGGTGAACCATTAGAGTTACAGATTGGGTGACAAAGGAAGGGAAGCACAGTCGAGGACGGCAGGAAATTAGGTGGGGTCATAAAATTAGGAGACTTGCAGGAGGAAGTTGGAATCAGCTAGCGCAAGACAGGGATAATTGGAGATCGCTGAGAGAAGCCTTCGTCCTGGGCAGTGGGCATAAAGATAGGTTACTGCTGCTGATTATGATGAAGAAACAGCAAAAATGAGACTAATTACTTATTTCAGGACTCACTTGCATGTAGTTGGCGGGAAAAGATTGGAAGTTGGTGGAGAAAGAAAGCGGTGAAATGAAGTACAGTTGTGCTTTTTCGCCAAACCATATGTTATAGTTACTACATATGGTTCCCGTATACGTCGCATCGAAGCAATTTCGCACGGCTGCACCGCCTGCCGTCAGAAAAATTTCTGGAAGCCCACAAGTTGAGCCTATGGTTATTTTAGGATCCAATGTAATGATTGTTTAACGAAGGACTACTAACTATATTCGCGACCAGATGATGTCTAAGTCTCATGACGCTACAAAGAGCTAACGCGTTCTTCCTTGTCACGTTTTTCTGGCTTCCCAAAATTCCGTCCACGAAAACAGGCACAGTAACAGCCCCATATTTAAGTAGAATTTTATTCACCTTTTATGACCGTAGCCTTGTATAGCTAAGCTGCATCGGACAAGCACAGTCAAAGGGATGCGATGTGTAGATGACTTTAAATTTTTTTACCGTACTAACTCTTCCGACGTTTAGCGTTCTACTGCAATGAAATTTGACGTGTTCCTCAAAGAATGAAGTCTCTTAGCATCCACCACTGTACTTCCGTCAGATATAGCGGTTCTCGCCTTCTCAGGTTACCGTATATGTGGCGTTATGCGCCCCGGTCTCGGTGCGCACAAGAAAAGCACGTCCTCACACACGCCGGCAACCATAATGGGCATTGGCCACCATCGAAATGGGAGGCGCAGCAGCAATGGGTCCCTGCCGCTGCACACAAAGCACCAAATTAATATACGCCTTGGGACAAGTAATTAAATAATACGCATACCCCACATAATACACTTACTATCTACACCGACTCCCAGCAGGCATGCACACGCATCTTACCCAATAACATCCACCCCATGGCACTCACTTACTTTACGAATATATAAAAAGGTCGTTCAAACTCTACTGGGTACCTGGTCATGCCAGGATGCAGGTTAGCGAAAGCGCAAACCGATTCGCCCGCGTAACCGCACTCCGGGCTCCCTGCAACCACAGCCAACCCCAGAGATATTCGACCCCGCCAGAACTTATCGTACTAAAAAGATCTGTAGATATGTATATGACCCAACCCGGAAGCTTGCCCTAAGCCGCACGCACACCTTACCAAGTAAGAGCAGGTTCCACTGAAGCAAGTGCTAGCAGGTACTCTCCTAACCCCAGCACGGATGGCCCCGTAAAAACGAATCACACTCTGCCAAAAAAGACCATCACCACCATGCTTCACAAGCCGGGGAGTGCTAAACCAGCATCATCTCTTCGGCGGGTGCCACGCAGGGACCACGACAAGACATCATCACAACACTCTCAACACAGGAAGACCAAACAATACTAGCCGCTTACATCAAGAAACATCACCACATTGCGAAGAAGACCGACAAGCCCTCAACCCAGATCCAACATAAGCCACCAAAGACCAAGACGCCGCCTAGGAAGCCCACAGCCGAGAACCTAGGGTCTCCTTGAACAGACGGGACCCACACCGGCATTCAGCATGAAAATAAAGTTTCCATTCATTCACTAATTCACAATAGCTTTCTTCCGTACACCTCTACTCACTCAAATGTAGTAAAGCGGGGTATCGCAAAAGCGTGCATGAAAGCGACCCTCACTCCCTATTGTGATCACCAAGTGGAAAAAAGCTCCACACCCCAAGCAGAAAGCCTATAGCTTTCAGAGTACCCCTTAAAGCTATTGACAAGTATCGCAGAATGCCTCGTAGCTGATTTCAAAAGCAAGTATTCGAGGATTGCTCAGCGTGAGGGCCTCCTGCACCAGAATGTTGCGGTAATCGGCAGGTGCACAATATATTGCGCAGCCTAAAGAATGTTTTTCAATATTGCAGGCATCATATTGCTGTTCACTGCTCCAAATAAGCGTGGTGGCCTATGACAGAAAGTCAATCGAGAGACCGAGCCTAAAATGATTGAAAGAATGCATAAACTGCAGTAAATTGTGCCATGGTAATTTTTATCAGATTCCTCTTTCTTGCGGACGCTTCTATGTCGGACAAACGATGCTTTGTGTGAATGCAAGATCACCAAACAAATGTTTGAGGACACTTAAGCTTCGCCTTTAAGAGTAGAATGCGATAGCATTCAAAGATCCCTGACTGCTTCTCGCGTTTCCCGGCAACTGGAGCGTATGTAACTGTAATGTTTACCGGGAAACGCTGGCCGCGAACGCTATGCTCGAATGCGAGCCATGCGAGCTTTGTGCTAGAAACACGGCTTCTTGCGTGGGCCGCGATGCGGCCTAGGCGAGCGCCACCTGGAAGTATTGCAAGGAACCGGGCGCGCCGCTCCGTGGCCTCCAAGAAACCCATCGCGCCGGCGCGCGCACATGGCGGACGCCGCGGTCGGTTTCTGTGTGTGTGAAGGGGTTTCTTTGAGTGCTCGCGTAACAGAATTACGTTTTCTCGTATAGTCAAATTACAATCTGAAAGCTATCGTGTCTGTGGGTTGTGTGTAAGTCGTAGTTTAGGATTTTTTACGTATTTTAGCTTGGGAACTTCAATTAGTTCAGTAAATTTTTTGCGTCTCATGGAGGGCCTGGGTATGGGTGGTTCGAAAATCATCTTGCCGAAACATCGTCCGACGCCAACGCCGGATTTACTGCGATAGGGGTTCTTGAACGCTATCGCGTTAAGGTCAGTAAGCAAGCAAGAGATAGCCACCTGTCACTGATATGCGTTAAAAGTGTCTGTGAAACGCTTTTTAAAGGTTGCACCATCGTGACAAAAAATACAATGATCAGTGCGCACGAACTGATCATTGTATTAAGTGGCCTTCCACATTCAGAAAAGTGGCGATGCATGCGTCAGCTACACAACCATTTCGCTCCTTAATTCCGAATGAGATATTCCAATCGGAGTAATTTCATTGCATTACTTCTACGCATGCTCCTGGTCCGTCTAATCCGTCTTTTCTGCTTTTCTTGTTGATACTCAACAAGGCGTCTCAACCAGGAGCATAGCCAATGGGGGAAGTGGGTGGGGGGGTTCGTGCTGTCATGCGCCGTCGACCAAAACAACCCCGGCGCCGGAAATCATTCTGGGTTTTGTCTAGAATGTCTTTTTCATGCTCGAAAAGCTATTTCAGCGCGAACATTGTGAACTTGGGCTGGATTTCGTGGCAACGCCCATGCACCTGGAGTCCCATAACGCAAGGAGCCCCATTCGAGCACAAAGTTTCAAGGGCGTTTTGATGGCGAGCGGGCTTGTCGCGGCACCTCGCGAAGGCCACGGAATCTACAGAATGCATGAACTTCAATTCTGAAACTTCGTGGGCATAAAGCTCTCATGAAGTTTTGATGCGAGAGGTGCACTGATATTTCCAAAGGCGTGCTTTATGTTTTCAATTCCGAAACTATGTGGGTTTAATGTTTCTATAAACATTTGACGCCAAAGGTGCATTGAATTTTCTATATTCGTACATCGGACCATACAACGATCGAGACAAGCCAAATCGACACACTATCAGACACGTTGGCAAAGCAGGCAGCGAGGTCCGATGAGACGAAGCGTTGTGGTGGTTCATTTGTGCCGTCATGTCACAAAAAAAGATTATAAGCATTTTTTTCACCTGCGCCAAAGCATCCATGTCAAGACACTAAAGTCCGCAGAGGTAACTAAGTTCTTATTTTCTACGCTTTCTGGCTAGCACACGAGAAAAATTGTCAGTGGCTTATCTCGGCTATGTCAGGATATACGTAGCGAAAGCTTAGGCTGGCTAGCTTTGGTTAATCTTGATTGCCAGTCCAGGTTAGTCTGGTTGTCTAGCCAGTCGTACGGCGGGCTGTTCGTCTGTTTCCTGGACAATTCGTTTCCTCTTCATCTCGTTCCGATGTCGATTCCAGGCCTCCTCTTGCTTATCATAATTGTCGCCGTCCATACTGCCGCCTCAACTGTGGTTGCGGCGCACGCGAGCTCTCCTTTTCAATCCTCCTACATGTTATCAGGCATGCGACGCAGCTGGCGAAGCGAGCGGAGGCGACGACCAAACGGCGGCGGCTGAAAGGCGCGGCGCTGCGCAGCGGCGGAACACCTGTGGCTCGGTGCTACTAGTGGCGCATGCGCAGTAGAGACTAGGGAGCGAGAGAGAGAAAAAATTGGCAGTGGCTTAGCTCGGCTATGCCAGGATATACGTAGCGAAAGCTAAGGTTAGCCTTGGTTAATGTTGATTGCAAGTCCAGGTTAGTCTGGTTGTCTAGCTATGTTGCGGCGTTTAGCCAGTTGTTCGGCGCGCTGTTCGTCTGTTTCCTGGGCGATTCGTTTCCTCTTCACCTCGTTCCGATGACGATTCCAGGCCTCCTCCTACTTAGTGGCGCATGTGCAGTAGTGACTAGGGAGCAAGATAACGAAAGAAATATCCGCGGCGAGGCCCGCGTTGTGACGTCATGTGCCTCCTCGGAGCACCGCCACGGCGAAATCGCAAGTTCGCGGCTAGTACAGCTTTCGCTTTAAAAGAAACAATGGTCGTTCGCCGCCATCACTGCGGGGACTCGACGGATTGCAACGCGTTCGCTTGAACGCAACCTCTCCAGAAAATTTTGTCTCGCCGATTTAGGATACCAAGCAGTATGCGTATGGTTCTCTGTGGACCAAGCGTCTCCTGTTTTCTTCGCTATTCCTTCGTTAGCCACGTTAGGTGCCCAAAGTAGGCATTCGATTGTGGCCAACATGCTTTCCTGTGCGTTTTTTTTTTCGGTGCCCCGCCCCACAAAAGAAAAAAAGACAATGTTGCGTTGCCGCAAATTGTCGCATGGTGAAAGTTCGATTTTGTTAATTCTTCTTTTGCGGAAAGTAATGGGCTACGGGGCGCTTCCTTTGCCGAATACTCTTATATTATTGCGGTAGCAATTACATGGACATTCCAGGCGCATTCCTGCCATCGCCGTCGCCCTCATGTTCCGTATAAAGTCCAAGGGAGATAACATCGTGACCGCGCGCCGCATGCTGTATGTGCGAGTGAAAGCGTAAGGGGGTGGGGGGGGGGCGGGGGGGCATGGGTGAGTCGACGATGGTGGCTCAGTCTTGTGTGCGCAAGGGAGAAAAGCGGGGAAGGAGCTTCGATACGTAGATTTATTGGAGACTTGTACGTATATTTAAATATCTTGTTGCGAGGTTTTGTGCATACATGCAGTGAACTTTGTTTCCAGTGACACTTTCTTGCCCTTTATTAAGCTGTATCTTCGCATTTGTATATTCCACTATATCTTCGCATTTCTAAGGTATATTTTGCAGAACTATTGCTTTCTATTTGTGCTCTCTGTTGCGACTATAAATTCGGTGCAATTGCTCACAATACACGACTGCTCCTGCGCAATACATGGGAACGAAGGACAGCGTCACTGAGATTTTTCCCTGGCTGTTGCATATGCACAGAAATGTAAACAAGGTTCTTGAATTACAAAGTTTCATTGAAACAGGGGGAAGGCGTGAGATGGAAATTCAAGACGATGAGCAAAACGAGAACAAAGTGAAAGCAGGAGGCTCCTGCTTTTCCCTTGTTCTCGTTTTGCTCAAAGTTTCATTAAAATATTTGTCCTCAACTTGCTCATTTCACCGCCTTCACGTTTTTCATATCAGCTTCATGCCCTGCTTTGCTGGTTTCGAACTGATATAGTAGTAAGGTTCGTGTGATACCTCCTGTACTTATTAAATACACAAAAAAAGGTGGAAGCATTGGTACGAGTTATTTCTGGCACAATTTGTTGGGACAGACGAATATATTATTTTTTGTAAAATAATACATATTTTACATGTCTTGACAGTGCGTAGCGTTCAAGAATTCGTTTGCAGCTACTTTGGCATTAGCAGTGCAGTTATTATTCATGTATTTGATCCCTCCACAAATTCTATAAGGAGCAGGCAGAGCTGGAACGTGAGACCCCCCCCCCCCCCCCACCCTACCCCCGAACGAAATTTCTGGCTACGCCACTGGTCTCACCGAAAGTCGACGCAAAAGAATGTCGACATACCTAGCATATGTAATTTATATGTAGTGAAATTGGGGCTTTAAGGTGATTCAATGTTGCATAATTGCATATTTTTGCATTACTTTCTTTGTCCCATTGTCAGCCCTTACATTTTCTTCCGGACCCTCTATTCCTTTTATTCATTTTTCAACGCGTTCTTTTTTTTTCTTTTTTTATGTCCATGTACGTCGACGTTGTTTTCGACGACTTTTGTTGGCACGCCTTTCTTTTATTGACCAAGAGGCCAGGTAGGCCGTTCCCGCATATAATGCAGTCTATCGGGCAATGTAATTAATTCTCGAAGATATTGGTGCTAATTACGCCCGTACTGTTAATTTTATCTAGAGTACGACAAATTTGCACTTGTCGTCTCTTTGAGGCCTACATTATTGCACCTTTTGCGACTCGATACGACGCTCTGGAAGCGCGAAAGGGCCGTTTTGACGAAGAGGCCAGATTGATATCCATATTCTAAGTGAGCCGAAACCGTGTGAAATTGCCAAAGAAGACCTTGTCTTAGAAAACAGAAAAGACTGAAAAGGAACGTGCGCGGAAGTAATTAATGGAACCAAATCACTCCGCTACCAAAGATGGTAGATCATATAAGCTTCTTGGGAGAATAACACATTCGCTTTTCGGTCAACGCCGTTGCCTGTCCCTTTCTTACGTCCTGTTCGATTGCGTAGTTTCTGTTTAAGGCTCGTGTATAGTATTTCAGACAAGTCCAAAGCAGCATGACTCACTATCTCTTCTTAAACGCTATAGCCGGGGTTTGGCTGCTTTCCGTATAACGCAGGTCACTTGCTTCTTGTGCGCTGTTTCGTGCGACTTGTGACGAAAAACACCAAGATAGCGCGGATGACAGAGACTGCAGTAGCGAAAAAAACAATGTCCGGATGCTTTACCCATTGGGCCAGAGGCACGGGACGAGTGAATCGTCAACTTTTACCGCTTATATGTAGGCACGCCGCGGGAGCGAAGTGTGCGCGTCCTTGCACGGAAACGCGAGCCCGAGCAAAAGAGGTGTGCTGCAATGAGTGACCAGGCATATCAGCAGCACCTAGAGACAAAGCGTAAATCAAATGCCCAGAGGCGATGAGGGAAAACCAGCCGGAGCGTCGTCAAGCAAAAGCCATGCGGACAGCGACGCGATGTGAAGCGATAACATATATAGTGATTTATAGTCGGTGACAGTCTACAGGAATTAAAATGTTATATGTAGAGCGTTGGTCAATTCAAACTAAATTTGCATATATTCGTCAGGCAATTAAGTTCGCTTGTTAACCTGACGTCAAGCTGTTTCGCGTGTATGAAACAACTTTTTTCTCCATACAGATCGGTTTTTGATTCACTGGTTTTAGGATGAAACCTGAACGTTTAGCAAACTTTAGGCTGTCCTGATATCACCGCTTAGCCAAAAATAACATTCTAACTTGAAATAACTAGCTTTCATTCTCCACTAGCCTAGCATTTCACATTAGCATAGCAAAGTCATTAAGCTGCGAGCTGCTCATTCCAACTAGCTCGGCCATCTTTCACAGGTGAAAGGCAGCTGCACTACGTTACTGTAAGTAGAGCTTTCTTGTAATTCTTAGGTTGACAACGACTATAGTGTCGCGAAATTAAGTCAAGTACTAATACTTCGCATGATGTTTAAAAATTCCGGACCAGACCGATACTTAAAAATTCTAATTTAGTCCTAGCAAGCATGATCAAATAACTGACTGACCAGCCGAGATATGTCATGAAAATGCACTTAGTACGTCGTGACTCTCCGCTTGCCCGGCGTCGCAACGGCCTTTCTATGGAACGTAGCGCAAACGAAAAAGCCGCGAAGGCTCCCTAAAACACAACCGAATCGTGGTTTCATCCCGCGCATGAGAGAGAGAGAGAGAGAGAGGAAGGCAGGGATGTTAACCAGTCAAGGGTCTGGTTAGCTACCCTACGCTGGGGGAAGGGAGAAGGGGAAGAGAGAGAGAAAGGAGAGAGAAGGTGTAGATACGCGCACGGGCAGTACTTGAGTTAAAGCCGCTCTCGCAAACCAGACGTTCTGAGAAAGCACAAAAGTGCCTTCATTGCCTTCTGAGCCGATGATCGGTGGGGACGGTGCTCTAATATTGTCTGTTCACTCAGAGGACGATCATCTAATTTCCTCAATGTGTTTGACAAAGATTGTCTTTGCGCTTGAAATTGAGGACAATGGCACAATAAGTGGTCAATATTCTTCTCGCATCCGCAAATTATACATGTAGGACTATCAGCCATTCCAATTAGTGCTGAGTAGGCATTCATGAAGGCAACTCCAAGTTATAACCGACACAGAAGAGACGCTTCGCTTCGGTGCAGACCGGCCGGAGGTCTGTGTTGAAGTGGCGGGTTTAGTCTGTGCAGTCTTGCGCGCCTGGTATGTGCGGTATTCCACTCTGCTAAAGAGATCTTGCGAGCTAGATTGCGAAGTTGTCTTGCGGCGTCGGTCCTTGAGAGAGGAATGGGGACGCAGCGGTCTTCTTGGTTTGACATCCGAGCTGCCTTATCTGCCTCATCATTTCCTATATGATACCGCAATGACCTAGTATCCATTGAAAAGATATACCATGGCCTTTTTCTCCGAAATGATGGACAAATTCCACGATTTCGCATGTGAGCTGATCGTGAGTTCCATGTCGGAGAAACGACTGCACACACTGCAAGGCCGGCCTTGAATCGCAGAAGACTGCCCATTTCCTATCACTTTCAGGACTTATCACATGAAGTGCGTCGCGGAGAGCCGCGAGATTTGCAGCTGTAGACGTAGTGACATGGGAAGTCTTGAACCGCTGGGTTATTCTCCTTGTTGGTATAACTACAGCGCCACCGGAACTGGTTGATGTAGTTGATCCATCAGTATAGATGTGTGAACCACCACAACAGACCGCGTTTGCAACGTTTGCGTACAAACTTGGCCTGCGTGTCGCTGGCGGGGCTTGGGAGAACCAGCGAGCCAAATTATTTTGTTTTTGCGTGTATTTTTTCTCAACATATACGTTTCTAGTTTGCGTAACGCATGACGTGTCTATTGAAGCAACGACATCGGCTAGACTGCTATATATCGCGTCACACAACATTAGCACGACGAGCCTAGAGTCTAGGTCGATATGAACACTGTGACCGCAGCTGCAGTACAACAAATACAGTCGACAGGCGCTAATTTGACCTTGGCTAATTACCGCTTAATTCGGACGAACTGGAATCTCCCGGTGAAAAACAACAGATTGCGATGGGAGAAAAGTTCGCTTGGTTCGAACACGAAAGCATGTCGCTTCGCTTAATGCTTCGTCATGCGCGCAGCGGTTACCGAAAGCAAAGCTTAAAAACACAAGAAATTGTGCAGACGAAACTAGCGATTACCTAGGCGACGACAGCAACCGGCCCTGCAGTGATGATGACAATCTGCACTGTCCTCTGTTAGGATCGGCCTGCAGGGGTAACGACCTGCAATATTTGCCCAGCCGCTGCAGCTGCGGGGGTGGCGTCCTTCGGAGAAGCGACCTTCGAACCCTCCCAGCCCGCTGCGACAAGTCGTTTTGGGTAGTCAACAATGCGATTCCTCGGATAGCCCAGCAGCGCCAGCGGCGCTAGCCACGCTCGGCGGACCGAGTATTGTTAGTTGACTCGCCGTCGCTTTCACGGTTTGCTTGGAGCGGGGGAACTCCTGGAAGAGGATGTTTTGCGGTGCTTTCCCACGGGCCCCAGAAGTCGTCACAGTAAATGGACAGACGCGGCGGCCACTGACTGCAGGGTCAGCTCTGGGATCAAGAGGCGCCTGCTCGGGGCAAGACCCCTGTCTGCGAGAACCCTCTCACCTCGGTGTATTCAGTGAAACCTGTGCGGAAGTGAGTGTGTAAACCTTCCCCCTCAAAGGCGGGTAGGCTACGATGACTGCACGCTCCCATTGGCCGAAGGTTGAACGACCGTTTTCCCTTACCTAGGGATCTAGGGAGTACAGTGTGTTTTTAAGCAGCCCCGTTTTGCGGCTCTTCAGGGTGCATTCTTTCAGTCATGCTAGACTGATGAACTGTAACGTTATCCCCCCTTCATGTAGATATCGTAAAGAAATCCCAAATTCCTCGTTCTCGATGAGAACAAGTCCCTCCCTTCAACAACGTCCTCAGCGTGTACGAGTCGGACGGCGGCATGGGCCAGCTACCATCTATTTCATGCCCAACCCCAACTCTTACAGCCCTGAGCGATGTCTGTTCTCAGTTTTTTGTCAGGGCCGACGATAACGTTGAAGTCTATGGGCCACTGACCGACGACATGCACCACGTGCAAGGCTTATCGATTGAAACGCGATACTCGGAGCGCATGGGAGAAGGCGCTTGTTGCGCCACTGGTGAGCGCTGGGTGATCGCTGAGGGGCCGAATGCAGTCACAGTGCGTCACAAAGGCTCTCATTTCCATGCGATACAAAAATACATCAGTTCGCTTGTCCGCAGTTCCCATCGGTGGCGCAAAAAGGGCCGCAAGCCATGTGTTACGAGTATCGCGTTTGAATAGTTGAGCACTGTATAGTTATTCAGTGGTGCGAATATCAATTTGGAACAGTTTTCACAAGGACAAAATGTTATATTTTAGCAGTTAGACCACCAAAATACAGATGTCTGAGCACTTTGGAGCAAATAAACGCCAACTGCTGGACACTTCCTAGGCTATTTCGAACACTTAAAATCGACAAGTGTTATTCCGGAAAGTATTTGCTTGATGTAAAACAATGTTGCTCTGCCTCTAAATAAAAGAAAAAGAAAACCTAAATTTGGTTGTTTCTTTCATTTAAATGAAGACAACAAACCTATTCACACAGCGTGCTGTAAATAGTTCAGTTCAAATTGAGTGAAGCTGCTCAGACGTTGCCTTTGACCTCTTATGAATTTTTAATTGACAGCTGCCAGCTTAGCCATGTTTTCGGAAAGGTTATAGCTAGCACGAGTCAGTCAAACACCTGGCCACACTCAGTGTCACCAATGCTCATCTGAGCTAGGCCAGCCTTGATGAGCGCCTGGTAAAGCTCAAGCGTTGCTTTAGATACCAGGCGTTTTTCATTAGCTTTTCCTCGTAAAGCTGAAGCTTCGGCTCAGCAACTTGTCTATTCACAGCTGGCGCCGCCCGTTTATCACGCACTAACAGTTCAGACACGCTCGATTATTCACCACTTTGGGGCACCTTCACTGGCCTATAAATTTAATGTATAAACACGACCGCAATTTCGGACACCTTAAAGGACGCCGTTCAACAATTCGGACCACGCCTGCACGACTGCGTGCTAATATGACCGCAGAGTTGAGCTGAAATAGTGATATTTCGGCTTTGCTACGCCGCTGGCATCGCCGCAGCATGGTCGTCGGCCATGTTGCCGACACCTCATCGAAACCGAAACTACCTAAATCCGGCAAACCAATCGCGAGTCCCGCAGTGTTAGTTACGCGCGTCCAGCGTTTGTTCATTCACATGTTGAAGAGTGACACGGTTCCGGCATATTCGAGTTGTTTAAGCAACGCCGATTCCACCTTCGATGTCTGCGCCGACGAGGACAATGACTGCTGCTAAAGCTTCAAGGTCATTCCGCCCTGAAAATGTGGATGACCAGCGGAGCTGTAAATGTCGTGGTGAAAAAACTTGTGGTAAATACTTTGTTGCATTACTCATTGTCACTTAGTAACGACGGTCACATTGGCTTTGTGGTTGCTATGATATACACTGATCAGCATACTAGCAACTACAGACCCAGTCTCTGCGAACACACGCAATTGGCCTGTCGAGGTGGCCAACTCGATATGCGCCAAGCGTCTCAACGCGCGGACTTGCACGCGAGAAATTCATGCGGGCGTTCTATGCCGCTTGTCGATGCATGCATCCGTGGCGTAATGGTTTAATTACCGGGCTTCTGTTCGAATTCTGCCGTCGGACAGTTTTAACGCTCATTAAATTATTTATTACACAGTACTTTGTTGAAAATAAAGTCCCTGGATCTTCTGAAAGCAAAATCTCTGAAAGCAAATATCTAGCGACTTTATTGCATGAAACTATGTCTTGGGTGGTTTCTTAGCTTTCCTTTTGCGACGTCAACGCCAGAACATGCCTTACTGGTTTGCTTAGTCTACTCATAGAGGGCGCGGGAGTTTTGATGGACGGAAATTGGAAAATCTATGGGCGAGTAGACTTATACAGCTCCGCTGTAAAAGAAAGCCTGCAGTCATTCGGCAATGATAGCGCGATCGACCTGGACCGCGACTTTGTAGCGATGCATTCCACTCGATTCTATATTCCACCCATATCATTCACCGTTCACGGCCAGCTGACACCATTCATAACACTGGCGGAGCGCCGCTCTTGCCACTGACGAAGCGCAAGGAGTGGCACCAGGAAAGCATCATCGCTACAAAACCGCGGTCTTGTTATGTTACCAGTGGCTGAAGATTCTGTGTATTCATTGATTGCACATTCGTCTGTATGTGGCGACGTTGCGAAACTTAGGCCTTGATTTTGGACGATCTCTTTCAGAGGTACTTTCACTTTTGCGAGTAGCTCCAGACACGTCGACGGACGATAGTATTCCTGACACAGTGCCAAGAATGCTGTCGCTCGTAGACACGACGCGTGTGATGCAAAATTCCGCGAAAGTGAACGCGTCCTTGAAAGCGGTCATGAGAATACAGCGCTTTTTTAGCCCCTCGAGGCATAAGGCCGCTTGTCTTCTGGCGAATTTGGATATTTTGGACTCCCACTTATTCGGGCATTCAGGCGGTCACCATTGAGCCCGAATTATCGGTCGGCGGCGTATAACCAAGGGGAAGTTCGATTTATTGAACCTCTTTAGTCACGTGCGGTTTGCGCGTCTGCAGACCGCTTCGGCCACACACGCATTGCGCATTCGCTAATTTTGGCGTACTTCGGCGCAAAATCGTTTTTCTTAGTTTTTGTTTGTTTTCTTATCAGGATGGCGCAGAAAATCGTTTCACGCAGGAGTGGGAACACCGACTTATTCCATTACTAGATTGAAGCAGCCTGTCAGTGACGATAGACTATTTCAAGTAATAAAAAAAAAAAAAACATTTGAATCCGTTTATTTTGGCGCCGTTTCTTAATTCAACCTTTCGGATAATTTGACTAATACTTGCGGTCCCACTGGGGCAAAATTAACTGGAGTCCGACCTTATTGCAGTCTCTTCAAGGTCAACTGCAAATTTTGGTGGAGCGAAGCTTTCGTAAAACGGTTAATCAAATGCTATAAATTCGCCTGTTTCGACCCTCCGCCTTTGACATAAAGGAAACTGGTGCGCGCGCAGAGCTCTCGCGCACACACAATGCGACACACGCGGCGATCATCCTAAAGAGCTTGTTGGCGGGTACGATGGAAGTGTACATGCAATTGTGGCCTAATTCGATAAAGAAACAAAAAGAGAAGTGATAGTGGCCTGATTAGAAGCATCGGGCTGCTCTGCGGGGGACCGAGGTGCGACTCCACCATCATGCATGTAATCCCTCACTGAAGGAATCAACCACATCTGGAAGTAGGGCTCCGTCCCCGAGTCGTGGAAGACGGCGTCGGTCGTCCTCGTACCCAAGCCGGGTCGGCCTTCGGGGCTGGCTAACCTCAGTACATCTCCCTCACGTCATGCGTGGGCAAGATGGCAGAGCACGTTATATAGAATCGCATCTCAGGGCACCATCGAGGGAAACAATCTCTTCCCGTACAACATGATCGGTTTCCGCCCGTTCCTGTCGACGCAGGATGCGATGAAGCTACTCAACCACCAAATTAACAAGAACACGAGGGATGTCAGGGCCATCCTGGGACTCGACTTGGAGAAAGCCTTCGACAACATTACACACACACACATCCTGGACTCGGTTTTAGAGCTCGGGCTGGGCGAGAAGTTTCACAATTTTGTCAGTTCGTTTCTATGATCAAGGAAAGCCACGCTCAAGATTGGCTATCTCAAGTCCGACCTTATGGAGCTGGGCCCGAAAGGTAAGCTGCAGGGTGCGGTAATCTCCCCGCTTTTATTCAACATTGCCATGTGCAAGTTATCCAAATCATCCTCCAGAGTTGAAGGCATCAACCACACTCTCTACGCCGACGACATCACTATCTGGTGTGCCGCCGGCAGCGAGGGCAAGGTCGAAACTGCGCTTCAGGAAGCCTTAGACTACACAGAACATTTTCTCACCAACACGGGCCTTAGGTGCTCTTTGAGCAAGTCGAAGCTCCTTCTATACAGGCCCTTCAGAAGGGGGTCCAAACCCGAGGGCTGGATGCCGCTGTCGGCAGTCGACATTACCTCTGCAAAAAAGAAACAAAAGGAGAAGTGACAGTGGCCTAATGATTAGAAGCATCAGGCTGCTCTGCGGGGGACCGAGGTGTCACTCCACCATCAGGCATGTGATCCCTCACTGAAGGAATCAACCACATATGGGAGTAGGGCTCTGCCCCGAGTCGTGGAAGACGGCCCGTCGGTCGTCCTCATCTGCAAGCCAGGTCGGCCCGATAGTGGAGTCACACCACGGTCCCCCGCAGAGCAGCCCGATGCTTCTAATAATTAGGCCACTATCACTTCTCTTTCTGTGACAACCTCTGCACAAGTAACGGTAATCCCATTCCCAGAGTGGATGCCCTTAGAGTTCTCGGCATGATAGAGTCGAACGGCTGTAAAGGTTCAACGATCAACAAAATCACTACGAAGACGGCGAACATGATCAGACTAATCAACAGAGTCTCCAACAGGCAGGGAGGTCTCAGAGAAGACAACGTCCCGAGGCTCTTTCACGCCTTTCTCATGAGCCACATTATGTACGTGGAGGCCATGTACTGCTGGCAAGGCCACGAGAAGAAGCTGGACACGCTAATTCAAAAATAGCATAAGGAGGGTGCTGGGCATTCCCATGCAAGCCATCACCGGGCGACTCATGCAGCTAGGGATTCACAACACCCTGGAAGAGATCATCGATGCACAGGAATCTGTCCACGTAGCTTGGCTGTCATTTACGCCGGCCGGAAGGAAGATTTTGGCCGTACTTGGCCTCAACCCCATGATCGTTGCGGAGCGGCGACATCAGCTCTCTGATGTCAAAAGGGCCAGCATTCAGGCATCGCATTTTCCTCGCAACGTTCATCCACAGCACGTTGGCAGGCACCGGGCCGTCGCACTTCTCAGACACCTTAGAGACGAACCTCACTCGACTTGCTTCGTAGGTACCACCCAGTATGGCCGCTCGACCAGGTTCGCTGCCGTTTTTATAGATCACAAGGGTTCGATCCTCAATTCCGCATCTTTCAGATTACACTCCCTCGAGGGCCGAGCAGGCGGCCATAACTCTCGCCCTCCTGGACGATAGTAGATCGCAAATCTACGCAGACTCTAGATCGGTGGCTAGGGCCTTTGCTTCTGGCTCCATTTCCGTCGAAGCCTCTGAAATTCTCGGCAATAAGATTATATCCCTGTACACCATTACTTAGTTTCCCGCACATGTTGATTGTCAGCTAGATTCCCTCACCAACCTCAATGATACTGCTCACTCTCGGGCACGCGCTCTAAGCCTCTGCGCCGGGGAGGATGCAGGTCTGCAGGGTGGGTACGGGGAAATTAGACATTTTATTCACCTTTAACGAAGTCACCAAGCACTATTAAATGGGCAGGCGAGCTTTTCCACCTCCGCACAGTAAACTCTCCAGGTCTCAGGCAATCACACTCGGAATGTTGCAGACTAGGTCATATCCCAGTTTAGCTTTCCTCAGCATTATTGTTCTGGACGCCTTCGAGTCTACCTGCCCGGACTGCGGGTCAGTTAGCAGCTTAGACCACATGCTCTTCGGTGCCCCTCGTTACGGGGACCTAATCAAGTCACCGAGGTGGAGTGGAGCTCTGCAATCAAGAGTTCCGAACTTCTCCCACAACTTCGGGCTGTCCAGAGAGCCCACGATGCGGCGGCAAGGCTAGGCCTCCCCGTCCCCACGTGGGAGCAGCCCGCGATTCTGCTCTAAGTGTGGTGCTTCTCAAGACCTCATTCAAGTTCTTTGTCCGCCTGTCTGGCTGTCTGTCTGTTTGTTATGACCAGCAGCACTCTGCAGGAGAACTCACCAAGAAATTTTAGCTATAAAATAAAGAAAGCAGTCATTACTGCTCGTGGTAGGTGACACGCACTTATAGGCCGTGCCTGCCTGCCCGCGCAAGCTGCAAGACCTCGGAGCCGACCATATAAGTCACGTCATATATCCACTAACCACCAGGTGCATGCCTCGTCTCATTAGGTGCTACTTAAAGGCTGCTAATAAGAAAATTCAACAATTATTAACCCTGCAGCTTTGCCGAGATTGCTTCAACGGTATAAACACTTTAACATTTTGAGGCAGCACTGCTGTTATGAAAGCTGTTGTAGGAAAGGGCTCCAGATAAGCTGACTGCCCGCGCTGTACTAACAACCACCGAAAATGGCACACAAAAAGCGCTTTTCGCATTCAGCTCCCACTGGGATGCACTCACCACAGCCAAGGACTGAACCCGCGACCTCGTGATCTGCAGCAAGCAGAACAACCCAGCCACTAACCTGGCGTGGTGGGTACACCACGACCAATACTGTGCCACACGCAGTTTTCAAACAGTGCAAAACAAGAGTTTGCAACCTATTTTGTTTTTAGCACTTCAGGGGCAAGGAGAAAAGAATTCACTTGCAATGACGCAACTACATACTGGAAAATAAAAACTATAGCAAGCACCAGTCACCATAGCCTACAGTGTTAACCATTTATTCAGCAAAATAAAAAATATTTCTGAAAACCCAAACCAGTGAATATATATTAAAGGGACACTAAAAAAAAAAAGAATTATTTGAGCTGTATTAGTGAATTACCCTTTTACAGTACAAATATAAGATATAACCACTGTTACTCCGGTTCTAACAGTAACAAAAAGGTAGAGATAAAGCTGGCAACACCATCTTGAAGTTTCCGCGCTGGCTTGCCATGATTTCATAGATTTCAATGTCATCTACTTGGGCCAAGTTCGTTTTTCTTTATCGGTAGTGATGGACTCCATTGTACTCTAAAAGAGTGAAAGAGGGAACCTAACAATACTCAAGAACTTTAATTAAGCCATGGCGGCTCTAGTATAAAAAACAATGCTCTGAAATCCATGATGTAACACTGACATACACTGGTGCTGGAGTTTCGGCGTGAAATTACAGAAATAGAACTTTGACCTTCATTTTATCTTTTAATAAACTATATATTAGTGTGAAATTAACGATATAAAGTTTTGAAAGAATGCCTTTATCAGTGTAATCATATTTAGTTCATGATTATACTGTGCTCAGTGTTACACTGACAATTTAAGCGAAGGACAGGACGCGGATGTACGTCCGCGTCCTGTCCTATACTTAAATTGTCAAGTGTAACACTAAGTGCAGTGTAATCATGAACATCCACCAACTAGCCCCCTTCATTGCTTTATTAATCATATTTAGTGTTTCTCTTTAGTGTCCCTTTAAGAATGGCCACAACATGACCACCGTATTGAAATACATGCCTACACACATTGTGAAAAAAGATAACAAGTAGTATAATAGCAACAACTTCTAAAAAAACATTCAATCGGCTGCAAAATACACCACTACAACAGCAGGCCCAGCGACAAGGTCTTCACCTTTTGATTCAAACTGAAACAGTTAACAAAATGTAATGACTACACTAAAATACAGTAGCAGGTCAGTGTAAAAATATAATGAAGTAAAATAATATAATACTTCAGCAAAAGATTCTTTCCCAGAATGCAGCATCTCGGTATAAAAATATTGTATGGCCTCAGTGCTTACATGGGATGCTGTAGTTCAGTTCTGATAGCTCAGATGTATTAAAATATGCATTCACATCAGATGAAGCATTGAGACTTAGCTCACAACATCAAAAACAGTATTACGCAAATCTGCAATCTAAATTGGTCATACTTTTCAAGTATGCTGCCATCGAAAGGAGTGTACAGTTTAAGCAAAGATATATAGTGGACATAGTGACAAGTGACAACCGTTGTGCCACTTAGTACTCATAATTTTGAATTCAAGGATACTTAGACAGCCTGTAATAACAAACATGCACTCAATATGTTTTTTATGTACACTTCTTTTGTAAGTGCTGCACTCTCCATCGCAATAAAGCACCCATAAAATTGGTGGAGGTGTCTTATTTAAAGTGAACATTATGCAATTTATGAGAAACAAAAATAACCTAGCATATATTTCAGAATGACGTAGGTAATCTGAGACACCAGAAGAGTCTTTAAACATTTTTTTTGTCTGAGCTGCAATTTGTCATGATAGTGTTTAGTAGAGTTGAGAATTCACAGGCAATCACACAAATATAAACCAATGGGAGACACATGGTGAAAAAGAAGACACAAAAATGCACTGTCCCATCATCTTTGCATTCGCATCTTCCATGCCACCTACTCGTTTATCTGTGCAGCTTCTGCATAAATAATGGTTGCTTTCTTATTCTTATCACTGTGAGAGCACCGTATGCAAAACAATATTCCTGGATTACTACAAAGAATATTAGTCTCAATGGGGGGAATACTCTATGTGGCAAGTGCAAGGCCTTCAAAACTCAGTTGGTTATGACTACACATACCAATGTATTTGTGAGTGCATCTTATTCTCCAGTACACACAAGCCAATGCGGGGGACTTTCATCATCCAGTATGCAATACAAGGAACATCAAGATAATCAGCAAACACCATAAAAGACTGAGATGCTGAAATGGGAGAACAAAATTGTCGCCAAGCCCAATTCAGGTGATACATAAACCTTCACAAGTCAACACCATTGACATAATGAAGAGGGTCAATAACAGCCTCATAAGAGGAGGCTAATAAGTGAGCTGGTAACGGGCAAGAATTGCAATAAGACAGGCACTAATGTGCTATGCAACTGTGCGATGGATGTTATGACATAAATTTATGTTAAATTCCACTAAGAAATGAAACTTACAACCGGCAGCTAACTATTTAGCACGTGAAGTAAAAGCAGCTGAAGCAGCTAAGCATAGTTCATCTTACGCAAGACTCAGTTGTATCAATGCCCAAAAACAAGTAAATCAAGAAAAACTTTGACAGGGCTTTAGCCAGGTTGAACAAAAGGCCCTACACTGCCTGCACGAGTCACACTATCGTGAAAACACACCAAAAACAGCCCTGCCACTCTTAGAATTTGACAGTACTATGGAGCCACACCTAAATATTACTAAAATTTGGTGCAGAATAATAAAATTATTTGATTACTCAATATGTTGAGGGGCCCTGAAACACTTTTCGAGCATAAAAAATTGTTACCAATTTGTTAACGAGGCTCCTGTGAACATGTGACCCAAATAATACTGCACTGCATGCAGCAGGGAATTTACAATCTCATGTCAAAAGTGGCGAAGAGTTGCTTTCTCTTGCATTCACAATGTCGTCATTGAAAGCAGTTGGCCCGCCAATGCTGTTCCCTCGTTTTCGTGATCGCGAGAACATTTTTAGTAGTATATAATTGCTAATTTTAAGTTAATGAAAAATATAATGTCTACAATCTCGAAATGACAGAAAAATAATTTCATCTTTGCACTGTGTGTAGTGGCAGCTGCTGTGCGTGGCCTCCAAGATGGAAGCACCATGCTGCGTAGCATAGGCTACTGTGGCCGCCACGGGGTGCGATGACGAGCCGTTTCGCCTTTTTGGTGATGAGCCCTTTTGCCTTTCTGGTGATGAGCCTTTCGCCTTTCTGGTGATAAGCCCTTTCAGGAGGGCAAAGCCCCTGGCTTTGCCCTCACAGTATAGTTTCCGGCTCGCTAGTGAAGACGTAAAGAGAGGGGACGCCAGGTATTGATGTGGTTACTCCACTTATAGTTGGAGGACACGAAAATATAATGTCTGGTGTGAGATTTGTGAGACGCCCTTCAATAGTGAGGCCATTCTATAATTTGTTAGAGAAGTGTTTCAGGGCCCATTTAAAGATTCGAAAGCATTGTTTTGCAGGGATGCTGTGAACATGCACTCTGCTTTACAGTCTCAGCAAAAATGGTCTGCACCACACATATTTATGAAATGTATTCATTAAATATTCACATAACAGTGTCAGAAATCTTGGTTGCTGCTACGCATTGTTTCTGTAGCTTTATGTAGAGGGATCGAGGGGATATAATCGAGGGATTCGAAAAATCTGGCTATCAAAAATCAGTGAGTGCCTGTATTTGTATCCTTTCAGAATTAAGTTTTGCCATAGACTACTAGCTGCAAATAAAAAATGGCTGCATTATTAGTGTCAATACAATAATTCAAACAAGATCTAAAACATCGGGCATTTTACAATAAAAATGGTAAAAGTTGGTAGGTATGTAAAATTTTCAGTGCATTTGGGTTGTCATAATTCTTTTGGGCATAGTCATGGAGCTAGTACACCATCATTAATTTCCATGGAAAGTGTGACAGCACAAAGCAGTTGCCTATGCACACATTTCGAGGACACTGTCTCAAGTAAACTGAACAGGCAATTCTGCATGAAAGAACTTGGTCACAGTTTACTTGTGCTGAACAAACACTTTGGTATCAGGCATTCAGTACATTGACATGGGAGGCAGCACCAGGCTTTCAATGAGTTTCATGGAGGACGGGTTCAAACCTCATAGAGATGTTTTCCGGGCGATGAAATTGGGAAATCCGCTCAGAACATTCCATCAGACAAGCTGTGAAGCTCCAAGTTCAAAAGATATGATACACAAAAGCAGGTTTGTAATGACTGGCATACAAGGAATAACTTTCTTTAATAGGGCATTAAGTGTGATAAGCGTACACCACCCATTACTGCTACTTTATTATACTATTATATATGAACTCTGGGCCTCTCCTCTGCCAAACACAGATTTACTCAGGTGGACATCATATGTTGTTATTAATTAATAAAAACTTTTTTAGGAGCATAGCAGGTTAAGGAGACTTCACGTGCAGAATTGGTGACAGGAAAGAACAGGTCTCAGCAATTTAATTAGTAAATTAAAACATTACAGAGAATTGCTCATCTATTCATACACTTTGAAAGAACAGATAGCCAAAAAAGAACAGTGAAGTGAATGTGGTAGCAGCTGGGTTACATCCTGTGGTCATAAGTAGTTATTACTGTATCGTATCCCAGAACCGTGCTGATTACAAATGTTCTCACATCATTTAGAACCCACCAATGGCCTTGTGTAGTTTAGCTGCATGCAATTCTTGGCTGACAGAAAAGTCAGTCAAAAGTAAAAGACTGCTTCTCACACAAAACACTATGCAACTGCAGGGCTCAATGTTGTTTCCTGTTTAGGATGAAATTTGTTCCACAGCCTTATAGACAACCACAGACAATTAACACCAATGTTAGAGGCTAAGTGCTTAAATGCAGTTCTAAATGGGAGGGAGACTGTGGTGATATCTATTACTTTCGGTGTAAAATATGGCAGAGGCATGGCTTTCAGCAATGTAGTGACAACTGTGCTACTGATCAGCACCATTATATTTCGATGTCAGGTAAAAAATACAATAATATGCCAACATGGGACAGACAAGCACAAGATGCCAAAAACATGCACAAACTACCCATAATGTAGGCAGTGACATGAACCTGTGAACAATACTGTAAGGGCTCCTAATTTCTGACAAATCACAATGCAGGTGTTAAAGGTGAGTCCTATTACAGAAAATACATATTCATAAAAAAACAAGAAGAGAAACATATGCTGAACAGCAGCCTAAGTGAAACTGTTCCTTAATTACAGCTAAGATTCATTAACCATGACCTTATTTTCTTCATCCCAGAAATCTCACTCCGCAATTTTTCTAAACAGGACCATCAAGCAGATCTTAAGCTGCTTGATGGGAATCCGGCAACATTGATGACTTCAGGTAGCATGTGTGGGTTTATTGACCAGTTGCCTTCACCTAAAAAGATCACGTTCTCGTGACGCCTGCGGCAAGAAAGACGTTCCACGTCAGCCGCCAAGGTATGTGAGTGATGGCGCTGGCTAACACTCCCAGGGTTCTACTAGGACACATAAATACCCAAGAAAGTGGATGGGGAAACAGTGCCGCGGTAGCTCAATTGGTAGAGCATCGCACGCGAAATGCGAAGGTTGTGGGTTCGGTTCCCACCTGCGGCAAGTTGTTTTTTCATCCACTTTAATTTCCATTAATTTATGGTTTCTTTATTTCATTTATTAAACACAAGTAATTTCCCCTATGTTGTCCTTGGTGTCAGTGTTTGTTGGCTTCTCATGATATCACTAATAAAAATCGGGACCCTCGGTTAACCCCATCTCTTCTCGTTTATTACATATCACCTTGTAGTTTTTGTCACAGAATTCATTTTAATCCAATTATAATTCTTTAGGAACTTCATGCACTTTTAGGGGACTGTCTGCCTATCTATCTGTCAGGTTGGGTCTCTAACCGTTTTCTTGCCAACTTGGGTCGCTGGATAGCCCATGGTCTAATGGGTAAATTATCTGGCTGTTGTGCAGAGGAACTCGGTTTGAAACCAGCCACCGGACCAACCTGGGTCACTCTGTACATGACATTGGGTACGTAATGCTTTTCAATGGATCTCTTTAACTCAACTTGGACCACTGAGTATGTGCTATTGGACAGAATGCATCATGGGCGCAAGGCCCATGGCATATCAGCTTCATTCACTTCAACTTCTGAGAGTTGGTGACTCTGCCATCGAAGAAGGCGACCTACGTCGCATATCTTTTTTTTTTTTCCGGAAAGAGTCGACAGTCATACTACTGTCTTTTCGGCAGTACGACACCTCTGCTGCCTTTTGTGTGGTAGCACATCAGATCGGTACATGCAGCTTGCGACGAATCAATTTGGGACACAGGAGTTTCCTCTTTCCCTCTCCTCCAAGGTCTTCAGGGCAATGGGACAAGATAATTCCTCTTGCGTCTTACAGTTGTGCCATCTGCTACAGCCTAATACACCTAGGTTCTGTTGCCAACTGCTAAACGGTGGCTGGCTCCCCTAAGTCGATGATCCAGACTTCCACATGGTCCTGTAAGTCTGGTATGGTGCACGCCTCGTGGCGACCCCCAGAGTGCACCTTTTGCTTTCGATAGTACTGTTCTTCAAACGTCTGCAACTTGTTGTAATTAGGGAGCCGGGGAAGAAGTGTCTCAGTGACTGCCGGATGTGATGTGCACAATTTTCTGCTCACCAGAAACACTGCTGGACAGTAACCATGCTTGAGCAGACTTGAATGGTAGGCAAGCAAAATGAGGTAGGGGTCTCCTGTTTTCTTCAAAGACTGGTCAAGTATCTTTACAGCAGCTTCCGCCAAACCATTGCTTTGTGAGTACTTGGGGCTCTATGTCACATGCTCAAAGTTGTAGTTGCAGGAAAAGATTTAATAAACGGACCTCGGAGCATTCAAGAATTGTGGTCCATTATCGGTGACTACAACTTCTGGTATCTCATGCCTCAAGAAGACAGATGTGCAGTGGGCAACCACCACTGCTGCTATGAGAGTACCAAGCTGAGCCATCTCGACAAATCTCGAATGATAGTCTATGATGATGAGCCACCAGTATACATTAAGGCAGAACAGGTCCATTGCAACTCTCTGCTGGGGCCATGCACGAAACTGCACAAACTCTGTGGAAAGCAGAGGAATTTTCCTGTTCGTTCTACTTTGTAAGATCATACGGCAAGCTCTGATGTGCATGTCTAGGTCGGCGTCAATCGTTCGCCACCAGACTGAGTCATTTGCTCTTTCTCTGCACTTGTCGACAAAAGTGTCCTTCATGCAGCAGATGAAGGATTAGGCTTTGCAATTTGATCAGTGATATGGTACGCGAACTAAACATCAAGACGCCATTAGCATCTGCAATGCTGTCTTTGTGATTCTAGTACTCTTTGAGCATCGGATTGAGGTCTCAACGTGATAGCCAACCAGAGGTAGCGAGTCTGCGTAGTTGAGAACAAATGGTGTCAGACTCTTGTTCTTGTTTCAGCTGCTTGAGTAAAAACTTGAGACAGGAATTGCTGAGACCACGCACATAATGTAGCCTTCGATCTCTCCGGCCAAGTCGGATGATGTCGCGTCTTTCAAAGGTGACTTTTGAAGAGCATCGGCTACAATGCGGTATTTGCCCGGCACGTAGACGATGTTGTAGCTGTAGCGCACCAGTCACATGCGCATTCACTTGAGTCAATGGAGTCGACTCTTCAAGTGACTTGGATTCAAAGAGAGAGGTGAGAGGTTTGTGGTCCATTTCTAGTCAAAAAGATCTGCGGAGCAGGTAGTCACGAAAACTTTTGCAAGCCCAGATGAGAGCGAGGCCTCCTTTTTCTATCTGGCTGTAGTGCTACACTGTCACGGTGAGCAACGTGGAAGCACAGTTGACCACTGACAAGTTGCCATTATGCTGTTTCTGCTGTAGCACAGCACCCAATCCATAGGAGGAGGTGTCTGCTGTAATACGTGTCTCCTTGTTTGGCAAGTACAGTGCTAAGACAGGACTTGATAGGAGGATCCTTTTCCAGTTGGCAAAGGCTTCTCCTTGCAGTGAAAAACCTTGCTTCATCGACAAAATACTCGTTAGAGGGTGCAGGAGTTTAGCTATGTGCAAGACAAATCGAACCAAGTAGTTGGCAATACCTGTAAGGGGCTGTACACGAC
The DNA here is from genome assembly GCF_023375885.2 of Dermacentor andersoni. Lineage (NCBI taxonomy): Eukaryota > Metazoa > Arthropoda > Arachnida > Ixodida > Ixodidae > Dermacentor > Dermacentor andersoni. Next base: position 91,706,287 of record NC_092817.1, on the reverse strand, counting down.
ACACTTCGGAGGTGGCAATGCGGTCTGTCGCTACATACCTTCAGTGATAATCGCACTGACGTCGACATTCGTCGTGAGATGCGCTCTGCCAAAATTTTCTGTCTTAGATGAATGAATGCAAGAAACATGATTTAATTTTATCTTTACAGCAGTTTAATTGTGTACGTGAAATGCTTGAATTTTACAAATTTGTGCCCGCCATTAAAAAAACCCATGGCAACTGCAGATGTTGCCATATGCAGCCAGTTGCTGAAACAACCTCTAATTTCCACTCATTTTATTTGTTATAGTCTTTCTTTTTTTTAATAAAGGCTTGCCATATGCCATAGTGTTTCATATGGCTACCACGTCATCACTGTCATTACATTATTACCAATGCTACAACTTGGTTGATTCATCCACCATTTTAATGACTCCCACCACCAAAATAAGGTCCTTGGCATCAAGAGAAGCAGACATCATGGTTTTCCAGGAAGTTGTATGACATTGCTAAGTTACATCAACCCTCAGCTACACAAGCTCATCCATCCAAGGCATGGAGCTTGCGCAATGCTTACTTAAATTTTCAACCAAAACTGAGGATCAGTGACTGTAAGGGTCAGTCAGAGTCTGAGAGAATCTGCCACAGTGATATGATTTTAAATGACAAGTATAATACCTGCAGTAAACCTGTGCTAAAACAACCAATGAAATCCACCGCAAGTTCCTTCTAGCAGTAACATCCATTTGCTGACTTTGCTGAACAAATAATAAACACATGAGTTGCATGCACAACACAAAGTGACTTGTGCATTGGTGGCTGGTGCAACACCTATCTCACACCAGCTGCACTCTAGGCCCTTTTGCTGGTTGTCCTGCACATCATAGTACAGTGTGGTTCATGAAATTTGTCACCTCAGTGAAGATCTTCTTGATAATCACTATATTTTTTTTTAGCATATGAAATCAAACAACACAGAGCTTTCACCTGAAGTGATCAACTATGGCCATAACAAGGGAAGCCTTAACCTGCAGTCAACGTTTTCACAAGCCGACTTGTATTCATAAGGACAACAACTTCTTTATAACAGTTTCTGGGAAGCTCCTGGGCAAATTTTCGACATAAACACATTTCCTGCTAGCTTGACATTCCGCTAGCTAGGTGCCTGCAACTTTATACAGCCTGATGAACGGCTGCAAAGTATACAGTTAGCAACACAGGGTGTATCCAGTAAAAAGGTGTTGGACGAGTGCCCCAACAATGGGAGAAAAGCTTTCCTTTACATCCTTTCTGTACTAATTTCACATTCACTCATTATTCTGACACAACTCAGAGGAAAAAAGGCAGCCTTTTGCTTTCATGTAGAGTTAAAACAACAGAGTATAAGTGTGCTACCACAAACTTCCGTAAAAATGCAAGATCCTATGTGCAAACAAACTGAAGTAGAACTATGTGAGGCAGCTTCATGATACAGTGCACAAACCAGTTCTCTAACCTCACTGGCCCAGCAGAAGCAGCAACCTTCAAAGAATTGCAAGAAAATTGAGGTGGATTGAGCTGATTGTTCAGTGGCAGGTCATGCATCCCACTGCCATAATAAAATGTTAAATTTGGTATCTAAGGCTAGAGTTTCATTAAAAATTGGTGATTCATATTATAATCACACAAAAAAAATTGTTTCCCTCCACTTTCTCAGAGCAGGGAATCTCCTCTCCTTTAACATTTTATTCCTGCAAATATGATAACAATAACTTGACTGCATTCCACCCTACAGCTGATGTTAGATTCACATAAATTGCTTACTTCCAAGTTTTCAATTCTAATCAAAAAAGAAAGGCTCTATCCATGTATTAAAACAAGAGTACAAATGCAAAAATTTATGATAGTCATTAAATGTTACAAGTAGACAAGAAAGTGCTCTAATATAGTACATAACTCTTACTCTATTATTTTTAGTTTTGCTGTTTCAAGGTTCAGCTATGAGCAATATAGATGCAAGTTTTACTTCGTCTGCTACTGCGCGTTCACATAACATGATTCAACCACGCTGGCGATATGGGCAATCTGCAGTGTGGAACAGATGTATGGAAATGCATCAAAAATAAATTCCACACAGTCAACACCTCACTACAATGTGCTCAGCTTAACTAACAAAGTTTCAATAAATTTTTTTTTACCCATGCAACTTACAGTCACATTACTGAAACAAGCTAACGATACAGATGTATTCATACAATATTACATAAAGCCTGAACTCCACAGCTTACGACAGCATGTGCCTAAATTCCACAAGCTCCTAACACTATCACATACAGATCCCTAAACTGTAAAGTGAACCCCTAAACTACACAAATTATGAAATTCTCATTATAACGTTGCATATAAAAACTGCAGTGTAAACTCTGTGGTCTTAACTAGTATGAAACTATGTAACAGCACAGTGGAAGCACACACCCCTGGACATAGCTCCAGATGGTGTACAATGCTGTCAAACAGCTTATAAAACACTGATAAAAACTACTCTGTGCCTGACATTCGAAGGCGTTGAATCACTCCTCTGCCCCTACAAGTGGAAAAAAGCTTTTTTTTACATTGTCTCTCTGCTCATTTCAGTTGTATTCTGTACTCTTTCACTGTACTCATTGTGTACCTACAGTAAGTATGCCACTTGAAAATGACTAAAGATACGCTGTCAAACACAACAGGACGCATAAGATTACACTGTATAAAGCACATAAACACATTTAGCATGCAAGTTCCCTATCCACATCAAGCATTCTGTAGTTACGACAACAGCAATGAAAATTACATGCATTGCACACACTTGGAAGTGAACAGTTTGAAAAGGAAGAGGCAGTGATTAACACATGCAACTTGCTGAAGGCTTAAGGATAAATATGCAATACAGAGTTCTGAACTTGCAATAGATTTGTGATTTCAATCCTTTTTAGTGACAGAAAAGTGACAGCATGATGAGAAAGTAACTGAGATTTGCATCTCTAAAACCAATCAATAAAACCTGAAATGTGGACAAAGAAACCTTGAACGCCTTACTGCTGATGACTGATTACTTTTTCTATTTTTGTGTGTGTGTGTGTTTTTCTAACAAGACCAGTAAAAATGCAATAGGCATTACTGGTATCATATTTTTTAGAAAAAGTTTCTGCAAAATATGCAGATGGGGCAAAAAAAAGTTACGCACTTTTACAAATGTTTTTCAAAATTTATCACTGAGGGGCACCCCTCAACTGCCGGTGACGAGGTTTCGTGTCATCACAACTAGTATCCTCTGATGCCGATAGCAAGTTAACTCATTGTGAAATTTCTGCAGTTTTTGCACACTTGTATATATGTGCAGTTTCTTGTCACGTCAGTTAAGGGGTTAAAAACAGGGCAACATTAAGCACTTTATTTTTCTGCTACTGACACACTACCACTAGCAAGCCCTAATTACAACACTGACTCAAGTTTAATGGCTTACAACCAATCATTATATTTAAATTCGAGCTACCTCAATCTGAGCTCGAAACTGTTGGAACAAGTACCCTGAAAGCATTTATAAATCTTTTGCAGAAACATTGCTCCACAATCCAGACGCCAAATGCAGACCCCAATGTTCTAGCACTATACTACTATGAAATGAAATGCAAATGTGAAAAAAAGTAATAAGCATGAACACATCTTAGCCATGATTGTTAAGGAGCACAGTGTCGATTCACTGTATAACCATTCATTAATCTTCTTTTCTGGGCAACTTCTTTTTTGAGCAACTTTAACTACACTTCGAAGCCCAGAACATGCCAAGGTCACAAAGGAACTGCTATGGAAACACACACACACGCAAACAGATGTAAATGAAAAGCGAACAGGAAAGCTTTGTAGTATGTATTTCACTTAAAGCAGCAACAATTACGACATACCAACAGCTCTACCAAATGTCAGTTCAGAAGCATCAGTGAAGATAATAAAAAACATCAGGAACTTGAGACTATAGCTTACGCCACAAGAATCAGTCATGAAAAAAGAAAAGATAATAATTGAGGGGCTTTTAAACATAAGATCACTAAAACACTGAACTTGCAAACTATGGAAGACCAGAAATGTGTAAAAAATTAAGTGGGCAAGTGATATGATCAAGAATGTTCACCCGAGAAGAGCAACCATATTAATAGTGGTATGAATCCAAGATGGACTTCACTGTCCACTGCCACATTTCACAGTTATAGCAGCCTTCCTTTAATAAAATGTTCTTTTCGTATATCATCATGATACGAGATGTTCAGCTTAAAACAAAACCAGAGTCAACGACCGATTTTGAGGAAGCCAGATTTTTCAGACATGCCCAATAATTCGGACGTCTTCGCACCACCACCACCACATACCTCACTGAGTCAATGTATAAGAATGTCTGAAATTTCGGACACAAAGACCTCTAGCCATCTGACTTTCCGAACTTGTTGCCATGACCGCAGGTCCGAAACGGCATTAATCGAAACCACCTCCGCCGCCATTTTTATTACGTCACTTCTGCGAACCTACACTCTCGCGTGCAGATCACCGTGGTGGTGGCAACGCTAGGACTACCTGCTTCGACGTTCGCTACCAAGTTTCTTGCTGTTCAGTGCTGTGCTTGTCATTGAAAGAATTCAGCGGTGTGTCAGCAATGACGCAGACTCCGCCTTTGTAATCTTCGCCAATGGCTTCGAACCTCCAAAAGCAAAATGCACTGATAATCGGGTTCCGAAAGGTCAGCTTCACCTCAATACAGCGGCGTTACACGGTGAAGCATACTAAGAATGGGAAGGGGGCAATTGTCATGGAACACTGTATGTATTCCTTAATTATGCACTCGTGCACCCGCCGTCTCCTGTCGCAGCACGAGCACCGATAGGCCTAGTAAGTGTACTCACACGCCTTCAAAGCTATTTCGGACATGCCTGTGGCAATTTGAGCCATGGGAGGTAGTAAAATGTATAGATTCATTTTTTCGGACTGCCCGATTTTTCTGACGTTTTCGCGGCCCCTAGGGAGTCCGAAAAATCAGACGGTGACTGTATACTGAGGCTGTATTCGCCAAAATGCTCACTTTTGTGTGGCATAACATCTAGTTCACTTCGTTGAAGCAATTGTCATTGTGTCAATGCTCGAGACTCTAGAGAATTATGAGAAAGAAATATTGCGCTCACGGGAAGTGCACAAGTCCTTTTGAAATACTGCTCACACTGGCTTAGCCAGTGTGCACAGTGTGCCTCAATTTATGGGAAGTAAACAGAAGTGTCCAACTCTTAGGCTTCTCAAACAATTTCGCTTATCAAAACTTGTCCTAAGCATAGTCGAGCGCATTAACAGTCCGAAGAAAACACGATTTTCACTGACCTTTAGCCAGATGCTAATTTACGGCGTTTTAAGGCTCGCCCGAGAAGGCTTCTTCAATGAGGAATGACATTTTGGAGTGCATGCATGCCGTAAGCCTGTCCACTGTTTTGACACCAAGGCCTCTTTGAAGGAGCAACCAGTCAACAATGTGACATGACTTGCCACCACCAATACCGACTGCATGCGACGCACTCCTTCAGTCTAAGCTCAGTGCACGGACAGGCTTGCGAACGCTGCTGAGGTACTTGTAGACATGTGGCCAGATCTCCTTGGACTTCGTACCGTGGAACTCGTGCAGAAGGCCCTTCTTGTCGTAGTAGGCTAGCAGGGGCTCAGTCTGAGCTCGATAGGCCACCAGACGGGCCCGCACCTGTAGACGGGTGCAGGTAGTGACCAACGTTACTTGGCACACACTGTCACGCTACTCGCATGTGTCGAGCGCTGTTCATTTTGAGCAGAGTAGCTCGTGGAGGCTTTTTAAACATGAAAGTGACCAAACTCAACTGACGAATCAAACCATACTGATGACACTTGTGGATACAGTGCAAGTGCCAATGGTAGCTGTTATGACATCTTTGACTTGCCATATTGAAGGTCCAAACCCTCTAAACCTTTGAAAACACACTGCCAATTGCCAGAGTATACTAAATAATTTGCAATAATACTATACAGGGTCTTTCTTTTTTAGACCATAGTTTCATAAAATGTAATGAGTGCAGCAAACGTGACACTTTTGCAAATGAGTTCCTAGGCAAGGTAGGCATACTTTGCCACTAAAATGAGCTTCAGAAGACCAATTAACAAAAATTCCTTAATCTTGTCTTATCTTGTCTCCCGACGATAACCATCTCCTATTTTATGTGTATCACTGTATTTCCATTCTTAAAGGCTGCATTCCCAGTACTGAGGTCACAAACTGCATGCACATGTCAGCATGAAATAGCATTCCTTAAAGGAAAGTAGTGAGCGCAGTGTGTTAAATAAATGAAGTGTACATAAGATTTATGAGAACTGCTGTTGGGGTTAAGATAAAGGCCCAAATGGTTTCAAAATATTTGAGAGGGTAGCTCTTAGCAAGATGACAAGGGCAACTGTCTCATAGAATGCAAGTTTTGCTTCAAGTCACCTGTTTATTGCTGGATGAGTGGTTTTTACCCTCTTTGCACAATTGAATGGTTCGCCTCTCACCGTAGCAGGTTTGTCGTCAGCACGCTGCTCAAGTGGCTCTCCAGTGACGTCATCCTTGAAGGGCACCTTGGGAGGGTTGAACTCCGTGTGGTACGTTCGACCACTGGCAGCGTGGATCCAGCGCCCCTCAATTCGTTTCGTGATTTCTTCCTCAGGTACAGCCAGATTCAGCACACAAGACAGCTCTGTGTCCTGTAAACAAAGCACAAGCGGTGTAATCGCACGAACTGAAGACCCATGTACTGCCACTAATGCCATCTCATTAGATGAGCATAGTGACACCATGAAACCAACTGTGCCCTTCTATGCACTGTTCATCCACACTCTCAATACCTTTTCACTATGTCTACTAACTATTTATTAACTCAAACTACTCAACCGAGTTATTACCTTATGACTTAAAATAACTCTAAACCATTCTGAGCATGAAAATGTACTGCATACTGAAATTTACAAGGCACGTTGTTGTGAACATACTCTAGCATTATTTTTGGAGTAGGTGAAGTCATAGCAGAGATTCAGCATTTTTAAAGCATCTGAGAGAAGCAGTGCATTCATCCTCATATTCTATTTGCAACGTGTACTCTTACCTAACAGAGCTGCTAATGAGCGAAATCTGAAAGATGCAAGCCAATGTGGGCACTTAACCAGAACACAATCTCTCTATTCTGTCTTTGCTAAAATTCTTTTCCCACATCCCAAAAACTTTCTTCACTTTCGATCTCAACAAATTAAACCATGATCAGGCTGGTCTCTTATTGCTTTGGACTTGGACTTTATGAGGAACATCACAGTGCGCCGACATGATGTTCACCTGGAGTGTCTTTATAATTGCTATCGCAATAAAATTTCCACCGGAGGTATCATATCAAAACTATCCTCCAGTGCTCCAAGCATTTCCTCAATAAAATTACACAAAATTTGCGCTTTGGTCACTTTGGGACTCTCAGCAACATAATTTTTAAATGACAACAGCAGTGAAAGCACAGAAGCTTCTGTAGGGTTGTTTAAATTTCTGATCCAATGTATAGGCTCTCTTAACTCTTTAAGGACTGGACGTATAATACTGAGAAGAAATGTTTATTTCCTATATAAATGTGCGAAACACATCAATAATAAGCAAAATAGCAAAAACAAAAAAATCCTTGCCGAAATTTTTTCAGCAATAGGGGGAAAACTCCTAGCAGGAAACTGAATATGGGCATCACCCAAACTACCTAAGGCTTCATTTTCAATTAGTACAGACAGCTCTCATCATATGTGAACCATAGGTGTACATTTCGTTTGCTTTACATCACATGAGTGAACCCATTGCAGCTGGATGTCTTGCATCGGCTTCTCTCCTCTGACCTTGCTTTCAAAAGACAGTAAGTCGCGTGCCAAACTTCTCCCTTGTCCAGCGTTCCCGCTCTAAACCAACAAATGACGCTTGCTGCCTTTCATTCAGTGTTGGCTGAAGACAGTTAGCCAGTAACTTCATACTCATTACTGAAACTCGGCAAAAAAAAAAAAAGATTCTGGTATGTTGCCTGTAGGCAACACTCGTCAATAAAAAGTTGACGATGTCTCAAGCAATGGTAAATGCTCATGAGTGCGTGTTATCTGGATAATTGTGTTCGACTAACATCTAGTATAGCTTTATTTTCCCCACTGTGTGTTGCTTTTATCCATCAGCATTTAGGCAGCATATTTACAAATTATTAAGAGCAATCTTCCCGTCACGTGAGGTTTTTCACTTACACAAGAGCATGCAGCCGATTTCAGACCGACCTTCAACCCAAGCTTGGCTACCAGTCTTATCACATGCATTTTGAACACCGACTACGCAAGTGCCCTTATCTATGACTATCATTACTATAAAATACTGTGAAACTCTCCACATTACCGTACAGTACTGTAGAGGAACTAAACAAAGCCCGTGGAAGTTACAGTGTAAGTTGAACATACACCAGACCAGCTTGCTTGCACAGAAAAGCTGGCCGAACGCAATATTCAAAGATGAAAGGCTTCTGCATGCTCCCTGAGCTGACAACCATTGCTTCGCAAGCCTAAAGAATGCAGTAAAAAATGAACCAAATGCCTGCTACAAAGAGTGAAAGCAAATGCTCCCTGCACAATAGGAACTTACCCGTTTTCACAATTGCGAAGCTACTGCTTTCCCGCATAACATGGACATCACCGACTAGTAATGGCGCCAAAAAGCTTCATATTGAATATTTTTAGTGGTCCGACTTACAGAAATTGAAAACTAGGAGCCAGGTACATGATTTTTATACAATTTCTTTTTACTATGAGTACTATACTAAATATAGCAAATTATTACTTTTATTCATGTTACTTGAGGCACTTCTTTGAAGTTTCACATAAGAATTAAAAATAACTCTCTGCGCAATCATTACTGCTTTACATCCATTCAAAACACTAGTGATGAGGCTATAATATCATGTGTCACGGTATACGTTGCGACTAATCCATCATGAAATCAAATATTAAAACATAAAATCATAAAAAATGAGCATACCTCTAGTGGTACAGAAAGAGCTAAGCAACCCATCGTCATATATTGCCATCTTTAGCAGAATGCGAGTTGTCATGTGGCAAACTATGGCATGCATGTCTTTTTTCTTTTTTTTCATGTTGCTGTGTCTTTTTGCGTGCACTGTTCCGATCAACCTAGTGTGTGATTTTTTTTTTATCTGATGAGTGACAAGTAACCCCATACAGAGTCAGTTTTCAGTGGCGCTCAAGATAAAAGCTGTAGACATCGGCATAGCAAGTGGCAACAAAGCCATTCAGTGCCGACTTGGCATTTCTGAAAAAAGCATTCAACATTGGTGGGCACAAAAAGGAAAATTGTCGGTGTGCAACCCACGCCAAACTTGATATCCTGGGCATTGTGTAGTGCATCAACTGCTTGAGGACGCATTTGACAACTTTGTGCAGGAGCTTCGTGTGCGCTCGTTATCGGCTATAGTGCAGTCACTTCGTTGTAAAGCTAGTGTCGTTGTGAAAACAAACGTGTTTTAGCTAGCTTTTTGTTCACCTTTTCTTTCAATTCAAGTACAGAGTCAGCCTACATTCCCACTCGACCTATATTCTGGCTTATACAATAGTTGTCAACAGTGGAACTTAAGTCAGCCCTGAACAACCTGTATTATTTGCACCTTTCCAAGTTCGTCATTCCATATTTAACTTTTCCTACACAAAGCAAAACACTAAGGTTGTTCAGCCCCTAAGAGCAACAACATAACCCAACCAAACATCACTTGGATACTCCATCATTGCAAAGTAATTACAGAAACCTGCTTCAATGGCCAAGCTGCTATGGCATTCTTCTTTGCTAGGCACAACGTAATGGGTTCCATTCTCAGACGTAGTAACTGTATGTTGAGAACAAAACATAAAAATGCTTGTGTACCAAGTTTTGGTGCATATTCGAGGACCTCAAGTGGTCAAAAATAATCCAGAGCCATCGATTATGGCATCTCTTATAGATCCTTAGTCCCTTTGAATTATTAAACTCAATCAATCAACCAAATCAATCACTTAAGTGTTCATCTCACATCAGTTGAAGGCAGTCTCAAGCAATGAAAGGAAATCTTGCCAGTGTAAAAAAATGTGCATGCTTTTCGCTTTTTTGCGCACATGTTTCAATAAAGTATTTGATATCCTTGCTTGCCTCATTCATCAAAAAAAAAAGATTCTTCAGCAGCTTGCATATCTGATGGCTTTCCCATCAGATACGCGAGCCACTGAAGACACATGGACTGCTTTTGTTTAATATCATCAACTTCAGAGCAAACAAGGATGCTAGGCATTTTGCTGGAATGATGTGGACCAGATGGTGAAATTATGTTGTTAATTATGAGTGTAAACAAAGCAGTGGTTAAGCAAAGATAAACATTTTTGTATTGTAAGAGTAAGAATTAAGATTGCTGTATATGGTTTATATTGTAACAAACACAAGTTCTGTGTGCTGTCCTTTAGTTCACTAAAAACAATAAAGTATCTTAGGGCCCTTTAATGGCTCAATTCTACTTCCATTCAATTCTACTATTTGATTCCATTGTTTTCATTTGATTCCACTGATTCCATTTGATAAAAAGGCCACTGTGCTGCCCACATACATGTTATGTGCCACTTTTATTGTTTTAAAGGCTTCCTTTTTTTCTTCCTATATGAATGATAAACAACAATTGCATAGTAAGAAACAACTGATTTAGGTATTTATGAATACTGTCTATTAACCTTTAAATAAACAACACCTTACTAATTAACAGATAAATTCAAAAGTTCAGCACAACCACAGACTCTCATTGCCACGTCATTCTAAGATCGTAGGAGAAAAGATGGCATTATTCTTTCTCATGTTTTTGTCTTCGCAATCGAATACTTACAAATAATTTTAATCAGTCATTAAAGAAGGCAGCAAGGGTTCCTGATAGTAAATAGGCAATCTTCTGCAACCTACTTAACGTAACAATAACTGATATTACCGTACTTATTTGGTTCTAACAAAAACATTTTTTTTCTCAAAAAATAACATGTGCATTAGGTTCCAGTACGAAACTAAATGCACAGTAGTGACAAGCTATTATCATTGGCATTAAACATTTCTGTAATCCAATTCAGTCACACGTCTCTGTATGAGCTGCATAAGGGTTGTGCCCACTCCGTATGTTCATTGAGCTACAGACTTTGTCAGGTGATCAAGAAAAGTCTGGCAAGCGGTGCAATTCGGGCCTTTCCTCCTCGCCAGCCTGTGTGAACTGGCACAATGCTGCTTCAGCGTGTTGTTGTCGTGCACTGCAGGAACAACTCGCAGATGTTTCACCCCATTCTCTGAGAAATGTGATGTCAGCTCATACAAGGTCGTCAGAGAGCCATTGCATAGCCAGTATCTACAGCATGCGGAAATTTGCCCTGGCTTGCACAAACATGCAACATGCGTCACCAGTCACGGTGTATGTGCTGTGAACGTTTTGGCTGCATTGTTTTTCACTTGAAGAGCAGCGGCGTCTGTGGATTGCCAGTGTGAATTGGAAAAGCTTTTCTGTATCCGAGTGCTTGGCGTGGGAGTTGAAACATAAGAGTGCTCAGTGTATGGCCAACCCAACACAACCCCAAAACATTTAATCATGTCAGCTAGTGGCATCGTTCTCACGCATTTGAAGTCTACTAAGCTATGCCTATGTTAAGCTCCTGTACAAGGCCGATGATGTGGCTCAACACAGCAATCACTGCTGTTGGTAAGTGCGACCTATATATCCAGAAAAATATATCCACCTGGCATATACCAGAACGAAGAAAAATGGTGCAACTGTAGCACAGTGCTATTATATAGCAGTATGTGCACTGTGCACGCCGTATACTAAGACGTACACCGTATACAGTCAAATGCCTTGACAATGAACACCTCTGCAATGAAATGATATGTATAACAAAAGATTCTGTATGTCCCAGCCAAATTCCAATATTTCATACGTATTGCAAACACCTCTACAGCAAAGGCCACTACAACAAAGTCACCTGCTATACAACAAAGGAATTTAGGCATCCCAGACTGCTCATTTGTTGCTTTGCGATGAACACACGTAGCAGCACCACCATTGCCCTCAGTATCCCTTACTGAGCAGCGGTATATGCACACAGTGAGTGCTGGTCGACATCCAAAGAAACACTGCGTGGGAGTGTCCGAACACTGCTGTTGCTATGGTTCCCCCCTCACATCCTACACCTTCCCATCATCCCCGACGTACAGTTTAAAAGAAGATGGACACATTGCTGCACATGTGGCAAGAAGTCAAAACAATGCTTAACCATTATGTTTGGTTGTAACACCACAAGTACAGTGAAGCTGAAGCCACTTGCAGCCGGAGAATTTGTGAGACCATGGTGTTTCAAAGGTGTGCATAGGCTCCTGGCTGGTTATACGGCCAATAAAGAAGTTTGGGTGATAGCAGAGTTGTTCCATATCTGACTTTGCAGATGGAGAAAGTGATGCTGCTGCAGAACCAGAAAGTTGCCCTAGTTGTTGACAACTATGCCACATGAATACATCTTGGCTGATAAATACCTCACGCTTGAAAATAATGGGATGATCTGCTCAGAACTGATGACCAACGGCATCGTCGAAGCCCTCAACAACAGGACAGTGAGATGATGCATGTTAACTAGGGCAATAGTGGCCAAGAGCCTGCCGACAAACCGAGTTTTGGCGACTAGGCAGGCAATAGCGGATTCAATGCACTGCCGCTGTACCTTGCATCGCTACCCATTTCACCATAAACCATGGTGTTAACCTTGATTCCATAAGGTGACATACAGTTGCACATTTCATCGGACAACATGTGAAGAAAACTGTGACTTGTTTCAGAAAGTTAACCTTGATTCATCTTAAATTTTTATTTTCGGGGGTCATGCTTAGCCTGTTTTATTACAAGTGGTATGGTGCGCGACCTTTACAACCAAGTGACCTGTAAAATGAAGAATTTTGGAGGACCGAAGCAATTTCGTTATAAAGCTGTTTTACTGCATTTAGCGTTTACGCATGCTCCACGTGTGCACTAATGTAATTGTTATATATACAGAGGTAATTTTTTACTGACAGTTATCTGTACATGATCTTGGATGAAAAGTAAAGATTAAAATTAAGTTCAAATAGTATGTGTACTGTAAATAATGCAACAAGCATGCTTTGATTTTGGCAAAGCAATGAATTTAGCACAGGAACAATAATGAGAACAAAGTAAGCTTCGCTGGTCCAGTCTTGTTATGAGGAGTGTAAGTGTATTACTACATTGCAAATGTGGTCCTACCAACCTTGTAGAGTGCTTCTGCCTGTGGCACAGTGCGAGGAAAACCATCAAGCAGCCAATGTTCATTCTTGTAGGTGTTGTTGATCTCATGAAGGATAAACTTCGTGACCACCTCATCAGGTACCAGGTGCCCTGGAAATGAGGCAGAAAGGATTCCAGTTGTGATAACAGGTACGTGCAAATGAACATGTTCGTAGTATACAGTCAAATATCTATACAATGGATACGAAGATAACAAATTATCAGATATAATGACGCAGAGCTAAAATGTTTCTAACTGATGTCAGCATGTAATGAATACATGCCAATAACAAATACAGGATATAATGAAGGTATTTTTGTGTCGGATGTTACATCTTTTTAAGGAGGATCTACAATAAAGCCCAAAAGGAAACAAGATGGGGAGATCAGGCATGACAAGTATCTGTTTAAAATATGGTGGCATCCCATTCTTTTAGCATATATGTATTATTTCTAAAGAAACATATGTAATCATAGGACAGTGCTGACACCTTTGAAATTAACAATAATCGAGATCAGTGTGTCAGCTAACTGCAGTTTTGCTCTTTATGGCGAGTTGGCTTGCCTCAATGACACTTGTAGCACTTCCCTCTTTCCTTATTATGCATGGTACCAAGCACTTACCCGGGATTCTTTTTCTTCTTTTTTTGTATTCTGTTACTACCATGTTTTCTACAATTCTGTGCATCTGAACAAAAGTTTCTGGCTGCATTCATCCTGTGCACTATGGCTCTGTCCCATCCTCCTACGCATATTGTGCAGTTATCTGGCCTAACTTCTAGCCCAGTATGCAGCTAGGGTAGCTGACATGTACTCATGAAAGCATAACAGCTACCACAACATACGACTTCATATACCAATAAATTATTTGCGTTTATCTGGGTTTGTCCCATGCACATAGGCAATAATGATCATGCCACAGAAGCTTGCAGTCCCAGCCTCGGTCCCAAAGTTACACATAGGAAGGAAGAGGAATAACTGTGAAAGATACAGTGGCCCCATGCCTTCTTTCTAGCCGAGCTCGACAGTACTGGATTTCACACAAAATCATGCCACTAATGAGATTTTTGGGAGCAAAAACTTCTGTTCTTTTATTTCATTTTGTTAAAAAGGTGATACTAACAATATAAGTTCAAGACAAATTTATGCACAGATTAGAACTCCACAACAGAAGCCTTGTTCAAATTAAAGCCATGAAAGATGGGCGAGAGACCATAACTATGCATGCTTAGACAGATTGTGCATGCCTGTCAGGCATAACCGAAAGAAAGATTTCTGTTGTTATGGCTGGTTGTGACAATGCCTGCACCATCCATTAACGCCTACTTAAGGCCTCGCCCATGTCATGTGGCTTCAATGCAAACAAGGCTCCTAAGCAGAGCCAAAATGTCTTTTTTTTTTTCAGTGGTAGGTCTCACCTGTTTCTTTATGACGGTGTTTTACACAAAACAAGTGAGATGATGCAAAACTCTCGATTTCCTTTTCCCTTTACAGAGAGTACTGCTGTTGAAATCACGTAGTTAAATCATTAACAATGAAAGAGCTCCAAGCTATTGCAACTTCTTTCATGTAAGGACATACTATTGAGTTATTGATTATAGCGTTAATTTTAAATGCTACACGCCACGTGAATTCTGCATAATATTAATATAAAAGAGGAATGCACGGTGCTACAATCAATGCGCTTAAGCTGTACGTAAAATGGTTTTTAACATTTCATTGCCTTTAACTGCAATGTTGCATCTCTCTCTGTAGAAAACTACAAATGTGCCATATATCAGCAGTGATTTTTTTTCCACCTGTCGGACACACGCAGGATGCAGAACGAACTTTTGGCAGACGTTTCCAGGAGAAAATAAATCGTTGTAGTGGACACCTGAGCAATTAGTATACAGTTGGACTTCAGTTTCTGCTAGCAAGTTCCAGCTAAACGCTTTCCCCTTGAAAGCGTTTATATATTTCTTACCGGGAAATGGAAGTGCGAGAGAGACGTATTTTCGGACGATCACTTTCGGGTGTCACTTTCGCTGCGCGCCGAAGCAGGCAGTATAGATAACGACAACCCAAGATTAAAAAGAAACCAAGCATTATATACCTGTTAGCGTGCGCAGTCTGTGTTAAAAGGGAAATATTTCAAATTGCTACAAAAGAGGAGACCTAGACGAATGTTGGCTTGTCTTACCTTTCTCCATGTGAGGCGCCATCTCCAGACCAAGCTGTGTCTTATTCCGCACGTTCTGGCGCATAAGTTCTCCGCAAGAGAGGTACTTGAGTGCAAAATCTCGCACGATCCACTCCGATATCGTGCCTTTGCCCGATCCCGGGGGACCCATGATGACTGCACGGAACACCTTCGTTGCCATCGGCGTCGCTGTCTTTTCCGGCTCCCTGCCAGAAATCCCAATTTCTATACTGTAGCTGACGAAGAAAGTAAGATATTCGTTTCAACTCAGCGTACCGCCGGCGAAGACCGCGTCTGTATCAGCTTGTCGCGGAAACTACTGACCGCAGAGACAATTTGATTGTGGCGGCATCGTCTTGCGAGACGGGACGTTGCATAGGGCAGCTTGGTGCGAAACTAGCTAGTCTAACCGCTTGACTTAAAATTGTCGACGCTGTTTAAATGAAGCGCTATGTAAACACTGCTCCCGCCTGGTGTGATCACACCACGCTGAAAAAAAAATGGTGTCAGCTATGAGTCTACAAGTGGTGTCACCAAAGCGCCAAAGCTACCAACTTCATCTCGCGGTTAGACCGGCTCGACGATTCCCGCTACGGCTCCAAGGAGCCGCCTCTTGCGACCGGCTCTGCAGCTGCCTAGGAGACAACTGCCAAGAAAATGTGGCAAATGAAACCAATGAAAATGAAACCACATGAAACCATGCATCAAAGCACGCTGATGTGAAAATTGTACAAAAATGTTCAAAACACAATCTCTCAGAAAAAAACGACTTTTAATGCGCCTAAATTTAAAAAAGAATTTAGTTTATTATAAACATTTACAATAAAAAATTGCTCGTTATGTTCCACATTGTAGTTCGCCCTGTGTTATGGCGGCACCGTGCTGGCTGTTTCGGAATGCGCGCTATGGTTTCGGACGTATTAAAAGCACTCCTCCGCAGTTCAGGTAAGATATCGCCGCTACTTTCCTGCACCTCGGCTTTCGCTACCAAGTTGTACACTAACATAGCTGTTTAATAGTTGTGTTGCGTTGTTACCGAAGGCCATGTAGTTGCTGCAGCGGCTGAGCGACTCGGCTGTTTCATTAAATGTGGTTCTAGTTAATAATCATAATAATAATAATAATAATAATAATAATAATAATAATAATAATAATATACATACGCACACATGTGTCTTACTTTATTTCGCTCCAGGATTACAGCGTCTGTTTTGAGGGCCAGCACATCACCACCAAAGGATTCTCCGAACAGTATCGTCAAACCATTAGCCAAAACAGGACTGTATGTGTTTTCGAAGTTCAAGTTTTTTCTTGAAGGCTATGACAAAATCTTGCGGAAATTCCCCGTCGCGTACCGGCTGCACCAAGTGTTCGTTGTCGGTAAGTTTCCGTGTCATGTCCGCTGCTCGTATTCGACAAGATGGTTATACCTGTTTCCCTTTAAGTGCTGCAGTCAGCAGCGCCTGCAGACTTTCCCTCCGTGCGCCACTTCAAAGTGTAATCCGAGCAGTGCTTAGTGCAATTAAAGTCTGTAGGACGCACAGCTTGCGATCGCATATCTGCGCGCAGAAGTTTATGCGCAGCGTGTCGTATGTCACTGCATCGCCAGTCGTGTTCTGCAAGGCATATCTAATCGTCTTCCTCCTTGCTTCGCAAATGCGAAACGTAACGAAAGAAAAAAATGTTAAAAAAATTAATTAAGAAGATAAATAGTCATTGTGCATTGTGTTCAGTTTGGTATCTCCCACCCTTGGTGACATTGTGTCGCCGTGGGAAAAAAATAAAATTTCAAAATCTGATGCAATATCTCTCTGTCTCTATTCCCACAACATCAAACAATGCTGCTCAGGTACGAAGGACTTGTACCAGGATGTTCGAACCTACATGAAGATATCTCAGGACTTAAGGAGTGGGAAGTCTGTGAGAGAACTTTCCAGGAGAGAGCTCGAACTCTATTACCGGGTTTGTACGCTCCCAAACTTCACTGATAGAAATGTAGAGAAGTGGTACCTCGAAATGACATAAATATAGCTTGTTTTTATTGAGTCATGGATATCCTCGTGTAAACTTTTACAGTTAGCTATGAGGCACCAAGTTAAAGTTTCATAAGGCATTAAAACGCCTAGCTATATGTTCCTTCAGTGCTCGTTGCCACCCTTTACTTTGCCGTTTGATATTGGTGCATGAAATTTCTTTTTTAAACTATTATTTGTCGGGAGTCCGTAATAGCTGGCCAAGTGGATTATTTCGTAATCGGCTCGTCTGCAGCACAAAAGAATTATGTTTTGTAATGCATCTACTCCAGATTCCCATCTAGCATGAAGGCACAGTAGCAACATTATTGGCCCTTTTATAGCCCATTTATAATGAGTATTGTGAGATACATGAAATTGTTTTCCTCATATACATTGCACCAGCATTTTGTATGCATCTATGACAAACATTTGTTCAGCATTGATTGTGAAGCTGTTCTACATTAATTTGAAGTTTAGAAGTAAACACCTTAAAGATGAACTCTTATTTTTCTTCAGTTCATTGATAGTCTCATATGAATGGTTTACAAATATTGGTGAAATTAAAGAGTTGCACCAATACAAAAATAAAAGCTTCTAGTCTTTCGTGCAAATTTGTTTTCAATAGTTGGGAAAGCATTAACTTGATGTTCATCTCGCATCTAGTGCAAAACAAAATTCTTTGTGTGAATTTACAGGTACCCCGTGACATACTCAAGATGGCACCTATATTGACAATAATATCGCTGCCTGGAACTAACTTCATCATGTTCCCTCTTATGTAAGCAACCAATATACACACATAACCTTCAAAGTGGCATCTTTTCATTTCTTGCAGCCTAGCACTGCTATTGGTTTATCTTTACGATACATTTACGTGAACTCCTTCCACGTGTGCCCTTGTGTATCACCTTGTAGCCAGTGCTCGCAACAGGTAGGTACAGTCAACTTCCATAGATTGAACACCAGTTAATTTAAGTTATCTTTTAATTTGGCAACATATGAGAGTTTCTTGAAGCACCCCTGCTCCTGCAACATTCTAATTAAGTTTAATTCAATTAATTAATTTTAATTTTAATATTCATTAAAATAATTAGAATAAATATTCCAGATTACAACTATAGTAAGCAAATTAAGGCAAGCCAGCTGCATGTAGAAGCATTTGCTATGAAACAGTGATGCATGGAACTAACTCACTCAGTTATTTTAGAAAATTTTTGTGTGCAAACAGGGACAAAGAAGAGGAGCAACACAAGAATGAGGGCTTAAGAGTTCACCTTTAAGGTGTAAGTGCTCATCCTTTTGTTGCTCCTCTTCTTTGTTGCTGTTTGTTTGTGCACAAAAAGTTTTTAAAAAATGAATCTTTTCCAACTAGGCTGACTCGCAGTTATGCTTCACTCAGTTTCACATTTGGGGGATTTCTTAACGTTGTTCTATATTTGTGTTGCTGTTTTCACCAGTAATCCGTAATACCTTTCCTTCTATTTCCTTTCTCATATGGAATTGTGAAGTAAATCTATATAAAATTCTAATTTTTAATTGTGGCTGAGTTATTTCTCTGCTTGAAGTGCCAATAATTCAATGCATCGATGCTACAGTCTCTTTCAGCAGTCATTGTTAAGACCATGGTGATTGTTGTGGCTAGAGGTAGCAAAGGCATTCTGAGGGCTTCCTTGAATGCTCCAAATAGTGTAATATTCAGGTCATGGTATTGCAATAACAAAAAAAAAAAAAATGAATAAAACATGATTCACTTCTTTTACCTTTTCTTTTTTTTTGGAATGCATGAAGGCTATTATGGTTTACACTTAGTGAAGTATGAAGCAGCAGTGAATTATGATTTCACATGATATCATAAGCTTTGCTAAGCTATCATAATAAATGTCATTATACTTAGTGTGTTCATACTAATGTCACAGTAATTTATTTAAAGGCATTGGTCCTGGTATTTCGTGTGATTTTCTAAGTGTTTCTTGAGCCCAGTAATAGCTCTTGAAATTTGCCAAGTTCAGTTTTTGGCTCTTGTAGAGTACAATGTGGCCCATATTTACTAGTTAAATGTTAAGTAGGCCTGAGCTGATGCCATTAAAATTCATGACACCATAGCAAGCTGGTGCAGAAACTTCAACACGGCGGCACCACCGGTTTTCCATATCTTGCATCTTTTCTAGCTTACCGTGCCTCCTCTTGTAGCAAGGGTGGCTTTTTTCGTAGTGTGGAAGGGTAATCTACTAATATAGCTCAAAAACATCTCTTTCTGGCTGTCCCTTGAACAGTTAGGAAGTGATGCTTGTCTGCATTGTTAAGGGCCAAAACACTTCGTGTCTGGTGCACATGATGCATTGTGTTTGGTCGTACGGCATTCACCGTTGGGATCTGACAAGCAAAGTGATTGCATTTTGGGGCATGCACTTTGCTTTTGAAAGGAGCTTTGACACTCGACCAGCTTTTATGTGGGTGTTCAGACTCTTTAAATATTTCACAGATGTCAGAAACTTGTTGCGTGAAATTGGTGGTGTGCATCAATATCTGCAGCACGTACTAAACATATGGCTAAATTGTACTGCTGCGTGAAAGTCTGTGGCAAAGCAGAATTTGCTGCATAACTCTCGTATCTGGATATACATGACCACCTGCCACATAGCTTAGTGGAACTGGCACTACGATGCTGGGCATAAGCTCATAGGTGCAATTCCCAGCCTTTGGGCTGCATTATAAACAAGGGTGGAATACAAAAACGCTCATGCACTTAGGCTGAGGCACGCATTAAACAACACCAGATGGTCAAACGTCTCACGCACTTCTATGAAGCATTCCTCACAGCCCATTGTTCAGCTTTGGAAGTTAAAACTCCATGAATTAGCAGTTCTTGGGTAAACTTAAAATGTAAAGCAGGGAGAGGTTTAGCGTTTCGTTGTTCTAAGCATAGAAATATCTGTTGTGTCTGCCTGTCCTTCATTATTATATAATTCTGGCAGTCTGTATCTTTCTTCTTTTGCTTTTTTTTTGTTCTTTTTTTCTTTCTTTTCTTTAGGTTTTGATCCGTAATGTTGTGTTTTGGTAGGCACCATTTCTGGTGGAAACACACTGCACATCAGACTACTGTGTGACACTTTAGTGACGCAGTTGTTCACTGCTGCCTGCAGCTACCTTTTTCCAGGACACCTGCTCACCTGGCAGTTCTGGAGCCTAGAACAGCGTATTGACTTCGCAGTTGCACAACAGAAAAAAAAGGTAAGAGTCCGTTTCTCATTGTGTGTATGTTGTACAATACTACTGGTTCACATGCCCGCCATATATATAGCGTCAGTGAAGCAGCGTAGAATGAGAAAGTCTAGCATAGTACAGGACACTTCAGAGAAGCCAGTGCATAATGTATAGAGGATAAAACAAGCCTAGTGTTTACAAAGCTTGCCTTCTCAAACTAGAGAAAATTACAGTAGTTGCAAGTCATTTTTCAAAGCAAAAATGAAAGTGAAAAAAGAAACAGATGTAGAAAGATGATAGAATGTGCACCCCTGTACACCTTCAGTAGAATTGCTAACTGGACAAGTTAGTACCATGCTTACTTGATTCTAATACACACATTTTTCCAGAAAAAATTTGCTAAAATATGACATACGTGCCAGAAACGAGTGTGAAACCAAAATTGCAATAGGTAGTATCCAAATCTCTCCTTCATTCTTGAATGGCACCTTAGAGTCCTGGGAGAACGACAAGAAGTGATTCACAGTTCACTGTGGCTCAGACACAACACATTTTCTTTATTTAAGTCAAAACAAATCACTATTTTTCTCTCTTACCATGAAAATCTATAGACTGTTTCGTAGGAATTAAATCAAGGTGCACTTAACAATGGAGGGCATTACATTTTCTATTGCTGTTAAAATTCAGGTACATGTTACGGTCAAGTAAATATGGTAAATTAACTCACCCAGTTAGTATAAATAAGAAGCCAACAAACACTGACACCAAGGAAAACATAGGGGAAATTACTTGTGCTTAGTAAATGAAATAAAGAAACGATTAATTAATGGAAATGAAAGTGGATGAAAAAAACAACTTACCACAGGTGGGGAATGATCCCACAACCTTGCATTTCGTGTGCGATGCTCTACCAATTGAGCTACCGCGGCACCTTATCCCCGTCCACTTTCTTGGGTTTCCTTGTAGAACCCTAGGAGTGTTAGCCAGTGCCACCACTCACAGACCTTGGTGGCGGACGTGGAACATCCTTTCTGCCGCAGGCATCATGAGAATGTGATCCTTTTGGGTGACGGCAACCAGTCAATAAACCCACACATGCTACCTGAAGGCATCAATGTTGCCAGATTTGAGACCCTTGTTATGTAATAAACGAGAAGAAAGGGAAGAATCGGGCCCCTCGGTTAACCCCCTTTCTTCCCAGTTACCATAAAGCCATTAAAAACAGGAAACCTGTTCTACCTCTTTTTCCTATTTTTTTGTTGTTTTGAACTGTATAGTTTCTTTGTAAATGTCTTGTTCTGAAGCAGATTGTTCTCTTAAACTTTGTGAAACTGCTCACCACAGAAAGGATCCCGTAAGCAGCTTCCGTTTTGTTTACATCATTGATTTTGGCTCATTTCTGGGCAGCATTGCTGGAGTACAAGCCATTTGGTCCCGACTCTCCATATGTCGAGCATAAGTACTGTTGGCACTCCTGGCACAAGGAGAGTAGTCAGGCGTGTGCATAGTATCACCTTTTGCTACACCACCATGACAATCATGTGTTGTCAAAAGTGACAATAGACTTGAAACAAAACTTCAGGCTGACCTGTCGCTTCTTCATAATAAATCACGTCTGGGATGACTTGAGTTCCTGAACGGTGTTTTACTCCCTCAATATTCCTTGCTGCCATGCAAAATACTCTTCATTTTAAGAACAACCACAGTGGTAGTGTAGAATTCTAAAAGCTTCAGGTCACTCTCTCAAAAAATGTCTTTGTGACAACCAACAGCTGATATGTCAAAATATTTTTGTTGCAAGTACAGGTTTGCTTGGGTGTTACTATCAAATGTCAGTTCAGATTTCAAGTCATTTGAACAATATGGGATGTGAGCCGTGCTCTGTGACTGTGTGTGCTTGGTAAAAACATGGGGTGAAGTCGTGGATGCATTGTTCTTTGCTTCGTGAGTTTACAAGAATGAGATAAGCTTTTCCCCAAGTGGAGCCCTGCAGATATGTTGGGCTGTTAGTAAGCTGGAATAAGGTGTGGTTAAATATACTGTTTCCTCGTTGTCTACTGATGTACTTCAACTTTTTGTTGTGTTTTGTTAATTGTCATCATGAAGTAATAGAAATTTACTTGGAGTACCGCATTTCACTTGTGTGACCCACTACTGCATATGACTTGCGCTACCAGTCATACAATCCCCTGAAAAGGAAATGTGAAAGAAATCTGGAGATATAGCTGGGGCATTAACTGAAAACATCCCTGCTCATGTTTATATAGACAAACATTTTATGGTCAGGGCAAAGATGTATAATATAGCATGGAAAGAGTTTTGAGAACATTTATGTTAAACATCGCTACCACTCTGACAGTTGCTCCCGGCTGAAGGTAACGCTGCTTGGAAACTTGGTGCATTGGTAATGGCACACACTATTTACTAGCAGTTCAGTAGTCATATCTTCACTTTAATTAAGCGTAATAAGTAGTGCAGGTAATATGACATTCTACAAAATTCTTATAGCATTACTAGCAATGATAGAATTATGTGCAATCATTTAATGTCGTTCATGCAATATCTCCTTTTGCTACTTTGAACACTTGCACGGAAATGCTGAGCTTACAGGAAAAAGGTAGCAAGGAGCATCTGTGCTGACAGGAAAATGCTGCCTAGTGTCCTACTCCTGACTAATCATGCGCCATATTTTTGTGTGGTTGTCTTGCTGCTGTGTGATGTTGATATTTCGCTGTGTTGCTTTCTGATCAACTCTACCTGTAAAGTGCAGGTGCACAATTACCGCTATGTCTTTCGTCACCTGCAAACCAATGTTCCCAAGGGAGAGGAAGGGAAACCACTTCTCAGCGTATTTCACAAGGTAGTATCTACCTCCATTCTTAATGATATGGCATTGTTGTGCATGCTCGTTAGCTGTTGTTTTTAATATTACTTTAAACTCTTGATACCTGTGTCCCCAAAAAACGATTGTTTGCTTTTGGTCTATGACAGTTGCATGGTTCATCATGCCAGGTGTATCTTTCTATGCAAAAAACATGAAAAAAAAAAGAAACCCAATAACTTTCATATCTAGACCCCTATTGTATTTGCCAATAAACTATGTGGGCTAGGCAGACATTTTCAGCAAATAAATTTCCTTCAGTAATATCACTATTTAACCAAAATATGCTAATTAACCTCTAATTACTAACTTTAGGGTGCATGTTCTAGTTGCTAAATTGAACCTAAGGAGTATATAGTGTAATGTCATATTAGAAATCCCAAGACTGGTACAGCTTTCAGAATATCCATCCCCGAAATCTGCTAAAGAAATATATCTTGGTGTTCTAGTTAATATTCTCCTAAACTGTTAGAGGCATGCATTTTGGAAGCTGGTAATTGGAATGCCAAAATGTATAATGTAGCACAGTTTAGGGTCACATGTCTCAAAAGTGGTGCTAGTCTTAGGATTTATGCTAAGCAGACATGACTTCACTACTCCTCAGCTTCAGTTTCGAAATTTAACCATGTGCATTAAAGCTAGTAATTAGTTGGGTAATTACGATATGTTAGTTAATTTGCAAAGTAACTGCTGAAATTTACCTTGCTGCTTATGTCTGTGTAGCCACGGAGCCTATCTGCAGTAACGGAAGTGGTTAGATACGATTCCTAAAAGAAGTGTTCTGCATAAAAAAAAAACACCTGGTATATTGTGCAATGACCTTTATTTTTACCCAACCTGATTAGTTTTGTCACTTCGTGGGGTGAAAACTGTAAAATTTTAAGCATCTTGGTGTCATTATTGCACAAAATAATCACATATTCAAGTTAGTCATCGTGAGCAGTGGCAGTGTAAGCACCAGTACGATGTTTTTATTTTATCCAAGTAATTTTCTGAAGCTCATTTGTGCCTTCACACAGCTAGGAAGTGGCACCCATCCAACAGTGGCTGAAATCCTTGATATCAAGCAGTACTTTTCTTCGAAGCCTCTGTCCTTGTCAAGCCTGGGCAGAAACCACTTGGTAAGACTGCAGGCAAGGTGTATGATTACGAGTAGTAGCTATTAAATAGGCCCTTGTTGCAGGTTGCACTTTGCAGGATTCACGGAAAAAGTGCATTTTTCCTTGGCCGGAAGCGCCGTCTCTGGAAACATGGTGGGTTTGTCCGGGAGATGGATCTGGCTATGGCACGAGAAGGGCTTGGTCAAATGGATCTGTCGGAGTTGCGATGGGTATGTAGCGTGCGTAACTGCTAACTCTACTGAATCATTTGTCAAGTTTATAAAGTTGACAAATTCAGTCTCACTCTACAATTTTACAAATATTTTGTCAGGCTTTACAAACAATATATTTGCAACGAATTTGTTTGGAAAAGAGTTTCTTTTGTTGGTGTCCGACCACACCCCTAAGGTCTTCTCATTCTGAAAGTGAACTTCAGGGGTACCTGCTTTGATGAAGTTTATTCAATATTTATAGATCTATATGTCAATTTTAATTAATATTTTTTTATTATATCATTAATATTTTAATATCTTAATTTAATATATCAATTCATTTATCCAATATTACCTTAAACAGGCAATATTGGCAACAACAAAGCTGCTGAAAAAGTTACTCTGGTCTGAAAACTGTGTTGCTTGTCAGTTTTGGTGGTTCCAAGTTTGCTGCTGCTTGTGTGCTGCGTCTAAAGGCAAACAATGGTTAATGTGCTTATTAAGTATCCTGCAATATGTTTTTGCTCACAGCAAACTTAAAGCTAATGCATGCTATTCCCTCCTTACGGTGTTTTGTCTGCGGGATTTTTACGAATCTTAATGTTCACTATTTCGTAGATATGACCAGTACTCTGTTGTCTTTTATTCTGCCATACTACTTCTGCAAAGGAATAGTGCTGTGATTGATGTCAGCATTTGCCTTTTTTTTGTTTGTTTGTTTTTGTTTAGGCATGCTTCCTTCGAGGTTTCAACCCAATGGGCTTGAGCAAACGAGACATGGTGCAGTATCTGCAAGACTGGATAAACATCTCATCAAACATAGAAGGTACTTGTGTGTTTGTCAAGCCAGGGTATTGCTTCATTAAGCCTGCATCGAGACTCACCTGCAGGGTAGTGACTCAAGTGCAAGGAGCTTATTTTGTCTCACTTTATATATATGTACTTGTCTGCTGCATTTCACACCTCGGAACCCACGCATTCACCAGGTGGCCCAATGTGCATTTATTGCGCCAGTGATCAATTCATATTGATCATAAAGCATCCGAAGTATTGATGCTGTTTGTGCGCACTTTAGCAGAGGTGAAATATAAGCTTTCTTCTTTTTTTTCCTAGTTCATCATCTTTCAACAGGATCGCATTACATTGCAGCAGCTGTGCTAGATGAACCCACAATGATAGATTAAATTACTGTTGTTTGCTATTAAATAATTTCACTGAAATTGCTGTATTTTAAATGCTCATTAGAAGTTATTGAAGGCAACAGTAGCATTTTATTTCGTTCCTGGTGCATTGCTTTTTACATACAAATTATACTGAGCACTGAATAAGAGCATAGCAAAGAACTCATGCAAAGTGCTGTTTCTTTCCCTTGTACTTGTTCTCACTTGCTATTATTATCGTTATTTTTTTTTATTTTGCAGGTGACTGCATCTCCTTGCTGCTACATTGCCCCATATTGTTGGCTTACAATGCACCAAGCAATTGGATTTTGATCCACTAATGGTGCAGCCACTGTTAAAGGGCTGCTATGGTTTAGCCTAGTCAGAACAAAGGTATATCAAAATAAAAATGTTTTTTTTTTTTTCCTCTAGAGATTATTTATGTACTAATAAATGAATGCGTCTATAATTTGTGTTTTGTGATTCTGTTCAGTGAGTGCAACTTGAGTGTGCATGTATGGTGCATGCGTATTGCTGGCAATGGGGACATGGTTTCATTTTGTGATGGCAGATTCTACTAGACATCAAGGAGCAAATTTGTTTATTTATTTATTTCTCCACGGTTAAGAACGCATGCTTGTGTATCGAGTATTAAGGTGCACATTTCTCTGGTTTATTCGAGAGAGAAGACTAACGAACTAGATATATTGGGCTAGCGAAATGCCTGACATGCTACGGTTGCTGGTCTGGTACGACTGGGTCTTTTTTTTTTTAAATAACTTTTTTTGCATATACCAAAGCGAGTGCTGCCAGAGCAGCGTGCATTTAAACATGCCAGATTTGTCTGTTGCATTATCTTCAATGCGAGAAAATCTCAAACACGTTACGCCGACTTCTTTAAGCGCTAAGAACAGCAGGTAAACAATTGTGGGTTGGCAACTAGTCGCATCGCAGTCGATGAAACGCTGAATCGTATCCGATCCAGAATAGTTAGCCGTGGTCGCTGAAAGATGCCCAAATTTCTAGTAGCGGCCACAATATTTGCCGCTGTCGTTGGATGTGCTCTCGCGGTAAGCATCGGTTTTTATCGAGTAGATGCTGTTTTCTCGATTATACAGTATGTAGCAAACCTTAGCTTTCCTTTTTCTTTGAGCCTTTCCCCGTGCTCGAAATTTTCCTGCAGTGCTGACTCACTTTTGAGAATTGATCATGACTTTGTGGTTGTCTCTTTTGCAGAATGATATTGACGACAAGCTGATCACGCTCGCAGTGTCTCAGTCTTTTGACACCGGTGCGTAAAGGCTATACTATGAGCTATATATTGCGCTAGCCGCCGAACGGAAGCAGTGTAACCTACTACAGCCATTTTCTCTTACCTTAGGTTCGGATATCAGCTACGTTACCAGAGCCATCCTATCTGTTCCCCTGGCCCGACCATCGGAAAGCACTTTTCACCAAGTGCCACTTTCGGCGTCTGACGCTGCCAAGCTAAGGGTTGCTATCGATTGATCATTCGCACCAATTAGCTTATTGCGAAAACGAAAGTAGTAGTCCTGCTTTCTTCTCAACTATCTGTACCCTGTCTTCTTTGTTTGCAGAAACTCGCAGAGGAGAATGGCCTGTACAGGGTGCGAGTGGCCAAAGAACAAAACGACCCTGCTTCCCTTGTGTCGACTTTTGTAAAAGCCGTAAGCAGATCTCAAGTGCATGCATTTGCTGCGGGCCAACCCTTGTGAACCTGAAACCGTCTGTATGATTTATCGCGAAGTAGCTGCAATACATGCGACAGTATGCGCCCTGTTATGTCACATTTGTGACAAACTATTCTCCAGTTCCTTTAAGGGCTCCAATGCCGAACATCGCATGTCCGCAGGTTCGTGTCGTGAAGCCCTAGTAGAAATAATAATAATAATAGTAATAATAATTGAAAAGCGAATTACACTTTTATTAACTGTATTTTCTTTTGTGCAAATGCGACGAGATGCTGATCGTCCTCCACGTCTTGTTGGAGGGTCGGGAAGCAGACACTTAAAGAAAAAAAAAAAAAGCACTTCCCATTATTCTATCAACAGCATATTCCACTACATCCGACAATGAACCTTAGCAAAGAATCGTTTTTTTTTTTTTTTTACACTAAAAACATTTTAAACTCGTCACACAATTTTGGTACTTTGCAAGTTATAAAACTGAGATTTAAAGCACTTTCTCTCACTGGAGGCTGCTGCTGCGATAATACTCATTTGTAGATATCGTGCCTCGAAGCTCTTGTTTTCAAGGGTCCTGGTGAGGCAGTAATGCTATCGACAGCCATATATTTTAGTGTATCATACCCTTATGGCATACTTTTTATGGCCATCGCACATCTCGCATGTCATTATCAAAGTTTTAACACATACACGTTTTACATACTATACAGTGAATGTTTTTATGCCTTTATACAGCCATGTTACATCTGCCCTTCAAAATTCACAGTTCATACATCATTGACAACTCATTACCATAGCGAAAAATTTGCGTGGAGACACGAGGATAACCAAGAAAAGACAAGGACGAGTGCTATTTTCTTTTTTTTTTTAAATCATTTTGAACATAACGTGTTACCTCGTGTACCTGATTGAGTTGGCCAAGAACCAAAACTCCCTATCAGAAAAGCGGACGGAAGTCTGACTGATGCACTTATCTCCGCTGATACGCATATGGAAGGCTTTCATGAGCTCTCACACGAGTTGATCCCTGTGCCTGAATGTGATTGTTGTTTTGTCGAAGAGCACTGGACCTTTTTCTTATCATTCTTGCCACACGTGTGGCAATGTTTAGGAAGGTTATCAAGGGAATCTCCTCCAAGTAATCTTCGGTGTTCTCCTAATCTTTCATTAATGCATTGTCGAGTTTGGCTGATCTACAATGCGCCACGGGATAATGGCAACTTGTAGACAACGCCCCTGGCACAAGGAACAAATGGGGCTGTGTGCTTGATACTGTAATCATTTTTTCTTTTTTTTTTTCCTGCTGCCTTCTTCCTTCTGCCTATGCACCTGTGAACGATTTGCTGTCAACTTCAGAGGGGCAAAAAACATTATCGGAATGTTGTAACGCCCTGCTACATTCTTAAGACCATGTGCCAATTTGTGCCAATTTGTGCCAATTTGTGCATGTATGGTATTACTGCAAGATTTCGATGGTCTGTTTCCTAGAGTTTGGGTGGCGGCCGTGCCTTGATCCACTTAGCCAGTCTCCCACAAGCTTCCACAATTTCATGCATAGGGTACCACACCTTTTCAGCCTTTTCAACTGGGATGCAACACTTTCATTGATTGCATGTGGGCAAGACTTGGAGATGGCCACTTTAAGACAGGAAGTGACTATCCTGTTCTTTATGATTTTATTGTGGCCAGATGAGTAATCTACCAAGGCTTTTTTGCCCTAGGAAGGTATGCCCAACATACATGTTTGTGGTGAAAATGCAAAGACAGGTCTAGGAACTGGAGCTTTCTGTCTCTAGGTATTTCTACTGTAAAATTAAGACCAGGGCCACACTCTTGAAAGAGTTTGTGCACGTTGATGGCAGTACGTTGCTCGTTGGGTTCCGAAGACAACACTAAATAGTCATCTACATGCCTACATACTTTTGAAATTAGCCCACCTGATTTCTGTTGTATGGCTCTATCTACCTTAGCGAGAAAAATGTTGCTAAAAACAGGAGCTAAGCATGACCCGATACAAGCACCAGTTTGCTGTACAAAAAATTTCTTGTCCCATCCAATGACCGTAGACTTGAGATAAAACGTGAGTATTTATAAAGAAGACCCCACAGGAACACCACACCTGGACACAAATATAGCCTTGTCGTTGTGCTCTGAGATGCACTCCTGGGCTCTTTTCATTAGCTCGTCATTTGGCATTGAGTTGTACAAGTCTTCAATGTCCACACTGAAAGCGGTACACTGCCTCAGAATTTGGAATGATGAATGTGTCCTCCACAGTCGGACTTCCCAGATGCTTTTGAAGGTACATGGCAGTCAGTAATTGCCAGGTTGGAGAAGTATGAGGGAGGCCTTTGCCCTGCTGTGGGCATAGCCAGGCTGCTGCTGATGATGATAAATTGCCAGGTATTGCGCTCGGAAACGATTGTTCGAAACGGGATGCCTTCCTTGTGGGTTTTCGCCGTTAAAAAGCGGCTAAGTGAGGTTCTTGAGAACTTCTTGACGCCACTCGCTAGGCTCTCAAAGTTTTGGCGGCGCAGCAATGTGACAGCTTCTTCCTTAGCCTTCTTTGTGTTGAAGTCAACCTCTCTGAAGTTTTTTGCAATAGCTGCCTTGGCTTTTCTCGCGAACATGCCCTCAGGGATGTTGGCAGCTGTCCTCGTGTCTCCGCGCAAATTTTTTCATTATGCATTTCAACCAACTAGCCCAACTATCTGCTCTCCTAAGCATCATTACCATAGCCTTGGCGCTCTTAGGCTACATGTGGCCCTTGCACTGATAGCATCCTATAATCAGACATTATTATTATTATTTTTTTAAAATCTATAACACTTATGAAAATTACAAATTTATTTCACAGGTTTGTCAAGATTTAGCAATTTC
Source organism: Dermacentor andersoni (assembly GCF_023375885.2). Taxonomy (NCBI): domain Eukaryota; kingdom Metazoa; phylum Arthropoda; class Arachnida; order Ixodida; family Ixodidae; genus Dermacentor; species Dermacentor andersoni. Next base: position 91,675,564 of record NC_092817.1, on the reverse strand, counting down.
CATTTACTTAGCTAACCAAGCATTCCTCTTCATCTTATGTTTCGTTTTCTAATGGCTTAAGCAATTATTTGTTCTTGCCTTTGTGGTGCCAGTGCTCCCTCTATGAGTCCGAGCTGAAGGACCACTTCATGGTGACATTGGACCGTTCTGGTGCCCTTCTCGGGGTGTCAGACTTCGTTGGCCAGCAGTGCACAGGCATGCATGTTCCAGACCACAAGCTTGTGAACTTCAACACCACTCTCTCTGTATCAATAGTCAACATTGCTCCTGGGTAAGTACGAAGACTGGTCTTGGTCGCTGTGCCGTTGTGAATGCCCTGGTGAAGTTGTCTCTAGCAGATGTACCATAGCCACATGGACAAATTATGTCTATTGCATGCAAAGGCAGCTACCAATGTGTAAGATCATCCACTTTGAGGAAAACACCTCGCTTGTATGCAAGCTCTCATAATGATTGAAGTTTGGAATGAAGGCCTGCAGCTTAATATTTTATAGGTATCTGTGTCATTTACTAATTCACGATACCTCAAAGGTTACAGTTCGGCACATAACATGTGGGTGAATAAGTTTTCACTGTAGCTGGTGTCAGTTAATGGATATTTATGTTAATGGCAGTCTTGCAGCATGATTAGTCAGCAGGTGTGACAATATCAGGAGGAGGTGCCATTCCTGACATGGGATTTCTGCAGAAAAAAGAATGCTGGAAGGTATCAGTATCGTGTTTTAGGCATGGTATCAACTGCCTTTTTCTCATGTTATCAAAAGAATACAATCAAAAACCCTTGAAAGGGGTATGATACACTGTCAGCAATTCAAGCCTTTTTATCAACCTCCTAGATGAGAACAGAAGTTGTGCTTTTTGTATTGGTGTTTTCTGAACAAACAATCTGAGTGAGTGATAGCTTACAGAATTGGATGTGTTCATTTCCTACCATCAGCAGATTTCATGGACAATGGGATAGAGAATGGAAACATAGAGTAAAGTTGTCTTGATAATGTCCTGTCTCTTGCTTTTTTCTAGGCTATCAAGCTGCTTTCGACCATCAAATTGTGCATATAATGTGGCACACATCTGTGTTGTTATTGCAAGAGTTATAGCACCCCACAAATCTAGTCTAGAAAAAATGCAAGAGACAGCACTTTGTCAAGACAAATTCATTCAGTGTTTCCATTCACCCTTAGTCAGCACCGCTATCTTGGTTAATTAAAACACAATTGATGGCACACTGATGTGCATGTCAGCATAGTTCTGGTATTGTTTAGTTTTGATGGATGTGTTTTATAAACTAAGTTATTTTCATAGATTTCTAAGCAGATTAGCATGTTAAGACTATGAAATACAGTTGCTCTTTTGTGCCTCGCTTAATGTTTTCATGGACTGTATAAAAATATTTATGTGGGGCCGCTATACCTGTTATTCATTCTTTGTTTCACTTTCTCATTTACTTGTTTGTCCCTTGGCAACGTTGGTTTTGATAATGTCTTCAGTATTGTCATTCTTGCTGCAGTTATTTTTGCTAACCTTATTTGTTGCCACTTTTGACATCAATAGTAAATTGCCTTGTCGCACGTGTAATTCTCTTCCGAGTGCAAGGCTGAACCATCCGATCTTCCCTCTCAACTTTCACTGCAGTGCCTGTTATGACAGTCCCTCACATGGGGCCATTTTGAACCTTTTGTCAGAACACCATTAGTCTGTTTTTACATCCCACTTTCAGCTGCACAAAAATATATTCATAATGAACATTTTACACGTCATTCCTGGTCATCCAATTGCCCTCAGCTTTGCTGAAATTATCCTGATGCACAGAGTAGTGTGTGGCTCTGCCTTGACAAGTACCAGTATGGAGCATTACATATATAACTGTGCCTCATCAAATCTAATTGGATTAATTGTTGGCATTGTTCAGCACCACACTGTCTTGGCCCAGTCTGTCTGGCTGGCTTGATAATGCAAGTTGTGTTTGCACATTGTAAAAGGTGCAACAGCCTGTTTATGATGGAAGTGGCTGTACCAAATCCTGCACTTCATGCACTTGCTTATTGCAGGCCAGACACACAAACTTATATTCGACGCCTGGAGCAAGAAAAGGCAGAAAGGGCACGTGGAGAAAACGCTGACAACCGTTCCTTTTTTGCCAAATATGTAAGTTCCTTCTAGTGATTATTGTTATGCATGTTACCACAGCTAGTTAAACCACTGCAAGCATTTCTGGTTCTATGAGCTTTCTTCTACATTGCATGCATGCCAAGATATAAGAGAGCACAAGGTCACGAGTTCATTTCGTGGCTATTGTACTCGCACTCCTATGAGATCACCATACTGTCAACTGATATATTGGCATGTCCAAGGGTCCCCGAAATGGTTCGGACAAGTATTGTAGATGCGTAGGGTACAGCTACAGTAAGACTTTCGCACCACAATTTAAGTGAAGTGTCTCACATTAAGAGAGCTATGGACGATTACAAGTTACCCTCTTCCATAGTCATGCTTTTTCTCCAACTCATTTGCCAAGTGATTGCTGCTAAGGTCCGCCTTCACAGGCTCTGCATCATGATGTTACATCATGTCGTCTACTTCCGGTTGTCTTGGAGATACTGTGCAAAGCATTTCCAACCTCTCCGCTAGCCGCCTGGCTGTCGATCCCCAGTATGAGTTATCCAAGTAGAGTGCATAGCGAGCGTTCTGTTGCAGCACTTAGCGTGTCTGGTATTCCTGTACAGAGGCAAGCTGGGCATTTTAACAGATGGGCGCAGGCATAGACAAAAACCTCTCCATACTACCGCCACTGTGATACAGGAGCTTTAGTGTAAGTGTACGTGAGTGGCCTGATCTGCTTGCACAATCCATCAACCTCGCGGTGCAGAGCTTAACCAAACACAGAGTTACTATTGCTGTAACAAAGTGTAAAACACTTTAAACATTTAAAAAGATGTGTTCATGATTGCGCTTCTGCCAAAATTTAGATCAGCAGAAAAGCAGAATACACTTGGTTACTGCTGTATCAGTTCTGTATTTGGTTGAGCTCTATGCCACCAGGTGGCCACACCGTGCAGGCCGTTTATGTTTGCGCCTCCGCTCGTCCCATAATACACCCAGTCCACTTGCACTTACCTGCGTACCGGACATGCTAACCTCTATTGTGGTAGTAATCTTTTGGCATGAAGTGACAGCTGCAAACACATAGATGCTGGTGCCAATTGGATAATGACAGCCCGATGCGCTGCAGCCACTCTACTTGCATATTGCCTTGCAAAGGGACACAAATGTCGCAGGTTGACATGTCACTGATCGCTAGATTTGCACCCCTGACGGGACAAGGGCTATCCATTGTGCTTGCAAAAAGAAAACTCGAGACCAACACTGACTGCGCAGCTCGTGTCAACATGGAGAATGTTGTTAACACAATCAGACGACACTTGCTGTGTGCCGGAAGTGCTTGAGTGTAGTGATAAACTGTCATTGTTTATTCTCTGTTGCTTATTGTTTTATAGAAACAAATTAACCAACATTCCAACTATTACGAGCAGCATTTGTCCACCATAAAGTTTTAAAAATTATTGATGATGTGACCAGGGTATCCAACCATATAGCTCCCCCAACTGACGTCAGTTGGGCCAAACGCTTCAACTGGGACGGGACAATTGAAAAATCAGTGGAGTGGTACCGCTGCAGTCGGTAGCGATGCACATTTTAAAAATCTTATAATAAGTTACATGCTGTTGCGATGCCGGTTACTCAAACCTTGACCGGCGTTACTATTGGGTAGCGTGGCGTTGTTGGTGGGCTGCGGTCGTCTGGTAGACCATGGCGACCAGGCAGGGACGAGACGATTTCTAGTGCAAAACTTGCACTGTTTATTCAATGGTTGGTGAAGGAGAAGAAGAGAATGAATGAATTTAAAAAGTACATTGCGGGGCCCCTAAATAGGCCCACTAAAATCGTAGACGGGATCTTGCTCACGTCAACGTCACGTGACATGCACTGAGCCCCGTCATTGCTTTGCGGCTGCTCCTTTTCTCCTGGGCGATGTTGCACATCCCCGTCAATGCTTTGCGGCTGCTTGCCTCCTCTGGCGGCAACCCGCGGAGTCTGGTCGGGGATGGGCAGCTGATCCTTTCTCCAGAGTCGAACAGTTCACAGAAAGTTCTCCCCTTGGTCGCACAGTTTGCGGAAAGGGTCCTCCCCTAGAGTCACACAGTTTGTGAAGAGGGTTCTCCCCCAGAGTTGCACGCACACAAAGCGGCCTGTCATCACTGCGGGGCGCCTGCCAGACCGGCAACCACTCGAGACAACCATAGCAAATTAGGAATCCATCCTTCGTTTCAATTAGGCATGGTGTTTGAGCATCCTTTTTATCTGGGTTTGATGGTTGTGTTCATATAGGAGGTTGTGGCCAAGTACTGCACACGCTTGGCTCCCAGCCAATCCTGCTCTGGTGAGGGAGTGCGTTACCGGTTCTGGTCACCGGGATCAGGCCACACTCCAGGCCTGTTTATGCAATTTTATCAGCACGCGGATTTTTAATTTTTTTTAAATCCGGTCGAAAATTGCACGGCACCGGGATTTGAACCACGGACCTCTTGCACGCGAGGCGGGTGTTCTACCTCTACGCCACCGCTGCACCCTAGGTGCAGCGGTGGCGTTGGGTGTTACACGCCAACCGTAACAATGTTTAATGCAGAGCGCTTAAATATGTCACACACTGATCAGGAGGACTTACATTAATGACTCATTATGTTTGTACAATATCATCAAAATCGTTTCAGGGTTCCTTTAAGCACCAGGTGGCCGAAATAAATTCACAGCCCTTTTCTATCATGTTTTCTATAACGCATGTGTAGGCTTGTGTGCCTCACCATCTATAATTTTAAAAAGCGTGTGAAATCTGAGTGGTGTTTCTGGCTATTTCATATCAGGGGTGCCACTCTTGTGCCAGTTGCGCCCTTTTGATACGGAAATTCCTGCGCCAAACACAGAAAATTGACCAAAATTGCACCACGCTGCGCCAGAACGGCTTCAACATCTGTGCTCCAGCAGTGGTTGAGAACAGTGAGCAGATTCGTTCTCCGAAAAAGAGTGCAGCGATTCACATCCCGCACGGTGGCACCTCCCACACAGTTTCTCGTAATTTTCATGCTTATAACACTAGACTTTTCAGTGCTTGCGGCAAGTGGTCGGCACACTCGCGGCCACTCCAAGCTGTCGTCGCTGCTGTCGCAAGGGCCAGGGTGGCTGTATTAGACTCTTAGATCGTATAATAAAAATTGAAGGATGCTTAAGCTTCGCCTTTAAGAGTGAAACGCAATAGCATTCAAATATCCCCGACTGGTTCTCATGCTTTTCGGCAACTGTGGCTTATGTAACCGTAACATTTGCCGAGAAATTCTGGCAGCGAACACTGTGCACAAAGGCAAGCTTTCAGGTAGAAACGGGGCCTCTTGCATAAACTGATCTTGGAGGTAGTGCACAGCCGCATAAAAAAAAATGACATCATTTTCATGTCTCTTTTATTGTTTCGCACTTTGAATATTTAAGTCAGAAGATTTAACATAAAAGGCATGCACTGTTCGTGTTTTGTTTCATGACATTTGTATGTGGGATGTCAGTCTCAAAATTCCAAGGAATAACTTTGTCAAGAATGTAAAACAAGGTATGAGCAACTTTAGTGATAGAATGGTGGAGCACTATAACCCTCATATACCGCATGTCATATAGCAAGGCATGACATATACATATGCCTAAATATATACAGCAACTTCCGCTCATGAACAACTCTGCCGACACACGACCCCTAACGCTATCGCCTCAATACGGTTGAGTGGGCCGTGCACTGCGGCACTCCCTAGCTGAGGCACAAAACAAGTAAATGTAAGCCGAGGGCGCTGCGAGTGAACTAGATATTAGAGAGGCTTGCGCTGTAGTGAGCTCAGCGGGCGAGCGTCTCTGTCCCCAGGGCCAGTATAACATTAAAAAATTCAGAGTCATTCCACTCTGTGAAAGTTGATGACGAGTGGAGCTGTATATAGCTATAAGGAAAATTAAAAAAAAAAAAACAATGTTGCCCAAGTATGCACTTCTTTTTGTCTGTTTGTATTAACTTTTATCTTGGGACCACAATAATTATTGCTTAATGGTCGCTATGATAGACGGCCACGGGCTCTGTGACAACACTGGAGATCTTAGCAAACGTTAAGTCTATGCACGACCAATGGCGCGTCGTGGACATGCTGGTCTTGGTGTAACATTAAAGGCCAAACCTTCCCAAGTGAAACGCCAAGAACCACTTTCCATCAGCACGAGACACATTGACATTAAAATCACCCACAATGACAACCCACCCAAATGTGACGTTCATAAATTCTTCAAGATCCCTCCTTAACGTTCCGAGGGTGAACGTATACAGTGGTGACAACAATTCCGTCCCCAGCCTGTATGGTGACCCCACTAGCTTGAACCACTGGAAACTGCCTTCGTCGGTAACTCAATCCAGTCTTTCTGTCCAGGGTGAGAGTGAAAGTACGCAACTCGATGAGCACCCAATTGGCCATGATCCTGATCCCCTGTCTCCGAGCAGCGTGCACAGGGGGCTTGGCTTTGATCTGAGCCAGACGGCCAGTACGTGGCACATCAAATTTCACCCAAATGCACACTGCATCGCGCGCATTGGCCTTCCCTGTACTCAATCTCTCGAAGTACACCGACGGCACCGTTCACGAGTCTGTCCTTCACGTCGATGTTGAATGTGACAAAGTAGGGCTTGCGCACAGCGAGGAGTATCGTATGGGGTAAATTGCCCATTTCGACACGCGTCGTACCGGCCACCTTGGCCTGTGCACAGACATACTCGTCGTCGAACCTGTGTCCGAGGTACACATCAACTACTTTAGCCTCGTGTTTGTCTCCCACACCTTGTGGAGCAACATCGGTGTTGAATGCATCGACGCCCTTGTTTGAATAAAAGAATCTCACGGCACCAGCCGCAGCGGCCAAGGCTCGATCGGCACTGACGGACCGACTCTCGATGACGCCAACCTATTCCGGTTGGTGGGCCCTCCCATCCCCAGTTCGTGATAATTGCAGAGAATGCGGCGTCCTTTTGACACACAACCTGCTGCAATGGGAGGTAGGAGAGATGATGCCACTTCACCTCTGGGCTGAACACCTTGTTGTGACTGTGTTCACGCCTAAAGACCTCGTTAGCACGAACTGGAGGCACTTGTCACAGGTCACCGCGTGTTACGATGTCCAGACTGCCAGCAGCGTGTCATACTTCTACGTGATCTGTATGTGGTTTGCCTGTAGAGTCATATCCCCTGCAGGTTCATACCCCCGTAAATACGGCCCACATGATGATAGTTTTGCACACACACATCACAAAAAGCTGGAAACTAGCCTAAGACAGCTCCACTGTAAAAATATTAGCCCTATCACGAAGGGCTAATGGCGGATTAGGAATAAAAACAGAGTGGAATAGTTTAACGTTATGCCAGTCCGGGGTGGATTGTGGCTATCCGGGTCTGCGGTGACATATGGTGACCCAGAAATTGTTACCGTGTCGATTGGATCACATATTTGAGAACACCTTCTGCTATCGTCATGAGCGTCGGTGTGGCAAAGTATAGTTTGATTGTAGTGCAACCGATGTTTTTGGCGTTACAGGAAAGCAAGCGCATTGCCACTGCTAGACACGCTCTTCCTTATTCTAGTATGCTGTAGCTACAAAGTGCACTTCTACTGCCACGCGTTCTGATTGACCTGCAGCAAGGCGACGCTATATTTATTAGGTTGAAATGGCTTCCCATAAACCATAGTTCATAACTCTGGCTTCTTCGTACGGCCTGTTGGTGAAGTGCATTTCCAGGCACTTCAACCACTGTAGAGACATTAAACAAAAGATTTATTTGTAAAAAATGTCTTGGGCTACTTCTGTAAATTTCAAATTCACTATTGCAGAATGCAGGTTTTTCGTGATTGCTACTACTAATTAAAAATCTACAGGCCGTATTAACAAAATTTGCATGCACTACTTGGTTTCAGTATCAGGGTAATCTGCTTCAAAATTCACCTTAAGATATTAAGACAGTTGTACGCACAGCGCTCATGTTGGTTTATTCTGTGTTCTGTCATTGTTTCAAAGTATGCTGCTATATTCAATATTCCATTATTCCACTAAAATTCAGATTGGCCTGCTCTAACTTGCTGTATAAGAGAGGTCTCGCACTCTTCATAAGTATTCTACTAGGGGTTAAGGGTGTGTTTGCTGGCTCACGGCCTCACTCAAACAAAGCAGCAGCAGCTACTGCATTCAAGCGCTGTTGTGGCTGGCTGTGTTAGTGACAACTCCCATGCAGGCTGTACTGTGGCACCACGGTGTCAGCTTTCACCACTGCAGCTGTACAAACTTCTAGCGGACCCCTAGCGTGGAGCCAGTATAAAGAGACTTGAGAAACAAAAATTACAGATTTCTCTAGCAAAAAATAACTTGCATTTCGGTTGCTGCTTGTGCGAATGAGATATATGCAAAGTAAATTTTATTTTACAATTATTGATTATTAGATTTCAAGACAAATTTGGGGCTCCAACTCACATTGTGTTGCATTTACATTTGATATAAACTGCACCATTGCACGAAAGCCATTGCTGGACTCCTCTTAAAGGGACACTAAGGGAAATATTCAGTCGACATGGACTGTTTAAGTACCATTCCAGGAACCTCGCAGCACTTGTTTCCTGCCAAGGACAGAATTAACGAGAAAATTCCATCTGAAGGGTCCGAATACCTTTATGGCAATTGAAATCTCCCACCACCAAACCAGGCAGTGGTGACGTTGCATACGCCATCACCACCCTTTGCTGCCTTCGGTGAGTAAAACGGTGCCCAACAGGCGGCAATACAGTTTTTGGCACAATACACAAGCGTGCGACCGTGGAGAAACTGAGCCAAGACAAAGGGGTGATTCGCCTCTGCCGCTGCTTTTAGTCAAGTGGTGTCGACTGTTCGGGCACCCAAGACATCGCATGGTCCTGGAATTCTCTGCTACTTACAGTTTGTGCGAGTGTCACGAGCCAGCAAAACCAGCACAACACTGTGTGATAACGAAACCACTGGAACGCAAAAGTGTGGGCGACGCTGAATCGAGTGAAAAAGAAACCTTTCGAATGCCCATGTCATTAAGGGTAATGTCAACGAGTTCTTTTTTCTAAAAATGATATAGAAGTGGGCAAGTAACATTTTCTTTCATCTTTCTAATGCAATACAATTATTATTTTATGAGGAGTGGTTGAGTACTAGTGAGAAAATTTTAATGCGAAGTGCCTTCATCATCAGGCAAGTACTTGACCTGGGGGAGTCTAATCATGTCCTGTATTTACCTCAATTTCTCGGTTGCGAAGGCTCTGTTCACGATAATATTGAAGTCTCATAGATTCTCGAGCTCTAATCTATCACTGTAGCTTGACTTAATATTTGCCTTTACTGTCCCTTTAACATTTGCTGCAATAAAGCTGGACATTGAAAATGCGGAACTCTTACCATAGGCCACAAATAGCTTCACTACTAATTTCCTGCTTGTCTTGAGACATGTATGCCAAGCGTGTGATAATTTTTGTGTTTCAGTGGATGTACATCATGCCACTTCTCATCTTCCTGCTCATCTCGGGTGCTTCAAATCCAGAAGGACAGGGAGGTGGCAGTTCTGGTCGTTGAAGAAATTTAGATGAATGGAAGACCACCACTTGTAATATATTCACTTTGAGCACATCACTTTTCAGTAGTTTAATCTGTGCACTCTACAGTAACTGAAGATGGGCGTGTGTGTGATTGTTCTTAATAAAGTTTTTTTTTGTATCATGCTGTTGAGAGATTGTAGTTTGTAAAGTTTTCAAGGGTGGCAGACAGGTCTAGTTGGTAATCTACAGTTTCTTTCAGAGATGTACAGCACAAAGCAGGTGAAAGAGCAGTGACAGGTGGTCATTTCTCTACAGTAGATTACCAGTCACCTCAATCTGCCAACCTTCTTAGTACATTTCAATCTTCAAGCTCCCCTTTTTATGTGTTTCTTTGCATTTGACCACCCTGCTTGCACTCATCATCTAGTGCTAGTTCTCCTGTCTACTGCTTCACACTATACATCTCTGCAACATCTCCGTAAAGTTTACGCATTAGGTCTGTTCAATTCTCCTGCACTTTTTTTCACAAGTTCACTGCGCAGCTTCAAACTCGTGCAGTGCCACTTCAGTGCACCCACAGTACAACACTAGGGCCTTCCAAAAATTAATGCAGAAGTACTGATATTGTGCAGGTCTTCTGTTTCTGTGTTCGCATCTCGGGCCTTTCGTTAATGGGCTTGTCCAGAGTGTACCACAATTGCATTGCGAATACTCATTTTGTCAGATTCACGGCTGCCGTGCCATAAGGAAAATGGACAGTGGCTCTTTGCAGCACTCGGACAGCAAACATGAGTAGAATAACAGTCTAGTTGCAATGCCAGCACATGAGCTGGCCAGGTGGTAAAAAGTGTCTGATAGCTCAATATTGTGAAGAGGAGGTAAGAAACTACCTTAAAGTCCAAGTTCAAACAGTTGGATAGGGTCATTCAAACATTGAAGCGGTTCCTCATAGCTGGAACACAGAAGATTCAGGAAGACCCTTGCACAAATCTCTGTAGAAAAACTGCACTAGTACTATAATAAAGCAAAGTGCTTGCAGTGACGACAAAATAAGCAGCCATGAAAAAGAATGCTGATGCCCTGCCCCCATTATCTGCTCTATTTATTCTTACCTGCAAGACTGCTGATTCTACCTCAGTCTACTGATCAAAACTTTCAGTCTAGCAAGGCTAATTTGTGTGGTACCTGTGGCTCTCCCGAGTATCAGCCGTCCATTCCCAAGCCCTTAGCAGCCTCATTTAATACTAGAATTCAGCTAAATATAGTATGAACGCAAATGAGTACACATGATTGGTGCTAACAACTTCGTTTAAAAGTGCTGCAAGAAGAATAATACGAGGGCGAATAACAGTCTTTGCCCCTATTTCTTGTTAGCCAAATTACAGTTGTAAATGCGAAGTCAACAGATCCATTCCCAGTGGCGGACCTTTAATTGGACAGGCCCAGCCCTATCTGCCAGCAGCTCTGCGGCACGGTGCTGCTGTCAGTTGTTGAAGATGGCAGTTGCGATTCAAACGTCTACGGCGTACGAGCAACACAGTATGATTTGTTTTCTATGGAGCAAGTGATGAACACCCATCTAAATCCACAGGGAAATGCAGCCCACGCATGGGGAAAGGTGTCTCGCTTTGACAAGTGTGAGGTGGTGGTGCTGCAAGTTCGCAAAAGGCCGTGAAAACTTGCATTACAACGAGCGTGCGGGGAGGTCGCGTCTGTCGCTGGCTGACAACTGTGATAGGACAAATGGTTGAACCGGCGTAGAGACTATGCGGAAAAATAGTGTAAGGTACATCGAATAATGGGTATATCTGTAATTACATGTATGCAAGTTGTTTTGGCTAATGAAAAATAGGGGCAGAGGCTTTCTGATTTGGCCTTATATAATGGCTGATCTACACACAGGTTCTTTGCAGTCACATCATTTTATGGCAAATTTGATCTATTGGCTGTGTTATGATGAACACAGTGATTCTGATGACATTACTGAAGCACCTGCAAGGAAAACTACCTGATGTGCTGATGGTTCCCCATCTGCTTTAGAATAGCTCATAGCAGGTGTTGCCTTTTGTGTATGGCAAGCACCATTTGGCATAGCACTTAACTTGCAGCCCACAGACTAGCTACAGCATGCTCTCTTTTTATGTAACCGTTTTTTCCTTCCCACGCAGACTCTGCACAGTGCAAACAAAGATCCAGGTTTTACAGAAATAATTGTTATGCATTGCTCATGCTGCCGACAATCGAGGCACTAGAAAATTTTCAAATTTCATGCAATATTTGATGTTCCTGTATTTTTACGAGTTGGCTTTAAATTCAGCAGTGCGGTGCAGTGGTCATACAGAATTGAATTGCACTTTTTAATTCAAGGGAAGTTGCACTGGCTGCAATTCAATTTCATTCATTCACAGATTGTGTGTTCTGAAGCTTTTTGGGTCAGTGATGCCCTTACTTATTAAAACACAAAACACGATATTTATGCCGCAGTGTGAACTATAAAATAATATAAAAAAAGACTGGCTGCCTGAGCTTACCATTTTGTGACAAACAAATCACTGGCTGATAAACATTGATGAAATGTTATTTACCGGCCAATATGCCTGTCACACACTGCCTGTTGCTTATAACCTGTGCAATTATGAGCACCATATCGCTTTGCATACTTGGGTTTAGCTCGTTTCTCTGAAAACCTCGTGCATTTTTGGATGAACTGGAACGCCTATATAATTGCGTTTTATGCCTCTAATGTGGCCTCGGGTTTCTATTAACAGCTAAACACAATTATTACACTCTGGTCCCTTATTCATCACATCGCGGCATTTTGCTCCGGTGAGGCAAGTGCTGCACATTTTGGATATAAAATTAAGCCCAAAGCAACAAGGGTGCCACCCGAGGTACCATAGAAATGTTTTTGCAGTCGGCTTTCTTCGAAATGCGGCCGCCGTAATCGGAAATCATGCCAACGGGTGAACGTTTCTATCAAATCAAAAAACCTACTTTTCGGTGTATGGTGGGGATCTAATTACTGTAGAGCGTTGAATTTCTTGATACACTGCACTTTGCTCGAGAGAAACAACCTACTCTTGACGTGCCGAGGGCTACATTCATTGCGATTAGAACTTTGTTCCAAGGAAACAAACTAGGCCGGAAAAGAGAGCTTGCACCTACGGCATAATAAAGCCGAATTCGACATCAAGGACAGTACTCTGTGATAAACACTTAGGTGTATATTGTCCTTACAGACAATCTAACGTTGCCAGATTTTCTCCATCGCGCACGCAAAGCATACTACGTGCACGCCTTATACTCTTGCGAGTGCCACGGAAAAGGCAGGAAGCACCGATTATAACTTCTTAAATTAGAACACGTGCTGGATGACTTCATTACAGCATTGAGGCTTTCCGAGAACAGCCCTGAATAAGCCGCGACGAGAAATGTTGCCACATGAAGTGCAGGCGAGTGGCGGGCACTAATGACCACTCGGGGTGCTATCGGAAACGGCGGCCAGTTCTTTCTCCAGTTCTTCTCGCTTCTTGGCCTTGAACGTGTTGATGAAGTCTTTGAGTTGCTGGTCTGCTACAGGGTCTGCAGGAGGAAAGCACTCGCGTTTCTTTTTTACCACCCACTCTTCGAAGAACTGCGGCTGGTTGAAGAAGTAGAAGAGGGCGACCGGAAATGCCATGTATATGCTCATTTTAAACACTTCAAGCTGCCAGTTCCCCATACTGCATAAGTGTCCTACGCACTTGGTAGAGCCTTTGTATAGTACGGAGAGTGGCACTCAACACGCACTTAAAGCATGGGAAGCACGATCGCACAAGCGACGACGACAACGACGCGCACGCCCTTGCGAATGCCGGCCATAGAATAGTGCTGGCTGCAAAACGCGACAGGTAAGTGCACCCATAGAATGTGCACCTACGCGCCTACTTTGCCCGGCTAGCTCAGCAAATGGCGCTGCAATCGACGCTTTTGTAATGTCCCTAACACCGTCGGATAGTATCCATAATCGCTTATTCATAGTGTTTTTTTTTCTTCTCGTTTAACCTAGGTAGAATCACGGGTAGGACATTAAGCAGTATAATAGCAAGAGCTTGGTAACGCAAACCACCGCCCTGTTCCATAGGGGACGCTCATAACATCCATCCATTTATCCAGCTAATCGCATCATAGAGTTTCCTACAAAAATTACTCTATGAACCGCATCGCTTGGCTGGACTTGGCTACAGTCAGGCTACAGTTTAGTATAACTATAGCGATACTATAGAGTTTCCCATAGAGTTTCCTATATTATTGTATGAAACTCTATGGAATATACTAGCAGTATATTCTAGGCATAGAGCATGATTCTAGGCATAGAGTTTCCTACAAAACTTTTGTAGGAAACTCTATGATTCTTTATAGTATAACGTTGGTGCAGTGTGCGCAGCGTAACTTGGCTTTCGAAAACTCTGTCGCGCCCTGCCATTGGCCAGATCAAATTCGTCGAATACGAGACTGGCGCCATTGGTCGCTTGGTGTGTGGCCCGCTTGGACCTGGTTTGGCGGCTTGGTTGGTTTGCGCTGGTGGATGTTTTGAAGGCGTGTTTGAGAAGTGTTGGAACGCTGCATTTTTATTGGTCTGTTTCTTAAATTTTAGGTGCTAATGTGTGTGGCTATGTGCAAAAGCAACGCTCGGCTGTGAGTACATCATTGCATGTTCGTGCTGCAGTATTACTTTCGGCGATTCTGAGCGCTTGCAGTTGGGGCGAATTTATGGGTATTACTGCTACATTGAGGCGGCCTTTGTAATACTGTATTTTTTTTTAATAATGTGAATGTGGTTCCTAACATAGTTATGTTACGCTCCCCGCCTCCTGTTGTAGCAACGCTTTCTGGCGGGGAGCCTCTCACAAGTTGTACCTATTATTGAGCTCGCTCTCGGGTATTCTCCGGCGATCACTTTCGGTGGGTAGTTGTCTCCACACAAGAATTGAGACCTTCCTAATTGAGAAAAAAAAGTTGTAAATAGATCAGTTGTAATCGCTTCACCGTGGACTAGCGCCCCTGTGCAGGGACACTGCCGTCACTGTGGGTTTTTTCTTTTTTTTTTTCCTTTCGGCCCTGCGACTTCGTCTGCTGTGCAAGCTGTCCGTGACGAAACGAACTGCTTGGAACGCGCTGGGTTTTTCTTGTCAGTTAATGTGAAACTTTTCCAGAACAAACACGCAAGAAGTGACACGGCAAGCATTGCGCTGCAGTTACTAAATAGTGCGAGAAGAGCAGACAGAACCAACGTACAAGTACTTCCATTTTAGTCAATAACCGGAATAGCGCCAACAGTCAATGAAAGAATAGAGAAAATGAACTTCAAGGACAGGAGTTAAATTTGTAATCTGATTGCTGATTAAGAAAAAAAGGAAGTGTGGAGGGCAATACAACCTTGCCTCCATTCAATTAACTCATGTATACAATGCTTTCAGAACTTGATTGTAGTATTGTATAGCTGTTTTACTCTAGGGTCCCTTCTTACACAACAGAGTGGTACTGATGTCCCAAAATTATATGCCAGCTTGTGCAATTTTCAATTCAAGTACATTTAAAAAAATGTTTTGTTTGATTGCAGCATTTTGTGATGGTAAGTTGTGCTTTTGCTTGTGACACAAGGTTCACGCCCAGTAGGATGCTGGTTTGGGGGTGAACAAGCACTCCATTCAACTGCATGCTTTAACTACTTTGCAACATCCTGAGAGGGCATACCACAGAATTGACATCAAAATATGGTGTCGACAAAGGGAAAATACGAGTGCTGTGTTCGCATTCCTTTGCCTTGCTAGTGTTTGCATGTTACCATGTTACTTTGCTATTTGATTGAGTCAACATTCTTGAGAAGTGAGAGAGGCATATTTGAGCTGTTTGCCTATACAGGCACCAAATTTTTCCTTTGTTGAGCCTTTGCAAATGTCTTGTTGTCTTCATTATTGTGTTGCTTCCTGCCTATGCAAACACTGCTGTTCAAACTGCACACATTTTGCAGATCCAATGCTCTAAGCTGACTGAAGCAAGGTATGGAAGTGCATGTGCTTTGTGTCAAATCAATTCGTGCGGCTGTGCAAACTTGCAGTAACTGATGCATTCACTTTTTTTTTTCTAGCATCAACAACACGAAGCAGTTATGCAGCATTCTGAAGGCAAGTTTTTAATGTTTACAAGCCGTACAGGCCTTGTCAAAAGAAACTAAGCCAATGAAATTGTTGATAGAGCGTGTGTGCTGTATGGGGCATTGATGCTGTTGTTTGCAGCGTTTTCACAATGTGAGAGTGTGTTTTAATGGTATCCCTCTTACATCCTTGCTCTTGCACATTCACAGTCGATGAAAACTTACACATATTTATCAGCACTGTGGCCCATGTGGTTTGCATATCATGGGAAAGACAAGTTATTACAACTACATAAAAGAACACTACATGTCATTGATAACCTTTTGCACAATACAAGCACTGCACACTTAATTAAGAAGTTTCAAATTATCAGAATACACAAAATTTAAGTAACCAACTTTTACAAAAGCTTTATTGCAATAATATAAAAAACCATTCATTCCTTATAGAACTAGCATGTGTATAAAAATGTGTCCCTTCATACCTCGCAAGAAATTCAGAAGTCCAGAAAGAGTACAATTTTGGGACCAGTTATAGCTCAAAAATGTTAAAGCACCCCTGAAACACTTTTTCCAATTTTTACTACATTTTTGAACACTTGGAGAAAACAGTGACATCATTTACAAATAAGCAACCATTGACTTTCATGTATAGAAGGTCTGAACACAGCTTGAATTGCGTAAATCAGTCCAAATACCTCAGCATAACATTCGTCATTGGCCTAAAGTGGCACAAACAAGTCAACTCAATATATTAACAGTCACTTAGAAAATTGTGTTGCTTAACCCCTTCTGTGCCACTTATTGTACTGGTGACGATCTGAGCTCATCCTTGCCCTTTGAGAAATGTGGACGATCCCAGCTTGTCCAAAGGCACGGAAGAGGTTAAAGAGAACTCGAAAAGGTGGAACTAAGGAATGCAAATTATCAGCCTCTAAATCCCTTGTGAGGCCACTTCTTGAATTCGCATCAGTTGTTTGGTCACCACATCATGCATCTGACATGTCTAGGCTCGAATCTGTTCAAAAGAAAGCAGTGCTTGTTTAATCAATGTGATCTTAACTTCTCGCCTTCATTGCACTGCACTATCTAATCACTTGAAACACTGGCTCACAGACACACCTGTAAATTGGAAATCATGTTGTATAAAAACTTGCACTTTTCAATTTGCATTCGTGTTCCTTTTGTGTTTGCGAACCCTTCTGCATGTTCTACCCTTAAAACACATGCACATAGAGAGACACTAAAGGGAAAAATGATTTGAGTTGTATTAGTAATTTGCCTTTTACAATACCATAAAAGCCACTTTTATCATGGGAAGAGGTCAGTAACCTAGAAAAGACGCAACAACAAAAGACTAGTGGCAACAACACCGCCTTAGAGTTTCCACATCAGCTTGCCATGATGTCACTAATATTGACAATGACTGCTCGACCTAGTTCGTTGTTATTGCTAAAGATGGACTACATTCTATTCTAGAAGATCCAAAGGCTGAATTTGGGGAGCTTCAAGAACTTTTACTGAGCCACAGTGTTGCAAATATGGAAAAAGATACTTTCAAATCTGTGTCGTCACATTGACATACCGGTGCATTGGTTTTAGCGTCAAATTAAAAAAATGGAACTTCGATCTTTATTTTCTTTTAACAATCAACCTATTATCGCCAAATTTCTAAAGTAGTGCTTTGAAAGGCTACTTCATTAATCTAAACTGATTTAATTTTTCTCTTAGTGTTCCTTTAACATTGTTTCTTTTAGGTGGTATCTGTACTGTTTTAGATTCTCATTTTGTCTATTCACTATTGAATTATGGAGCAACCTAGATGGTTCACTGTGGAAGCTATCACTGTCCGAGTTTGTGAAGGAATTGCTTAACTTATGTTATTTGTTGATGTTCTTGATGTATTTCTTTTTTATTTTCTGTACCTACTCCTGCATCGTCTCAAGTTTGAGAGAGCAGTATTTGTGAATAAAATAAATAAATTTTAAGTGACATGTGCATCTTTTGCAAACATGGCAGTGCTGCGCACTGTGGCAAAGCCACAAATCAAAGAAATCATTGCGAGCTCCTCTACAAGCTTTTCCTTTCAATTCTTTGCACATCGTGACACCAAAAGCGCATGATGTCACTAGGGTAAAAGCTTTTGAGACCATCTATGAGGGGTGTTAGTTCGAGTCCATCTACATACCGGCCAACTCATTCATAATTTTTCATAAAGTTTTGAATTTCAGCTCTGTTATGATATTTCTCTGTTGCTTTGGCCCATAGTTCCCAACATAATTAGTCATTAGGACAGCCCATGTTGCACAGAACCTAGAGTCTGAGCTATCCTTTAGAGATGAGTACCTTTGTAGCCTCTGCACGGACTTGTGCTCACTTTTTAAAGCAGCACTGAAAGTACAAAAGCTTGTTTACATTTAACCTTATGAAATATAGGTGGCAAACGGCACATCATTGTTGCAAGAAGGGACCAAGATACATCTAGGTTTTAATTAAAGCAGGCTGTATTTCTATATTTATATATGGCCAACATGCACCAGGTTATCTTTTTGAATGGGAACAGACTTACTAAATATCATCTGTGGAAGCTATCAGACAGCTTTAATTTAGCGTACACTATACGCTATACTGTAGCGTACACTAAGCAGCGCACATTTTTTAGTTTTAGTTGGCCTGTGAGATTTTCGGATCTCAGAGGCCATATGCCATCGTGGCGGCTATCTCCAGACTATAGTGATAGGTGGCGCTGACATCTCAAATGTTTCTTTCGTTAGGCTTCGACTAGTTCAAAACGAGAAGCGATATCGAAAACACCACAAGGTTATCCATAATACTCTGTCGTCGAAGCAGCCCGAGACTAAGCGAAAGCCGTTTACACAGTCATTTGCTGCGAATGAAGTGCATTTTACAAAAGCAACGCCAAGTTCAATTTGAAGCGGGCAGCCAGGACTGCCACCATGTTTCACGCAAACTCCCCAAACCACACAAACATGCTAATGCTAAATCTGAGAAATAGCATGCATACGCTATGGGCCGTTTAGCGTTCTGCGCATGCGCAGTGACGACCCACTATTTTATAGCGTACGCTAAACTAAAACTGTCTATCGTTAGTCTGTTGCCCGAGTCTGATTACCTGTTAAGGTAGATGCTACTAGCAAGACACACTGCGTGAGCGGTGCAAGCTAATCAACAATTTCACTAATTATTTTTGTATTAATCACTTTATAATAGATGCCCAAGTTGCAGAATTGAAGCCAGGCAGGGATAAAATAATTGTCATTTTGCAGATATCCTGTACTTATCACCACTTTCAAGAAATAAACCCTGATAATCTGTGGTGAAATGCATTGATGTTCCAGTTAAGTCATCAGCACTCGGTTTTCCACACTTCAGCTTTAGCAAGCATTAGCTTAGCAAGGAAATATAAGACATCATTGCTGTGGAGCAAAGTGAAAGGGTGCTGTCCAAATGATTGGTTGGCCCTTGTCATGAAAAAATGTAATTGCATAAGGAAAGACATTTATAGAAATTGGCAAGAAACAGCTCCACTAAAGTTTGGCTCTAATGTGAGGGCAGCTTGGCATAGGAGCCTGGTAACTCATTATCACACGTTTAAAGTGAAGCTTTCTTAGTGAACCATCCCGCACTTTCCTGACGATGGTCGATGTCTTGCTGAATAGGCACAGGACCATGTTCAAGCACACCAGCTTCCCTTAAGCCATGGACACAGGCATGAAACAAGAAAAATAATGGCCATGTTTATCCTTTTCTTTCACGTTGTGCTTCTCTGAGCATACATCTGTCATCTCCATTGTTCCCTCGACCAGCGTCACCTTTGTAGTCGTGACACCATTACATCGATGTCTCAGTGTGCATTCGCATTAGCTGCTGTTTGCATCTCAGCTTAGATTATGAACAGCCTTGAGCATAAACATAAACATTGCATGAAATTGCATAGGTGACAATACAGACAATTGTATACATCACATTTAGCATTACAGCATTTAAGTAACCACTCCAGAAAAGCTTCGCTTTGCGGCAATTCCAACATGTGGGTTGAATCTGCATAATTTTTGTCTTGTACGTGCAGCCACATGACTTCCTTTCATACATTGTTTAATGTGTGCAAGTAGTACTCGTAAAGTTTTTTCCCTTTATCAAGAATATAGTGCACTCCAGGTACACCAGACCTGCATTTTCTGTTTAACAAAATTTTGAGGACCTGTTGTAACAAGCTTTAACATTCTAATTCTGTACCAGGCCCCACTTATATAGCTTGTATTGTGATGTAATATTTGCAAAATCCTAAATGATTGTTGCAGACTATATGGTTATAATTGGTTTTGTCACAATTCTCATGGTCTTTGCATAAGATTAGTCCCAAACTATGTTGTGGTAAACTGAATGGTAGTGACTGTTTTGATGAAGATTGCTTTTTTTTTTTTTTCATCAGACTTATCCGAGACGTTTACCTTAAACTCACCAGAATTGTCTCGAAAGTATGGTGAAAAGGCCAGCCTTCAGAGGTAACTAAGGAATGCCAGCAATTCGCTACTTCATATTTCACATGCGCTTTGTCACTTGATGCCTGTCTTCATTTCAGAAGCCCTGATGACTCCCCACACCAGCATCAGAGTAAAGCAGCGAGTATGTTTTCATTTTCCTTCGCATTTATCATAGTGAAAATAATCGTTTTATAAA
Source organism: Dermacentor andersoni (assembly GCF_023375885.2). NCBI lineage: Eukaryota > Metazoa > Arthropoda > Arachnida > Ixodida > Ixodidae > Dermacentor > Dermacentor andersoni. The sequence continues at coordinate 91,655,055 of NC_092817.1, read as the reverse complement.
GGCCTGTACAGAGCATTTACTTCAATACTCATTTGCTTGTTTTCTTTCACTTTATCTAGAGTGTTGGTTTGCTTTTATTTTACATCATAACTGAAAGGCTGTTAACGGGATGCTGAAAATAAGTTGAGCTGTGTTAGTAACATAAGATTCTACAATTAAAAATACAAGCCATTTACTTTCATGCTTGGTATGCCAGAAAATATCCAAAAACTAATAAAGAAAAAAAACTAACCCTATGAGTTCCTCTTATAATAGTTGGTCTATTACTGCAAGCTAATGAAAATCATTTTTGAGGAATATTTTGCCAGTGTAAACTGATTGTTTCTTTTCAGTGCCCCACTAAATTTTGCTTCAAACCCACCAGGGTGGCTCAGTGTCTGTCGCATTCTGCTGCTGAGCTTGGAGTTATGGGTTTGATCCTTAGCCACATTTTTGATGAGGCACATAATGAAAAAATGCTTCTATAGTCAGATTTACATGTACAATAAAAATCTCTAGGTGATCAAAATAATTCGAAGCTTTCCAGTATGGCGGCTATCATAGCCCCAGTGTTTTAGGACATTAAGTTCATTCATCAATCAATCAAGTTATACACCTCTGGTGAAAATAATGGCACTTCTGTGCCTTACTGCTGTTTTAGGCGAGTGCTTTATGAAGACACCATATTTTACAGTGTAAGTAACACGGTCTGTGGGTTGTGCATGTTGAGATATTGTGCACTGCATGCATTTCAGAGGTGCAAGCCATGCATGACAGAATTTTTTTATTGTGCTTGCTAGAGTCACTGGCCTAGTATAGAGATGTCAGAATCATGCTCTGTTAACTTGGAGCCTGCTTGAAAACACGAAGCCAGGCATACACTTATGGTGCATATTCACACAGAAAAATCATGTTTGCAGTCATTGTCATTGCACACGAGCAATCATTATGGCTAACAGTAGCAGTTCCCAGCATATTAGTATAGTACTGCCTAAGGCAGTATACTTTTTCACTTAGTGATTGAGTGCTGGTGTTGACAAAGAACGACAAACCAGATTGAAGCACACCGGAACATGGAGACAAAGTGATCAACAGTGGTCAAATAAGCGATAGCTCTGGAGCCAAGATTTTTTCAAGAGCACTTGTCTTCGCCAGGACTTTCTTGCGCACATCAACATCTTTCAAGTTTCTATTGCAGCTATAAGTGACCCCTGGGACATTGGGGAATGCTTTTCAAAGGTGCTTGTTGTTTGATAATGTTGTGCAGTAATTCTGTAAAATATTGTTTGCTTGGGAGCATACTTGAGTACTTTGTTCTAAAGGCAAGTGGCTGCTTTTAAGGGTGTTTGAGGGAATTTTCTAGCTATAATGCCTACCTCCTTTCTAATTAAGATGCGTCGTCATAGGCTTGATGTAGGGTGTTTTGCAGATAGCTTATTTTACTTATCGTCACTTTGCAGTTAATTAAGTCACAAATGCTATTGTCATCACTACAGATCCTTCTTGTGCATTTTGCCTGCCCCCACAAAGGTTTCTCGCTTACAGTGTCACTGGTTATGACTAATAGCCCTGGTGAAGTAGACAGGTCACCTTGTCGAAGCATTTACTTCAGAGACATCCCTTGTTTGACCACTGTTGGTGACTCAGAAAGACATTTTTGGCTGGCAGTTATCCCTGCAGATTGTATACCGGAAGAGAGAGGCCTCACCATGAGGCACTGCATGACAGGGGTCTGGACATTGTGTCATTCCATGCACAGAACATGCATGATATACCTGCGGACTCTTTCAATTTCGTCATAATATTTAAGAATTTGGGCTCATTGTGAATGTTGCCCAAAGTTTTACGAAAACTAGATTCTGTTCACGAAAGTGTTTTAAAAGCTTTGAAGGATAGAGTGAGCAAGATTGAAAAAAGGAAAATGCATAGAAGAAAAAAATTCTGATAGGAGTTGTGTTGTGCTTTTGTGGCAACACAAGGCCCTAACACTTCCTTTGGGCAAGCTTATTCAGACATCCTGAAGTGGACTAAATAGGCAAAGCAAAGCTTAAAAAGTCACTATTGCTTCTATGGCTCTGTTTCCCATAGATTGTTGATCCTTATGTGTAGCTTCTAAACCTAAATGACCATAAATAAGGTGCTTATGCATCCCACAAAAGGCGAGCACCCAGGGCAAACAAACAAAAATGTGTGCTGCTCCCTTCCCCTGACCCTGCTCCCTTTCTCATTTTCGTTAGTATGTTTGTGAATTTTAATGTTCACAGGTTGGCAGGTATGATCTGTGCACATCACACATGTACACAGGTCACTGTACATGATAATTGTCATCCATACTCATTGTCTCTCTCTTTGCTTTTTCATCCTCTTCTTCCTGTACTTTGTGTGTAGCAGCAAGCCAGAGACAAAGCACCTCCAGCCGATCTCTCTGCTTTTCTCACATTAAAAATTTTCTCTGTATTATACACCAGCTGTGAACGATCCAATAACAAACCAAGTCGAAATTGGCATCTGTGAACTGTGGACTTGAAAGTGCATTATTCTCATTTCAATGTGTGCTAAGTGTGTTTTTGTCAAGTCATTCCAGCACTTTTGCATAGTTTGTGCCATAGCATAGCACGTTAAATTCACGGTTTCTGTGTAGGGCAATCATCTCTCCTGTTTGTTGAGAACGTCCGAAGGATGGATACGAAAGCAGAGTCCCCATCAAATAATTCAATGTATGTATTCTCTTCCTTTTATATAATTCTGGCTTTGGCCATGCCCTTTTCATCTTCTACGTGTTTTAACCGTAGATGCATTAACATTCAGAAGGGTGAGAATTTCCTCCAGTAGAAATTGATGCAAATGTTGGTGCTTGCTGCTGAAGCTATTTGTCTTCGTTTGCCATGTAGCGCATGTCCAGCAAGAAATGGACATACATTGAAAGTGATGTAATCTTTATGTTAGGTAAGGTATATCTTTTCTCCAGCAACAATAAGTTCTCTGAAAGTAGCTCTGGAACAGCTTTTACAAAAGGTATGGAATGCATCTGATTTTAAAGGACATCCCTGCATAAATTTCTTGTGATTAAATATTTCTGAATGCAGCTTGTATTAATGCAGTTATTGGAAATCCAATCAAACTAGACTAGCGCCTAGTAACAATGGTGATGATGAGGAGGAAGAGGAAGTGCGGAATGAACGAACTAGGGATGAAGAGTGGAAAAAAAGACAAAGTGATGGCACGTTGTAGGCACCTAGGATTTGACAAAATGTTTATATAGTTTTGTGGGCCGCGTAGGCAACCGAGGATCCTTTGCTCTGGCCACTTCTCAGCAGTATGTGCTCCACACCTAGCATGTGCATATTGTCGCTCTTTGGCTCTTCAGTTTGTGTGTGCCCATTGCAAAGTGCAGATATTGTGCATGCTACCTTAACTCCACTGTCAGTTTAAATGCGGTGTTCTACTCGGCTGTTTCTACAGTATGCACGCATACAAATATGCTAGGTGATCACAGCAGTTGTTGGAGCTGATCGCCCGCGAACCTAAACTATTTCATCGGTAGTCGGTGGCTAAAGTCGATTGGGGCCGAGTCAACAAAATGCTTTGCAGTGGCTGTATGTGGATGGCACTGGAACTTGGAATGGCACTGGGAAAGCAGAAAAAACCTCACGACTACGAAAGTGTGGGCGTGGGTGGCACAAACAACACTTGAATGGGGACAACTCGGTTTGCAGTCACCATGTTTTCGATATTGTGCATGCGGATCAGTCTGAAAAATCGAACAAGGCGCCGTACAGTGTGCCTTTCGGTCGCTGTTCTGCATCAGTTTGGTTGAGTTGGTGGCACGGCGCTATGAAATCCGAATAATCAAGAAAGATCAGTTGACAACTTACTTTACTCTATTGCATCCTTTGTTGTTTCTATGCTCATTTGTCTACTTCATGTGAAAAACTGCAGGTTCTTGGACATTAACCTTAAACATTCATAAATTTTAATGGATGCAAATTGCCCAGTCGCATGCTCCGATGCTCTGAATAGGCATGGCTGCTCGGTCTACATATTTTTCACGTGTACAGCCTTTGAATAATGTTTCTTATGGTCAAAGTGCAGTGCCGCTTATAATGCAGATGTATTTGCGATTCCGGCGACTAATATTATAAGGGGACTACGCTGTACTACAATTTATGCAGCAGTTTAGAATAGCCACATGTATGGCAGTTACATTGGTATAGTAATCATTTCATGTGCTGCAATATTGCCTTTTGCAATAATATATTATGCTCATTTATTGTTTACTTAATGCATACAGCCGCAGTAATAGGAGTAAGTTTGTACTCCTTTCAAACGAAACATGTTAGCTGTGCAGTTAAAGGGGTCCTAAACCACTCCTCGGGCTTGGTGAAAAAATGCAGTCCGTGGATGGCATAAGCGGCTGTGAACATCTTAACCAAATTTTGTAGTGGAGTGCAGAGTCACCTTTTTCTCAAATGCTCTTTTCAACAGAAGCCTGCTTCTCGCTCTTTTTCTGGATGACTATAGCAGATTCCCATACGTGGCTGCTATTGTTTAACAGCTGACACCAGTGCGCTTCTTCCTACTGTTACTGTGTATATTTGTTGATGCAGTTTAATAAGCAGGCTGAAGTAAGCAAAAATTGGCTTTTTAATTTCAGTAATAATTACATACTTCCCAAAGAAGCCGACTATTCTCTGCTCTCACTCGACTGCGGCCGCCCATATATGAATTAAACTTTGGCCACTCTGCATATCAGTGTCGTAGCCATTGTGTCTCACTAATTTCTACTAGCCTCGAACCACACTAAACTTAAGGTCAGACCAAAGGCACGCTGACTCCTGGACACTCTTGGTTAGACAGCTTGGCAGACTTCGCTTCATATTGGGCTATTGATAGCACTTCAAAATGTGCAAGTTGGAAGTGGCTCCTATCCATCAGTCAAGCTGGTGCAGAACAAAGCCAGTCCACACCAGGTAGCATGGCCAGACTGCAGCATATGAGCATGAGCGCGCACTCAAGCCCCGTCATGCACAAAGCAAATGCTGCGCATACACACTACAGTTGCATGTAGCTGCAGTCTGCTACATAGCATAGATACCACGGCCGCAGCATTTGGCATGTAGCAGGTGCCAAGATTGGTAGTAGTGATTTTCACTTGGCAGAGCGTTGTGGGTAAGCCCCGCTCTGCCGTAGCCTTGAAGGAGGAGTGGAAACGCATCGTAGGGGACGTTTGATTGGCAATAATTTTGCTTCTGCTGAGAACATTGAAGTACTTTTTGTGGCAAAGTATTTGTGAAATAGTGTATTTTAATTTCAAGTGCATTTCTCAACTTCCATAAAAAGGGGTTCATGGCCCCCTTAAGAAAGAGGGATGTTACACTATCAACTGCTGGCTTCCAAATCATGTTTATCCTTGTGGCAGAAAACACTGTTGCAAATGCAAACTAAAATGCCATCAGCATTTTTAAGCAGCCCTTATACTACTATGTCATCATAAGTCATTAGGCATGTGCCAAAAGTGCTTTCCCTTTAATTCTTGTTTTTCCTTGCTTTTTGACAGACAACGGTATTTCAACAGCATTATAAATGTTACACCTACACGAACAGGTAGGTTGATTCGTAAGTACTGTGGTCTGAACTCTCCTCTGCTACATGTGGTACGTTTATCAGACCTGCACTTGCATCTCATTGTTTCCAGATGTTCAAGGCTTCATAGGAATCCCACAGCATAGGCAAGTCCTTCTTACTTTTCAGCGTTCCTTTAGCATAACCAGCTGTACAGTAAAGCAGGGAATGCAGCATCTTTGTTTAGTTTTTATTTGTTAAAGGAGTACAGGCACATGTTCTTGATATCATAGAAACTCTGCAACAAACACACTTCAAGCCACATGAAAGGGTAGCAGTTGGCCAGTATGATGGTTGAGAAACACTTATGAGATATTTTGAAATAACCTTGAAATGACAGGCCTAGCATCATTGATATTAGAGAGTTTTCACTTGTCTGTAAATGTTTTGGTGTTTGTGAAATACTGGGTTGCCAGAGGTGTTTATGGCAGCAATAATCCTGGTGGCAGCATCTTGTGAGTTGGGAGTTCGAGAGACAGCAGAAAGCTAATACTGCATTGACTTACCATATTCTACTTAACTGCTGTTTTAAATTGTTGGCAGTGAAATAGTTAACTTGCAGTCTTTTTATGATTTGCCCTTGTTGAGAGCTTTCACACGACACACATTTGTCAAGAGCATTATAGTTGAACGATATCGCAAAATGTTACTACCAGTTTTGCTACTGCTCCAGTAATCTGTAAACTGCAAGAAGTTTGTGGACATGCTAAGGCTCTCTATTATTGTGGCATCATGTAATGATAAGGATAGGTATGACGATGTTGCTCATTAAAGAAATAGTAAACAGGAAGGCTGCATACAATTTGTTGTGGCTGTACGTGCGTGTGGCAGCTACTGAAATAGCAGGAATGCCGCAAACCAATGTATCATTGCCCCTTCATGCATCTAGCTCCTGAGAAGAGTCGCTGCATAGAGAAGTTGTTTTGTAAAGACAGATATTCCAGTAAATGATTTAGGGTGCTTTGATGCTTGCCATTATAATTTTTTAGCATATAAAGGGTTTTGGACCTTCGCATCAGCAAAAGAAAAAGGCAAGTTGAAAATGTTACATCAGTAATCTCTTAAAGCCAATTGCAACAAAATTTCAATTCGACTAAGTTTGTCACAAATGAGTAGTATATGCAGTAGAACCTCGTTGATACGTTCCCGCTACATACGATTTCCCAGCACCAACGGTCAAAATCGACAACACAAAAAAATGACCCAGTTGAGTTACACTTATTTTGAGTGGTTCATATGTTCTTGGAAAATACGATCTTTTGGCACCAACATTCAGTATATTGACAAACTGCAATCGTATAATATGTTTTCTGGCTACTAGATCGCAAGTAAATAAAACTCGTGGGATGTGCACGATCGAGAACAGTAGCCACCCGCCGCAGCACCTTCACCGCAATACTCGCCCACCCATCTCACGGGAAAATGTCAGTTTCTCATTCCGATACCACCAAATCTCCTCCCGGGTCGTCGCACAGTGCATTCACAGCTATCGCCGCCAACCCTATTGCCATAAGCATCTTGACCTATCTTACAGTTGAATTTCTTTCTCCATGCCTATTTGTTTCACAGCGCGTGATGCGGCTGGAAGCATACTGCACACTTTTAATAGGTGATAACCCGAATGTGCCGCCGTTCCTTGCCCCGGAGTCTATCGTGACACTCTGATGGGAGTGCTGTTGAACGCAAAAATGCCGGCGCATACTCGCGTTGTGATGTGAGCGTCATCTTTCACTCCGGTGACATCAGGCGCCGCCCACCAGCTCGATTTCATTTCACTTTCCCATTGCCATCTTAAAAACTTGGAGGATGGTTAAGCTTCACCTTTAAAGGCCAACTGCAATGAAATTTCACTCGTGCTAAATTGACTATAAATGGCTACCATATACATACTCTCAAAGTAATCTTGGCAAAGCCACAGGGCTGGTAATTGCCTAATTTTGTTATTAGCTGCTATTAAATAGCGCCTATGCAGACGGAATGTGCACCTGGCGGCAATGTAGTAGTGATGCGGATGTGGCGGATATTGAAGAACCGTGCACAACTGTTGATCTCTCAGTTGCGCCTAGGCAGCCTGGTGCATTGCTCACTCATCATTTGTGAGCTGACGGGCGGCTCTCTCGTCGTCCGTTCCCCTGTTGCGCACGTCATTTGAGCTGTTGTAAGAATGCCGATGCGTTGCATGGCAGTCAGGTGCTTGAATACGCATTTGAACACGAGTGATGGCTGAGCTGTACACAACGCTGGGTAGAGGAAGGCCGAACGCATCTTTCCTGTCCCAGCTTTCTGAGTGGAAGCACGCACTGCGGTGCAGCAGGCAAGTGCAACGCGGTCCAATCAACGCATACAAAGCATGTAAACTTCAGTTGACAAAGCTGCACAAGCTACATTTCAACAGCACAGTCACTTAGCCATCAAGACCTGCTTGGCGAACGCTTTCTCGGGATGACTATACATACTACATGCCACAATAGCGCTCGGAAACCAAAGGTAAGTTGTATTCGAGGGAAATATTCTCGAGCTATCATTTCTTGTAGTGCATCACCTTCAAGATATTTTATGTATCTCTACATCAGGCGCCTCAATGTAGACGAACGAAAGCCTTTCTGAAACCGCGCCAGAAACGAGCAGAAACCGCATGCTGCATTTGTCATGAAGGAGAATACAACGCGGCGGCCATTGTGTAGATGTGGCGGCAAGCCACGCAGGATTGCAATGCTGTAGGAGCGAAATGGGCGAAGCTTTATCACGGCCACAGTCCAGCCTATCTGGCCGTGAGTTTACACGCACTTAGCACCAAGCACTTCTAGCCCGATCGTGCCAAGCCTCAGCTACTTATCATCAGTACAGATCGGTCGACGAGCTCGGCGCTTCCAGCATGCAGGGGTTGGTGAAGTCGGATACGTCATGTCGAAGACACTAAGATCGCTAAAATTTTGCCCCACACTTTAAACATTACCTGCAGCAGTGCAGTGATCAGTTGTTGCCACAGCGCTAGCAGACAAATGCACGGAAGCGCAGGCGCAAGTGCAACACACTGGCTTCCCTGAACCGGAACAGGAAGCTGCTGGTCAGCCAAGCTAGCACGCGATGCACCCTGTTCCAGCTGCTCCTGCGTGCAATAGGACATGTTATATTCCCGCACCAGCCACACTAGACTGTAAAGCGTCCAATTTTCACCGATGTAGCATAACTGCACCACGCGTGGATCATGTCCACGTTAAGCCAGACTATACAGCAGCATTAGCTTGGCCACCCCAATGTGCTCTTCTTTGAGCGGAGGTAGAATTCATCGAGGCTCTGCTGTTGAATGTAAGACAACCAAATAGAGAAAACTGGCTGGATATATCATGCATAGATTCCTGCTTCTCATGCTTTCCGGCAACTGCAGCTTATGCAGCCATAATGTTTACCTGAAAGTGCTGGCAGCGAACGATATGCACAAAGGTGAGCTTCGTGCTTCTTTTTTTGATGGTGTTGCAAGGAATTGAGTGGGCCATGCTGCTCCTACTAATAGTGAATTTGGCAAATCACATCGGCATGCACTGGGGCACTCTGGGGCAACAATGATTGGATAAAACGGCGTAATGATTGGATGAAACAGCCTTGGTGCTCACCGGTGCGATTTGGTGCATTTGCCATAAGGCAGACCTCAAACGGCAGCTGGAAAATGCTATCGCTTTAAAAGGGGTTTGTGTTTGACTTTCCCCATAACAGAATTATGCTTTTTTGTATATTCAAATTACAATCCGACACTTTACAATCTGGCTTTGTGTAAGTCATTCTTTACGATTATTCTGATGCATTTTACTTCGAGAAATTCAATTAGTTTAGTAACGTCTCCGCACTACTCTGAGGACCTGCGTGTTTGGGTATGCATGGTTCAGAATGATTGCTCGTGAAAAGACGGCCAATGCTGGACGCCGATGCCGGATTTTCTGGAATGTTGGGTGCTTAATGCTATTGCGTTAAGAGAAATAGAGAAACTCAATAGAGAACACCAAAACTTGTCTTGGGCTGCGGGAGCCCCACCTACTGAATGCGTGTCAGCGTCTCGTGCTGCAATTATTCACGCAATGCTTTGCATTATGTAGATGGCTGCTATAGTTAGGTCTGTCCAATACTTTAGTTACTTGGGCTCATATGTTTTTCTGGTTGGTACGTTCTTTCTCTCGTATTTTTTCCCAAAATGTGTGAATGAGGTTCTACTGTACAACTGAAGCAATCTTGGCAAAGCTGCAGGAATACAAATTGTATAGTTTCCTTGTTAGCAGCTTTTAAACGGCACCCAAGCAAACAATGCGTGCACCTGATGGTTGTCGCTATGATACAAGTCCCAGCATACCGCAGCAGCCTCAGGTGCTACCTTATTGCTGAGGTCTTGCCGAAGAGGTGTGCATTCTAGGTCACTTGTCACTTCTTTTGAGCAATAATAGCGGCTTGTTTTTTTTCTTCCTCCCCCCCCCCCCCCCAGTTCCGGTAATAAAAACAGCTACTTTTGCTAGCTTTTCATGATACTTCTGCACATATTTCAAACATAAAATTTTGTACAAACGCACCTCTGCATCAAACTATCCTAAACTTGGCTTTTTACAAGATTGAAAATTTCGTGGCAGTTCGCATATAAGGGTGATCGCTTGCTCAAGATGACATGTTCTTGATTTGTGAGTTCATCTTAAATTTGTTGTTTAGTTTGTAGAATATATATTTAGTAAATACTAATTTGCTGATATGCAGTTGCTGTTCAAGTTGCTTATAGAATGTTCTTACAACAACAAAAAAAACTTGCTACACATGCTGCAACACTTCTGTAAAAATATCGGGGTTTGTAGCTTATGCCGGTCTGTGCCATTTGTCAAAAGCACAGGGAGATTGTGAGTTGTTGAGTTTTCATGTTGTACCATTAAAAGGGGTATCACATAGCTTGCTAGAGATGACGCTTGCGACTGTTTGATACCCTAGCAGCTGCCCATTATAACCCCACAAAGCCTAACATATTGTTTTTGCTGCACTGAGTTTGATACCTCAAAATTATTATTTTAGCATGGGAAACTTCCTGTAAAGCCCATAGCAGCATTTTTAATATACTGGAATGAGGCTTGAGTTTCGAATAGTTTAGCAAACCAATTCCAAATAATTGATTACTATGCTAAATAATTCTTTACCGAATATTTTATACCTTTTTTTTTTGTACCAATGTACTTTTCATGGCTAAAAATACAGGTGAACAAGTTCTAGTTTTTCTTGATGTGTAGTGGTGTTTAGGATTTATGTGGTTAAGTAGTATAAATTTTGAAGCAGGCTTCTGACTGGTGTGCTAAACTAAACACCTCTTCCTATTTAACTTGCAGACTCCAACCTTCAGTGCCTGTTGTGGCAGCAGCAGTTGCCATAAACATGGGAATTGTTGTACATTCCTCACTAATTTGTTGTCCAGAAATTTCCCTCATTACACTTGTACCATCAGAAAGACAAAGAATTTAATGGCTTGTACTATGAAACCTCAATGCTCAATTCAAGTACCAATAGATCATCTGTACAACACAATGCAACAAGTATCTAATAAAAGTCAGCTCATCATTAAGCAGTGCTGCAAAGTTCATAGGCTTTGCATAATCATCTGCCCTAGCTAATCAAGCGTGATTTTTTTTTTCTGTTTCAGCCCAGTAGCTATCTCAGAAGCTTCTCAAGCTTTAGTACAGACACCGAGAGCAAGAGAAGATAATGAGCCCGAGCAGCACTTGCTGACGGTTGATCCTCTAGTTGCGAAAGAGCCAGACGACCGTGCAGTAGTGAACAGTCCTCAGAGGAAAGTTAGTCGGAGAATAGCCATTGCATTCCCATACAATGGTTGGACAAGTGACTTGCCTGCTGGTGTGGACAAAGGTGATAACGTCTGTGAACAGCCCAGCGCTGACAGTGCAGAGAGGAAACTTAAGCACCCAAACAATGCTGGCAGCTCCAGCAATACGACAAAGTTTTCGAGTTATCAGGATCAAGGAACAGAAACATGCAATGCCCCTGGAAACCAAAACCAGAGTCGCACCAACGTTCAAGAAAATGAATCTTTAGGGGATCGCACGCCTCGCTTCAATTTGCGAAGAAACAGACCTGGTGTAATTATACCACAGGCAGCAACAGTAAATAAGTTCAAAACCAAATCCCCTAATGTTTCTCAACTAGGAGATAAGAATGCATCAACTGCAGCTGACTTGAAGCAAGCAGGGAGCAAGATAGCCGACAGCAGCAAGCTTAAGTGCAAAAAGATACGCATTCCATCTCCGAGTTCAAGCTCTTCATGTGGTTCTCAGAAAGAGTACGGGTCTAAGCCATTGCCATTAATCTCTAGGGACCTGTGGAGCTCTTCAAGTCATGGGAAACCTTTAAGGAAACCTTTACGGAAACCACGGAAACCTTTAAGCAGCTTAGCAAACCGAGCCTTTCCTGAGCCAGCTTCCTCCTTGAACAGTACCCATGAGCAGTGGTTCATGAGAGAGGTGTTTCCTGAACTAGTCAAGAAAAACAGCGTCTGGGCCAAATTCGAAACACCTTTCATGCAAGATAGCTTCAGATCCTTTCAGAGCCCTCAGACAACCTGCAAGAGCCCACTTGCAGTGCCTGTTGAAGCAAGGCCCAATGGGCCCAATGCTCATCATGAAGGAGCAGCTGAAGAAAAGAACAATCTTTGGTCTGCACAAAAAGGTTTGCGCTCTCAGGGTTCTGAAAGTAACAAGAGAGTTGGGCCAACAAAGAAAAGTGAGATTAAGGCAGCAAGTGCCTTAAAGTGTGGGACTGGTTTACAGCGGGAAAGTGTAGAAGTTGCAAAGAATTTTGAGGAATCGCAAGGCAAAGCAGTTTTACCAGTGACTGGAGATGCGGTACCTGTATGCTGTGAAACTCTGGAAAACCTCGGAGCTGAAAATAAGCCTTCTGAATCGCCAAGAAAGAAGCGGTGTGCATCAAAATCCTCATTAGCAATTGACTCTCGCCTGGAAACTGTAAAACCCAGGATAAATTTTTGGCAGATCCCAGGGAGATCTTTGAACAAAACCACTCGGCACAACAAAAGTCCAATAGCGTTATTGAAAGTTGCTAAAGGAAAAGCACTTCCTGAAGCACCTGCAACTAGTGCAGAGCTCTTGGACAGCACGGGTGAAGAAAATATTTGCTGGATCAAGTCACTTTGGAGGCAGAGAAAATCTGCACTCGTAACTGCTTCAGCACTGAGGGCCAGAAAAGTTCCAAGTAGTTATCCCAACAACAAGGTCTCGAAGCCACCTGTACATGGAAAGAAGAGTGACACACCCATCGAACCACCTAAAGGTGACAGCCCCCTTTTCATAATGTTTATAGCATTTAGCCATGCTACTAGTGCAAGTGACCTCAGGCAGTAGGTTTCACACTGCATGACATTGGGAACAGGCTTCTCTAAACAGTGAACTCTCTTTTATAATTGTTACAGGTTTGCCGTGCTCATTGTTCATGGTCAAATCAGCTTATGGCACTTGATTGGGTCAGCATCAATTTTTAAAATTTTATCACGTGCTGCGGACCAAAAACGGTCCAAGCAGGAGAGGCAGAATACAAAAAGGACAAAAAATTTCGACCTTCAAAAAAAGCATGCATATTGACACACACACTAAACATAGATGATGCATGCTCATACAAAACTGAACGAGATATTGCACGCACTATAAAAAGCCATAAAAGAAGAGAAGCAATGTGCAACGTTAACAACATAGTACATCACAGACGATGCATTCTGATGGTCCAAATCACTCATAGGGGCAAGGAGGGGAGAATCATGCTGCAATGCATTCGAATCTGTGATTGTATTGGGGAAAAATAAATACCTCTAAACATTTGTGCGAGCAAAAATAGGTTAAATAAAGTGTTAAATGATTGTTACATATTCTTGGGGAATGCCTAGTTTCGAAAAATATAAGCGGCTAAGAAACTCAATTCCAGCAATTCTTCAGCGTTCTTTTAAGCATTCCGGCTTTGCTACCTGCAACATAGCAGACAGAGTCCCGTTGTTTATAGCAGTTATATATATATATAAGACGAGCTGCTAATCTTAGAATTTTTTTCTATTTTTTCTATATCTACCATTGTGTGAGGGTCCCCTACAGTATTTGCATACTCTAGAGAAGGTCTTACTATGGCTTTGTACACCTCGTATCTTAGTTGGTTTGATGATATTCTTAATTTGTGTTTTAGGAAGCCTTATCTTTTACGAGCTGAAGAGCATATGTCGTCAATGTGCACGGTCCGTTTAAGCCTGGACGTAATCATAATCCCTAAATACTTATATTCCTCTACTTGTTTGATCACTTTACCATTGATGTTATACGAAAACACCAGTTTGTTTCTTTTATTAGTAAGACACATCTGTACTGTTTTTCTAAAATTAATGATCTTATCCCACTTAGCACACTATTCTGCTAGTTATATTATATTCACGTTCAACACAAGTTGGTCAGAAACAGAATTTATGGTTTTAAAAATGACACAGTCATCGACAAATGATTTAACTGAAACACTTGATTTGACCGTGTCTACCATATTGATACAGATGTTGAACAAGACTAGTCCTATTACAGATACTTGGGGCACTCTTGAGCAAACATCTAAATTTCGAGAGTACAATCCCTCTATATCTACATATTGTTTTCTATTAGCTAAATAAGATATAACCCAGTTACTTATTTCGGAAGGTATACCAATTGTTTTCATCTTCAGGATTAGTTTATTGTGAGACACCATGTCAAAAGCTTTGGAGAGGTCCAAAAATAATATATCCACCTGACCATTCATATTGAAAACTTTAGCGAATTCATTAATGGTATCTATTAACTGTGTTACTAGAAAAGCTTCGTCGGAACCCATGCTGTGCATTATGTGTGATATTGTGTTTATCCAAAAAGTTACTTAAATATTTCACCAGAATATGCTCCAACACCTTGTAACAAATACATGTAAGGGAAATTGGTTAATAATTATTTATTTCTGCCGGGCTACGCTTCTTAAAAACCGGAACACAAGCCAGGAGCCAATCTGTCAGTACTTTACCAGTTTTTAAGGACTTATTAAATATTATGAGAAGAAATCTGCCTATCAGCTGTGCATATCTCTTAAGAAAAATAGCCGAAATTTTATCTGGACCTGTTGACTTCATTGTGTCTAACCATAAGAACAGTTCAACTACACCCTCCAAGGATATGGACAGACTGCTTGATCCATCTGTTGTAAAAGTGACGTCACAATCGTTGTCAGCTTTGAAAACATGCTTTGAAAGTGATAATTAAACATTTGAGCTATTTGCCTGCTGTCTGTAATAAGTGTTGCCCAGCGCCACCTGCTCGATTCATTGATGGCCTTTGTGCCCCAAGAACTGCCAGAATTTTAGTGGCCTTTCTCATGCAAAACGCCCAATTGTTTCAGTGAAATAATGTTCTCGGGACTCTTGCATTTCGTACTCAAAGGTAGTTTTTAGTTCTTTAAGCACCTTGTCATCAGCATACTTTAATTCTCTGCAATGCTTTAGCCTACGGTTCATGAGGAGCAGCTCTCTGATGATCCGAGGGCTCCGTTGACCAACCTTTTTTAGTCTGTCTGGAATAACGTTTTCTATACAGTGGTGACACCACGATTTAAACTTGGGCCATAATATGTCAATGTCATCATCACATAAAGAGATAAGACGGTCCTCTAAATAAAGTGCAATTTTAACATCATCCGCAGTAGAATAATCTTTTACAACCACAGGTTTCGGTTTATAATAGCCTGCCCTTCGTGGGAAGATACAAGTAAAATAAATAAGATTGTGATCTGAAATTTCGTTGTGAACCTGCGTTACATGAACCTGAATGTGGTTTGCGCAAAATAAAAGGTCTAAAATTGAAGAAGCAGAATCTGTTACATGTGTTGGGACAAGGACCATTTGGTTAAGGTTATATGCAAGCATTATGTCAAACAACACTTCAGAACTGTGGAGATCAACTGAACCAGACTTCATTTCCACCCAGTTATCGTAGAGTTCTAACAAAAATTATGGTGTGGATCCAGGTGACCTGCAAACTCCACAATAATGACAGCGTTTCCACTGAATTCGACTTTGCAAAAAAACACTTTCGTTACCATTATCAATTTCTGGCAACACAAAGGATGGAAGTCCACATTTTACAAGAGTTGCATTGCCGTTTCCTTTTGTTTCGCTATCTTTTCGATAACAACAATATGAAAGTGGGAATACGCAGCTATCTGGGATATTAGCATGAAGCCACGTTTCTGTCATGGCGGCTATTATGTGACGGTCATACGACAGCAAAATGCATTCCAGCCATTCTGGTTTATTGTACACACACTGTATAGCACGATATGAGATTTTGATATTGACTATTGTTGTGATCTGCCATGTTAATAATAAAATCTCCACATAATATCACCTTGTTACCTGTATGTATTTTCAAGATTTGCCATGGTTCTTTCAAGTTTATCCAAGAATGGCTGAAGATTTTAGTCTGGTAGGCTCTATGTCACGCCAGTTATAAGCTTGTGTTCGAGTTCAACAAAAAGCATCTCGTAGTCACCAGTTCTTGTCTCTGTGACATCCAGTTTCTTATATTTTAGTTCCAATGACAGCTACAGTGCCTTACCACCACCTCTAGATTTAGCCATTTTTGGGAGGGACAAAATTGTAATTTGTTGCGTTTAAAAATTCGCTTCCCTTTACCCAGTTTCTGATAGAGCTATGATGTTGCAGTGACATTTAAGCCGCACCAATAAGGACAATAATGAATCATGATTTCTGTGCAAGCTTCTGATGTTACAATGCAGTATATGAAGCTGGTGCAATTGTTCGTGGGGTGAAATACACATAATAAATGTAACGTCAGATGCCACACGTGCACTTCAGTCACACAATTTTTGTAAGGTCATCTATTATTGCAATGTGAATAGCTCAAATTTTCTGCCCTCCTTCCGGGAATTTTAGGCTGAGCGGCCTACACAAATTTCCAGTTCTTTTTTGCTATAGGCACACCTAGCAGAGCTTTCTTTTTAGGACAAAAGTGCTCATTGATGAACAGTGCATCACTTTCAGAGAATCCTATTTCATTGGCCACGAAACACTTCGTCTTTGCGGCAATTAACAGGGTGTCACGCTTTGTTCGTGATGTGAACCTCACAATGACGTTGCTTTTGTTTTTTTTCTCTTGTTAGCACATGATAAACGTCAATGTCTGATGATACAATACTGACCCCTATTTCGTCTTCAATTTTTTTAACAACTTCCACCAGTGATTCGTTCTGGCTCTGTGCGATTCCCTTTATCTCCACATTATTTTTCTTTGTGTATTGCTTTAGTTCAGGAAGTTCTTTCTGTGTGCTGGCCAGCGACTGTGCCAATTGTTCCTTTTCTGCATTTAAAGCAGCATGCTCTCGTTTTAAATCATCCAGTTCCTATTCAGTTGCCCGTATTTCCTCAAAAGGTTCATTCATATGCATGACACTGTTTCATATCATCAAATTCTTTTTTTAATTTCACGTTCATGTCAGTGAAATGCTTGAACAGCTCTTTGATAGCAAGCGATCCGAGTTTTTCAGTTAGGATGGGGGGAAAACAAAAATTGAAGACGAGGCACCCACGTATATAGCTTGCCAGCCCAGTGGATGCTGCTCAACATGGCGGTTGATTCCTTACAGAACCCGGCAGGCTGGATTCTTCTGATGACAGTCACCGATGTATGCACATGTTGCTCCTTGGACTGTTGGCTCTGCAAAATATTGTAGATACAGTTAGGGCTTGCTTCGATGCGCTTTCACCCAGATCACTCGCTGTAATGGGACGCTGAAGACGAGGCACCCGCTTATATAGCTTGCCAGGCCAGTGGACGCTTCTCCGCACAGGCGCTTGAGTTGACTCATCACGGCAGTTGATTTCTTGCTGAACCTGGCAGGCTTCATTCTTCTCGTGACAGTCACCAGTGTATGCACATGTTGCTATTCGGACTGCTGGCGCTGCAAAATATTGTAGATATGGTTAAAGCTTCCTTCGATACGCGTTCACTCAGATCGCTCGCGGTAATAGCTGTTACAGGCTTGTGATATCCAGGGAAAACACGGGGAATGCGGGGGATGGAAATTCAAGACGATGAACGAAGCGAGAACAAGGTGAAAGCTGGAGCCAATGTTTCGACAAGTGGACTTGTCTTCTTCAAGGCAACGTATGCTTTCCTTGCCACAGTATATATAGGTGGAGTTCTTCTAAAGGGGAGAGGATGTAAGGTGGCTGGGTGCAGCGACGAGGGAAGTTGTGTTAGCGTGTTGAATCAAATTGAGAATAAAGGAATGCTGTGCACAAGACTAGGGCAGCCACCACCTGTCTGTCAACCACGTGTCAACACACGAGTGTGAGCCGGCATGTCATCGGCGTCTGACACACCCGCTGAAAAAAAAAGAGAGAAAGAGGAAAGAAAAAAAGGGGGGAGGGGGGCTTGTGATATGAATTTTTTGTTTCGAAGTTTCAGAGTAGCAAGCTTTGTTTCAGTTTCTTAAAGGGACACTGCATAAAAGAATTATTTCAGCTGTGTTAGTAAATTATCCTTCTGCAATACCAAAAAAAGCCACGCTTATCATGAGAAGTCACTCGGTCAGCCAGAAAGGACACAAAAATGAGACTGGCGGCTATATCGCCTTGAAGTTCCCACATCTGCTTGCCATGACTTCATGGATTCAGCGAAAATTTCAGCTTCAGTTATGTGAATGTTACATTACATGAATAAACTTCATGAACATTTTCGTTGGTATGTGGTGCAGAGCATTCTTGCTGCGACTGTAGACAAGAGTGCCTGTTCACAACATCTACACAGAAAAAGTCTGCAAATTTTTGTAATAAACTCAGCATTTCAGCAATAAAACTTCTTTTTTTGTTGTTTCAGCTGCCATATTTTTAAACTTAAGGTTTACAAGTCTACTGAAGTGTAGTGTCAGTTTATTGCGCTGTTCATTTAATTTGGCCACATGCAGGGCACAAATTTATAGACAGGGACATTTCTCATACTTGAGCAGTAGTTGGAACTGCTATTATAATGTTAGCTGCTTGTGCTAAGTGTGCTGTACAAGTCGGAGCATAAATGACCCATGTTGCTATTCTCTACAAGGCAAAAAGAAACTGGGGATATTGTTCTTTGCCTCCTTAGTTTGTGGCACAATTTATTTCACCGCTGCTGTCTTGTTTTCAGGCGGTCTTCAACAGGAAGCCAAGGATGCCATTGTACAGACGTCTGAGTTGTGTATGGACCAATATTTTTTTACGCACTATAATTACAGTATGATTGATGTGTTTGATGCATGAATATGATATAAATAGCGCTTCCTACTTCATGGCTGCGGTCTTGTTTCAGTTGACGTTCAACAGGAAGTCAAGGATGCCATTGCACAGACATGTAAGTAGTATATTACCAGACTTTTCTTTCTACATATAATTGCAGATTGTAAACTTTCTGTTCTACATTTTATAAGCATTCTTTTATGCTTTAGCTTGTCCAATCTCTCTAGCATCTTTTTTCCTGTTCCCCTTCGTGCAGGGTAGCAAATGATACCTTTTTTTGTTTGTTTGGTAAACCTTCCTCTTTTCCCTCTGTTTCTCTCTCTCTTTCAACCCTTGTGTGCAGTTATCAAATTTTAAGATTACAACATAGGTAATTGTAGGCCCCCCTTTTTTTCTACACTTTTAAGCTAGCTTTTCTGCAAGGCTGTTTTCCAAGCTAATGGCAGCTAGTCTGTGTTGCAGTCAGCGTATGTGGGCAGCTTGCATATTTTATGAAATGTAAAATGTAGGTGTGGATCTCGTGATGAAACCACATGCAACAGGCAAGCCACAGTATCTGTACTTTGCACTTCATCTTCATTTGAGCAATGCCTGATGTTGCTTATCTTATTTTGTTGTAGTGCAAGCAGCACAAGAACAACAGAAAGGCACATCTGACACACACACACACACAGTGCTTAACAAACAGGCACACATAAACAAACACTTGCTAAAGCCTGCTGTTGTGGAAGCACTGCCTGTCGTAAAAATAAGGTCTGCCATACCAACAAGCCCCTATAGCTATCCTCATCGACTGGTGCTGCTGTTAGCTGCGCAAACATGCAATGCAGGGAAGCACACTACTGAATTGCATAATTACTATAGGGCTACAGTGGATCAATGCCTCTGGCATTTAAGGCCAAGCATCAGGTTCTGGGTTCGATTTTCAGTCTAAGTATACTTGCCTACCTAGTACATGCGTAGGTATTGTTGCCAACAAAGTTGATTTCACTGTTGCTTGCATAGGTGTACATAAATGATTATGAAATGGAATGCTGCCTGCATTGTTACTGTACCATTACCAGCACGCTGGCTGATCTTACATCTGTAACTGTACAGAATAGTGCTTTTTACTTGTAAACCATAAACACATTTGAATTTTATGCATCAAAGCTTTTGCAGCTTGCTACCACCTTTGGTCACCGTTCAGTTAGATGATGTGCTCTCCATAATTCATGTACCAGGCATGTAAGGTAGTTGAGGACATGGCTTTGAATTGCTTTAGACATTAACATTCTCGTTCTATCTGTCTAAGCGCTTAACATCGCCCACACCAACCCTTCTTTCACCTATTTAGCACGTTTATTCCAGGGTATCAGATTTTGTTCTGACACTGGAAATGAAGCGGCACTTTCCCCTAGTTGCCTTGCACACCCGACCACAGCGACTTGGAGATCACCGCCTTGTTGAATGTCGTGAAATGGTTTGTTTTCTGAGTGAGACAAGAGTTTGTGGCAAATTATAATCTGTGGCAAAGAATTAAGTGCTACTAGTGGTCAGATGTCATTCCTGCAGTTGAATTTCTCCATCCGCCAGGTGGAGGTCATGATGAGTCATAGTGAGAACCCCGAAAACCCGATGATGGCAACTGACAATCAGCTTCAGCTGGCGGAATCAAAAATCAAGGTTCCTGTGCATGATTTTATTAAGCTTCTCTCCTAATGGATTTGCTTGAGCCCACAGTGCCTGCGACACCCAAGAACATCTGGTTGCGAACTTCAGCATCCACGTCACCATCAATATGGCATACTAGCTCCGACTATACCTGTACCCCACTATGTATGGCAGGCATCACTGAGAGAAAGATTGACACACAGGCACACAATGACAAACACTTGCTAAAGCCTGCTGTTGTGGAAGAACTGCCTATCATCAACATGCACTATTTGATCTGCATGTATTGATATTACCGGAGCCAGATTTAGTCAGTAATTGAGACTGAAGACGGCATTATTTAGCAGTCTTATAGAAAAGCAGCAATAGAAACACTAAAAAGTATTCGGAATGAGTGTACCAAATCTCATGTGAAATATAGATACTATTCCTAAAGTTGTCATAATATCTTCTAATACCTCGTGCACCTGATATATCAATTAACTTGTAAAAATAACTGGTTTTACTTGTTTTTCAGGCTTCTCACAGAGCACTTTTCTGCTGTGCTTGATCTGCATATTTTAACAAGGAATATTTCTTGCAGCATTCATGTGCATGATTGGAAAGAGCATCAACTTGAGCAAAACAGGAAAGAAGTGCTTGCGTGAAGGTGAGTGATGATAGTTTCACCTAAGTGCTGCAGGCATTAGCTGATTATTCATTCATACCTGCCAACTCTCTCAAATTGTTAGTAAAGTTTAGGAATTTGTGCTCGCTTTATGATTTTACAAGTGTTGTGTCGGGTGAAATGCGAAAACACCCATGTACTTAGATTTAGGTGCACGTTAAAGAACCCCAGGCGGTCAAAATTTCCGGAGTCCTCCACTACGGCGTGCCTCATAATCAGAAAGTGGTTTTGGCATGTTAAACCCCATAATTTAATTTTTTTTTTTCAAGTGTTGTGTCAAGCTTTACAAAAGAAAAATTAACTGTTAGCAAAAAAAATTCCGCTCGTATGTCTCCTCACCTTCTGTGAAATTCTTCTGACAGTGAAAGGATGCGAGAGAAATACTTGCTGTGAGCACACTTATGAAGGTAAGCTCCCAAAGCAGCTAAAATCAGCCGCAGCAAAGTCGCTGGAAAAGTTGCTTATCTAAATTCAATGTATAGCCTGCCAGTCTCTGCTGTTTGTAGTTTGTGGGTGCTTGTAGGCTCAGGGTAGGCTTTAAAAACTGCTATGCTCTCCTTCTGCCTCTGCCTCCCCCCCCCCCCCCTTGTCGGTGTTGTGCCCATAAGATTTTACAAATATTAAAGTTTATTTGGTAACCATGTTCCCACTAGTAAAATCAGCTACCAACTTTCGCATTTTAAATATAGATGACAGTGTGCTCACGAACCTTACCCACACCCTATGTTATAACAAGAAAAATGTAGCATGGCTCCGATTCTGCCAATCAGAAAAAAACAAAAGGGTGAAACCTGCTGTGTTCACCTTACGGAAAGGAAATTTATTTACACTTAATATCTATCGTTCTCGTATCACTCTTTATCGCTTTGGGCACATCATCCCTGTCCATTACATTTTATATAGTGAATGCTATGGTGGGCAGTCCACTTTGCTAGTTTTGTAATAATTTTTTTAATGTCAACAAGAGCCAGTGTCAAAAACACGATATGAATCTGTTCCCACTAGCTCAGCGTGGAAAATAACTTCTCTGTGAATTAGCTTTCACTAGTGAAAGTAGTGTGCTGTACGATAATTGCTCATTGTGAACCAGCATATTTAAAGCAAGGCCTGTCTTGTTTACCGCAACAGTGTTTGGCGTAAGTGCATTTCTCACCAAATAGATGACTTGTATATCACTGAATGCTGACCGACGGTGCATTGCTAGTAAGCACACCTCTGTTCTGCATAACGAAATAAGAAATTGTGGCTTAAAGCCTGTACATATATTGTCAGTCTATAAGTATCTCTAAAACAAACGGACCTCTTAATGAAATAGCACATGTTATTCACTGAATTCTTTGATTTCTTCGATTTCTTCTGTTTGTGCAACCCTACTCTTGGCCAGTCCCCCGTAATCTTCCTGTGCCACTGCTACACAAGGGAAGAAGCGTGAGATCTGTGGCATACTCTGCGTACTATTCTCCTCACCATTTGCATGTCGACAAGCTTCGTGCATCACCTTTATCCTGGTGACATAACTGCGTAGACGTCTTGCACAGTGCATCCGCCTCATATGGTGTTTGCATTTGAGTATAGCTCGGGAACGGTTTACTAGTGCGTAAATATAAAAATTACATAAGATTAAACTTGTCATCTGTGGGGCGCATGAATGTAAACGTTGCATGAGATTACACATTGTTAGACGTGTGTGAATATTCGGAACTTTCAAATGAAGAATTGGATGTTGTCCTATGCAATTCGGTCATCAAATTGAACACTCGCTATTCGAAAATACCAATAGTATTCTTTAAATACTCTTTAAATACTTTACGCCATCGACTGTACACAATAAAAGATGAAATTGAAGCAAAAATGCAATATTTTCTTTTCCCTCCCACAGTAGGTGTAATGTGCTAGAGCACGCTGCATTGCTGAGTTAGCCAGGCTTTTTTTTTTTTTTTTTTTTGCTGAATACAATCACTCACAAAAAAACGTATAGGCACTGAATTCGGCAGTGACCGTTTTTTGGCACTACATATATATATATATATATAGATGCAACACATGTGTCCTCCCATCCGAATAAATCAGAATACATTTGATAGCAGCATACTTTCTACAGTAGTGACACCATCTGCCACAATTCATGCAATAGAAGTGCTTCTTGTGTTAGAGCGCAGCTCTTAGGCGCCCGTTCCTGCGTTGAGCGTCGGCGTGCCTTTGTGTGCCTCAGTGTTGTACCTCATAACCGAGCGAACGAGCACAGCAAAAGATGAAAACGAACACAGAGCACAGTGGGAAATGAAAGAAGAGAGTGTGAGGAGGAAAGTGGAGGAGGCTACAATGAGATGGAAAGCGAAGGAGGAGCAGAGGGGAGAGAGCCTGCGCATGCGCTGAGTTGCCGGCAACCACAGGAGCCGCAGTCGCTTGGGCAATCTCATCTGCGCTTCCGAGAGGGGGCCGGAGTTGCGTGAGGTGAGGAGGCCTATGTTAGTCCGCAGTGTCAGCTGCTGAGGTCAATCCGTGGTACCAGCAACTGTGACGAGGATCACTGCTCCTGCTGGGGGCGATGGCTAGCAGCTATGAGTAAGGCTCGATGTGACGCTCCCTTGGGCGTTGTTGCTGCTGACACTGGTGACACGATTTCCCCGCGACGAAGGGCTACTCTCATCCTTGGTAGAATGAAAGCATGAGAAGCAAAGCGTAGTGCCATACAAGATGGGCTGTGTGACAACAATGGCCACGATAGGGTGCCAGAGTAGCACGCATCGTATGTATGGAAACGAAGCACTGTAATAGCGTGGGTCTGTCTGTGGCAGTTGCTGTAAATCACGCCCATGCGTAATCCATGTGCTGCCTATCTCGCGATCTCCCAATTAGCGAGGCAGTCCTGCCTTACTTCACTCCGTTTGCAATGTGCCTCACAAGACAGATTTTCCGTGCCAGCTATGCTACTCACAGCATTCTCTTCCTAATATAAACGGTGTACTTATATAATCACAATACAAAATATTGACAGGCAAAATGAAAACACGTATAGAGCCATGCTCAAATTTCGCATTAGGGAGTGTCATAATCGTCAGCGAATTTTTTCATTCTGTCATCACTGCAGACAATGCGCATGTCTGGTCTCGACAGTGTGCACAGATGATAATTGGTCCACAGGCTTACCCTTATAAACTTTTATTACCTTTATTGTCTACCTTTGTATTGTGATTTGAAAATAAATACTTCTCATATTCGCATATTCTCCCAATAGCCCTCTGTTTGCGAACATTCTACTTAGTTGTTCCTAATGCTTCCTTTATGCTCTTAATAATACATGCTGTATAATGTGCAGTGTAATCACAAAAGCTCTGTTGTTGTGAATACCAGGATGTTAAAATTGTTTGATCTTAATGGTGAGAGGACTGTACATTATTTGCAAACTATTCAAAAAATATCTAATTCAATTCGCTTCTGGCACTATTCAATTCGTATTCGTTTGTCTTGAAAACTGCTATTCACACACCCCTACACATTGCATAGGATGAAAATAAAGACGATTGTGTGCATCACAATTAATTATAGCATTTAATTAGCTGTTTCACGTAACTGTTGCTTCACATAGATTCTAACATTTGCATTGTTTGGTGAGAGCGCGTCTTCAACACATCCACTATCCAAAGCACTGCCAAGGCAGACACGCACCTTTTATGATCTTGTGGAGTCACTGTTTGGGTTAGGCATTTCTGTTACTAACCAGTCAAGTTTGAATTATCTGGCACGGGCCGATTTCGTGGTCAAAATAAATCTTGGCCTATAGACATCTGTGGGTGCTGGCCGGGACCTTCATTCCAAGTTGAATAAGTGGAAGTCTACTGTATTTAGAACATATGCTTACGGCTGTATACTTTACGTGTCATGCTGCATATGTTCATTAAAGGGGCAATGATACGGTCATCTGACCATTCTCAGTTTATTATTATTGTAACTGAGAGAAAAGGCTCTTTGCATCACTTTTGTGCGTGTGTGGTTAGGCACATAAAAAAACTGGGCTCTGAATGCACATTCCAATTAGAAATTTCATGTGAAACCACTGCCTCCATGCTCCTCCTATTGCCCGCAACCGCCATTTTGGCATGGACTCCGTGATGTAAGGAAATCCTGGGCCACTGCTGTTCATTGACTTGCAGTGAAAAGCAGCAGCAGACCGCCGAGACGCACGTTGAAAAACTAAACAACACATGGATGCCATGCCTTATTTCCAGCTTTTACAATTGCTTCCAGTGCTTGCAGAACATAGCACAATCTTTGGGAGTGGGTTCCGTTACCCATGGGAGAGCTGTTTACAGAGGTCCATTTGACTTTCTCACTACTCAGTGTTGCCAGACTACTGGACAGTTCAGCTGCGATGTAAAAGAATTTAAATATATAGTATCTACCACACTGAACATGCTCTAATTTTGCCAGCTTGCTGTGGGATATGTACAGTTCAATGTGCAGTGCATAATTTAACCTCAGAAATATGGTGTCATGGCCTCTTTAAGGAATGTTAAAGGCTGTTCAGCACCCATTTAGGAGATCCCTCTGCATCGTTTCAAGTGGTGACAGCATACGTCTTATGAGAAATTAAGTGTTTGCAGCGGCATCAAAGTTTTTTTTTTTTTTTTTTGCTTCATTTGTCCTGGCAGTGGTTGGGCAGGGGTCAAGGCAGTGGTCGTCACATTCAAGGACGTGCGGTAGCTTCTTAGCTTCTATGGAAAGTGTCACAAGTGTTCTCTGTCCAATTAGCTAAAGAAACACAGCGTGCCCTAGTGGTGTGCAGCTGTGTTCTGATTGAGCAAGTACTGTAGCGTGTGTACTCCTGCCTCTTCTGCCCAGCTGTTCTCGCAGATGGTGGCACATCCCGCTGGTTAACTAGTAAATGAGAGAAGCTCTCTTGTGTTTCATGAGCATCTGTCTTAATTTGTGCAGGACTTCACATCAAGGAGGAGGAAGTAAAGTTCATGGACTTGTCCGCGAAACAAGCGCTTGGCAATGGCGCTATTACCTTCGGCCACTATTTTTCTACTGACACTACTACCTTCGGTGTTATGAGACTAGACCCAAGTTGTGAAAAGGCACTGTCTGCGAACAATCACCATGACATGGTTAGTACCAGCATGTGCAGTCTTTTCCTTTCTTTCTTGCTAGCATTACTGACAAGCTGTCATTTTTTTTTTATTGCTCCCTTACGTTTCAGTTAAATGTTCACTTGTTTTGCAATAATACACTTGTCATCGTCTTTCACATCTTAAGAAAGGGCAAACAAGAACCTGTGTAATTAGAAGTAAGTTTTGCAGCCAGGAAGACGTCATTTGCACTGAGCAGTGTTGACTGCGTTATGAGTTGCCCAAGGCATGGAGTGATTGAGATCATAGCCCCATACAGTAATTACCAGCACTTTAAGAAAAACAGTGTATTTTTCTACATGCAGTGTTCTTTTGTTACTCCTCCTCATGTGTGGTACACTCATTTCAATATTGAAATGCACTTCACTTCCAGATGCTTGTTCAAATTGTAAGCTATGCAGGGGTGGTATAGCTGTGCCAAAGTGCTCTATTTGCAACTTGCAGTGCTAAAACTGCAAAAATGCCTTGAAATGCACCCAAGCTGCTTCAAAACACTAAGTGCGACCACCAAGCGTTTGAGTTTAGGCAGGTCTGTGAGGAAAGTGGCAGCTTGGTAAACAGCTTGGGTTTTGTCAACCTCATCCTCTGGATGTCGATTCTCTAAAGTCATCTAGTCTTGCACAATTGCAGCCCAAGTAACGATGCACTCACATGTGATATTATGCCGTCATATTAGCACACCCACGAAACCGTGTTTTTGTTTTGTTGAGGACCTATGAATTGCATATCTTCATTCTTATCCCATGAGAGGCCAACACGTATATAACGCGTACAATCATTCTTGCCAGCATGGCCATTAGACCAAACGAGCTCTCCTTGGTTAGTCACGTGGTGTTGGGAGACACCTAAACTTGGTTATCTTTTAAAACTTTTCATGTGGCAAACAAACTTCTCACATTAGAGCAGTGTGCCCAGTCATTCGCAATGTGAATGCCAAAGTGCTCCACTTTAGCCAAATCCATGGGGAAAAGCACGATTGTAAATTTACAGAATTGTTGCTTATGATCGAAAACATATTTGTTTACAAAGCGTTTTTTGATAAATCATGGTTTGAATAATTGAAAGAATGCCTGCAGCATGGAAAGCGACCATCTAGTTAAGCGTGAACAAAGCGGCAGTTTTGCTACCGTACCGGCATCACACCAATACACAGTGTGCAGAAATACCCTCTAGGTGTTGCTTTACGCCAGAACACCCCGAGCATGGTGCGGATGAAAAAAAAGAAAGAAAGAAAAGGGGGAGGAAAAAAGCTGCGTGAACTGTCGACCAATTCAGGACAAGGGATAGGTGGAAATGGGAATTTCGCTTGAAATAAGCATCTCGCTCCATTAAGTATTTGAATACCAAGAGTTTTTATCCATTTAAATGTCTACTCTAGCTACAACAACCAAAATGCAGTTCAAGTTGTCCACGAGTTCAAGTTATCCACGAGTTCAATTTATGGGAGTTGGAATTATTGAGACTTCAGTGTACCAAGTGAAACTAGAAAGCAGAGAACAGCAGCTTTTTGCGCCTCTGAAGTTGGATCCATGGCAATAAGAGATAATTCTTTAAAGAGCTAGTCCAGAAAGGCTAGCATAAAACTTTCAATCGCTTACTTCATTGATGTGCTCCAGATTTTGAGTGTCCCGCGACAAATCAGCTGCTCCAAATTTGAAATACTAGTCTGCTCCAAAACCAAGATACTTCTGCTCCAAATATTGCTTTAAAAGCTGTTTCAGCTGTCCAACCCCTGAGTGTTATTAGTGAAAGCCTTGCAGAGGCAAAGTATGGCATGCTTCCTGTGTGAACTCAGCCTATTCAACTGCTTTATTAGGTGACTTTTGATTTTATCTGTTGTTTTCAGTTTCTTTACGCTGTTGATACTGGAGTGAACATAACTACGTTAGGAGGCACTTGGATGCTTCTCCAAAAAGGATCTGCTTTCTACATCAGCAGAGGTTTGTTGGCAAAAATTACTTACTAGTACTACTTCCTTTGTTTGCACAGTTTTATTCCTACATGCCTTGTCATAAGTGCATGTTTTTATTTTTGGGGGTAGGGGTTTTCATTTATGATGTCACCATGTACCCATTCTTACCTCTTCAAGGACACCTTAACTGAATATATTATTACTGCACTCACAATTTCTTTACATCAGATGAATCGAGATAAGATTTGAAGAGAGTAATTTACCTGCCTAATAAACTAATTGAATGTTGCTCTTTGGTGTCCCTTTAAGGGCATGCCAAGGTACAAAGTTAGTTATGTAGGGCTTTATGGCGCAAAAGCAACTGAGGCTATGATGAGCCCACCACAAGGATGCAAAGTGTTCACCACAAGACTCATGAGAGCTTTGTCTTCTATACTGAAGGGGAGAAGTTTAGCACTGCCTTTTTATATTGTAGAGGAAGTCATAAACCAGCAATGAGATGAAAAAAATTTAGCAATGCTGGTAGCAATTTATTGTCTGTAATGTATAGCTACTAAAAGTTGTGCAGATCTCCGTGGATGTTTTTGTCATACCGCTTACAGCCGCAGTACATCCACAGCGTGTCTAGCTTACTTTTATGACGTTGTGACCCAGGGACTTCAAGCTGTCAGAGTTTTAAGCCTTTAGACGGCTGTTGACTATTGTGTCATTAAACTAGGAATCAACAAGTGACCACACAATGCCGCAGCTGTGTGCCAGTGGCTAGGACAGCCGGCTCAACTGTGGCAGGTGCATGGTTCGATTTCCACCGCCGGGCACTGACTGGTTTATAAGACGGGCATAGGCAACACCCCCGGCCAGACCTCAGGCTTTCTAGGGGTGCATTGCTTGGTAGGGCGTCATACAGATTGCTATGCTTGCTGTTCAAAAGCCAAGGTGCTTAAGGTGACACTTGTGAACACAGCAGCCACACAGAGGACGAAACTCATTAGTGTAGGCAGTGAATAAAATATGGTGCAAATACTTGTACAGTGCAGACCACTTGCGGTCAGTATATAGTGACAGGTATTTCTTGCTACATTGTATAATGAAGGTACATGAACTGAGCCTGGATGTAATATGCAGTTCTAATGATTATATTTTTCTGCTTTTCCACCATCGTTTAAAGGGGGCTGTGCTGTACAATTTTTGGAAGATGTGTTCCTTTATTCGAATCAACTTCTAAAATGCTTACTAACGTCGAACGTGTGAGTTACTTGCTATTTAATCTCCTCTGGAAGCTGCTAAATATAAGAATCTGCTTACTTAATAGTTGTGGTGTACTAGGAAACTTTTTGTACTGTATAACATGATGAACAAAATTTTTTTTGTCCCCTTCTTCGTTGCAGGCTTACCATTTACGCTGAAAAATCTCAATGAGACAATGGTCAAGATTCTTTATGTACTCACAGAGCCGTCCAAGGCTGATCCAGTGACGTGACATGTTAAGGGCACATTATGTAAATATTGTAAACACCATTGTTTTTATTGCATTGTCATACTTGCAAAAATGTGTGATATTTTTTTTATTTCTTGTGTAGTTTTACCCTCGAACAAAGACATGTATACAACTTTTTAAAGGCATTTTTCTTGATATTTCAAAGTTTTCACTCCTGATTTTTAGTTTTGACAATGCCATATATGTAAAGGCATGTTTTGTACAGCATTTGGGGGGGTGTGAATATTCGAAATCTTTGTGTAGAAAATTGAATATTGCACCATTTTATTTGGTCTTTATATTGAATAGTCACTATATTCGTAAATAGCCATACTTATTTGGCTAAACAGCTATCATTCACTCTCACCAATAAGTCCTGAGCTTGCAAATGAACTGCTTGATCCTTCCTAATGCTCAGTTTTGCTTTTAAATAGAATGGTTCATAACCTACATTCTCATGACGGGAAGTTCCTAACATGAATATTTTAGGACATGTAGATTGATAATGAGAACTGCTCATTATTTTAAAACTACTCAAAAAGTATTCTGTTTGATAATTCAATTTGTTTCTTGCACCATTTGAATCCTTTTCTACTTGGTCTCAGAAATTTATATTCACGCACCCCCGGCAGCATTGTCTCGAGCCAGTGTACAAATATTTAACTTGCGTGCCTTGTACATAGTTTCTGCTGCACTAATGGACCTACAGTTGAATTTTTTGCTTGCTTAAATTCTTTAAGAATTAATTCATCATACCATGTCATTGTACATATACTGTAACTGTTTCGCTGAATTAAAAAAAAATCTCATTTCTTGTGATGAATGACTTCTGGAAATAGCATTGTCTTTACAGGAAGCATCACCTATAACAAGGAAGTCTGCCTTGTAGTAAAATCATTGGCATGGATCCCCTCCCCCCCCCTTTTTTTTCTTAAATCGCATCATGATTAGCCAAAGCGTAATGGCACATTACAAAGTAAAATGTTTTCTGTTCATAAGCACTTGTCTTTTGCTGCATGTCAGCCAAGATTTGATATATTGGTTTTAGAGCAGAATCCCATTAAATGGATTCTCAAGGGACTGGAGAAGTATGTTCCAAATACCAGTTCCATTTACCAAAAAAGACTTGCAGTGGTCCAACTGGGCCCAACTAGGCTAGTGCAGAGTCGGGTATAACCCCGGGTTGTTGCTTGGCCAGCGTCACGACGCGTTAAACAGTCGTTTGCCGGCACTTTATTAAAGTTATATTTGATATATTGGTTTTAGAGTAGAATCCCATTAAACGGATTCTCAAGGGACTGGAGAAGTATGTTCCAAATACCAGTTCCATTTACCAAAAAAGACTTGCAATGGTCCAACTGGGCCCCACTGGGCTTGTGCAGAGTCGGGTATAACCCCGGGTTGTTGCTTGGCCAGCGTCACGACGCGTTAAACCGTCGTTTGCCGGCACTTTATTAAAGTTATATTTGATATATTGGTTTTAGAGTAGAATCCCATTAAACGGATTCTCAAGGGACTGGAGAAGTATGTTCCAAATACCAGTTCCATTTACCAAAAAAGACTTGCAGTGGTCCAACTGGGCCCCACTGGGCTAGTGCAGAGTCGGGTATAACCCCGGGTTGTTGCTTGGCCAGCGTCACGATGCGTTAAACCGTCGTTTGCCGGCACTTTATTAAAGTTATATTTGATATATTGGTTTTAGAGTAGAATCCCATTAAACGGATTCTCAAGGGACTGGAGAAGTATGTTCCAAATACCAGTTCCATTTACCCAGAAAGACTTGCAGTGGTCCAACTGGGCTAGTGAAGAGTAGGGTATAACCCTGGTCGACGCTTGGCCAGCGTCACAACGCGTTAAACCGTCGTTTGCCGGCATTTTATTAAAGTTATCCCTATCCTTGCAGTGGTACAGCACTATATGCAGGGTGTCTACCAACCGGGAAAACCGGGAATTCTCAGGGATTTTGAGTAGTCTGGAAAAAGTCAGGGAAAACTCGGGGAATTTGGGCCTCTATCAGGGAAAATTAGCGCCAATTTTATTGAAAGGGTCGAAAGTCGCGGTAATGCTGGCTCGAGCAACAGACAGGAATGGTAATGAATCGTCTTTGACGCGCTGTCGTCGGCTGGAGGAGTTGCCAGTGTGCAGTCAACGACCGAGTTTCCGGATTCCCGATAATTTGGACGGCTTCGCGGCACCGCCACGTAACCCATAGAGTCAACGTATCGGAACGTGTGAAATTTCGGACGCAAGAACTCTTCGCCGTCCGATTTTCCGGACGTTTTGCCGTGACCGCGGGTCCGAAACGGCAATAATCAAAGGTACCACCGCTGCTGTTTTGATTACTTCGCCACCTCGAACCGGCACTCTCGCACGTAGATCCGCTGGCAGCCGTTGCCACCACTGCGGCAACGCAAGGCCTAGCTGCTTCGACGTTCGCGCTGAAGCTTCTTGCCGTTGGATGCCGAGTTTTTTATTGAAAGAATTAGCTGCTGTCAGCAATGGCACGGACTCCGAATTTATGGTCCTCGTGATTGGCTTAGGAACATAGAAAACACGGTGCGTTGCATAATGCCGGTTCCCGAAAGTCAGCTTCGCCTTTGTACAGAAATGTTACATGGTGAAGCATACGCATAAGTATTGTAGTGAAGCATAACAAGCGTGAGAAGGGGATATTGCCACGGAACACAATATGCATTCCTTAATTATACACGCGTGCACCCTGTATTTCCTGTCACAGTACGAGCGCCGATATGCCTAATATGTGTACCGATAGGGCTTCAGAGCGTTTTCGAACGTGCCTGTCGCGGTTAGAGCCCCTAAGGGTAGTAAATGACACGCATTTATTTTTTTCCAACTCGCCGATTTTTCGAACGTTTTCCCGACCCCTAGGGAGCTCTAAAAATCGGTCGTGGACTGTGCAACTGGCCAAGGTGCTTCAAATGGTCCTTGGGGTGAACGAGTAGCCAAAGGGGGACAAGAACAGAAATGATGTATGCATTGAGGAATAAGCGGGAAAGGAAGCTTGCTGCCGCCGTTTTGAAGAAGTTTGAGCTCAAAAAACAAAATTTTGGCTGATGCCGAGATGCAGGTGTCCCACATCCAAAGCAAAATAAACTCTTTAGAGCAGTGAAACACAACACTCGGGCGTCATGCGTGGGCTGAGAGTATGTCAGGACAGTTGAGGCTGACTTACGAGCGGTTGAGAGAGAATCTCAATTGTGACAGGGTTCGGGCCTCATACCACTGAGCTTGCTATCAGTTGATAGAAATAGCTCATATTCGAATATATTTGCTACTATGTGCATCTCCTTTTTATTCGTATATTTGTGAACATCCGACTTCATTTGCAATTTTTTTCGAAGACACTTTATTTGCTGTGCATTTTACTAACCCCTGCCTTCTATTCTCTTTTTGAATAACATAAATACTACTCCTTAGTATTCAAATTGGATTAAGCCACTTTCTTATTTTTTCATGTGCTTACTAGAGAGTGACAGCATCAGGTGATATGGTTTCAGCCCGTCTTGACATAAAACATAGTTCTGCATCACTCAGGGAAGTGTGCAACGGCACTCAGGGAAAACCTGGAAAACTCAGGGAATTTGGAAATGTCAACTTGGTAGACACCCTGTATATGTTGTACACCTGCATAATACTGTGGTTAGAAATTTTGAGTACTCTGAAGTATTAAGAAACGGCTAGTTAAAGAAAATCCCAAGGTTCTTAGTGCTTAAAAGCTTATTTTGGAGCCAGTACAGTCACTGAGCAATACTTCGTACTCATTAGGGCTACAAGTGTGAAATAACGGATCATCAGAAATTAAGTGAATTATTCGCCAGGTAGCAATACAAAGTATAGAACGAGAAGAAAAGGTTGCCAGACATTGCTTTGTGAGCATATGCTTGCATGCAACCTGGTCAGTCTGTACTTTGGCTATCGTGCTGCCACTACAAATAGACGAAGGTAGAGTCAACTCATGCACCAAATATGCATCCTCTGTGAACATGAACAGAGATTGGCTGTGCTCTGACAGTCAAATAGTAGCATTTCTTATGTTTATTGTTTCGCAAGTCATTTCCCAGAATTTTGTGTTATTTGAAACTGCCCGATTCTGAGTGACGAAAAATTCACAACTGCAGCCAAAAAGTCGCCCACGACTGCATCTCTATTTAACATTTAAAGGAAAATGTTGAACACTTGGCACATACCATATGTTCAATAAGTACAAATGTCTTTACTGAGGACAGGCATGGAAACAAAATTAAAATTCGGATTCTGGTTCTCGCTGAAAAAATTTAAAGAAGACCATTTAGAGGTTGATTTTATAGTTTTGTTTATAGTTCGTTTATAGGGAGATATTTTGTTTCTGATTAACGAAAGTTTTTTTAATATTCAAGTACAAACCCACTTCAGAACCGGTTGTTCCATTTAACCAGCAATTCTGTTTAAGCGATTTCTGTTTGCAAAGATTCTACTGTACTTTTGAATATTCAGCCACTTAAGTTCTGATGTAACGAGGTACATATTTCTGATTTCTGTATGGCAATTTTACTTGCGACAAAGCTCACTCTTTCTGTTTATTGGGTCTGTCTACATGGACATTTAGCTGCACTCTTTATATATGTATATATATGTATATATATATCTGGTATTTTCACTTTGACCTATGAAAACATTATGCCTTTTGATTGTTTGGAAATTGCATTAGTCCAAGCAGTGCAGAGTCTATGGCGTTGTAGTGCCACTGCTGTGACGCCTGTGAAACTGCTGTACTATTGTACGAGCCATTGGCTAAGCAAATGCTCACCACAATTTATTGGCAAGCATTCGTAAGTGGCTGTAAGTTGCGCTGTGCTTCGTTAGTTGTCAATTTGTTATATTGGACAATTGTCCGCTGCATTGAAAGCCAATGTCTATTTGCTGACCACACAAAAATATTTCATGATGTTCCATGTTTAATTCTGAAAGCAGCCAGCTCAAGTTCATTCAGCATTGGGTTTCTTTGATGTTTAATACAGCGCTGCTCAAAGTCTTCTATCACACAAGCGCAACAATACAACCACCCCTTCAGCTTGTCTGTGGTTGAATGGATACTTCACACCTGCCATCATAGCTGCAAGTGCTGCTGCTTAGCACTCCCATGACTAGATTTAGCACACATGCACAACTATCCAAGAAAATTGACATTTGGACAAATGCCACTGTAGCTCACTTGGTAGAGCACCACAAGCACAAAGTGGAATATGTGGGTTCAGCTCTCCCCAGCAGCAAGTTGTCTCTTAATGCGAAGAACGAGTGGTAGCATGAAGGCCAATTTGCTCGCTGCTGCTGCCATGCTTCCTCATGCCAGCGCTATCACAGTGAGTGCCCGCGGTCATTGAGTGAGATGCATTCATGTTTTCCTGTGTGCGCGTGAACCATGCGTGATAATTTAGTTAGTGAGCGATTGTTTACAAGCTTATACGCCCTATAAAACTATTATCCTTACTTCATATAGCTGTCTGATAATTTGCTGTCACAGTTGATACTTTCCCTTTTGGCCAAAACTGTGACTTTTGTTAGTAACAAGCACTCGGTGGCTATGGACAAAGAAGCAACAGTGGCTGAATAGAAAAATGGGCTATAGAGCTGACAAAAGTCCCATTGGCAGCTCACAATACAGTTCTTTCTCTGTAATTTATTTTCTCAAGACACCTGGGAGCAAACTTTCTGAATTTTCTATATCTTGCGACTGCACCATGCATCAAGTGTGATACAGTATTATAGGTATTCTGGCCTACCCTATGTTAAATGCAAGTGAAATACTTTGTGGCAGCTTAGAACATTTAAGCATCTTCATACCTTAAATATGTGGACAAGGTTTGTCGCCTGTCTATAACAATAATGCTCTAGTGTCATACGTGTCTCAAACCAGTGCCTTGAGTTGAAACCAATCCACCTCTAGAGGAGTAGTACCCGCATTGGAAGCAGCATCACGCCCTTAGCCAATTACATACCAGTTTTTAGACTGAGCAAACTAGCAGCAATCAGTGCTTGCAGCTATTTGTTGTCGACAAGGCACAGACAGACCAGACCTTGATGGACACAACAAATGTAAGGTGCAGGCAGAAGAAATAAGCAGAAGGTGTAAACACAGTAGCAGCAGTGTAAAAAAAAAGAAATAATGTGCACACAGTGGTCTGGACTGAAGACAATTCACAATGTCATTGCCACAATTAGAAGCAAGTGCTCCTCTTGTAATAGGAAAGAAAAAAAAAGATGTAAACAGCATGAGTGTATGGAGCGGGTTGATATTGTTGGTTTAAACTGCAGACAAGTGAAACAGACACAGTGTTTGTGCCATCTGCCTTGCTGTTTTATTGCGAGAGCAAATATACGTACATTCCAGGCTCATTTCTGCCGTCGCCGTGATGTTCCATACAAAGTCCAAGGGCGATAACATTGTCGCCGTGCGCCATGTTCTTATGCGCAAGTGAAAGCTCTCCTTTCGCTGTTGAGTACGTGTTGAAGCGAGAGGCAGCACGAAGGTCCATTCACTCGCTGCTGAACACGAGCAAGATGTGTTCATGTTTGTTTGTGCGTGCATGACACCATGCTTGTTCACTTAGTAAGCGAAAGTCTGCTTGTTTACACGGCTGATAAATCTACTAGTTTAACCTCTATATAACGAACTTCAATATAATGAAATTCTTGATATAATGAAGTACTTTACTTTTCATAACCTCTTGTCCATAGAACATGTATTTGGAACCTCAATTTAACGAAGTGTGTTTGTATGCCATTTCAATATAACAAAATTTCGCTTCCGCAGCAAAGGAATACCGAGACAATAAATGATAACTTCCGTGGACGCAGATGGTCAAATAGTTGAATTACAAGCGGCTGCTTGCAAACGCACCTCTCAAATCGTGCGCGGCGCGACAAGAGCGAACGCCGAAGTGGAGCCCCATCACGTTCCATGTAAAGTCCAAGCGCGATAAGATCCTATGGCGCCCCGCGCACTTTTTGCTTTAGGTGCGAGTGAAAGTGTGCGAGGGTGAGACAAGGAAGATGGTGGCTACTCATGTGCCGCCTTCCCGCGCTAGCAAAGCCGCCTTCCCGCCTTCCCGTAGCTGCGCATGGCTGCAAATGCGGCTGAGCGCATACGCATCCGGGGACCCTGCTTTAGAGGTAATCTGTCGCGTGTGCAAGGAACGAGACGGCGTGGCATCATTTAAGCTATCTTACCGCACGTTTAGTATTGAAGGTTGCCTAATCTGGAGTTTCGACGACGCATTGGAGCGAGAGACAGACGAAGCATTCGCTCCCCGCTGCCGGCGCTTTTCATGAAAGCGTCGTCTCAGTGTGGGCGACGCCATCAGCCGCGGGGGCGAAGTATACGCGAAAGTGTGGCGGGCTTCGCTTAAGAGGAAGCTTTAGCTCGAGTGCTCCTATCCAAATACATGTAAAAGGAGAATTCGTTTTTCTCGGCAACCACAGCACCAAATTTGACGAGGTTTGTTGCATTTAAAAGACAAACTTAAAATCTAGTGACTGTTGGTTTCGAATTTTTGAGTTAGGTCGTCAATTTTTTATTAAAAATTGCCAAAAATTGAAAATTTTCAAAAAACGAAACTATCAAGTTTACAATTCTGTAACTCAACCACTAAAAATGATAATACAATTCTGTGAATTGCATCTAATAGTACATCTAAAGCGGACAAAATTGATATGTTACACATGAATATAAAAAAAATTTAATCATTGGGAAATACAACTTTTGCAAAACCGTTGTAACCAACGTAACAAATTCACGTAAGATGTAAAATGGCATATTGAATTTGTCCGCTTTGAATGATTTAATGGATGCCGTTTACAGAACCGCGATGAGGAAGCGCTAGTGGGCTGCTGAGCACGACGTCGCGGGATCGAATCCTGACCACGGCGGCCGCATTTCGATGGGGGCGAAATGCGAAAACACCCGTGTACTTAGGCTTAGGTGCACGTTAAAGAACCCCAGGTGGTCGAAATTTCCGTAGTCCTCCACTACGGCGTGCCTCATAATCAGAAAGTGGTTTTGGCACGTAAAACCCCATAATTTTAAGAGGAAGCTTTAGCTCGGGCGCTCATATCCAAACACATGTAAGAGGAGAATTCGTTTTTCTGGGCAACCAGTGCACCAAATTTGGCGAGGTTTGTTGCTTAAACGAAAGATTTAAAATCTAGACACTGTTGGTTCCGAATTTCTTATTTAGGTCGTCAATTTTTTATTAACAAGTGGCAAAAATCGAAAATTTTCAGAAAACGAAACTATCAAGTTTACAACGCAGTAACTCGGCAAAGAAAAATGATGTAACAAATATGTGAATCGCATCTGATAGTACATCTAAAGCGGACAAAAATTATATGTTACACATGAAGCTCAAAAAATTTAGTAATACGTAAATACAGCTTTTGCGGAACCCTTGTTCACAACGTAAAAAGTTCACGTAAGATTTTAAATGACATATCAAATTTGTCCGCTTTCAATTATTAGTGGATGCCGTTTACAAAACCGCAATATGTGTTCTTGATGCAGAGCTGTGATAAAGTTCGTGCTTCTATTTATTTTAAACTGGCGAATTTTTGAAAATCCTAACAAAATTTAGGCCCTAAATCGAAATTCCGCTTCCAAGTCGCTAGAATTTAGCTTTCTCTCTCAAATTAAACGAATTTCATTAAAATCGGTCCAGGGGTAACCTCAGAAAAACGTTTTTTTTTTGCGTTTTACATGTATTCGAATAAGCGGCGTCGGAGTTGTGCCCGAGCTAAAGCTTCCTCTTAATTCGTACTGCCGATGTGGAGATACCGTCGACATGGCATGAAACTGTATCATTAATCACCGACTCCAAATCCATCAATATGAATTGTTTTCTCATTTAAATTTGCTTTTTGCGATTGCCCGATAATTCGGAAAATTTCGCGGCCCCGTTTTAAGAAAAATCGATCGGCGACTGTACTTATTTGCATAAGAGGTTGAATTTCAGTATAATGAAAGAAATTGACGATTTTACCTACTTCGTTACACCGAGGTTTAACTGTAATTGCTATCGCAATCCATGCTTTGCCTTTCAGGCGAAACTGCGACTTTTTTTTCACCGTGTCGATCGCGGTTGCGGAGCTACGCGCATGATCTTTGAACAACGAAACCGACGGACGTGTATAGAAAGATGAGCCGATTCATATACTCATATGTGTTTACTTTTGAAAGTGCCCATAAGAGCGACAGCAGCAGTGAAGCGGGTTTGTTTACCAGGTCGCTCACAACGTACACATAGCTTGACAATTGCACGGCTCACAACAGAGCTGCTTAGAAGCTTTAAGGGAACGAAATACGTTTTCGTTATCTCACTGCCACAAATGAAAGCCTCGCCCTTGCTGCGGTCAGAATGCAGTAAGAAAAACAATTAAATGCAGTCATTTCTTGTGCAGGTAATAAGGCGCATAGCCCATAGAGATAGAGAAAGGAAGACCCACGCACGAGGCATATATCGCGGGACGGCCTTCACCGGCACCAAGAAGGGGTAGCTGAATGCTCGCATTTGCTGGCGCGTGGGAGCTGCTGCCATTCTTATTACACCGCGGCTAAAGCCGTGGTACCCTAAGGGCAACGCGTAGGGAACTCCAGCAGTACTTGCTGAAAGCACGAATGAATAAGTTATCCTGCAATCTCTGCTAGATTTGCGACAACCGTTTCGTGCTCCTTGAAATTTGGAGGTCACAGTTCTCCTTTCTCATGTTCTTTCAGCTCGCGAATGCGCAGCGACCATGGAGCGCTCGGGGGCGAAGTTGCCAGGTGTTACCATCCTTACCATAGAGTTACATTATTACTCACTCTACGATCCTTACACCGCATACGGCAGGCGAGGCGCTTATCGGCAGGGTGTCGTAACGAAATATTTTCCGTTCTGGCTTTAGTTTTGTTCCACGGAAAAAGTTACGTCGCGGTTCCACTCCGGAACGAAAAAACAATAATCTGTAACAGTTTATAACGGTTTCGGTTCGAATGCGAAAATTTTCGAAGCAAAGTAACATAGTATTTATTTTTCTCAATAAGCGAATTGTAAATTCTGAGTTCATGCTCAGTGCCATCAGTCAAATCTCAGAAGCAGCACGTCATCGAGTGTACTCGCCGAAATGTGAGACCGCTGTTCCGATAAAACGAACGATAAAACTTCAGTATAAGCGTTCTACCCTTAGAAAACGAAACGATAAGCCCTTGAGCGCGCAAGCCGTGGGTTTCGCTACGACGTTGGTCTGCTAGTGCAGCGAGCGGCAGGCTTAGGTTAGTGGAGCGCTCGACCGGCTATCACTTTCACTATCTCTACCTGAGGTACGCACTGCCTGACGTCGATTGTTTCAGATTGCCGACTTTCGCCTTGAACCGAAAACCGATCAAAAATATTTCGGTTTCACTACTGTTAAGAACGGCCAGCTGCAGTGCAAGTTTGGTAGCCATTTACGCCAGTGGTGGCAACCTCATCTTGGAATTCCGCCGCCAACCTCTAGCCACGGCGTGACTAAGTCGACTTTGTATCATGAACAATACGCGCATCCTCCACTCTCCGTCGCTTCAGCTAGGATTCGTTCGACGAAGCAGGCTTTGTGCTGAAACCGTCACCGTTGCGCTCTAGCCTCGTCGCCGTTGTGACTGAAGGAGTTCAACGAAGCAGGCTTTGTGCGCAACAGCACAACGCCGACCTGATCTGCTACGGGTGGGGGAGTTGACGCGGGAACGCCGACGCAGGCTCCTTCCCACGCACCGACTAAGACGCAAGACAACGCGCTACCTGCGACGGCTCCGAGTTCTACGAAGCCCCTCTGACGTCGGCTCCGGACCATCGCACCTGTGTGTGTGCGTGTGTGTGTGTAACCCGTCCCGGAGAGAGGCGGCCTGTTTAAAATGACTGAACGAACGTTCGCGTCACCTTGTACCGGGAGAGGACCGAGTGTTCAAAAACCGCTGTTGTGCGGCTGCTCAAGTCACTCTCTCTCAAGCAGTCATGTTAGACTGATGTACTTTCTCAAACAGTCATGTTAGACTGATATAAATACTGTGAATAAACCCTTATTCCTCGTTCTCGATGACGAGCAGTCTTTCCCTTCATCAACGTCCTCAGCGTGGATAAGTTGGACGACGGCATGGGTCAGCTACCTTCTAATTCATGCCCGACTCCAATCTTGACAACGGATCTCGAGCGATGGGATCGAACCTCCAATCATAACACTACGAAATAAAATAATAAACAACGCTTCGGTTACGTTTTGCTTCCTGTCAAAAATATCGTTATTTTTTTCTTTTTTGTTTTTCTTTTCGTTCCGTTCCGACGGAACCTCGTGGCGACGCCTACGGCAAAAATTGGCCTATGCAAAATTTATCCCGCACTTTCACTAAGCAAGCAAAGGGAGGAAGGGGAGAGGAGAGAAGGAATAGCGTGTGGTAGAGGCCAAACAGCACGTACGCTTGTGGGCTCGCGCCTGCGCACCTACGCATGCGCAAACCGTGCGGGATAGGTTGCGTAAGGTTGCGCGCAGCGAAGCGCGGAGGTCTATTCCACACAGGTGTGATCACTCAGGCTGGCTCGCTTGTGTGCGACCGGGCTGGAGTACGCGCTCGCACTCGTGTGCTCGTCTGGTGCTGCTACGTGTTGCATAGCGGCTTTGTCCGTCACATAACTCGACCGACGGATAGAAGCCAAATCCAGATTGCGCATTTTGAAGCGATGCATGCCAAGGTGTCTAGACACCATACAAGGAGCGAGCGCCCGTTGGTATGCGTCTCTTGTAGATGCAAACCGCTATTCATCGTGACCGCAAGCCGCCTAGACGCGAGCTTGCGCGCGTCGGCAAGCGTGCATGTGGTCTGGCCTGTGATCAAACGTGCGCTACGGAGGCAGGGGAGCGTGTCTATCCTCTTCCAGTCCGGTCATAGCTGTGTACGGTTGTCAGCGCTGTTAAACGCATACAGAACGCCCGCGCCCCATATCTTGGATGTAATCTGCGATGGGTACAAAGGTTGGCTTAGTCGCGGTAACGACTGTCCACCCTCGCACGGGGCCAACATTGGCCGCCGGGAGAGGCAGGTGGGGGCTGTTGGTAGACACTGGGCAAGTCGATGCAAAAGTTTGTAACGCTAATCCATCTTCACCGTCATGCACGCTCACGTAACAGCGTAACAGGTCTTAAAGAGGTTACTGGTGGCAGCGGGGCGCTGCCAGAGCTACAACCTCTCTCATTTTTCGCAAATCTCGCCTACGTTGGCTTACAATGACGGGTGTTGCACTGAATCGGAGGCTAGAAGCGCTCCACCGGTACTTT
Source organism: Dermacentor andersoni (assembly GCF_023375885.2). Taxonomy (NCBI): domain Eukaryota; kingdom Metazoa; phylum Arthropoda; class Arachnida; order Ixodida; family Ixodidae; genus Dermacentor; species Dermacentor andersoni. The sequence goes on along the minus strand of NC_092817.1, from coordinate 91,612,947 downwards.
CAAGAAAAACTGATTCACCGCGCAGTCGGTCAGTACATGAATAGTGGGCGTAATTTATCACCATGGGCGTAGCCAGAAGGGGATACATCCACGGGCACGTGTTTCCTCCCCCCCCCCCCCTCCACCTCGAAATTTCGCTGTACCAGAATGCCTCGCATGAAAGAACGTGTAACCACACCCGCCTACCTGGCCCTCTCTTTCCCCGGTCATATTCATGCCCTTCCACCGCCCCCCCTCCCCCCCCCCCAAAAAAAAAAACGACCTGGCTACATTATTGTTTGTACCGAACCATTTCGTTTATATATACTATTCTCATCATTCGTCTTGCCGAGTCCTGGATAACAGTGGCGAGGCTTTGCCAGAGCCTTTGACGAAGTGCTATCTTCATCATCATCATCAGCCTATTTTATGTCCACTGCAGGACGAAGGCCTCTTCTCTACTATCTCAAATTACCCCTGTCCTGCGCCAACCGATTCCAACTAGCACCCGTACATTTCCTAATTTCGTCGCCCCGTATAGTCTTCTGCCGTCCTCTACTGCTCTTCCCTTCTCTTGGTACCCATTCTGTCACTCTAATGGTCCAACGGTTATCTCATCTGCGCATTACATGACCTGCCCAGCGCCATTTTTTTCTCTTAATGTATATTAGAATATCGTCTATACCCGTTTGCTCTCTGATCCAAACCGCTCTTTTTCTGTCTCTTAAGGTTATGCCTAGCATTCTTCGTTCGATCGCTCTTTGCGTGGTCCTTAATTTGTTCTCAAGCTTCTTTGTCAGTTTCCAAGTCTCTGCCCCATATGAGCACTGGTAAAATGCACTGATTGTATACCTTCCTTTTCAATGATAACGGTAAGATCCCAGTCAGGAGCTCACGATGTCTGCCGTATGCGATCCAATCCATTTTTATTCTCTGAATTTCCTTCTCATGGTCAAGGTTCCCTGTGATTAGTTGACCCAGGTAAACGTACTCCTTCACAGACTCTAGAGGCTTACTTGCGACCTTGAACTCTTGTTCCCTTGCCCGGTTATTTATCATTATCTTTGTCTTATGCATATAGCAGAATTGCTGAACAGCACAATGTCATTGGCAAATCGAAGGTTGCTGAGGTATTCACCGTCGATACTTACTCCTAAACCTTCCCAGTTTAATAGCTTGAATATTTCTTCCGAGCACGCAGGGAATAGCATTGAAGAGATTGTGTCTCCTTGTCTGACCCTTTTCTTTATAGGTATCTTCCTACTTTTCTTGTGTAGAATTAAGGTGGCTGTAGAATCTCTGTAGATATTTTCCAGGGTACTTACGTAAGCGGTCTGTACTCCTTGATCACGCAATGCCTCTATGAGTGCTGGTATCTCTACTGAATCAAATGCTTTTCCGTAATCTATGAAAGCCATATAGAGAAGCTTATTGTACTCTGCGGATTTCTCGATAACCTGACTAATGACATGGATGTGATCCATTGCAGAGTATCCCTTCCTGAAGCCAGCCTATTCCCTTGGTTGACTAAAGTCCAGTGTTGCCCTTATTCTACTGGAGCTTATTTTGGTAAATATCTTATATAATACTGGGAGTAAGCTCTATAATTTTTCAGTTCTTTAACGTCTCCCTTTTTATGGATTAGTATAATGCTTGCATTCTTCCAGTTTTCTCGGACCCTTGCAGTCGATAGACACTCCGTATAGAGAGCTGACAGTTTTCCTAGCATAATGTCTCCTCCATCTTTGATTAAATCGACTGTTATTCCATCATCTCCTGCCGCTTTTCCCTGTTTCATGCCTTGCAAGGCCCTTCTGACCTCATCTCTAGTTATAGGAGGAGTTTCTCTAGACTGTTCATTATTGTTTCGAATAGAATACTGCTGAGTCCTCTGGGTACTGTACAGGTCAGTATAGAATTCTTCCGCTGCTTTATTATACCTTCGAAATTGCTGATAATATTACCCTGCTTATCTTTCAGTGCATACATCTTGACTTGTCCTATGCCAAGTTTCCTTCTCACTGATTTCAGGCTGCGTCCATCTTTTACGGCTTCTTCAGTCTTTCTCACGTTATAATTTCGAATACCACTTATTTTCGCTTTGTTGATCAGTTTTGACAGTTCCGCGAATTCTATCTTATCTCTTCAGTTGGACACTTTCATTCTTTGTCGTTTCTTTATTAGGTCCTTTGTTACTTGGGAGAGCTTGCCTACTGGTTGCCTTGGTGCCTTGCCTCCGACTTCAATCGCTGCCTCTGAAGCCAGCCTCGTTACGGTTTCATTCATTACCTCAATGTCATCATCATCGTCTCTTTGTTCTAAGGCTGCATAATTGTCTGCAAGTAGTACTAGCCTAAACTTTTCTGCTTTTACCCTTACTGCCTCTAAGTTGACCTGTTCTTTCTTGACCAATTTTACTTTTTCTCTGTTCAAATTGAGGTGAATCCTAGCCCTCATTAACCTATGATCACTGCACGTTACCCTACCTATCACTTCAACATCCTGCACTATGCTGGGATCGGCAGAAAGTGTGAAATCAATTTCATTTCTTTTTTCACTATTAGGGCTTTTCCAGGTCCACTTTCTGTTGCTACGTTTCCTGAAAAAGGTGTTCACTATCCTCAGCTTATTGCTTTCTGCGAATTCTACCAGCATTTCTCCCCTAGCGTTTCTAGAATCGACGCCGTAGTTGCCAATTGCATGTTCACCCGCCTGCTTTTCCCCCACTTTTGCATTCAAGTCGCCCATTACTACTGTATACCGAGTTTGCACTTTTCTCATCGCTAATTCAAGATCTTCACAAAACTGATCTACTTCCTCATCGTCGTGACTGGATGTTGGAGCGTAGGCTTCTACTACCTTTAATCTATACCTCTTATTAAGTATGATTACGACTACTGCTACCCGTCAATGTTGCCCGTTATTTCCCTATGGATTAGAAATCCTACCCTGTATTGCTTCTTATCAGGCAGACCTCTATAGCAGAGGACATGGCCGTTATTCAGCAATGTGTAAGCCTCACCAGTTCTTCTAATCTCACTAAGGCCTATAATATCCTGCTAAGCTAGTCTCACTCGAGAGGGTTCAGGTGTTAAACGTTGCAAAGGTCAGTTACCATTGGCGGCCTGTCCGGACCCAGAGATTCTTAGCACCCTCTGCTGCGTTATAAGTCTAACCGCCGCCTTGGTCAGGTGCTCCGCAGCTGCTGGGGACTGAGGGCCATCCCCGTACACTCACGGGGTTGGCAGCGCCTCAGGCGGGCGACGTGAACAAGCTGCGTCGTCTTAGAACGGCAGCCACGAGACGAGCAATGGAATAGGTCACATCACTTAGGCGATCGGTGATGATGAAAGGCCCGGTGTAACGAGCCAGAAACTTCTGACACAGGCGCATATATATATATATATATATATATATATATATATATATATATATATATATATATATATATATATATATATATATATATATATATATATATATATATATATATATATATATATATGCGTTCCGACGTATGCACGTATTTCCACGCCGATCCACAACAAGATCACGCTGGCGTCCTGAAAACCTACGAGCGGCTCCGCCAGCCGTAGTAGCTGATACATGCCGCGCCAGTAGTAGCTACTGGCACGGCATGTATTCTTATGTCCGCAAATGCATTCGGCCATCTGCAGCCTGTCAGCGACGCAAGACATCTCCTCATACGACAGGCCCTCTGCAACCTTTACCGTCTCCTGCACATCATTTTGATGGGGTTGGCATTGACCTTTATGGGCCTCTTCCATGCACTGCTAACGGAAATCGTTGGATAATTGTCGGAGTAGACCACCTCACAAGATATGCTGAAACTGCTGCACTTGCTTCGGCTGCTGCTCGCGACATTGCCGCATTCATTTTACGGCATTTCATCTTACGGCATGGCGAACCGCGAGAACTGCTCAGCGACCGAGGCCGTGTCTTCTTGCCCGAAGTTATTAATGAGCTACTTGCCACGTGCGGCACTATTCATCGCACCTCTACGGCGTATCAACCACAGACTAACGGTCTAACGGAACGATTCAACCGCACTCTTGGTGACATGCTCACATGTATATTGCGTCTGATCATTCCAATTGGGACGATGTCCTCCCTTTTGTGACTTACGCATACAATACAGTCGTTCAAACTACCACAGGCTTCTCACCATTTTTCGTTCTTTATGGACGTGAACCATCCACTACCCTCGACACCGTACTACCATATGATCCGGATGCCTCTGAATTCACCCCTCTTTCCGAAGTTGCTCGCAATGCTGAAGAGTACCGTCAACTGGCTCGCTCATTCACGTCGGATACCCAAGGAATCCACAAAGATCGACACGCCAACGATCAGCCCACACAGTCCTTCGCCGTGGACTCTCACGTCTGGCTCCGGCTGCCCTTCCAAGCTCCAGGCCTTAGCGCAAAGCTTGCACTGAAACATCAGGGTCCGTACCGGATCGTCGCGTGTACATAGCCTGTGAATTATGTGGTCGAACCGGTGCCGTCATCTTCGGACAAACACCGCCGTGGCCGCGAGACGGTTCACATCAGGTCGCCAGGATGGCTCCTCCTCGCCGCGGGGGCAATTGTAGTGGGTAATATGCATGTGGCACTGTGCGGACTGCCACTGCCTCGCCGCGAGACCCGAGCTTGGGCTGCTGATGCGAAGCGCTAGGACTAGTGATCAAGAGCTATCTGCGATCCCTCGAACGAGCTGCAATAAACCCCATTTCATGATATATATATATATATATATATATATACACACACGTTACATGATGCTGGCTACCTGTCCGCGAGTCACGGAACAGTACCCAAGATACTCGGAAAGGCGGCTTGGTATAGGTCGCGGGATTCACTTGATCCGGCTGCCAGAGCCTAGCGCCGGCTCAATGTCTTCGCTGAAAATGCCTCGCAATATATTGGTTGCTACAGTGCACGGGATCTGCATTATTTTCTTGTGTTGATCAGGTTTTAGAGCTCGGCAAGTCCGACCTCAGGCGGCAGTGTTTCATGATGTGCCGCTTTTTTATTAGGCCCTCCGTTCTTTGGAAGAGCGTGCCTCTTTCCTGTCTCGATTTTCGTGAAGGCCTCACACAGTACCTCTGTGCTATCCTCATTCTCCCGTTTTAAAGCCTCTCATTTCGTGGCGAGAAGCCGCCCGAATTTCTCCACTTTCCTCCTGACTGCACACAGGTTGACCTGTTTCTTCTGAGCTAGTCGTCACCTTTCTGTCTTCCAAATGACAGCAATCCTGGACCTCACGAATATGTTACCATTGGCATTTATCTGCTCAAAGGTGATACATTGAGCAGAACGCCGCGGACCTGTATACAGAGCATGAAATCTATCGCCGTTACAGCCGTTATAGGCTCGAAACTGCGTTTCACGACTCCGTCCTTGTGTCTTTTACGTTACGCTTTCGTCAGGTAATCTCCTCGCGTTCAGCTTCATCCTCACAATATGGCGAAGAAAAACAATACATTGATCACCACCGCCGCTGCCGCTAGGAATTTAAATCCTATCCCAGCGGCAATGTGTCGTTATAGGATCTGAATGTGCTCCATTGACCTTTATACCGGCCAACACAATCGCTTGGCCATTTGTGCCAAGTTTCGTGCGCCACGCAGGCTCGGAGATCTTTGGGACCTGTGCGTGTATTTCAAGCACAGTATGCAGTGCTGTAGCGGACGAAGACGATGTGAAAAGATTTTCCTAAGAAGATATGTGGTGGTATGCGCTGAGAGAGCCTGCTGCTGTAGCAGTAATTGAGTTATGACTATGCTTGCAATGGCTGAAGTCAGCCTGTGTTTTGTTTTTCCGCTGGGGCTTTTCCAAATCTACTTCGTATTACTGCACTTCCGGGTCAAGGTGCTCTTTGTTCAAAACCGATTCCTTTCTTTACCTACCGGGACTAGGTTTTCTGTATTTGAGTCAGTCGCACCGAGAGGCCACAGTTCCAAATTGCATATTTATACAGACAATCTCTTTCCGCAGACATTGGCGCTATTCACGAGAATGCGCGTTTTGACTTTTCTGAATGCTAATTTAACGTCCCCTCACAACTGTGCAAACACATCGTTACAGGATGTCGGGCTTGTACTACCGGTAATTTATACGTCTTATTTAGCTGTGCCGCGATGACTGCTACGTTTTTGTTAGTACGTTACTTATGCATGAAGCCAAACATCGCAAAAAGGAAAAGCCCGTTTGAGTATCGGCGTCACACTCGCTTCTGTTGTCTTCAGCACGCTCAACTGTGCACCTACTTACGTTGTCTTGCGATTTGATTTTGTGCAAAACCGGAAGTATCTCGCAAATCCGTTGTTCCGCTTTCCTTGCTGTTATGAGGCCGTGGTGCAAGTTCGGTTTGACTCGTATAGTTGGTTCGCATTCAGAGAGAGCGCGGGATACGCGGACTTCATTCCGGAGGAGTGAGACGACTAGTGAATATGCCGTCAGTTTCACGTTATTGTAGCATTGGAACGTAATCTCCAGCTGAACTGAGCGAATCAGAAATGCGATAAAGAGGTGTCGTGCGTGTCACCATACTTCGCGTGTCCTTTCGTCCTACGGCGTCGTCCGCCCAGCAGCCAGGAGCACCGTTTCGATCGCCAGCGTGTGTCTCGTATATCTTTCACTCCACTGCAAGATTACAACTGCATGCGACAAACGTTTCTTCAGTACGCGAGGAGATAGTAAAAAACGTAGACCACCGGCAAAAACAGTACGCAACAATGGGTCTACAAACAAACGCAACAAGTGCTTTCTTATGCGAATGACACAATCCAGGTAAACGTAAAAAGAAACACAGTTTATTGATGCGGATGAGATTCAAATGCCAACATGGTATGAGATTGCTGCTTTTCTTTCTTTCCCCCCCTTCGTTATGTACAAAGACTGCCCGTATAGGCGGGAGTAGAAGTAAATCTATTCTTGACGTCCAACAGCATGACTAGCACAACTTGACCAGTTCGGCTATCACATGAATGAAATGAACAAAGCACCGAGCTGGAATCATCGGCGGGAGTATCCGCTCGACTGGCCCTGCGTGTCGGCACCTTTTGAAACACTCATCCTCGATGCACGACGTACAAAACACATTTGACCGTAGGGGCGGGAGGAAGTGCGTGCCAGCTATATCTTCGAGTGTAATTAAGTCGCTGCCGCCGGGCGCTTCCGTGTGCGTACAACGTGTGCGCGTACGGCGTACACAACTTGCATACAGTACACGCAAAATGGATATCAGAAAAAAAAAAAAAAGACTGATCGTATGCGCGCGCTTATTCGAGACTCGAAAGTAGTTATGCACTGTACTAGGGGGAGAATATTTTATTTTCGGTGAGTATTAGCCTTTTCGCTATAAATCCGTAGAAGTACTAAGGGAACAAAATGTTCAATTTCGGTGAGTATTAGCCTTTCCCGTATAAACCCATAGAAGGGGACCCCGTAGAAGCTCAGTCTGCCGCAAAATTTGCGGGGCACTGGTCCCACGACAAATGAAAATTTCTGCTCTGTTGGTGCACGACGCTTCTAATTTATCAGATCACTATGCACGGTTCGCAAAAATATAAAGAGCCTGAAACTTTGGATTTAGCGTCTCGTAAACTGTCGCAGCCGGCAGCGCAGTGCTGATGAATATGCACAGCCATGTAATTCCATGAAAGTAAACACAGTAGTTGTATGCAGCATTATAAAAAAGTAAAAAAAAATGTTTATATGGCACCAACTACGGGCATGCGCAACACCTAGATACGTGCAATATCAGAAAAAGAATGGCAATGCGGGCAAGTTGGCAATAATGCATCGCGGTGACAACACAATATAGGCACAAAACAAGCGAAAATGTGCGCTGTTATGCGAAATTCTCTCGAGTCTTACATTTCTGGAGTGTTGTTTTCATAAAGCAGGTCAAAACCCGTTTGGAATGCATCGAGAGCTTAGTTTTCCCTTAAGGCTGCATCGGATCAAACACGTATGGTGTAGCACGAATCAGTGAAACGGTAACTGGCGGTTGAAGATTTTTTTTTTCACAATGGAAAAATGCAAAGACACCGTGTGCGTTACGGAAGACAGCGTATAAGCACAATTGCCCACAAGGCTATATGCTGTGAGAAAGATGGCAACTTGTTGTGTCCCATGGAAAAACGCAGTATAAGAAAAGACCCCGCTTGTTTACGCATTTTTTTAACGCATTTTAGCGTCCTACTTCGATCTCCTCATTCTTATACGCGACAAAAGCAGATATGCTTTCTTTGGGCAAGCGGGGAAATTGTACTTCAACATGAGGTCCCTCCTGATGCGCGATCGCGTGGTTTATGGAGACGTCAGCACAAACCGTGCGGACATCGTTGCGTGCTCTTCTCACGTGTCTGCTCGAAATACTGCAGGAAGTTACCAAAACCGGTACAAAAGTTAACGAAATAAAGCAGACGATGAACTCGCTAGAACTTGAGCGAAAAAGGTTCTTGAAGGTTCTGCGACGCGTACGAAATGCAATATTCCGCTAGCTTCGTGTACAGTTTCCAACTTCCGGTTTTGATAAGTTGATCGCTGAACAGATGACGCCTACACCTGAACGCGGCGTCTGGTCGACACAGAATTTCTATTTTTGCAACGTTTTGAAAGTCTAACACGAGCACGCACCGCGTTATGTTTGACCTCGAAACGACTGCAGGTTTCTCCATACAGCCCACGCCGAGATTGAAGTGACAAAGGTTGTTGTGATGGCTGAACGATATCACGCAATGACAGAGCAAATTACGCAAATTTATAGCATTCTTTGCTCAGAGATTCTTCCGCTGAGCCAGCGTCTCGCTTCTCAATGAATGAAATCAACGAATCTTCAGAAAAGAGCTTGCGTTCTTTGTCGGTCCAGAAATATTGCAGCAGGGCTCGCATGTAACACGAGGAAGATGTAAAAAGAACGAAATCTTTTGGAAATACTAATAGAGATAGAGACCTTGTTCGCTGATGTTTACGTGCTGTTCTTATGTAATGCTTCGAGGACATACAAGACGCGTACAGATTGAAAGAAGGGCGTCTGTTTTGACGTAAGCACTGAATCTTGCGGAAGCTAACGCCCACACTGCTCGAGCACTGAAGGTTACGTGCGTGCCAGCCAAGAATAATCGCTGTCATGGTAGGCATTTGAATATCTTTCGGGGAAAACGGCTAATCTTACTTGATATATACTTGATTTACACTAATACACATGCGGGAGAAATTATGCTCTCGTACGTAGATCATTATTAGTACTAACTCCGCAAGTAGCGAACATACCGAGTAGTTAGCCTCGTAGCGAAACATTTTAATGTTTGCTTTATAGTCAAGGTATACTTATTCAAAGAGCACCGACAATGCCGCACGGAATCGCTTCAAGCCGCTAGTGACATTGTCGCGACTAGTTCAACACGGCACGAGCCCGACAAGACGCGGCAAAAGCCCAACGTGGCTCATTACGCTCCAGATCACTGCGCGTCAAAGATGTCGTCCCTGCAATAGCCGATGAAGTCATGTGGTTTTTGTAACGCGAGCAAATTTAGAGGAAAGAATACATACAAACACCGCACAACATTAAGGCTGAGGGGAAACGACAGACACGACATCCATTTCAACTCTCATTTTTTTTCTAACGCACGGAGAACACAATCTCACAAAGCATACAGCGCGCGGACAAGCACGTGTGCAGATGGTGTTGTTCCTTATAGAGAGGATACACCTACAGCCATAGAGCGACGAGGAAGAGTAAACACGAAAGCAACGCACTTATCACTTGTAGCCCATCAGAGAAAGCTGTTCCGCGCAACCATTACTTCTAGGGTCACAAGTGTAGACTGTCATTAATGCCGTCTATCGCCGAGACCTGTCTCGTGAATTCTTCCACCGTCCATACAAAGGTCATTAGATGTGGCCATTAAGACTAGAATCTCCGGCTGAACTCCAGCACTGCAGTGACATTTGCGAATCGCGTGTGTGCGAAAACAGGTTCGCCGATTCAGCAGCGCGATCAGAACACTAGAAAACTAACTGTGCTCTTACACTCTCCGCGTTTTCTGGAGTCTATTGACGTTTGCGCCATTTGAATTACTTTTCGCCCGCCGTTAACTAGTGCAATCCATGGCTGTCGTAAAATGCGTAACCAACTCAGCGGGAGTATCAAACCCTCTCTTATGCGTTTTCTGGAGCAGAGTGCGCGAGAACGCGCGCGAATTTTCATAGAAGCATCACGCATTGTTTTGTTTGCAGGTAATGTACGCACGGTGCGTTGCTAGTTGCACTTCTGCAGCTATGTTGTTGAGTGAGAGCGGAGCGTGTGACGTGGGTATTGCGCCAGAGAGTTACCGTGACGGCTCAGCCAGCAGTGCATCCTCAGAAATTAACGAAGATTAAAAAGCGACATGCTCATATAGCACAATTTTTGGAGAAAGCAAATAAAAAAATGTAACTAAAATGTGAGTGGACAACGGTGGCATAGCCTGTTCCGTATTTTGATCTCAGCTACGTACATTACGTAGTCCTTACAACCCTCGAGAACAGATCTGACAGTTTGTAAACTGCTGTGGTAATTTTGACAATGTTCGAATGCGGAAATTTGCCCCAGCTAGTCGAGACTTGGACCCAGTTGCTTCTGTTACAGGGCTATGATGTTGCAGTAGAGTTCGACGGGAACGGCAAACATTACGATGGCAGGTGCCGAGTTTTAGTATAATTTACCGAAACGTGCAACGTGTATTGACATGTTTGGACTGTCGAAGTGTTACTTTATGCAATTAATCTTATGGACAAGCTACTGAGCATGTTTTTACCGTACCAGGCTCTGTTACGTTATCCGCCAAATTACGTGTCACGAAACATAACACTATATTTTAGCAAGGTAAAGTTGTAAGCCAGTTGGTGAGACATTGTGAACAAAACCGCTACAGATACAGGACGGAGGGAGAAGCAACCGCACTGTGTCTGTGGCGGTTTTATTCAGAATAACACTATGTATACTGCCTCAGTATGTATGGCGTGTCCATCCTCCTGTATGAGCACCTCCAATTGCCCGGTTCGCTTCGCGTTACCACATAATTGTCTATTTTTTTAGACCTCTAGCACGCACGCACGCACGCACGCACGCACGCACGCACGCACGCACGCACGCACGCACGCACGCACGCACGCACGCACGCACGCACGCACGCACGCACGCACGCACGCACGCACGCACGCACGCACGCACGCACGCACGCACGCACGCACGCACGCACGCACGCACGCACGCACGCACGCACGCACGCACGCACGCACGCACGCACGCACGCACGCACGCACGCACGCACGCACGCACGCACGCACGCAAATGAAATCGTCGAACGTTTTCTGGCGAGTGAAGCGTCCTACCTCGCTCTTGATCAATGCCCTATCAGAGTCCCCGTAGCAAGCTTAGGCTTGGAGCTCGAACGCATTACACATTAAGTGTATGGCAGTCACAGTATTGTCGAAGTCAAAGGTACCGAAGCCTCTGAACGCGTGAATGGACATGCCTTCTGGTAGTGCACTGAGACCCTTCGGAAACTTTAGCTGCTTGGAAGCATCGGAGATAGCGAGAATCAAATAGCCTCGCATTGTTTGACAAGAACTCGCAGCGCCAGTCGTACCACAGGAACAACCTGGCGGCAAACCTTGTCACTTACGAAATGGTTTCGAGACTCGACAAAGTGTACACGTTTCAGCGCTAGTTATGACAGTAGCGTAAAGTATTATGCTTTGTCAGATCACATGGAATCGGTCAACTAGCAAGGCGTGGAATGTTGAGGGAAAGTGCGAATGAACACAACATGTAGCCACAGGGGGTATAGTTAGTACGCTGCACATGTCACCCAGCAAGTCACACTCGAGATTCGAGATCACAGCAGCTCAGCACGCTCAGGAAGAAGCAGTCTCATAAACAAACAGGTTTCTCACGACATAGCATTAAATCACGTCAAATCGCAAGCATATGTTGCCTTGAAAAACAAACATACGCGTGCGCCGATATTAGCTGGTAAAAAATGCAGTACACTTTGATGTCGTTCATGGCAGCATGACCTGGAATATCCATGGCTGCTCTTTGGTTTGTTGGACTCTGCGTTTACCGTATGAGTAAAGGAATTCACTTACGACTGCGCGAGAAAACCCACGCTCCCATCAGCGCTGCCCTACCCTGCACCACGCTACTGCGACGTAGAAAGCCAGGGACCTGGTTCTCTGTAGTTGCTCACTGTCATAAGGCCTGTAATTCACTCGTTGAATAAGATTACGGCTAATGTGTTCCCCTGCAAATGAGCCGTTACTGCGTCAAACGAACTTTTTGGTTTTGTATCTCATACTGGAAGATTTAGTCTTAAAGCCGCTGGTTGCACCTTTGCACATCGCAGACGCACGAAATCAAACGTGACCGGCCGCTAGAGGTCACGTGCGGGAGCCCAGCAGACCCGGCGATCACGGCCGGTTTGTAGCAGGGGACACGAAGGCGCGCACAGCAGGGCCAACACCACGTGACCGGAACATCGCCGGTCACGCGTCACGCGTCACAAGCTCTGCTGGCCGGCACCTTATCACAAGTATTCCGCCCCTGGTTTCAGTCAGTCGTACACGTGCCATGTCCAGCAGCAGCACGCGATACCACTTGAACGCGCCATCCAGTAGTGGAGTTGGTGCCCTTATGACCAGAGTCTTTGAATAGAGCGCTCCGACGCGCCTTAGCGGGCCGCTTGGTTGGCTGACCGGCCGCTAGGGGGAGTAGGAGGGTGCAAACTCCCGTCGGAGCTGGGTCAGGTGAGCACGTACGCCACGGGGTCCGGCTTGGGCTTGAAGTCCCTCCAGCGGTCGCTGCGGCAGGTGCCGGGCCCCGCCCACCATGCACCGATGTCCGGGTACACCTGCGCCACAGGAGCATCGGATCGATATGAGTGGGCCGCGGCCGTTACGACGAAGCGGCTGCTCACGTGCTCGTAATAGCAGGAGCATTTCTCAGTGGGGTCGCATTTGAACAAGCACTGCCGAGGCACACATACGGCACGTACATTGGAATGGAGGCACGTCCGTCTTCATCGTCAAGAAGGAAACATCTGCGACTTCCGAAACTAACTTTTCGCGTCACTGCGATAGGACGATTAAGATGTGTCTTACCAGACTCTTTTATGAAACGCGAAGATTTCTGCCAACGTGTGTACAGTAGCATCAATGAGGTTTTAAAAATAGCATTAAAAGGAAGTAGACTTCCTTGAGTTGCCTACATGCTACTCTGCCAGGGAGAGGTATTGAGGGATTGAAAGTATTGAGGAGAGAGCGAGAGAAGGCGGACGGAACAAAGAAAAATAACAGGCAGGGTGAGAAAGATGGACTTGGCATTTACATATAATGAAGTTCGAGCGTTACGTGGAAAATAAAGACGACGTAGAAATGAGGTTAGGTCATACATATATTTCTGGAAGCTTTCAAGCAAGCTAATGTCGCTGCCTAGGAAAAGAATTGAACATAAAGTTCTCTGTTCTCAGCCTGAATAATTTTGTCCATGTGGCTTTCATAAAACGTTCTTTCATATCTAGCGGATTTAAGTTATAGACGTGGGCGTCATTTCGCTGTCGACGCCCACGTCCTGGGTGCCATTTTGCCCCTTTGTTCTACATTTAGCTACGGCAGCCTAGACCAGCAGAACGTTTTCCTTGGAATGACAGGCGTATGTAGCATCTGAAAAGAACATTAAAATTTGACCGATCATATTGGCCCTCCTCAGAGATGCCCACTTTTGCCTAAAACAGCGTTAACAATATATACCGACCAGATTTCGAGGATGTACTTGAAGGCAACATGTCATGCAAAATAGACGTTAGACGAGGAATTGTCTCAATAAAAACTTTAACTAAACCACCACAACATTTGTGGAGCTTCCTAATTGTACGTTCCGTCATAAGAGACTTTGTGTACACAGCTATTTTTTTTTTGTTAAACTTAGCCTACAAAAGGTAGGAGGCACAAATAAAGTGGTACGATGAGGCGGCTTATACCGGTGTCTTCAAGGGCTCGTTTTTACCAAAATTTACCACCTTTTACCAAATTTACCACGTTTTTACCACCTGATCCAACTTAAAATGTACGAAACGTGTTTTGATCACCGTTTCTAGTTAAGATTGTTGGTTCTTCATCGTTACAGAGTAATGGGACAAAAGCCTTGATCATGCTCAAACACCAGCAAGGCACGTAGTATCAAGGTCTTGCGTTATTGCAGTGATCCTTATTGCAATAACGACTCGACACTCACGCATACATTTTCAAATTTCAAGCGTCTAGGTCATTGCACTACTTAAAGCCGTGGAGCAGTTCATGTTTCATGTATTCTCCGGACTCCAAAACTCTGAAAGGTCTTCACATTCCCCAAGCTTTGCAGCAGAGGAAGTGCCACGCATACTCCGCTCAGTGGTCAGTGGCCCCATGTGGTCAGTGGCCCCATGTGGTCAGTGGCCGTATGAGATTATTATACTGGGCTGGCTCAGGAATGCCGGCGAATATCTCAGCAACCTTCGGTTTCCAGATTACACTGTCCTGTCCAGTAGCAATGGAGATGGATTGCAACAAATAAATAACCGAGAAAGGGCAAGAGTGGGGTTGACGATTAATATGCAGATGACAAAGGTAATGTTGAATAGCCTGGCGAGGAAACAAGAATTTATGATCGCCCGTCATTCTCTAGAGTATGTGCAGGAATAAGTTTATCTAGGTCAATTACTCACAGGCGACCCTGATCACGAGGAAAAAGTTTGCACAATAATAAAAATGGGTTGTGGTGCATACGGTAGGCATTACCAAATCCTGACTGGGAGCTTACCACTGTCATTGAAGAGAAAAGTGTACGATCGTTGCATTCTAACGGGGCTAACATGTGGGGGAGAAGCTTAGAGTTTAACAAAGAAGCTGGAGAACAAGTTAAGGACCACGGAAAAAGCGATGGAACGAAAAATATTAGGCGTAACGTTCAGAGAAAAGAAGAGAGCGGTGTGGATGAGAGAGCAAACGGGGATAGCCGATGGTCTAGTTGACATGAAGCAAAAAAGATGGTGCTGGACACGCCATGTAATGCGTAGGGTAGATAACCGGTGGACCATTAGATCTACAGAATGGGCGCTAAGGGAAGGGAAGCGCAGTCAAGGACGGCAGAAAAATTAGGTGACGTGATGAAATCAGGAAATCTGCAGGCGCAATTTGGAATCAGCTAGTGAAGGTCAGGATTAATTGTAGATAGGCTGGGATAGGCCTTCATACTGCAGTGGACGTAGAAATAGGTTGCTACGGCTACTGCTGATGACGATGACGTGATGCTTAAGTTTCTCGAAAACAGGAAAATACTTGTATACCCTTAACGTGTCTTTGCTGCACGCTTCTGTCAGATTTACAGAGCCCTCGCACACCCGTTTTCGGTTTTCAAGAAGGGTTCACACGGCGGGCCAAATCGCTGACACAATTGACCGACGTAGCTGACGTGGCTAAGCGGCACCGCCATCGCGCCGCCTAATGCCACTCAGGTGTGCCCACCCGCGCTCTGACAGTCACTGGGTGCCGGTAAGCTACGTCAAGCTCCGTCCGCGTATCGGATCAGTAATTTGGTCAGCCGTGTGAATTTATACCGCAGATGAGAACACGGTACGGTCATCGCTCGAGTGACGCCATCCGCACCCACCTTTGGCAGTGGCGGAGCATGCAGCATAGCGCACAGGCGGCACCAGAAGTAGGTGTTGATGAACTCGCCAGAGCCCTTCCAGCGTAGGTACTCGTTGTACAGAGTCTCGTTGCGGTCCAGCAGGTGCAGGTATTCGGCCAGCGCTTTCACCGATGGGAAGTCTTCCACGTGGATGAACGAGTGATCGGGCGAAGCGCGTAAGTAGTCCAGAGGCCGGCCGCCCATCACAATTGGTACCACGTCACGCCTGCAACATTGGACGACAAATCGCATGACGTGTCAGAACTACCTCTAAGAACAATTACGTCTCCGAACGCGAGCGATTTTTCAGCAGTATTTTGAATACTGAGTGCGCACAAGATAGAGGACTGTGCGCGCTCGCTAAACGGTTACGGTTGCAGTGACGTCACATCGTGTCATCTGAATCTCGCGCCGCTTCCGTTAGATGGTTTCTGTGCATATGCATAACTGAAATGTCAGTTTTGACCGCGATCGATAGAAGGGGTGGGGCCCAAAACAAGAGGAAGAATCGCAAGTGGCACTTCTCCAGAGTTATGACAGGATTACTGAAGTTTTTCAAAAGTATAAAACAAATTATTTAGCGCTGGAAATTTTGTGAAACGAAATCCAGACTAGAAGAGCTGAAATTTGGGCGAGATTTTGAGAATGCGTACTGTTCTTGAAGCGCAAAAAAAAAAAACGGGGTCAGAAGAAAGGAAGACCAGACAGGATGAGCGCTAACTTCAAAATAGAGTTTATTCTCAGAAGACCACGCGTTTTTATCTGTAGACACTGATCAGAAGCAAAAATACATCACTGCGCAAGCGCGCTCCAAGCCCCCCAAAAGTTTAAGATAGTTGTAAAATTCAATCATGACACGGCTATGCGCATAGCCGTATCATGATTAAATTTTACAGCTATCTTAAGTTTTGGGGGGGAGGGGGGGTTGGAGCGCGCTTGCGCAGTGAGGTATTTTTGCTTCTGATCAGTGTCTACAGATAAAAACGCGTGGTCTTCTGAGAATAAACTCTATTTTGAAGTTAGCGCTCATCCTGTCTGGTCTTCCTTTCTTCTGTCCGCGTTTCTTTGCGCTTCAAGTCAAGTACGGAAATCCAGACGCGAGAACGAAAAAAAAAAAAAGGAGAAACGAAGGTGGGGAAGCAGTGTATACCCCAATCCGTTGACGAAGAACTTCTCGGTGATGTAGTCCTTGCAGTTGGAGTTCTCGAAGGCCAGGTAGAACTTGTAGTCGCGGTCCAGCAGCTCGAAGCAGTGGCCGGCCTGCGCACGGGGGCACTTGAGCGAGCCGCACGTGCCGTAGATGTCGACGTCGATGTAGGCGGCCAGCTTGCGCGCGAACTGCAGCCGCTGGTTGCGCGCCGCGCAGTTGGAGACGAACCAGGCGACCTTCTTGGTCTTGTTGCGCGCTGCAGACGCCGGGGGACGAGCCGTCGTGCTGCCGCCGTCGTCGTAGCGCACGAACTTTTCGTACGGCGCTACTATGTCCGAATCGTGCCTGCGAAAGAGGGAAACGCAGCCACTCGCTGTCAGGGCACGAAAGGTTGGTGTAAATCCACTTTGTAAGCTATAATATCTCGCACCCTATTCAATAGCCCGCGTGTTGCCGAGTGGCTAGCACGTTCTCAATCCGCTCGCGTCCTTCTCGGCAGTACAGAGTGCGAAAGAGACAAAACAAAGCCGACAAGACGCGGGGAGACAGACAATTTGATTGATTGATTGATTGATTGATTGATTGATTGATTGATTGATTGATTGATTGATTGATTGATTGATTTCTAACGTATTAAAACAGCAACTGGAGTATAAGAGACATCCCAATGAAGGGCCGAAAATCATGTTGATTGATTCAAGTTCCTTAGCAGGCAAATGATACACGATCGTTTTTGCATTTGGGCTCCGTCGTAAGGCTCCAGTTACGGCATGGATTCGAGCCCGTGGAACTTCGTACTGAGCCACTATGTTGGGTTCGAGCAGAGAGAGAGAGAAAGTGAGAAGCGATAAGAAAAAGGCAAGGAGGTTATAAACCATGCTGATCCTGGTTGGCTACCCTGCACCGGAGAATGGACAAATGAGATGGAAATGCGAATGCTGCCAAGGCTCCGGCAGAGCCGACTGTGCGGAGCGTGACGCAGCGTTCATTCATTTGTAGTCAAACGTAATGCCCGTCTCTGAAGACTACCAAACCCTCCAATGCACAGGCGCCGTCGATACTGTGACAGCACGGCGGCGGCGGCGGCGATGGGTGCAAACGCACCTCGAGTGTCCGTATAATTGCCATCGCAATAAAGAAAATATTAAGTACGGTATTTACGAACCATACGCAGGCCATACGAATAAGATAATGAACTACAGAAGTGGGCTTCCGCTCACGATGTCTCATACTATGGCGAAGCCAACTTTAACGAGCATCATTTTCGGTGATAAACGCAGACAACGCCTGCAGTCCATCGCGAGTGCCAACTCGCGCTGGAAACCTCGAAAGGAATGCGCAACAACAAAGTGCACAAGGGGCTTTAAAAGGTGCACAAAGGTGCATAATTCGGCGGTTGAAACCCCGAAGCAATTTTCTGCCTTGAATGCTCGCATTCTTGGTGAGTGATATCCATGATATCGCGAACTAACGTGCTGACACCCAGCGCTCTTTCGGTAAGATAACTAACGAAATGATTAATAAATTAATGCGCGAACGATCAATCTTTACCCGCAAGCTTGCGACTTATACCTGCCGTACAAGTAAAGCAAAGAAAAAAGGCCCTGCTTGAACGGCAACCTTATCCCGAAGACGAAAGCGGCAAATTAGAGATAGTGTTTATTTTACCACCCGCCGCGGTAACTTAGTGGCTTTGGCGTTCCGCCGATGCACTCGAAGTCACCGGTTCGATACCGCGGCCACGTTAAGGTGGAGGCAGAATACAAAAAACAAAACTGGAATACACATCCAGTGATTTTTCACTCCTGTGTTTGCAAAAATTTCAGCTTGCGGCAGCTATTTGTCCATAAAGTTGTGTTTCCTCTCTGCCCGAACTAGCTGTTTGTTGTTTTTGTCTCTCTATCCACCTTCCACTCTTTTTTCATCCCCCTTAACCCTTCCCCTCGTGCAGGGTAGCCAACCGGAACTACCTCTGGTTAACCTCCCTGCCTTTCTATGCATCCTTCTCTCTCTCTCTCTCTCTCTCTCTCTCTCTCGCACGTGTACGGACGCTGCAGGTGTGTCGTGTAAGGCAGCCGAACCTAACAAACTAACACTCAAATGGTCTTCCCGTCGTGTTGAATGTGAACATTACGAAAAGTGCGCACCGTTATGGAGATTGCTTATCAATTGAAACCACAGCGCTCAGCTTGAGCCGTCCTGGTCGTTCTTGAAATGAAGTGATGTGCAGGAAATATGAAGGATGACCAGGCAAATGAAAAGCCAGTATGCGTACGTTCACTCGACTACAGAAATCTTAGTGACGTACGAGACGTAAAAATGTTTCTTTTTTCCTCTGCAGCAGTCTTTTAAAGAATGTCGTTCCCTGGTGGCCGATAACAAAGGCTATATTTCTCACTTTTAGCAAATTCGTACATTGATTCTGGGGAAATATCGTATTTTAACACAAGTACCACATTGTTTAAGCGTTTAATTATGTGCAATTAGGCGAAAGATCAGCTTTTAAAATTCTTGGTCAAGTGCTACTTAAAAGTTCTGACACGTCCCTGAGTTCCTGGCTCACGCCGCTAAACCGGCGAGGGTCGTTTCCACGCACACGCCAGATCGCAAACACCAAATTATGCCCTCTCCGCTTTCACTGCCTTTGGTGACATTGCTGGATTGGCACGCAGACAGCGTTGCGCACCTATACGTGGCCGTCCAGTTGAAGATGTTCCTGAAGTTGGCGAAGGACTGCGTGTGGTAGGGACACTCGAGCAGGTACAGGATCCACACCTGGTGCCAGGGGCGCCGGTACTTGGGGGCCACGAAGCGGTCCTTGAAGAGAACCGCGTCCGCATCGGGCGCCTCCTCCTGCGACGTGACGATCTCGCACGTGTCCACGGGACACTTGTCGCGCAGGAACACCGCCCGTCCTGCACGAGACGTAACCGCGACAAAGGCCGCAGGGCCGGATTGTCATTAACCGCATGTTTACGGGAGCCTCGTGCTCAATAATAATTAAAAACAAAGCTAAATTAAAATTAAATTATGGGGTTTTACGTGCCAAACCCACTTTCTGATTATGAGGCACGCCGTAGTGGAGGACTCCGGAAATTCTGACCACCTGGGGTTCTTTAACGGGCACCTAAATCTAAGCACACGGGTGTTTTCGCATTTCGCCGAAAAACAAAGCTATGGCTATGACTACGCTAGAAGATCAGTGAGATGGCAATACGGTGTTAGCCTTGAGAAGTTTTTCCTTGAACGATGCTGCCCATTGCCGCAGACGTTAGTGACCTTTGATGGGTCGCGAAATTCCGACGTGGGATTTCCCGTTCGGTATGCAGTATTGCAACATATGTGGACGGAGAAACGTTTTATAAGACGTAGTTCATGAGGTGGTTCCATCACGGAGCCAATTTAGCCATGAGAAAGCGGCGACAGGCTTCACTCGTGGTTTTATACCTACGCGACGCTGACCAACTGTATGCTAAAAAAGATCACGACGCCTCGTCCAGAGATCGCATCTGGGTGTTAGAACTATGTGTCTGTGAGTACAGCTGTAACATTGGCGGGAAACAAAACCCGATCAGTGCGGCATGTGTTAACTTAAATAAATGCAAATTAAGTTCGTACCTCTTTACGTCGTACCTCTTTGAGTCCTCGGATAGTCGCTTTAGACCTCGTTCACCACATTGCAAAATGTTGCTTAGAAGCAGACACCCATCAGTTGCACTATATACAGGGTGTCTCAACTATCATGCACCAAGATTTAAAACTGCAAATGCCACGTAGGTGGACAGGACCAAAGTAATGTTCACTGTCGCTTGGAGATACTCAGACTATCTTCTGGATTCTGCCTAGTCACGTAATTAGACAATTAGTTAATCAACTTCTAAAATATTATAATTATATTAAAAGTGTAAATGAGAAAATTCTAGAGCAGCATGAAAATATCCCGATACAGCGTTCTGTTGCTCCATATACGTGCTGAATAAAAGTTTTTCCGAGCGTGAATGAAGTCCGCGAATGCACGCAAACTGCCTCGAGCGGCCAGTCGCACGGCCATATACACACACTTCACACACGCTTTTTTCCACCTTGACACTCCTAATACTAACGCGCAATAGAAGCGTTCGAATAACGCTCATCACGGTCTCACCCCTAGGCAGGTCTCCCCAGCCGCCGAGTCCGCGCATGAGCAGGATCTTCTTGATCCGCGTACTGTTTCGCTTGTAGTCCTCGGGCACGAACATCAGCTGCTGCTCGATGCGGTCGCCGGAGTCCTCGTGCGGCCACAGGCTGCCCGTGTCGCCGGGCAGCGGTCGCCGTCGACCACCGCGCATGTACCAGGGGCGATCGGGGGAGCCGCCGGCTTGTCCCTGCGACGCCTGCGTAGGAGAGCGAGGGAAGGCAACAGATTTGTTAGCACGGCTGTCTGAAGTGCTTGTACTACTTTAAATTACACTTATGGAGACGATGTGGAAAAGTGTTGATAACTAATTTGGGATCTGGCACTTCCTCTATACTTTCTCAGTCTTTGTTGTCTGTTCCTTCGCACGGTTGTAACCCGAATTCTTTCTTATGATCTGTAGCTATTCAGGCATCTCTCAGCGTCTTTCAACGCAAATATGACGTGGTTAACGCGGAGTGAGCGAGACTGAATGGCTGGCTAAGTGACCGCAAGGCGCAGCGCTTCAGGGAGCGAGTGGTCGGGCGAGCGAATGTGTAAATAAAGAGACCGAGCGAGAGACTGACTAAAACGAGCCAGGCCAGCTAGAGTACGCAGTCGCTGAACTGTTCGCAACTGCGTACGAAGTTCGCGCGTACACTTTCCCCGGCATCCAGACGTCTGCGACCCGCGGGAAAGCCCAGCTGCAACGAATTCACCTCAATCGGGCCGCACTGAATATAAGTTGTCCTACATAGGAGACAGGAATCCCAAGGGACGAGTTCGCCGCTCGAGTGTGCGCCGTCGCCATTTACATCGGCTTCGCTCTTCGGTCAACGTGCGTGCTTCATGAAAGCTCAGTTTTGAAGCCGCTGTATGCGCATACCTATATAGGCGCAGCTGCTACACAAGGAGGGCGACGCGTGTCTGTCGTGCCGGTGGTTCACCTGCGCATTATTATAAAGCAAAATGAGAGCAGAGAGAGAAAGAGAGGGAGAAAGGCAAAGAAAAGCCAGAGAGGTTAACCAGAGAAAATTTCCGGTTGGCTACCCTGTATACTGGTGGAGCTGGAATGTATGCTGTATATACCGGGTGTTTCAGCGAACACTTAAAGAATTTTTTTTTAATTGCCCGTGACAGATAGCACAATTCTAGTCCATGAGCTAGTCTACCGACGAGGCGGAAATTACTTGCACAAGAAATTAAAAAAAAAACGAGTAATTAGGTAAAATTCCCTAATAAAGTTGATTTGCTACCTTGTGGCACATATTGAAATTTACAAACTCTAGCCAGGGAGTTCGCAAGGCGATAGATCCACTTGGAACGCATTGTCAGGACCACACCAGTTTCGATATTTCCAAACATTACGCAGAAATGCATAGCGTTCCAGTTACTTTTGTGCTTCAATGCATAAAACGACGTTTTGTTAAGAAAATAAGCGGAACGACAGTGCATTTTTACCGCAAGTTTGACGGCGCAAATCTCGTAAATGGTGTCAACAACACAATTATTTTCAAGTTGATGCGCCTTGCAGTCTCACCCGCTAGAATCTGTAAATTGCAATGTGTGCCGTAACGTAATTAGTTAAAGAATTAGAGAATTTTTGTTAATTAGCGGAGTCGGCATTTAAAATTTTTATACAAGTAATGTCCGCGTCTTCAAGTAGAGAGCTCATGGTCTGGAAATGTACCACCTGCCACAGGCAATATGAAAAAAAAAAATTGCAAGTGTTCGCTGAAACACCCTGTACACAGCTAAGCAAGCAGCGCTCGATCGAGTGTCGTGGCAGATTATTTCTTTTTTCCTGTTTCTTTGAAGACACGGAGGAAAGGCGTTTGTTTGGCGACGTTGTAGGCGTCTGTCGACGCTGCAGCTCTTTCCGCAGACGTGGCGCAAGCAGCACCATTCTTTCTCAACTTCCATCATTTCACTTAAAAAAGGTGTTACCGTCACACTTACAACTTCAGTTAAGCTTATTTACTCGCTTCTTATCCCGACTGCCTGAATTGCGCGTCCCCCTTCTTGGGTCATGTCTTGTATACATGCGAGCTGCAAACCCACCGTGACATATGTTGACTATATTGCCAATGAAGCCACCCTCTGTGAGCTCACGCGGATTTCCTTCATTATCGTCTTTGGAAACAGAGCCTACATTATCATCATCATCAGCCTGGTTACGCCCACTGCAGGGCAAAGGCCTCTCCCATACTTCTCCAACTGCCCCGGTCATGTACTAATTGTGGCCATGTTGACCCTCCAAACTTCCTAATCTCATCTGCCCACCTAACTTTCTGTCACCCCCTGCTACGCTTCCCTTCCCTCGGAATCCAGTCCGTAACCCTTAATGACCATCGGTTATCTTCCCTCCTCATTACATGTCCTGCCCATGCCCATTTTTTTTCTTGATTTCAACTAATGTCGTTAACGCGCGTTTGTTCCCTCACCCAATCTGCTCTTTTCTTATCCCTTAATGTTACACCTATCATTCTTCTTTCCATAGCTCGTTGCGTCGTCCTCAATTTAAGTAGAACCCTTTTCGTAAGCCTCCAGGTTTCTGCCCCGTAGGTGAGTACTGGTAAGACACAGCTGTTATAAACTTTTCTCTTGAGGGATAATGGCAACCTGCTGTTCATGATCTCAGAATGCCTGCCAAATGCACCCCAGCCCATTCTTATTCTTCTGATTATTTCACTCTCATGATCCGGATCAGCAGTCACTACCTGTCCTAAGTAGATGTATTCCCTTACCACTGCCTCGCTACCTATCGTAAACTACACTATGTGATACAAAAAGAGAAAGAAAAGAAAATTTAATGAAAACTAAAAGCAAATGAATTCGACAAAGCCAGAAATGTATACAGCCAGATTACACGGCTAATGAGAACTGAGCTTGCTAATTCTATTCAAGTTTTGTATGCAAAATACTGGGTGATTGTCTTTCTCTTATGGCGATTATACGGATGTTCGAGGCGTGTTTGCGCCATTGGCGTTCTCTGATTGTATATACCGACGCGCATGTGTGGCCCGCACGGTGAGGGTTAGGGGGTCTCCAGAGACATGCGCAGTTTCGCCCGAAAGGCGAAGCATCGATTGCGAGAGCAAATTAGTACACAGCTATACGAGGTAAGTACAGTAGTTTTATCGGCCGTGTAAACTTGGAAACATTCGCTTGCTAACTGAATTACTAATGGCGCACGAAATTCAGCCACGATCGTCAGTTCCCCTTGCGATTGGTCGCGAAATGCGCAGTTGCTGCAGGAGCACAACGCCGCCCTCCCTCCCTCACATCCCACCACGGCTTCTCGTGCGACGGAAGACGGCGCGTTTACTCTCCGCTTTCTTCGTTCGCGCGCGCCAGGTTGAGCCGCAATCGTCGGCTTCCCTCGCATACTTTCACTCGCTCATGCAGCATACGACGCACGGCGACGGTGCTGTCGCCCTTGGACGTTATACGGAACACCACGGCGACGGCAAAAATGCGCCTGGAGTGTCCACATAATTGCTATCGTAATACACTGCCACGTGGACGCACCCGCTACCCTTAATCGGCGCTGGCGGAGCTAGGGCAGCGTTCTGCAGCTTCCGCTGCGCGCTGAGCAGCTGTGTGCACCGTGGTGCATACACTTATCTGAGGGAACGGAGAGTCGAGGTAAATCTAACTCTTTGGGTGATGACGACGGCCAACGGCTTTCCTTCCGTCTCATCTCGTGTACCATCAAGCTGCGCAAGGTCCCTGCAGCGCTGTTGGCGGAGCTCCATGATCAGGCCAACTTTCTGAGACGCCTTCAACGCAACGCTAAACCTTGCTATCAGAGCTTCGCCTGCGACAGTTTGATAACAATTATACGGACACTCGAGGCGCGTTCGTGCCGTCCCAGCTAGCGCCATCATCAGCGTTGTCGTGGTGTCCCACTGTCGACAGCACGGGCGCAGCTCGGGCGCCGAGATAAAAATTAGAAGGGAGCGTCACGTGTTGGCTTCTTATGATATGATTGATAAAAATCAGTCCCTTCGGTTCGCTTTCTTCAAGTATCTGTTGGGAACGACATAGGACGAATCAGTGCAGAACGATTGCTTGATGATTCATCAACGTTACCACGAAGCGAGTAATATTTTGAATGCTCCAGC
Source organism: Dermacentor andersoni (assembly GCF_023375885.2). Classification (NCBI taxonomy): domain Eukaryota; kingdom Metazoa; phylum Arthropoda; class Arachnida; order Ixodida; family Ixodidae; genus Dermacentor; species Dermacentor andersoni. The sequence goes on along the minus strand of NC_092817.1, from coordinate 91,587,794 downwards.
AATATTTCGGGGCCTATTCCTACCCGAAAGCTACCGCGCACATTGAGGCCCGAAGCGTCAGAAGAGCTTGGCTTACCGACGCTATAGCTGAGTGATGTCGTGCTCCCCCCTACTTCTTCATCCATAGTCTCCGTGCAGAGACGCGGAATGTGTCTGGCTGCAAAAGCGACTAAGTGGACGCACCGTCATCGCTCCGCTCAAACGGCTCGGTGGCGGATCCAGGACAGCGTTCTGCTTTCCGATGCTGGCATGAACGCTGCGCGCACGCATACTAAACCATATCTAGCGGTCCTGCTGAGTTGCTCTGTGTGTGCACTGGTCTGAGCGAAACAGATAGTAAACGGCGAGCTAACCTTATCTATTATTTCCTTTAGTGCTGGCTAACGTCGAGGTATTTATGCGCAACGCTAAACCTGGCTATCGCTGTCAGTGATTCGCTCTTTGGGTGAAACTGACATATTCCTTTAGTATGGTGCCCGGTGGGCACACCGCGTATCTGGCATCGACGGACTTGTACGAAGGTTGGTGCCTTAGCACTGTCTGCAGCACTTTAAGACCAACGCTTTGCCTATAGTCGGGCAGCTCATTTCAACAAAATGACTACCTTCCATTTCTGACAGATTGAACGTTTTACGTTTCGTCATATAGTAGCGTGTGACAAGCAGTAGTGAGTATCATATTGCAGTTACCATTTTGTTACTGCTAAGCGCAAGACGCGCCTTCATATATCGGACCTTTCTCAGTTGTCCCGGATTCTATAGCGAAAGAATCTTGTCTAATCAGATTGCGGATGCAACGCGAATAGTGGTGTACGTTCTAGAACGTACGCGAGGGCAGCAGCAATTACTGAATTACCGTATTTACTCGAAAATAGGTCGAACAAAGATATAGGTTGACTCGACCCCTATATATTGAACTAGCCGAGAAATTAAGTTAGGAATTGGAATATATGCATGACATGAAATAGGCATATCAAATGCTTTGAACATGACGCGCCTATATTTACGCAAGCTAGGCTAGTAAATCTCGCTAGTCATGCAACAAGTGGCATCCTCATCGGATGCTTCGAAAGCGTACGCGTCGGATATGTAGAATTTCTCAAAGCCAATCTGCATAATCTCCAGATCGGCCATACGGTGGGCGCGACGGAGCAACTATATACGTTAGCTCGATACTTTTGCTAGGCTCGCTCACGATTATAGGTTGAGATTCTTTGGTAACGAAAGTATAGGTCGATAGCTAATTTTGGAAGATATCTTCAAGAAAGAAAAAAAGGAAAGGTTGACTTACATTAGAATAAATGTAATACGGTGGAATGTTACGATAAGTCCTGTATAAACAGCCGGCGTATTTGACCATGCGCATCAGATTTCAACTACGGACAACTGCGCTTTCCGCTATCGTTGTGCTTTCAGTGCTACTTCTCTTTTTGGACACAAGTTCGCCCAGTAAAGAGATTCTCGACTCGCAGCTTTTGCTACTGTCTCGTTCTCCGCTGTCACCACAACGCGATAGTATTCACGCACAACTACTTTTCCTTGCGTCAGGGAAAAGTTCCCGCATGTCTTGCTCTTTGAATGACGGCTGAACATGGACACTTACCGCCTTGCCTCGCGCGGCGTTGATCCTGGCCGCCAGTTGCGCGCCCTGTGCCGGTGCTTGTCCAGGGAGCGGCTGCGGGTCCGCGGCACGCTGCCCTCCGATGGCGTTGACATCGCGCGGCGCAGCGTCGGGCAGTGCGGGCGCCTGCTGCTGCTCCCGGAATCCGATCAGCAGCACGGTGCAGAAGCTGAGGCCCGCGGCCCAGGCGAGTAGCCGCCGGAGCCGGAGCTTCTTGGCCGGGAACATGCTACGCCATGGCAGGCCCCAGCACTGCCACTGCGTTGTCAACGGCGGCTGGTGGCAATGCTGCTGCGCACAGACACGTGGCTCGCGTGGGTGCGCAGAATCCGGCACGGTAACCAGATAGTAACACCGGCTGCAAGTTTCACTCTCATCCGGCTATCGCGACAGCCGTTCCGTTCTGCTTTAAATGACTTGCGGGCTAGAGGTGGGGCTGCAAGCATCTGCTCGCTCTCGGTTCACAGCCAACTAAAGGGTAACGGAATACAAAACTGCCGCATCACGGACGGAAGAACGCGTTCATAAAAAGAAAAATTGCGAGCGGCAAACCGCTATATCTACATACTGCAGAAACACGTGAAGAGTGCATAGTTCATCAGTGCGAAAGGCGTCACCCAAAGAAACAAATCAAATTAATACTGCGCAGAAATGTGAGTTTAAATCTTACGTGTAGGCGCTTGCTCAGCAGTTCTGCTTAACGATCCCCCTCGTGGCATTTCCTTCGTTTCAGGGCGAAAACTAAGTTACTGTTTTCAATACGTACAATGTGTACCACTTCATATTGGTCCTCCCTGCACTAGTTTCTAGCCTGTCACGTGAAATTCGCGTCTTACGCGCACAACGCGCCCAACACATGTTCAGCACCAACCGTGCTTCACAGACACACATACGGCTCCTGAAAGCGCACTCGTGGGCTCACTGACATACGACACCCGCTCGATACGCGAGTGCGGAAAGGTCTCGCAGTATTCGAGACTGGCGGCCACGCGCACGCGTCTCGGGAGACTTTTGGTTGACAAGGGCGTTTCTGCAGGTGGCTAGCGTGTGTGTGTGTGTATGTATATACACACAAACAAACGCACACACAACAAAGGGAGCGGACACTGAAAGGCGGAGGGCTGGGCGTGCGGGCCCGTGCGGCGACCAGGTGCGACGCAAAGTAAGTGGCGCGTGCAGACGCATCACTCAGCGTGCGGCTTCAGTGCACGCGTTTGGCCACTGACTCATTTACAAGATGACTGATATTACAGAAGCGAAATGGAGGCGAAGTGATGTCGTTCCACTCGGGGAAGTACTGTCTTAGCAGTGCGACAGAACAACAAGGAGAAAGAAAGCTCCCTAAAGGAATAGGTGTCATGCCCACGAAAGTAGCAAGAAGATACAAAGGGAACCCGCACGGGTTTCTGAGAAAGATGGCTCCGCGGTTGAAAAGTCACCTTTGTGGTCCGGGGATAGAGCCTGGCCGGGACTAACGCCTTTCGAAATTGGGGGGGGGGGGGGGGGGTCGTGCTCTACCGCCTGAGCTAAACTGGAAGCTATCAAATTGCAACATGAGGCTAAATTTAAACGATTCGTTTAAATGCTTCACTCGCTTCACCTATTCAGAACTTGCGCTTAGCTCAGGCGGTAGAGATACCGCCCCGGAAATACGCTGGTACCGGATTCTGTCCTCACACCGAGACACAGTTTTCGCACGTCAAGCGTCCCAATTCGCGAGTAGTAGCATTATTAGAGTTAAGTTGGTGACACCAGGCGGCGCCAAGTCGTCGTTGCGCTTTAGTTGCGCTTACCTTGACCGATGCCCGACGGCCTGGAACCCATGCGTGGTTCTTGCTGGGGCCGTGACTCCCGGACGGCCGGAACCAATACCACTGCGTGCTCCTCTGCGAAGTAAAAGGCGAGATAGCGTGCCACTATTAGTGCGCTTGAAGGAAGCTCGTCGATTCTGAAGCTTGAAGGCGCGGAACACTGTCAATTATTGAACTGTAGTCACATTTAAATACTCGATTGTGCGCCGTTTGTACAGTACCATTTGAGGTTGTGTTTTTGTTGCTCGTATGAATATTTAATTCGCAAGAGCTTTTAGAAAAGCGAATATGGTGGCGAGAAAGCAAACAGTAAGCAAACACATACAAAATAATAATCTGAAACGCCTCCCCCCAACCGTACTTTTATCACTTTCCAATTCCAAAATTCTGTCCTCGAGAGGCATCGACCCGGCTTCGGAATGTAATCTTCGTGGTCCAAGGGATAAAGAGCGTCAAACAACGACGAGCAACAGTCCTGTTTCGCAGGCTATAGCTCTGACGCCTATTCGTTCGAGGAAGTCGGATAACAGTAATCTAGTTGTGGCGACCGCAGAGCATGGGGATCGGCCAAGCTTTCCCTATCGTTTCGGTTCTACTATATCTCCGTCAAACTTCGACATTGAAATTCGTCAGAATAAGATTACGCGGAAATAAAAGCATGCTCACAGTTAACGCTAGAGATGCGAGTTATATTTGTTCTCTCTCTCTCTCTCTCTCTCTCTCTCTATTAGAGCACAGCTCTTAGGCGCCCGTTCCTGCTGCGAGCGTCGGCGGCGTAACTGAGCGAACGAGTACAGCGAAAGATGAAAGGGCGAACGCCGAGTGGGATATGAAAGAAGTGAGCCGTGAACGGCGGAAACCGATGAGAGTGGTCCCTTCAGTGACCTGCGCGCGGGTTACTGGAATCATGCGGACCCGCCCAACCACTCGAGGCGTACTTGTAATTGGTATCAGCCGGACCGCTGGTTTCGAGCCGGTCTGTTCGCGTCAGCTCTCGCTCGCGCTTGTTTGGTTTGCTTGGTTTGGTCTGGTTCGAACTTGTTTCGATTGCCATGGTTGCCGATGAATTGTTAATACTTTCTGAAAGCCACGCGGCACCAGCGATTACACTGGAACCTTCGACGAGTCATGCATAAAAGCCGACGCGCTTGATCCGCAGATCAAATTTTCGGCGACCCTGCTACATGTCTCTCTCAATTTCTTTGCTTTAAGATATCGCGAAATGAAAACACGGATAGAGCTACGCTCAAATTTCGCATTAGAGAGCTTAGAGATGCGCCGGTTAATTTTTGAAGAGTGGTCACCAGCTTAGAAGTGGTGGAATGAAAACAAAAACAGACGGAGCACGAATGGGAAAACTGTCTCTGTTCAAGTTTAGTTTAGTCAGAGATTAATGAAGCAGAGTGGGCTCGTGCTCTCTTGCACGAGACTTAGCACCACTAACGCCTTTCTTCGGTATCATATACAAGCACCGAACATACCGCGGTCAGCGGAAGCATTCATATTACACTCCTGTAGCACACAACGGGCACAAACATGGCGACGGACGAAAATTGTCGTCTGTACGTCTCTTGCAGCGAATGTGAACACTTGCACTTACAGCGGGCGACAGAGGTACACCTCTGCGAGTCACGCCGTTAGCTTCCGTCATGACGCCAGCGCACGTGACGCTACCTGAGAAGTTTCGTCGGCACCAGGAACGCTTACAACAACAATCTTGAGCCACTCTTCCACCGAGAGTTTTCAGCGACGCCTAGCCTTTCAATGAGCCCCAGTGCGAAGACGGTATTGCCTTACAGATACCCCCCCCCCCCCCCTCCCCTTAAAAAAAAAAAAAAAAAAACAGAAGAAAGAGGGATAAAAGAAAACACTCCTTCCTCGCCCAATAACAAAGCCTGATATTGTTTTCCGGTCGTAGCCATTGGCTCCCACTCGAGGACTTCAGTAGTAATGTATGCGCAGCGTCAGCGAAAGGGTCATATTCCTTGCGGTTAACGCACACGTGTGCGACCTTAATAACGAGGCGAATTGCTACACGTGTGTCGCGTGCAACGCGGCATCGGTTGTCGATACAGATATGTCGTGCTCCGGAGCTGTCCTTGGGCAAACAGTACGCAGAACCATCATCAAGGCTCAGGCGAACTCCCATCGCGCACACGGGTTCCTTGGGCCGTGGTCCGAATTCCGCGAGGGCAGCCCCTTCCGTGTCGTGAGCTCGGTCGCCAAAATCTATACGCTCTACGGGAATGGGTGTTTGAACGATCCTGGAGCTCGCCTTCGGTGCAGCGGGGCGCTCTATAAAGGCCGGGTGGTACTTGTCCTCTGCACTGCTAAGCAGGAAAAATACGAATATAAAAAGAGGGGGGGGGGGGGGGGGGTTAGAGGCTTGTCGTCAGTATTTCTCGTTTCCGTTGACCACATTAACCTTTACGTGCTACACCCTTGGCCTTTCGTGCCGACAACGCAGGATGTTCACTGACGTCCTATTTCCCAGGCGTCAGCTGCCGTTGCCCCAGTAATCACGCGATATGATCTTGCTGCGCAAGAAAATGCATCTTATTAGTACTGCACGCGGCGTGCTCGATTACCCGTATAAAAGGTACAGAGTTTTTGTTCATAAAAAGTTACACAGAACTGAGAATTGTCTACAAATGCGTAAGCATTCCTTGGCTCGGATGTTACCTAGCTCTTACTTTTGTTTCCCAAATTTAAGTTGGCCCACCCTCAAATTGGAAGCTGGCCCACCCCCAAATCCCAAATTTCAAGTTGGTCCGAACCCAAATTTCAAGTTGGCCCACACTACTATAGGCTTCCTCATGCATATTCTATTGAGCCCTATATGTATCTGTAGGGGTAAAGTGTCACGCATATCGCGTTACGAACACGATTTTGATAACAAAATTCTCTCGGACCATTTCTTTTTGTTTCAAAATTCTTCCTTGTCGCTTATAAAGCTGCCAATCATCTACGTTTATACTACTATAACGATTAAATGCCTTAACTTCGCAAATTAAGCATTTTTGTGCAGTCACAAGGCATTACAGTTTTCGCGTAACAGACAGATTTTGCTGGGATACTCGGCAGAGAATGCTTACGTTATCAAATGCCTTGTGTGTGTGTGTGTGTGTGTGTGATTCTGGTCCAGCGCCAATTTCTCTGGAAAGCATTGAACCGGCGGGACTCTAGACCATTTTTAGAAATGAAGATCGTTACCCGCCGTGGTTGCTCAGTGGCTATGGTGTTGGGCTGCTGAGCACGAAGTCGCGGGATCGAATCCCGGCCACGGTGGCCGCATTTCGATGGGGGCGAAATTCGAAAACACCCGTGTGCTTAGATTTAGGTGCACGTTAAAGAACCCCAGGTGGTCGAAATTTCCGGAGTCCTCCACTACCGCGTGCCTCGTAATCAGAAAGTGGTTTTGGCACGTAAAACCCCATAATTTTAAGAAATGAAGATCGTTGGCCCATGGTCGTACGCGTCGATGGCGCAGAAAGCCACAAAAGCGTTATTGCACTATACTTCAAGTCGACCAGTATTGGCGACTGTTTGTAGACTCGGTACGAACCTTCAGATGTGCGCGATACCGTGCTCTCTCTCTCTTCATCACCATACCCCCTTCCCCCAGTGCAGGGTAGCAAACCGGACGCGCTTCTGGTTAACCTCCCTGCCTTCCCTCTCTTCTATTTCTCTCTCTCTCTCTCCATCTGGAATAGCGGGATCTTTAGTTGCCAAACTTCCCATACTCTCGGAGTTAGCAAACAACAAAACTATACAGCATATTGCCACGTGTACTTGTATATCTCTACCTGGCGACCACGTTTCACCGCCTAACAAATGTTATCGCACAGCGCAGGACGCGCCTGCGTGTATCGGAAGTTTCTCGAAAGTTATCGATTGTTTTATCCGCTGTCTGTTTTTACCGAACCTTGTGTTATCTGATTTCATCGCGTGACGCGAATGGTGTTGGACTTCGTGGAAGACACGCGGGTCCCAGCGATTAGTCTGGAACATTCGACGACTGATGTATAAAAGCCGACGCGCTTGACCCGCTGATCAGATTTTGACGATCGCCGACTGTGTTCGTCGTTGTCGCCGTTCTTTAAATGTAGCCTGTTTTTGTGGGCACAGGTTCGGCCAATAAAAGTTAGTTTCGTCTTTCACAGTATTGCTACTGTGTTCTTTATACGTCACGACCACGTGACAATATGCTTTCCATCGCAGATTATTAAAAAAAAAGCATTTAACGCCAGCACCCACGTTCTGCTAAGAGCAACAAAAACCAACGAAACTTTGTCATGATGTACCCCTCATAAAAAATAATAAAAATAAAGACAAAAAATAAAAAGGAATGCAGCGACCAGACGACCATATAGAAAAAGAAAAGTTCATTGGACTTGGAACCTGTTGTGCAAGTTGATGCGTTCAGTGACTGACGTGACTGACGCGACGCGGACGGTGGACCGGGGGACATTTTCGACAAAGCGACGCACTGTGCGGCACAACCAAAAAGAGACAAACTGGCCACGCGCACGGCTTTGCCTCTTTTTCCGCGCACACACTGCTCAGTCACGCGTCGCAAAGCGGCTGCAAAATGGCTTTCGGAAGCGCTTTGTGAAAAAAAAAACACCGAATTGTCGCTCCCGGCGGCTGTCGCTGCGCGCACTCTCTTTCTTTATTTTAAAGCCCTGCCCGCCGGGGGGGGCTTTCCGGTCCGCGCCCGCTTTATGTAAACCTAACAAAATAATAATAAAACTGTAAATCTTTCTTGAACGACGTGACATCCGGCTCCTGCAGCGGTTGCACGCGTTTCGTTACGCGGCACGGCGCGCATGGTCTAGGAGCCTCTGGCAATGGTGTTGTGTGGCGCGCTTTGAGGCCTGTGGTGGACGCAGTGTACCGAAAATGGCTCGCCGTTGTCCTTTTCCTGCGAAGGGCACACGCCCTGTTAACTTCATTGTTCGAGAGAATGACGCACGTACTTCCTTAAATAAGCTCACCCTTCCGAGAGCTCTGCGTTAATGATACGAAAAGGAAGCACGCCCACGTAGCCCTCAGCGAGTTCCTCATCGCGGCGACTCGGAACAAAGGATTGGAAAACAAACTGCTATTATGTTTGGGTAACGCGTATACTTTAGGCAGCATCCTCGAGTTCGTGCCCAGCACAAGCGCAGCTTGGATCGAACCCGGATGCGGCGGTCGTATACCGATGGGGGTGGAATGCAAAAAAAAAAAAAAAAAAAAAAAACGCTCGTGTGCCGTTAATTGGGTGTACGTTAAGGCACCCTATGTGGTCCAAGTTAATCCGCAGTCCCTCACTACGGCGCGCCTCATAATCGGATAGTGGTTTTGGCTGGTAAAGCCCAAGAATATATATATATATATTTTTTACTTCGTGTTCGACGCGTCATCCGATGAGTCGTTTTCTGTCGAGGCCAGTCCACATAGGAATCCTGGCCGTGCCACGTTTTCTTATCAGCCATACCTTTACAAGGTAACCTTCTGTATTGTACAAACGACCGCAAAGGTTTACAGGACACACCATATGCGGAAGAGCTTAATTTTCGCGAAGCCTAGACACATAGCCTCGAGTGCAAGGTTTGAAAATGTAGTTTTTGCAACCCATCACGACGACCGATTACATTATTAGCGTCATGCCTTAACAGAGCAGAAACTCACATTTGTCGTGGAACTCGTGTCCCGCAAGCTTTTGTCGCCGATTGTTCGCGAGTCCATTTTACCGGACAATGATTGCGGTCAGCTGCTTGCCGCACTTTAGTGAAACATGGCTTGAACAAAACCATGTTTTTTTTTCTCATAAATTGCTCGCACCATTCCGATCCAATTTGTAGAAATTTCGTAATATACCAATAAAATAGCGTAAAATACTTCGATTGCTGCTTTGCATGTGGAAGTATTTCATGAAGACCTGAAATTTTGCCGTTGTGCTTACATGTGTCAAGCCATGGTTTTAACGCGATAGCGTTAAGGGCCTCGTGTCGCAGAAAACCTGGCGCCGGCGTCCCCGTGAGCGAGAATTCCCCTATATATTTAGGTAGATGTACATGCCATGCCTTGCTATATGACATGCGGTGGATGCAGGTTATAATGCATTACCATTATATCAGTAAAGTTGCTCATACCTTGTCTGACACCTTCGACAAAGTTCTCGTGTTGAGAACAATTTCTAGGCGAGCTTGCTCAAAACTGATGCGGCACTGCCGAGACGCCATCCATATACCGAAAAGTTAAACAAAAATTAAATTATGGGGTTTTACGTGCCAGAACCACGATTTGATTACGAGGTGCGCCGTAGAGGGAAACTCCTGAGCAGTCGCACGTTTTGTGCGACTGCTGACGCTTTGCGTCAGAGAGACATTCTTTGAAGGCGGCGCGAGAGCTTCACAGGTCTCGAGCTTGAAAGTGTGGCACATTCTCGGCGCACGGCAAAGCTCCACCTGTGCGTTATGTGTGACTAAAGCGCTGCTCACGTTCTTGCGGGCCAGGAGCCTTAATGAAACTTTGTAAATATCTCTACAGTATATATTGACACGTGGACTTGTTTATATTTTACGGGTGAGCGCTTTTCACCGTGAAACAAATGTTATCGCTCAGCGCAGGACGCACCCGCATGTATCGGAAGTTTCTCGAATGTTATCGATGGTTATGTCGTCACCAAAGCTCGTGTAATTTGATTGCATGTGCGACGCGAATTGTGTAGAACTTTCTGGGAGACACGCGGCCACCACCGATTACTCTGGAACGTGTAGCCCGAAAAGTAGGGCGAAGAATTGTGCCGGTCATTCAGTTGTAAGGCACACGTTCGCTATTTCGGTACTCGGACATTTCCCAACAGCGCTATGCAAACGCATAAGCGTCGGGTTCGCTCTCAGTGTGTACCACATATCCGTATAATTAAAGATTGCCTTCTTCTGCCCGAATTCATGAGGCATTCCTCGCACTAACTTCACAATTCACGCTATGCTTAAGAAAGAAAGCGCGCCAAGAGCCTTAGTTAATTTACTCAACACACCGCATTTATCACTAGTACTTTAATGAATAGTTTAATATAGGGCGATTTGTCTGAAGAGTCCCACGAACGCACGGTCGCGTATTTCACAAGAACTCGCCCGTCGCGAATACGCGATTGTACTAGTCAGTTGTGCTCGAATACATGTGGAAATACGCACAAATGATCTGAAGTTGTTGATTTGCGAGTATATCAGAAAACGTGTTTTTCTCGTTTCGCTTGAAAAAATGAAGAACCCGAATTATTATGAGCACGGCAGCGCAAGACAAGACGCTGACAAGAAATCAGAACAGGCGCGGTTCGCTTGTCCCAGTCTCGTCTTGCGTACCGTATACTTGCAAAGAATCATTACACACTAGCCCGGTTGCTAGTTGCATTGATGAGCCAGAAGCCGCGTTCACACTGATTCGACAATACATAGCGTATCAAATTTCTTAGCGCATCTCGGTAACACTATTCGACAGCGGTCACGTGTGGCGCATTCCCCTTTGTTCGAAAGAAATCGAAACCTATTTCTGCGGAGTGCGTTTGGCCAACGATTGCATAGAGAAGCGCGCACGGCATCAATTGTCTCAACTTTTCCTCACTCTACCGATGTGATACGCCTGGGTTGAAGATGCACTTGCGCCTATCTAACATCCTCTCAGGCGTTAATGCAATTCCCGCACTGCTGACGACTAGCCCATTTGTTTTCACTGCCGTCAAATCGGGCATTTTTTTCGCCACTCTCGCAGTCACTGGAGTTCCCCGGGCCGGACCACTTAACTGGCTACACTCACCCAAGCGGCCCTTCTCGTCCCTGTACCGCAGGGTCCGATAATGCCGCCACTGAATCTCCTGCACCGAACGGTCACCTTCGGTCGCCGATTCACGGTCGCCTTCGCCCCAGCGCCGACAGTCTCGCTCGCCCAAACCCCGTCGATCATGTTCGCCGACTGCCTATACGGACGCTGCCAGCAGGAGAACTAGACGATGTAGCGCCTCGGGGTAACGCTGCATTGCTCCCTACGCCGCCAAATCCTCTATTGACGCTGCACACTCACATGAACCTTCTCGAAGTACAAGTCGTCGGTGTTCCTGTGTCTGCTCTTATGGGCACTGGGGCGGGCGCATGTATCTGTCATGAGCTCTGACCTTCGCAACTGCCTGAAGAAAATAACACCCGCCATGACGCCTGTTGTCCGTGTCGCCGACGGCTGAACAACCCCCCTAATTGGTATGGCTTTGTGTGTCCCCATAAAGAAAAAGAAAGCAAAATAAAGTGGGGAAGCCCGCACCACCAGCTAGGTATGGCAGGCGTAAACCAATCAAAATAAATGAATAGGGGAAGCCTATGGCATCCCAAAGAAAATTTATAGTAAAGCCAATTATTAAAAGAAAAAACGGAGGCCAGCCTGTAGAAGTTTAGAAGAAAATATTGAGCACGAAGAAGAAGAGAAGTAGTTAAGCATAGGTTGGAAATTGTGCTCCTGATTGCTTTCATTTCGCCTTTCCTCTTTCTTTTGCTGTCCTTTTCATTTTCTATTACTGTTCGCGCCGGGAGGCGCCCCCGAAGACCGCCGAGACGCGGCCGGACGGGTCGCAACCAGTAGGTGTGGCGCCGGAAATGCAGGGATCGCGGACACCGACGCCGGGGACACCGACGTCCGCGTCTCCTTTGCCGATCGCTCCACTACCGTTTTCTTCACAGTCATCCCCCACTATCATCACGACATCATGCTCGGCCTGGACTTCCTCTCCGCACAGTCTGCTCTCATAGACTGTTCAGCCTGTACTCTCCGTCTTGACCTGCTTGTTCTGGATCCCGCCGAACCACCCTCCAGTCGCCTGAGTTCCGTAAACTGCGTTCGCTTGCCACCTTCGGCACTGACTTACGTTGACTTTGTGTCATCCCCACCAGTGTCCGACGGTCACAACATCGCGGCTCCCATGCAAAACGTCCTCCTTACATATGGCATCACAGTAGCTCATACAGTTTTATCTATTACGGCGAATAGAGTCTGCCTGCCAGTGGTTAATTTTGGCTTGACGACACAAGTGCTGCCGCACGGGATGCCTCTGGCCCAGCTTTGCTCATTCGAGCATCACTCAGTAGCATCTATTGCAGTAGACGACAATTCGATCGACCCTCCTTCACCGTCGCAGTCGGCAACGTGTACCATCGCTGACTTACAGAAAATGGTTGCGCCCAACTTGCTATCCGAGCACGCTCATGAGCTCTACTGCGTTCTTTTTTCATACCACGATAGCTTTGACTTTAACGATCGTCATTTGACTACAGCTGTTAAACATCGCACAAATACCGGCGATGCCCCTCTTATTCATCGTCGCCCGTATCAAGTGTCGCCGGCTGAGCGCCAAGTTATTCACGCAGAAGTTCGCAGAATGCTCGCCAAGAACACTATTGAACCGTAGTGTAGTCCATGGGCGTATCCTGTTGTACTGGCGAAAAAGAAAGATGGCTCATGGCGATATTGTGTGGATTATCGGCACCTTAACATGGTTACAAAAGAGGACGTGTATCCCCTACCACGTATTGATGACGCCCTTGACTGCCTCCACGGTGCTCACTATTTCTCGTCTATTGACCTTCGCTCCGAGTACTGGCAGATTGCCGTGGACGATCTAGACAGCGAGAAGAAAACCTTTGTAATAACCGACGGTCTTTATCAATTCAAAGTGATACCGTTCGGTCTATGTAACGCTCGTGCCACATTTGAACGCATGATGGACTCCCTTCGTCACGGTTTCAAATGGTCCACGTGCCTGTGCTATTTGGATGACGTTATAGTATTTTCCCAAGCATTCGCTACGCACCTCGAGCGCCTCTCAGCAGTCCTGGGCGTTTTTCATCGAGTCGGTCTGCAACTCAACGCATCAAAGTGTCAATTTGGGCGTCGCCAGATTACTGTCCTTGGACATCTCGTTGATGCGAACAGAGTTCAACCGGACCCAGGAAAAATCCATGCTATTACGCCCTTTCCTGTTCCGCAATGTGTCAAGGATGTTTGCAGCTTTATCGGTCTTCGCTCCTATTTCCACCGCTTCGTGAAAAATTTCGCGGCCACAGCACGACGACTAACCGAGCATTTGAAGAAAGGCGCCCCTTTCAAGTGGGGCGATAACGAGGCCTCTGTGTTCTCGCATCCAATCGACCTTCTAACAACGGCACCCGCTCTGGCCCATTTTGATCCTTCTGCGCCTACCGAAGTCCGTACTGATGCCAGCGGCCACGGAATCGGCGCAGTACTAGCACAACGCCTGCGCGGTAACAACCGTGTTATCGTGTTATCGCTTACGTCAGCAGACTCATCCTCTGAGCGCAACTAATTCATCACTGAGCGTGAGTGTCTGGACCTAGTTTGGGCGGTTGTGAAATTCCGTCCATACTTATATGACCGACCCTTTTCAGTCGTCACGGACCATCACGCGTTTTGCTGGTTGTGATCACTGAAGTATGCTACAGGAAGACTTGGTTGCTGGGCGTTACGCCTCCAATAATATTCGTTTTCTGTCATCTATAAATCTGGCCGTCTCCACAGGGACGCTGATTGTCTGTCTCGCTACCCGGTCGATGAGCCTGAAGACGCCAACAGTAGCACCGCCAATGGCATTTTTTTCTGTGTCTGCCTTCGCTAGCATCGCCGATGAGCAGTACTGATCGAGGCCTATCGCATCGAGCACTCATCGATCGTCTGCACTCTACATCTATCGACACTTCCGTTCGCCGATACGTCCTCCAGGGTAGCATTCTGTACCGAAGGAACTTCCTCCCTGGCGGATCGGATCTTCTTCTTGTCGTGCCCAAACGATGGACTGCGCTCTTTGAGCTCCATGACGCACCCACTGCAGGGCACCTTGGGTAACTCGGACGCACGACCGCGTCCGCCACCGCTTCAATTTACCTGGTCTCTCTTACTCGCTCCTACGCTATGTTGCTACCTGTGATTCCTGCCAGCGTCGGAAAACGCCTCAGGTGCTACCAGCCGGTCATATACAGCCGATTTCCGTCCCTGTGGAACCGTTCTTTCGTGTTGTATTAGACCTCCTCGGTCACTTTCTCACGTCATCTCCCGAGAACAAATGGGTAGCCGTTGCAACTGATTACGCCACCCGATACGTCATCAAGCGGGTTCTCCCGACCAGTTGCGCCACTGACGTCGCACACTTTCTCTTGCATGACATTATGTTGCTTCATTGTACTTGAGAGAGCTGCTTACTGACCGTAATCGTAAATCCTTGTCAAAAGTTATCGCCGACATTGTGCGCTCCTGCTGCACTCAACGCAAGCTGACCACCTCATACGATCCTCAAACCAATAGACTGACGGAGTGGTTCAAACGTACCCTCACAAATATGCTGTCCATGTACTTTTCGAAGGACCACCATGACTGGGACACTTCCTTTCTTTACGTCACATCTGCGTACAATTATTCTCGGCACGACACCGCCGGATTTTCCCCATTTTATCTATTGTAGGGCCGTGAACCCACTTTGCTCCTTGATACGGCACTTCCTCCTGCTGCGACCTCAACAAGCGAGTATGCGTGCGACGCCATCGCCCTACGCGACCGTGCCCTTCAGCTTGCCCGTACTCGACTGACGGCCTCGCAAACCACTCAGAAGCGTCTGTACAACGTCCGCCAGCGTGATGCACAGTTTTCGTGTGGTGCGCTCGTTCTCCTCTGGTCGCCCTCTCGCCTTTCAGAGAAGCTCATTTCGCGATGCACTGTGCCCTACCGCGTGCTGCGCCAGGTGACGCCAGTGACGTACGACATTGCTCCTGTCAGTTCGACCTCACCCTCTACTCTGGCATCCAGGGATGTCGTGCACGTCAGTAGGCTGAAGGCCTACTACACTGTTTCCGAGCCTGGCCTTTAGTTGCTCCGGGACGGCGCTTTTGCCACCGGGAGTAATGCTACAGTCTAGTATTTACGATGAAGAAGAGGCCAATAGTGCGAAGACGACGACGACGATTTGAGGCTAGCGTGGGCTGTTGCCTCTTGGCCAAGTGGGGCGTATTCGTAAATATATTTGTATATAGCTTCCAGTCTGCGTCTTCCTACGTAACAATATTGATGTTATGAAAAACATCTATGGCATACCGAATTAATTCAAGCAGGCTAGGTGACTGTTTTCCACCGTCCTCTTTCAAAGGAAATGCCATTAAATCATCATCATCACTATAGCCTCGCATCGTGCCAGTTGACACATGCGCGCTGCGTAGTATAGATACGTACAAACCTTGCATTGCAGTTCCGTTATATTCCACCAAGTGTCCCGGCACGTAGCAGTCACATATAGCAGTTGCATGCTGCCCGTAGCTGGACCTGCTTAATTCAAGCAGGCTAGGTGGCTATTTGTCACCGCCCCGTTTCGAAGGGGATGTCAATAAACCATCATTATGGTCGTCATCGTCGAGAGCGACGCACGGTGCCACGGGGCAAGGGATGTGAAATGTGCGCCACGTAATCTGGATACCTGTGTTTACTCTTCGGTACACGTTATGGCGCCTCCTCGCAAGGTACGCACCGCTGCTAAAGAAGCGAATCATAGAGCTACGCTCGCGGCTGCAACCAGGCAACATCGGGCTCGGCAGACCGCTGTGCAGAGAGCAAGACAAGCCGCAGCAAAAGCCGCAGCACACGTCGCAGTTGGTTGTCGACGCCGGGAGGACAGTTCAGATCCTTCTCGTGAAAACGACGCACAGAGACTTCGCCGCGAAGAGACTTCGCCGCGAAGACCCTGTATAGTGCGTGGTGCCGAAAATGGAGCTCCTATGGAGCCGCTCCTCCAGCTTACACTGTGACTGTGCTGCGTGTACCGCGCAGGCCTGTGACCTTTCTTTCACTTTTTTTTTGTACAAGTCGTTCTCAATGACCTGCAGGGTATATATGCGATTGTGCGTCACTGTAAGACTCTGAGTGGTCAAAGCTTGAAATGTGGAAGCGGAAGTACCCGTCGGATTTGAACACGTTGCTTACTGTGCGGAGTTCGTTTCCTATTGCTTTCTCCACTTCGAAAAAAACCCAGAAAAATCAAAGAAAGAACAGAGAAATAGAAGGAAAGTTCGGTTATGGGCTAAGTTCATCAGTATCGCACTAGTCTATAGAGCGAGCGGGCAGAAAAGAATCAGATGTCCTTGCCGATATATAGGCGCATGTACTTCAGAGATAATACTCGCAAATGCAACTGGGGACACATTGGACGTACGAGCTCGAGAGGGACACGCACACGTCCACTTGTAAACCGCGATGCTATGTAACGCGGCTGTGGCCCTCAGTGTATACATCCAGGAGTCCGCTTGTCTAAAGCATATACCTCGAAGTAAGCAGCTGCCAGGCTTATTATTTTTTTTTCTGCTTGGTATGCGTTGATTTTTTTTTTATCAGGCCGGTTTTCCTGAAGCTTCACACAAACTGCGCCAGGCTGCATTCAAGAGTTGGCCCCGGCTGTTATGTCACCTCGCCCCTCAACTGTAGTGTACTTGCCACACGCACGAGCGAAAAACAGACGTGCCGGTTAGTGCGCTACAGGATGTCTCCACTTTTTAAACCATATGCGCACATGTACAAGAAATGCTGGTTTATTTACCTAACTTCCGGGTGAAAGTGACTGCATGCGCAGCTGTTTCTCCCATGCATCGTCAAGCTCTGCATGCATACCAGTGTGTAGGGCGTAGGATATGAATACGGAGCTATGTACGGAATAGCGCGCGGCATTTAATGCGGCATATAACACGGCAGTAGCGCACACTAGTGCTGCTTTTCAAACAGTACCACAGTCATGCGTGGCACTGAGTCAGCTGGTGAGCTAGTTGAACCTTTTTCCAGTTTTCCTCGTCTCTCCTCCCGAAATATTTTCGTCGCAATTTTGTAAAGGAAAGCAGAAGAAAACGAACCAACTTGAATATATATATATGTATATATATATATAGTTGTGGATGAGGAAATAACGCTGGCCCCGGTAGTAAAAGTGCTAATTCAACGTACGTCGTACTGTCTTTTTCTTCATTATACATACATACATACATACATACATACATACATACATACATACATACATACATACATACATACATACATACATACATACATACATACATACATACATACATACATACATACATACATACATACATACATACATACATACATACATACATACATACATACATACATACATACATACATACATACATACATACATACATACATACATACATACATACATACATACATACATACATACATACATACATACATACATACATACATACATACATACATACATACATACATACATACATACATACATACATACATACATACATACATACATACATACATACATACATACATACATACATACATACATACATACATACATACATACATACATACATACATACATACATACATACATACATACATACATGCCGATCCGATGCACTATGGGTTTGAAGGTTTTATTGAAAGATATTTGAATACAGGAAAGTATATGGTGAATATTAGTACAGAAGGAGGTCTCACAGTTTAAACTGTGGAGGGGACCTGCTTTGCTAAGTACAAAAAATAATCAAATACAGACAGGCAGTGGTGTTGCAGATCAGTGAGACAGTATTAGCAAAGATAAATTAAGTAACGAGAATACATAACTTCATTATAGAACATCATTATACAGAGAAATATACATAAAATAAATTAAGTACTAGACGGTTATACATGATGTAACGTGTAAAAAGCAAAACATGGTTCGTTGTCAATAAAGGTCAGTTATTACTAACAGGCTGTTGACCACAAGTGAATTTTCAACGCTTTATGCAATGAGTGTTCTGAATGGACGCACTTGATGTTCATGGGCAATGAATTCCAAAACATTATTCCCGAAAAGAGCGCTGTCTGCTTGCCGTAATTTGTGCGTACTTTAGGTGATAACATATCATATTGTTCCGAGAATCTTGGAATCTACCGGAATTGATGTTATGCGAAGCACTTTGTAGGTATATGGATATAAACAGCACCGTTTGACCTTCTTGAAGAGTTACCAAATGGACGAACATGCTTTTGTAAAGCAAGTGGTTGTTAATGTGACGCTAGCCGGAGTGTCACGACAGGAGCAAGACAACGGCGATGACGATAGTATGACTGACAGTTCTTTCTTTCTCTTTCTCTCTCTCTCTCTCTCTCTCTCTGCCTCTATTTTTCTTTTCTACTCCACCGCGAAAGAAACAGTATGCAACTGTTCTGATAATACCTGGGCCGATCGCGGTAGAATGTCGCGCAGTCTTCGCAGCGTTGTCAGCTACGAGAAAAGGACTGGGGATTGTGGGCCACGCCCGAAGGCGGTGTAGCCCAACACGGCGCCTCTCTCTCTCTCTCTCTCTCTCTCTCTCTCTCTCTCTCTCTCTCTCTCTCTCTCACACACACACACACACACACAAACACACACACACACACACACACACGAGAAGAAAGGTGATTAACCTAGGGGCCCGATTACTATTAATCACATCATAATAAGCCAACAAACAAGGACAACATAGGGGAAATTACGTGTACTTAATAATTGAATTAAAGAAATGATGAATTAATGGAAATGAAAGCGGGATTGTCCTCCACCTGCGGCAAGTTGTTGTTTCATCCACTTTCATTTCCATTAATTTATCTTTTCTTTTAATTCAGTTGGTAAGTAAACGTAATTTCTTCTATGTTGTCCTTGGTGTCATTGTTTGTTGGCTCCTTATGATATATATATATATATATATATATATATATATATATATATATATAATGAGAAGCCAGTAATGATACCAAGGGCAAGAGCATAGGCGAAATTACTTCTACTTACTAATTGAATTAATGGAAATGAAAATGTATGAAAAAACAACTTGCTGCAGGTGGGGAATGATCCCACGTCTTCGCATTACGCGTGCGTTGCTCTACCAATTGAGCTACCGCGGCGCCATTTCCCATCCACTTTCTGGAGTATTTATTGTTTGCTACTAGAAGTAACCCTGGAAGTGTTAGCCAGCGCCAACACTCATAAATTTTGGTAGTGAATGTGGAGCATCTTTTCTACCTCAGGCGTCACGAGTACGTGATAGGACGGGGTAGGTGCCGCTAATAAAACAATTTTCACTTGTCTCTGGCCCATCACAAAGGCGACAGTTAGCAGAAGAGACAAATATGCCCTTTTTCTGTAGGCATGCTTTTACCAGTACGGTTTCACTATGAAGTTTATATAGGATCTTTTTGCAGCAAGGACATATATACATTTTACGACCTCGCTTTACTACATTGTGGCATGGCCATTTAATGTATAGTGATCGGTAAAATGGAGGCGGAAATAGCGTGGACAGTAAATCTTTGTATAACGTTTTACGCGACACAGAGTACAAGTATTCAGTGAAAAACCGAACTGTCAGGAAATGAACCGCCACGTAAATTTATTGCATGAACCCCCACAAGCATAAACGCAAAGAAAAATTGGAAGAAACAACTAAATCAGGTAACGCATTAACAAGTGCGACTTGCATGAATGACTGAATTCTAGGATGCGAATTATCACAAAAAAGAAGAAACGAGACACAATTTGCTGCACATAGAGATGTGCTAAGGTCAGCCCACATTCACTAAAAAGTGGTTCATCATACACGCCTTTTAAAACAGTGTTTAAAACAGTGCCGACAGCAGCAAACGATCTTGCGACGCACGCAAGCGGGGTCGCTAGCGCATCCCGTGCTCTTGCACAAGATGTTCCCAACAGAGCATGACACTTTATGCCCTTTTTGCAGACGGTCAAAAGGCACTCTAGCACACATCATTGCAGAGTGCACTAAGCTCAAGAACCCCCCACCATCCCTACCCCCCACCCTCCCCAGCCCCAACCCCCCCGAGCGATGGGAGACCTTGTTGTCCAGCCCCGACCTACCGACCCAGCTCGCGCTGGCGGCTAGGGGCCAGGAACTGCTGGACGCATATGGGACCTGAGAATAAGGTTCCACCCCATCTGGTGCCAGCGAGCACCAACCGTCACTAAGCGCTCAGTTCAAAAGTTGATTCTCTCTCTCTCTATATATATACATGAAGAAGCAGACGCAGCGCAAGGCGCGAGCAGATCTCAGGCATCCCCTCCCCCCGGAGGAGGGAAAGGGTGCGATCACCTGTTCGCTCGCTTCGCGCCTGCCGCTTCCCGCCAGTTCAGGCCCGGTAGTCAGATAGGGAGGCCGCGGTAGGCTCGTTCTGCCTAAGAGCAGGCTGCGTTGAAGGAGCGGGAGCGGGCCGCGCGTCGTGTGTTCGGCCGAAGAACAGGTGGCGTTTGATGAACACCGCCGGGAACTCTCTCTAGAAAGGGCTCGTCGTCGACGTGCCGACCTCGCCGCGAGGGACCGCGAAGCCGAGGCGTTACGACAACGAAGAGCCGCGGATTCCTAGCTTCGCTTGTACCCCTCTTCACAGTAGTGGAAGGGCGGCTGATTTTTAAAAAATTATGCTGCATGTCATCTTGGGCACCTATATTTGTACTGATTCGTTTCTGTACGGGGTAACCAAAGGCGCTATAACGTAAAGCTATTCCAAACTTTTCTATTCCAATTCTGCAATCAGCCCTCCGCGATTGGTCAAAAACTTTCTTGGACCACCCCCACTTCACCCGTCTGTCACGCGACGTCACGAAAACTGCGATAGCTCCCCATCTGATATGACGCGTACACACTGATTATGCACGATTGGACCGAACAATAGAAAAATAGTTATTTCTGATTCGACGCCTTTTCGCCATTTGCCTTCGGCTATTGGCCAAAAGTTTTCGTGCTGCATCCACTTCATCTGCCTGTCATGCGACCTCACAAAGCCGCGAAAACTCACCGCGTCAAAGTGACGTGTACGCGGTAACGATGCATTAATATGCCGAACAAAACCGAATTTTCTTCTGAATAGCCGCAGGCTGCCCCGTTCCGAAAGGAATAAAAGATTGCTGCCGCCGATCGCTCAGGCACTGGCTACTCGCACCTGCTGGACAGCTTGGGTTTGTTTGCGCACAATAAAGCTTTTTACGTGGCTGTGTAACGCTTACGAGCACTTTCGGCACGTTTACAACATCGCTCTGCCAACTCTTCTTTGCTGAGGATCCGTTTTAGCGGCATTATTAACCTTCCGTTGCACGCCGCAGCGATTTTCCACCAGCCACCGCAAAGTAAGGGAAAGCGGACCAATCGCAGAAGCCGGCACCACCCTTTTAATCCAGTTATCGACTTTCAGTGCACTGGCTCGGCCCCATCGATTCCCTCTCCACTTGAGCATGCTTCTCGCCTCTTGTCAGCCAATTAGATAAGACAAGCCGCTCAGTATAGGCAATGTTATTCGTTTTTAAAGCAAACAAAAGTGACCTCCTATAAACGAGGAAAGTTTGGTTGCTCTGTTCAGACAACCCTGAGGGTGACCGCCCGATGCTTGCGTCGGCGGCTACGCAAATTTGACGTCAGGAGAATGGAATAAAAACATACTGGAATAGTTTTATGTTATAGCGCCCCAATTTAATGTTTTACCGAATTTTTAAAAGTCGCCTGTTGCAGATCATATAATTCTAATCGTTGAGTTGGGTTATTGAGAGACGCGGATATTACTTGCACGAGAGGTCGAAACCCACACTCAACTAATCAATAAAAAATCACCAATTAACTTCATAATTATTTACTTTACGGCACATATTGCAATTTACGAATTGCGGCCGATGAGATTGCAAGGCGTATCCACTTGGAATCAATTTCCAGAATTACACTTCCAGAATTTCGGAGATATGCGCCATCAAACTCGGCATAAAAACGCACTGTGCCGCTTGCTTTTTAAACAAGACGGTTCTTTTATCCATTGAAGCACAAGAGCAACTGGAAGGCCCATGTATTTTGTCCCACACTTTGGGAAATATCTCGAAATATGTGTAAGCTGGAAATTCATTTCAACTGGACACGCCTTGCAAACTCACCGGCTACAATTCGTAAATCCCAGTACGTGCCGTAAGTTAATGAAGAACTTAACTGGCGAATTTTCGTCAATTACATGAGTTCGCGTTCCCATTTCTCGTGCTAGTAGTGTCCGCCTTTTCGAATAAACGCATCTCAAGGACGAGAATTACGCTGTCAGCCACAGGCGCGATTTCTTAAAATTCTGCAAACCTTGAAAAACGATCACCCCGTATACCACCACGCAGCCAGAGTTTTCACCTTATACAATACGCACCCGTGGCGAACTCGCAAGCTTCCTCAAGTGCGCGCGATCCGGGACACGGCTCTGAATAACTGAAGTCGGAAGGGCCGTCGTACGCAGCGGTCACCTACCGAACTCTCTAACGCTCCGTGAGCGTGTGTGTGCCTTGTTTGGGACCCGTCACGTCAAAATCGGTGACAGCGCTCGTAAAAAACGCGTCGAAACACTGCTGTTTCTCCGTTCTTTTCCCGTCTCCTTTTCCCCCAGCTGGTTTAGGAGGTAAACGAGCTCGCGAAGCTATGCGCGCAGACCGGCAGCAAAACATTTAAGCGTTCTGGCGAAAACAAAGGGCGGGAGTCTTCGCGTCAGGAAACGCGCCGTGCGCAGATGGCGCGAATCATTTGTTGCGCCTCTCTGAATATACATGCACTTTAATTTTCGTCGTTCCAGCATCAAATGGGGAAAGATGCCTATTGTTCTTCGCTGCGGGTGATTTTTCTTCGTTGCCTCCCCACCCCAGCGCTCCAACAAGCCTGCCCTTATTTGTATGCTTTCTTTAAGTTTTCCGAATCGGGCTCGTTGCGTTGCCTGTCGCTTGATGGTGCGGCAAAATTATGTGGAACCTTTAAGCGACAGTCCTGGATTTGTCATCTAAATGTTTTCATTCTTCACAAAGCCTGTTGTTGAGCGAATGGGTCACGCACATTTTGAGTACAGGAAACAGCGTAAAACGTACAAAGAGGGACAAACAAACAATAATAATCGCGTTTTGTTGTTTTTGTTTTGTACGAACGAAGCGATCAGTCATACGTACGTGAGAAAATGGAAGAAAAGCACAAAAGAAACAGCCCATCGTACCAGAAATCCGCTATAAGAGGACCTGTTGTCGAGTCGGATAGTCAAAGGTATTTAGCGTGAAACTTGAAAAAAGAAAAGGAAACGTTACTAACACAGCATCTGTGCTTTAGCGCAGATGCTGACGGATTGTAAGACGTTCGCACGCCGCAAAGCAACAGAAGCGGTTTTTTGGTAGCCACGAAATGTATACACACACAGCGCAAACCTCGGGCCCTGTAACGCAAAACTATTCCAATATGTTTTTATTCCAATCTCCTGACGTCAAATTTACGTAACCGCCGATGCAGGCTTCGGGCGGTGATCCGCAGCGTTGCCTGAACAGCCAAATCAAACCCTCTCCTCGTTTATATATAGAAGGTCACTTTTGTTTGCTTTCAAAACGAATAACATTGCCTGCATTGAATGGTTTTTCTTAACTAATTGGCTGACAAGGGGCGATGAGCACGCTAAAGTGGAGAGGGTTTCGATGGGGCCGAGCCAGCGCACTGAAAATAGATAACTGGGTGAAGAGGCAGGTGCCGGAATCTGCGATTGGTCCGCTTTCCCTTTCTTAGCTTGCGGTGGTTTGTCTAAAATCGCGGCGGCGTGCAATGGAAGGTTAAAAATGCCACTAAAACGGATCGTCAGCAAAAAAACGTTGGCAGAGCGATGTCCTATGCGTGCCGAAAGGGCTCGATAACGTTATACGGCCACGCAACTAAACCCATGCTCTCCGACATGTTCGACTAGCCAGTGCCTGAGCGATGGGCGGCAGCCATTTTTCCTTTCGGAACGGGGTAGCCTGCGGCTATTCAGAGAAAAGATCAGTCTTTTTCGGCATAATAATGCATGTTTAACGCGCACACGTCACATTGACTCAATGAGTTTTCGCGGTTTTGCGACGTCGAGTGGCAGACAAGTGAAATGGCTGCAGCCTGAAGCCTTTTGACCAATAGCAGAGGGTTAATATGGCCAAAAGGTGTCGAATCAGAAATCATTATTTTTCTTTTATTCGGTCGAATCATGCGTAGTAATTGTGTATACGTCATGTCAGATTGGAAGCTATCGCGGTTTTCGTGACGTCGCATGACAGTCATGCAAAGTGGGTGTGGCCCTGAAAAGCTATTGACCAATCGCGGAGGGCTGATTGCAGAATTGGAATAGAAATGTTTGGAATAGCTTTACATTATAGCGCCCCTAGTGCCATACTGGAACGATCATTTCAGAGCACTTAAGCAGTGCCAGAATATTTTAAAATGTCGTTAAGACCGCAGCTTAGTTTCACTGCGACTGTAAACGGCGGCGCTCCGATAGCGATGAACAAAATGCCACATTATCGCTAGTGCACCTGCTTGTTCTAGGAATACCTCTTTAAATCTCTCCTCCACTAGTTACATTACGTTGCCAGCGCGGACGATCGGTCTAATATGCACTACGTGCATTGCTGTGCGATTTCCTTCTTGCTCGTCGTGGGACTGCACGTTGTTATGATCGACCTGTCAGGTGTGAGAACCATTCAAATGGGCTACCCCAGGTCAACAGAATTGGCCTCTTTTTCGAATCGACGCCACCTCGTTCTCCAGGAGCTGACCCAAAATGACAGAAGAATAAACCGGATGTCAAGACGACGTCCCCTTTTTCCCCGAGCTGACACCAAGGATGGGCAAAAGGGAATGACAGGCTGCGGAAGAAAACGGCGACAACGAAAGGACCGCCAGAGGTTATTTAAGGCCGTGCTGGCCCAAATTTTAATAGAACCGCTCGAGACTCAGATGAGAGTCACATCCATGTACCAATGAAGTGAATACAGTCTTTTCTACTTTTTTTTCATCATCACGATGCCCGGCTTCGTCGTAGTTTCCTGATTCCTGCAGTGAAGACCCACCTCACCCGGTCGAGATTATATCAACGTCGAACATGTACTCAAAACTCAGTGCGCGAGTGTTTTAAAGTTCCGCCTACGTCGAAACGCGCCCACTGTGCCCGGTAACCGAACCTTCGACCTCATGCTCAGAAGCGTCGTGCCATTTAGCCACTGATCCATGGTGCGGTGGGTCTCAGAACGAAACTTAACGTACCGCGAAAGCAATTATCCGCCTTCCGATATCGATCAGTGATTCGAAGCCACCAAACCAAAAAGAGTGCAGTTTGTGCTGTGAAGAACGCTCTCTCTGGCTCATGACGTTTCTCGTGACTTGATTACAGAGCTGCAGGCGTCGCACGTACCGCTATAGAGGAACAGGAAACACGCTCAAGCACACACACAAACAGAAAAAAAAAAAGAATCTGCGCCAGTTACCGCGCCGTATGTTGACGCCGCCAATCAATACTGCAAGATTGCTCTAGGCGTGAACTTCTTCCCGCAAACTTTCGCTAACTTCTTGAGCGCATAAGAACACCATACGTGCACGTGAAAGAACTGCCTCACGGAACGAGGAAAGAGGCAAATCCCTCCCTGTCTCGCTTCCCGAAAGCCGAGCAAGCTGTCGCTGCTCGTCGATCTTCGCGGCCTGCAAGCGATGGAGGAATGAAACAGAAAAGACAACAACCTGAGCGACGTGCACGAAGTGTCGTTTCATCTGGCGCGTCGGTCTTGCTGGAGATAAGCGAAGCTTTCCTATGCACCGAGCGCGACGACAACTAGAAAACAGCTCAAAATGCACAACTCAGTACGCCTCCTTTTGCGTTCTTCCCCGTTTTCCACGAAGTTCCCCCAGTATGTACAAGTTTTCCGTAAAGTATTCACCTATACTACTAAGAAAAATATGTTTAAGTATTATCAGCCCAAGGCCTGTAGGTTAGCTTAAGAGAACATATTTCTTGTTCCACTTTGGTACATATTTAGTATAGAATATATGGCTCAAGCAAAGGATGCAGCGATATCCGAGACGCCACGGACATGCGCTTGTCCTTGTTCGCGTTTATCGTTCAGGTTTATAGCGTTCAGTTCCATTATTCTTTCAAAATGGGGCTGACTTTAAGAACATTGTGAAACGTGAATTCTCTGAGGCAGTGGCTGGTCACTGGTTCGATTACAGACACGGTGCTGTTCCTGGACAATATGCAGTCGCCTAAAAGAACGTCACAAATAAGTATACATACACAAAAGAGTTAAGTGTGTACAGCCTTTGTCAAAAGTATACAGGCTATTCAGCGTCTTCGCCATATACGTCATTCGGCGTTGACGGTGCTGTTCCTGTGTTGGTCCTGATACTCCAGACCTCATGATGGTGAGTACACGAGCTGTTTCGATTCTCCATGGCGTTGGAACTTATGAAATACTAAAGGAACGGCCTCAAACAGCACGCATGTAGTGAGTCTGGCAGACGCAGGTAACGTAGCCCTTCTACTTTTGACGAAGAGTGTACATTTGGGCGAGTCGAGTTAGCCTATGACGCACTCCGAGGCTTGACAGCGCGCAAATGCAAACGACCAACGCTCGAGAAACGAAGACACTAGCCCGGGCCGACTTCCAACTCATTTTTATTTCACAGTCTCTGACTTGCGTACGCACAACGCGGTAAGAGAAGTACGAAAAAAAAAACATGCAACAAAACAAATGTATAAATATTAGTGAAATATCCGCGTAGTTACCGACGAGCAAAAGCGCGAGTTTACGAAATGTACGAACGATTCGCTAGTGTCTCGGGCACCATGCAGGCCAGTGGTCTCGCACTTCCAAGAAAGCGCTGCAGACCGCAAACTCCTGTTTCATTTCTGAAGTGCGTTATCGTGTACAGCGCGCGCCGGGAACCCCAAAGCGACCCCCGCTGCTCCCTTCGTCACGGTTCACTTCGTGTGGTGCACGCTTCGCTGGTGCGACAAAACGGGAACGCGTGCCGGTGGTTTCGCCCACCGTGGAATGCGCACTGTGCGTTGACACCAGTCGCAGTGACGGAACAAAGATGAAAAACAAACAAACAAGAATGCAAACAAACAAACCAAAACAAGTAAATAATTCTAACATATTTCTCCGTAGAGTGAAAAAAAAAAAGACTTCGCTAGAAATTAACCAGCCACCTGGTATCTCAGGTTGCTCTCCCACCTTAGCGCCTGTTTCTTTTTTGTCTCTTACATTGTTAGAACATTTGCAATCGCCAATTGTAGTTGTACCGTTGTCTTCAGTTTACTGTTTGTTATTCCCTGTGCGGTATTTTCTGGCCATTCTCTCAATCAACGCGCTTCAACTAGAGCCACTGAACTAGCTGCACTGCGGGCAGCTTTTATTTACTTCATAGAGAAGACAGCTGAGTCTTGGGTCATCTTCACGGACACAAGAGCGGCCCTACAGCCCCTGAAGTCGTTACGCGTGCAGGAACAACTCGTGATGGACATCAGACGCTTATGCAATAAAGCCTGCTAACTTCATCACAGCGTTGCGCGGCAGTGGTTACCAGCCCAGTGCGGAATACAAGGCAACGTCCAGGCTAAGCGTGCTGCCGAAGCTGGACACGATACTTCGAGAGAAATGGTCCAGATACCTTTCTTGAGAAAAGACGCGGCGACACTGGTATCTGCACAGGCTTGGCATCTCCAGCGATCCTTCTGGACAGATGCCAGCTACTAGTATGGACCCGTATACAAAATACATCCATCATGCGACTTTTAGATTCCGCGAGGCTTCAACAGATGAGACCAAGCATGCCTTCACCGCATAAGACTCAACGTCACCTACACAAACTTCAGGTGTAAGATTCAACTCACGGACTCGCCAATGTGTTCTGAATTTAACGACCCCGAAGACCTGCGACATATTTCGTGCGACTGCTACGCGTCAGAGAAGGCGTCACTGCACCTTCAACGGGACTCGAGCTTGTCATTACAGCACATTCTCGGCCCTTGGCAAAGCACCACCTGTGCGTTACGTGCAACGAGGGCGCTGCTGACGTTCTTGCGGGCCACGAGCCTTAACGAAACTTTGTAAATCTCTCTATAGTGTATCTATGCGTGCGTGCATGCGTGCGTGCGTGTGTGTGCGTGCGTCTGTAGGTGCTGTAAAGTGTTTATCACTGTATATATCATAATTATCACCCAGCACCTGGAGTAGCATGTTAGGCGAACAGCCAGACTAACATCTCCAGCATACCATTGAAGCTTGTTTCTCTCTCTCTCTTCTTATATAGAGCGCCCGGGCCCTTAAGGTGCAATGAATGAATAAAACTCTTAGCTAAGGCTACTCTTGAAGTGTGCCTATTGACAGCGAGCCCCAAAAGTACATCAGGAATTGGAAAATTGGCTTCAATTCACTTTCTGTCTCATTTTCGCTTGGACAAAAAGCCAAGGAAAACGCACGATGACGGCTATGCGTGGGCACTTGGTGTTGTTAGCAGGTCAGTGCTGAAAAATCACCACCAGAGTGCCGGTGGTGCTCGTCATAGCGGAAGAGCCGACCCCGGAAATACACACTCGGTTGGGGTTCAGGTCGTTCAGTATCTATATGCAGGAGGGCTTGCTTTAGGACATGCATGATAAATTCGGACTTCCTTCCTATACTCCTCAAGCGGAGAGGTGCGCTCATCTGCTGTCGGGGAAAAAAAAAACACAAATAATATCATCGGGTCTCCTGAAGCGTCAGATATTGGAAACCTTCGAAACACCGCTTGCACCATTAATCGCAGGGAAAGTAAAGCATTACTTGAATGAATCTTGACTCCCAGCAGAGACCCAACGATAACAAGAGACAGCCCCGAAAATCTTACAGCGGGAGCCTAAATATACTGAAAACAAAAAAAGACTTTTGTTTTTTTGTATAAAAGCAAGGCCTAAGTCTGCATACATCTATAGGTATGGCGGGCTATATAGGTATATAATATACCCGCCTGTTCCTTCCGTCTTTCATTTCCGCTTACCCTTCCCCACGAGCAGGGTAGCAAACCAAAATCTTATCCCGTTAGCCTCCCTACCTTCCCCCATCCCGTTAATCTGTCTCTATATATATGCGCCAGGCTGCTTTTCTTTTTTATGTCACACCCAGGCACGTACCCAAGGGGGGGCCCTGGGGGCCCCCCCCCCCCGAATTTAAGCGGCATACGCCCCCCCCCCCCCCCCCCATCAACCCACGCCACCACTCCTCAAACACATTCCTAAAGCGCCGACAAATCAATCTACTTGGCGGTCATCATTTTTGCCGTCTTTTACAGCGAAAGCAGTGTATGACTAACTTCTCTAGTTTTTTCGGCGTCCGTTCACAGAAAAAAATCATCATGTGGGCCGATCCTGCATGGTGATAGTGAAGAAAGGGTCCAAGATCAATGGCACATACCCCTTTGGACTCGGGAACCTACAGCGCGCCCTTCGGAGTCTTCAGGACGGGCCCATGTATGGGGAGCTCTTAACCCTTGCTTATATCTTCGGGAGCGGCCTTGGGAAGTTCTTAATGCCTGCTTCAGCTTCCCCGTGGGTCGTTCCGGCATTGCACTATCTTCGGGATCGACCCACGTATGGCGAGCGCTTAACGCCTGCTTCACCTCTGCTGCGGGTGGGCCTGGTACTGCAATATCTTTGGAATGGCCTACGTATGGGGAGTTCTTAATGCCTGCTTCACCTCCGCCGGGGGTCGGCCCGGCATGGCACTACCTTCGGAATGGACCCACGTATGGCGAGCGCTTAACGCCTGCTTCACCTCCGCCGCGGGTGGGCCTGGTATTGCAATATCTTTGAAATCGGCCTACGTATGGGGAGTTCTTAATGCCTGCTTCACCTCCGCCGGGGGTCGGCCCGGCATGGCACTACCTTCGGAATGGACCCACGTATGGCGAGCGCTTAACGCCTGCTTCACCTCCGCCGCGGGTGGGCCTGGTATTGCAATATCTTTGAAATCGGCCTACGTATGGGGAGTTCTTAATGCCTGCTTCACCTCCGCCGGGGATCGGCCCGGCATGGCACTACCTTCGGAATGGACCCACGTATGGCGAGCGCTTAACGCCTGCTTCACCTCCGCCGCGGGTGGGCCTGGTATTGCAATATCTTTGAAATCGGCCTACGTATGGGGAGTTCTTAATGCCTGCTTCACCTCCGCCGGGGGTCGGCCCGGCATGGCACTACCTTCGGAATGGACCCACGTATGGCGAGCGCTTAACGCCTGCTTCACCTCCGCCGCGGGTGGGCCTGGTATTGCAATATCTTTGAAATCGGCCTACGTATGGGGAGTTCTTAATGCCTGCTTCACTTCCGCTGCGGGTCGGCCCGATATTGCATTATCTTCAGGCCGACCCGCAGCGGAGGTGAAGCACTTTGCTTTTCGTTTGAGAGGTTTGACTGTCGTCAGCTTTCGCTGCCATTCCAATCTTCACAGAGTGGAATGGTTGCCAATTTTTGCACTCGTTTTGGATAGCGGTAGTTATCGACATCCCCTGGGGTGTGGAGACCAGTTTTCTGATCGATTCAGTGCCCGCGCTACTAACTTAAGATAAATTCAGGCAGAGCGTAGTTTATTGTTTTAATTATAATATTTTATTTTGTTTATAATGCCCAACAAAATTTTTATCTGACCATCTATTCAACGATCACGCGCATCGCTGTTGCTTCGTTAGTTCAACCTTCCTTATTTAGACTGATCCAGGGGCCAGGAAAGGGATTCGGTTCATAGTCAGCTGTTCTGTATGCTCGTGGAACGAGTTGTTGACGGAGAAACTGTCAGTTGCATTTAACTTTTCCTTTTGCTTCATTATTTCCTCGAGTGACGGCTCGCCGCGACGCTGGCAGATCTTCTGAACCATATATCCGCGATATGGGTTAGATATGATGGAAAATTAGATATTGCGAAACAGCGTGCAATACAGACCCTGCAATAACCGTTAAACCCATAAGCAATACGACTGTCACCCGTTACCTCGTATGGTTTTTCCCTAATTGCACAGCACTTTTCGTGCAAAATTGGCAACTGGAAACAAGAGTCGCAATGAGATGAGAAATTAAGCGATCTACTAAGGGAGAAAGCCACGGCAACAGCTAAACAGGGAGGAAAAGCGAAAATTGTTCGTGACAATATTTCTGGATCAATATCTTTTTATTTAAAAAGGAAGTAGAAAAAACGACACCGGAAGCTGAGAATAATTCCGTGTGTTGAATGACGCTTCTACAGTTATGAATCGAGCCGCTTGACGTATCCACTTCCCTGCTGTGCTAATGGGGGTGTTTTTCTAACCTTCCGCGGTGGCCTCAGTACGTCTAGAACCCCACAGCGTCCTGCGCTCTACGCGGTTGTACGGGACTGGGGACCACGAATCGTTACGTAACTTCCCAAATAACAGTACGAATCGGTTTTGGAACTTGGTAGAGCAGTAAACGAGGGATGCAAAATAACTGTGATTGTTCCGCAAATATACATTTCTCCATAATTCTTCCAGACATAATTCAAAAAACGCTACTAGAAATTCTTGTTTGGCACTTTCGCTTGTTAACGTGTTCTTGGCAAGGTACTTCCTGCGCATATTTCATGCGCGAGTCCATTTGATGTGGTTCTTTGTTTGCCAAGTAAAGAAGAGGTGTATCACACAGGTGTACCTGTGAGATACACGTGATTTCAATTCTCTTTTGCGGGTTTACGCGTCTTTATAGCTAATGGTGGGCATTATTCACATTTGTACTAGTAAAAATACCCTCCCCCTCATTTGCATAGAAATTTTACCTTGGGTTGGGCCTCCCCCCAAAAAAAAATTCTGCGTACGTGCCTGCTCTACCCTTGACTGTTTTCTATAAGGCAAAGCACGAAAATGGGCGGAAAGGAAGCCGCAGTCTTAAACGTGCGAGAAAACGACCCCACATCTATGCGTGTCTTACTCGTGTGGTATAAGAGGAAGCTGCGACGGCTAAGTTAAGAAATATTTTTTTTTTTGTCTGTATACGTCGGGTGCGTAGAATGGAATTGTGTTTACTCTGAATAGAGCGTCGGTTTTTCCCTTGAATTACACGTCGATAGACACATTCGGAGCGAGAGAGAGGGAAACTGAGAGCGCTCGAATATATTTGCTGTTGCCCCGTTTTGACAGTTTTATTACGCACACGTGCGGTCGAGCTGGCAGCCGCTTATGTTATAGAGCAGCTGGTTTCTCGGAGAATGCGAGAAAGAAAAACTTTTTTGTCGCTTCCTGAGGGGATCACTGTACCCAGCACTGGGGACGATGAGACCTGCAGTTACAACGCTACCTTGGGCAGCGCATTCGATTGACTGCAGTCGATCCTTCTGCAGTATATGACTGGTATTCGCTTGCCATACATCGAATTCTAAACATTACTTGCTGTGACCTGCACGTAGGCGCCCACAGTCAGGGTTTCACCCGCATTTTTGTTACGCGGCGTTACAAAACCTCATACAACGTTCGCTATTTCGAAACGAACGTTCTTGAAGTATGGCGTAGCTGAACCCCGTACAGTAGTTCTGATACGTTATATGTGCCGAAGAGGCACTGCAGCGAATAACAGTAATATAATTTCAATTTGCGAAACCCTTCAAAGTTACTTAAAAGACTGTATAGGAAGATGTGCAATGTTTACATATAGCTTAAGTGTCACACACGCCGTTTGGACCAGGAATTCGGATTGTGTCTTAGCCTCCGAGATAACGCACGCGCCTCCATAATTTTGAGGCCATGAACGTCTTGTTTTCAACGTTGCCACCACGTGCTGCATTAAGTTGACGTTATCTTCGATCGATCGATCGATCGATCGATCGATTGATTGATTGATTGATTGATTGATTGATTGATTGATTGATTGATTGATTGATTGATTGATTGATTCCAAATCGTCGCACGGACTGTAAGAAACACCGTAGTGAGGGCGCCGTAGTCTTGCATTACGGCCCAACCAGCATGAGGCCACGGCGGTTGAGAATCACACCGGCGGCCTTGTGCTCATGCTCAACAGTAGGACGTTATAGTCCGAGCCGCAGCGACGTCTCTCATGGCAGTTAGGTTATATGTTTTGACAATGAGAACTCTTTAGAAACATCGAACGCTGCAGTCGGCGGACGGTGTATCGACCCTGCTTGCAATGTAATTCGCAAGAAGATTTTGGGTCCTGCGCCGCCGGCACATATTTGTGTACTTTCTAACGTTTCCGTTTGTAATTTATTATGCTTTGTTATTACGCGCACAGGCGTACGGTGAAAGCCAGAATGTTTCGTACGGTTAGGCTCCCCCCAGATTATTGACGTGCCTGCGAGCTCACCCGGCCCTCACACGTTTCTCGCTTGTTAGCTACCTGTCGTGCCGAACACGGTGACAGCGCAGCCCCTGAGACTTGTCAAATGGAGGCAATTACTCGCTCGCTCCTTTTCCTCCAGAGCGACGGGAAAGGATGCTGCGAGCAAAATCGAAGGAGCTAGGCGAGGAAAATCGAGCTTGTAGCCGTCAAGCGCATCGAACACGGGCAGCACGCCTGCTCCTGGAGTTCTTCTTTTTTTCCCTTGCTACTTCTCGGAGAAAAAATTGACACGATGTCATGTTGTCGGGCCAGCTTTACGATTTGTCTATTTTTTTCCGAACACACTTGCGAAAGTCCCCATGCGTTTCTCCATCACGTTATTCTTTTTCTTATTTGTGCTTCCCCGATAGGCTCAAACTGCTAAAATGAGCACGTAACGGTTGAAGCTCGAAATTTCAAAGCAAATAACGCGTGACGTATTCACGTGACTAAGACGCCTATTTCTGATACCTCGCTGATCCTCTTCAACATCACTGCAAACAACTTAGAACTACTGCACTCGGTATTGCAAGTTCGTATTTGCACTATTCTAGGGGGTACTGGACGACAGAGCGGTCACGGGAAAAATAAAAAAAAAATGCTGGGACCATGGACTAGACTGTCATTCGCACAGAAAGCCACCAGTCTTGACTCTGGGATCACCTTTCGCACGATGGACGTAGTTGTGTGCATGCGCATAACTCCTTATCTATTTCCATTTACTTTCTTTTCCCACCTCCCCTGTAGGATAACAAACTACATGCAAGCTGGTTAGCCTACCTGCCCCTTCTTTTCTCTCTCTCTCTTCCGTCTACTCCTTTACAAATTTTACAAATAAAGATGCAGTGCTGGTTAATTTTGTGGTTTCTACAGGGTGCATTCTTGTGAAGCAGTCGCCAACTTTTGAACAAGGCAAATAGGCCTGCAGGAAGACGGAGACTTGAACTGACCAACAGTGGGCCAAAGAGGTTTCGACCAAACGAGGCCAACGTTTAGAAAAAGGGACTTGTCTTTGCCAGGCCTTTGACGAAGACAATTCTCCTTGTCGAAACGTTGGCTTCGGACTGAATATTTCTCTTGGTTTCCCAGTGTTGATCATGTCACCGGTGTTGCCACACATGCGTGAGAAGGTTTGTGTTGCTCTTGATCGTTGATGCTGGCCATATATACTGTAGATCTACATGTCACCAAGCAGCACTTTCAGCTGCGTTGGTATGCGTGATTTAACACGCGCTTTACTCGGCGCGAGATATTCCGCGGTGAAGCCTGAGCAGCTGCGGTGCATGCCCACAGACGCTTTTCTGTCACGTGCAACACTTGCCGTCTCGCACACCAGTAGTAAACAGCACAAAGGCTGCAGGAATGCAGGTGAGCTAAACCCGTCAGTGTGCTTGGACGCATGAGCTGCAGCGCTCTGAAAAAAAGTGCCGGAGTGTTATGGGATGGAATCGTAAATTTTAAAAAAACGCCGCATTGTTCAGAAGGTGGAACGCTGCGAAGGTACTGAGCGTGGGAAGACGAGGTTGATAATGTGGTTGCGAAAGCCTTAATTTAGAAGATGCGTCTATAGAATGTGCATCTATAGAAGACGCGTCGAACAGTGCGTAATAAACATAAAGACATGTTAACGAAGACCGTTTTTCTAAAGATTGTTACAAATATTACTTTTTTTTTCAACAGCTTGTGATCGGAATTGTCTTGCAGCATACGTTGTAAATACTCGCGAACAGTTTTATACTCTTCCTTCTGAATATTTGCAACCGTAGGATGTATGATTATATTGTTTCTTATTTCTTTCTTTTCTTTTTCTTTTGTAGTCCTGACTTTGTATTGCATGCATAACGGTTATCTCACTTCCGTCTTGGTCCTTATTGCGCCTGACAGTATTTGTAAATAAATAAATAATAAATGAATAAAAAATAAATACAGAGCATATAGAATAGAGAGCATCTGCATCATTTATTTTTCGCTGCAGTTTCAGCCAGGAGACGTATTCTCGGACGGTCACGTTCGGAGATATCACTTTCAGTGCGCGCTTATTGGCTGGTTGAGCAAAACCACTCGAATCGTACAACGCGCCATGCACTATACGTCACGCGAAAGGGATAGTATCGCCGAAAGCGATCGCCCGAGAACACGTCCCCAGAAGATCTAGGAGGGGCAGGGCAGCAGTGAATGTTTAGGCGCAGATAACAAGCCCCCTTACTAATAAGGATTAATTTAAGAGACAAAAATTATTGGAGCATGGCCTCACGCGTCGTACGTTTACAAAGCGACACTTGGCATTTCTGCGATTCATGAAATCGCAGAAAGAACAGCGCTTCCAGACGGGACACAAAGGAGGAACCACACACGCACACAGCGCAGTGTGTGTGTGTGTGTGATTCGTCCTTTATGTCCCGTCTTGAAGCGCTGTTCTTTCTGTGATAATGAACCAACTAGCCCATCAGTCAATCATGAAATCGACTGGCCTCAGTGACCGATTGTAGGCGTGAAGTGATGGACAACCGTATGTGTTCACACTGAGAGTACCTTCTTCCCTCCACTTCCTATCTTTATTCCTTTCATCCCTTCAACCCCCTTCCTCCGTGTAGCGTAGCAAACCGGACGTGCGTTTGGTTGACCTTCCTACATTTTCCTCCTTTCTTTCCTCCTCCTTCGAAACTAAAAAACAAAGCATGGCAAAAGAACGCCCAGTACACACGCTTTTCTTGCTTCCTTTACCTAGCTAGCGTCACAACAATACGACTTTACCAAGTCGTCACGTTCTCTGTTGTGTTGAAACGCGCAATAAGAGCTGCTCGTTTGGTTGTCTTCTGTTCGCGAAGTATGAGTGACGCTCTCTATGCCTTCACGCTCAACGTTCATTAGAACTTTTGTACGTACAATATACACCACTTGCTCGGCAAAGTGTGGCCAACGTAAACGGAAACTATGCAATAAAAGAAAAGAAAAACAAAGGAAGCTATTCCTACTGAAACGTTTAGTATGTCATTCAAATAATTACAGATTCTTCCGTAGAATCATTAAGGAATATACGGATTCGACATAATTTCCGCGAAATTTTCATAATAGTATTGTACGCAAAACATATGGAATTATTTTAGCCCATATGGAAAGTTTCAGTAATAGATATACGCACATACAGGGTGTTTCACGTGACTTGAACCAAGGAACCAAGGCACGTTGCTATCGTAGTGCAGTGCGCTCAACCGTGCGTCGAGCCTATCGCTTCTCAGGGACAACGGTGCTTTCTTTCCGCGTGCCACCGCCAAACATGATGACGCACTGTGAAGCCGATGCCTAGAGCCGCGGCCGCTCACTTCGCCACAGTCCGGGCGCACGGTTCTTTCGCAGGAAGCGCGGTTGAGAGCGCTGCAATACGGCAGCGCATGAGCGCAGTCACATAGTTATATTTCAATTTCGCGGGCTTTCTTTAAACGTCCGGAAAAGAAACACCACGCAGCATGTGCGCTAGAGCAAAAAATTGGATCGGTCGTATTGAAATGCCCTCTACAACGTAACGAAACGCGCGGGACCCTAAAGGGAATATTTAAAGAAGTTGCATAATTGATCTTAGTTAGTTAACTAATTAAGCGCAATATAATAAAATACCCTAAGGAGCGCCACATGAGGGCAAACCACATGTGGTTGGTTTCATTCAATTGCGGTTAAATGCTTTTCTGAAATCCTTGGTTCAAGTTGCGTGAAACACCCTGTATATATATAGACAACACACGGAGTCGAGCAAAGCGGTACGCGAGGCCTCTGTAACGCAGCAGAGGACAAGCATGAAGAGGTCACCCGATGCTGCACATTTCTTCGCCGCTAAAAAAATCAGCCACTTACTGAAGCAGCCATCTTAAATAGAGGAGTAAAACCCTCTGCTCACTACGTGACAAGGGCCACTGATGTCGCCGCATACCCTTGAAGATAGTTTTCATTACCCGCCGCGGTGGCTTAGTGGCTATGGTGTTGCGCTGCTAAGCACGAGGTCGCGGGCTCGAATCACGGCATCGGCGGCCATATTTCGATGGGGGCGAAATGCAAGAACGCCCATGTCATTGGGGGCACGTTAAAGATTCCCTGGGGGTCAAAATTAATCCGTAGTCCCCCCCACAACGGCGTGCCTCATAACCAATTCGTGGTTTTGGCACGTAAAACCACAGTTCAATTCAATTGAATAGTTTTCATCTCGCTGTTGTGCTCCTCAGATTCTCAGGCGTTCTCCATACTATCTCCTTAGCATCAGAATTGGACCATGGAAGCGTCGCAGACATATCAACATGGTTGAAGGTCTCTTAGAAGCTGACAAACGATACCTCGCTGCCTTTCTAACAACCGCATTTTTGACCCAGCCCTCGTAAACATAACTTGACAGCATGCAGAGATTGCTTGCACATGCTCACATGCAGCGGCTGTAGCCAGGACAACACGTTGCCCTTTAATCGGCTGCTAAGATAGGATAATTGCTTGCGTTTCCTGCAAACCTAAATCCGCATAGCTTTGACATTAACGACAAATGAATGAATGAAGGAATGAATGAATGAAAATCGATCGATTAGTAGGAGCCGAGAGAGCGAGAAAGTAGGTATTTGGCTTCCAGCTTGCTTTTTTCTAATGTCGGACTGCTATAGGTGTATGCCTATGCAGAACAAAAAAATAGCGCGTGGCTGGATCAGTGGCCTACCGCCAACGCCCAGCAGTCTCGGCAACAGCGGCCGTGTTAAAACCCCTTCCGGACACTAAACATGTATAACTGACAGCGCTCATTGTAGAACCTAAAACAGATTAACTACAAACAAGTTCTCGTGCCGGGTTGCACCATTTTAGGGTTTCTAGAACTCCATTCTATCAACGAGGCGCGCAGTCAGCATCTCTAGAAGTTAATCACCGCCTGAAGTAAACAAGTTATCGCAAAGTTTCCTTATAGATTGAGAGTACGAGGAAGTTTCTTGAATGTCGACGCGACTGTCTAGAGATTGCCAGCGTTCTTGCAACTGTGCCATCCGAAAGGTTTATCACCACTGCCTGGCAGCGGTCCCGCTATCGCGCGGACGTTTATAGAACCCTCCGAGTAACATGACACGCGCGGTCAGCGAATTTAGATATACACTTGCAAATGGCGGCCTCTAAGAGGCTCGCATTGATAGTGCGAGTCCTCATGCTCTCGCCTGTAGGGTTTCAATGACATCCGCGTTCGCGATCATACTTTTGTAAGTGACCATTGCAGAGCTTTCCGATCAGCTCCAGAAACCATCCGTATTTCTTCATTGCCGCGTCGCTGAAGACAAGTGCGAAGGTTTAAAAGCTTATATAAGTGTGGAGGAGCACTTGGAGCTGTTCATTAGGAATGTTTCAGGTGTTTAGCAGGCGAATAGGATGCACCGTAAATAAAACCTAAGGTGAATACTGCGGGCGTCCCCTCTATCGCTTACAATTACAAACTGTAGAAATTTTCGGTGAACCCGTGTCCAAAGCTCGAAGCTGCCATTCGTTCTGTATGCTTCACAATATCAGCGCGCACGAATCTAACACTGGAAAAAGCGTACACGTCTCCGCAGCTGATATAGCCTAGCTGATACACTGTCCATAACTTTCTCCTTCCGTTATTGCTCTTCAAGCGCTGTTATATATGTCACAATTCGGAACTGCACTCGGTCAGCGACAGCATGTTCCGGGACTTCCTGCCGTCATTCCTGTTCGCTTCTACTATGTTGTTTTCCTGTCGTCATTCAAGAGCAAAGGGACGCATTATGCGAGTGAAAACAGTTGGCATATTTCTTCTACGAAACTCGCGAAAAACGCTACAAAAGGGGGAAGAGGGGAGGGGGTAAGGGGCACACACCACACGTCGCTATTCACGCGTGACATTTCGAGCATTCAAATCGCAGAAAGCGAAATCAACATCGCACAATTCTATAATACTCACTGCGCGTGTGGATCGTCGCATCCCGCTTTGTATCTTTTTCTTTCCTCCACGAATACTTTCAGAATGTTTTTTCCCTTGCTTTTTTTCTTTCAGGGCGATCCGGAAGTACCAAAAAAAGCTGTCACACACGAACAGCTATAGCTCTCTTCGAGACGCCGAGCAGCTTCTACGTACGGACCGGGCCCGACCGGGCCCGACCGGCAGCCGACAGCGCCGAGCACTGTAACAATGCCCGAGAACACTGCCACGTATCCTGCACCCGTAGCTCTTGTTAGCAGCGGCGCCGATGACGGCGGACCCGCTGCGTCCATGCGCGACCTTCGCTGCGCTCGATGGCCGACAGGCGTCAATATACAACTGCAGGGCGACCGAGCCCGCGAGATTCCCGAACGACAACCGGGTCACGTCGTGGCTGACTTGGATCGCCACGTCTGCGCCGGAGCAAAACACCGCGGCCCACACGCCCGCCTGCTCGAGCCTGACCCTCTTTGGCAGCGGTGGTTGGGGCGGAATTAAATTTACCCCGTTCGATCTCGCGGACGGCGATTGGAACGGTCAACCAAGCCAGGCCGCGGAAAGCGATGCGTTTGGTATGCATCGCCACGGCCGCATACATGAAGGCGTAAGCGCTGTCAGTTATAGCACTGAAAAAAGAAGAATTCACATAGAAACTGTGCTCGTCTTTCAGTAGGCTGTGGTGCGGCCGGGTGGAAGGGTGCATATTGTTGGCATTACTCGCGGCAGGCAAGAATGACGAGCTGCGTGCATTGGAAATAGGGCAAGTTGAAAATACCATAACAATCAAAAGAATGGCAGCGTTCAAAGGCCCGGTATACAGTTGTGTTGACGCATAAGGGAACGCTTCAATGGGATACAAGGGCTCATATAGCAGCTTGAATTTTGCGTGAATTTCTCTAAACTAATCTTTCAATAACACTTAACTGCCAAACGCGTCATATCGGGGACTTCTCCCTCATAATGCAGAATAAATGCCGAAGTTATATCGAATTGAATATTGAAGAAGCGTTTGTTCCCTCTGAGTGGGGTATTTTGTACCTTATGTGCTTGATTATTCTTCCTTTAGTCATAAATTTCAATTAAACGATAACTGCCATGCGCGTGTGTACGCGAAATTCTCGGGAGTCGAGTACTCAGTATAACGTGTGAGATTCACCTTGGTTCTAATCAACACAATCGGCCTAATTAAGTCCACTTCAGGACAGTGATATTCTATTGTCGCTGCCCCGTGTTAATCAAACCAGCCTTATAACCGCATGCTTCCCGATTTAACCACTTCAATTGCTCACCCGCCCTCGAATTTGGTTGCCCTTTGTGAAACGTCCCCCTCCCCCCAATTGTTATACTATGAAAAACCGCCGCAGGCAGCACGTGACCTATCTCTGCTCCATACATCCCGCTTAATCTAATGCATCATCATCTAGAATCTCATCTCCCTAGAATATCACATGCACCGCCATTTGATCCCTCATCTCTAGTGCTGTCCTTGTGTTGTAACGCCAAAACTAAACCGAAAGACTCCAGCACAAACGCACTAGCAGAGAACACGTGCATGGCCAACCAACAGCTACGCACTGCTTGACACAATTCCTGCTAGCAGCACAGGGCGCAGTCGCAGGGCCTCATACAATGGGTACGTGCACAGCTGCTGTTTCAACAGCGGAAGCAGGATCCTGGTAGACAGACAAGAACGGGCCTGCTGCTGCTGCCGGTCGGGTGAAGTTAGCTGCGTTTGCCGTTGCTCTTGTTGGGCCTCTTTCCTGCCGAGGGTGTATAGCAACACCTCGTGTCGTGCTTCGCGCGTAGAGCTTCGGTGAGAGCCCTCTCCGGGGCACGTTTCCCGCGCAAGCTCCGCTTCGTGATCGTTGGTTGGAGCGGTTAGCGCACTCCGATCTTTAACCACGTCTAACGGGATTCCCCTCGACTCACCTACCCCCCCCCCCTCCCCCGCCGCTTTTATCTGTTCTTTCTCTGTGTCTGTACGTGTGTCCTAATGTATATCATCACTCCCGATGTCTTTATATCAAGGGGCATTGTATTAATGATTCCTTTCATTCGATTCTGTACATTTCTTATCGTCCACCTCAACGCGACCAGGGCGGAGCGCGGCTTACACCACTGACTAATCGGCGAAAAGAAGTAGCATCGGAATATATTCTTTACATTATCCCGGCCAATGATTCTTTATGCGGGCCGTCCGATTCGATTGACGCTGTTAATGAAAAAAGCAGAAAGAAGAAAAAATATCTGCAGACCTCCGCGACTCCTTCTACTCTGAATTCATTTACCGCGACAGCCGCAGGCTCTCACAGCGGGCAGCGTCATCTCGCTTTCTTCCTTTCCGTTCTGTCATACAGGAGTTGCTGTGGAAGGATTGAGGTAAAGAGTGCCTCGGCTTCAGCATTTCTCTGTGTTTTTATGCAGGAAGAAAAAAAAATAAACAAACAGACGATAATGCTGAAATAAATAACGAATGAATTAAAATGACTACAAATCTATTAGAGAGAACAACATCGTAACGAAGAGCTCACTGAATTTACATCTAACCGAATAATTTATATAGACTTTGTATACCTTATAGATTGCTGGAAGAGTCTCCTGCGTACTAACTGAATGACTATAGGTATAAGCACGCTGCTCCTCAAACAATGGCGCTGCCCCCCTCAGGAACAGTGTTATTGCAACGCGCACAGCATCGTCTTGGTCCATTACCCTACCTCTTGCTGTGTGCTTCAAAAAATGCACGCACGAACGTCACCACTACGACAGTCGGCGTGACCGCACAATTGCTAAAGGCGAATATTTCGGTATGTCTCTGTATGTCAATTCCCACAGAAAAGTGGCACTGCCATCATCTCACCTTCTCACCTCCGATTACGGGCCTTCTGTACACTAATTAGACCTAAGATCGAAAATGCCTCGGCTCTTTGGGACCCCTATCAATCGTCTTTAATAAAGAACATTGAATCCTTGCAGAATTTACTCTGATTATACTCACGTCATGCCAGCATCACAGCATTAAAGAAACGCGCAGGCCTGCAAGAACTATGTCACCGCCGAAAAGCTGCACGTTTATCACTTTTTCATAAGCTGCATCATCACTCAACACTTCATAATGACTTTTTTCGTTTGCCTTCTTCCGTCTTTGACCGACGCCACCATCTGTTAGAAGTTCAGCGCTTGTCATGTCGTACATTTAACTACGCACAGTCTTTCATACCACGCATCATAACTGACTGGAATGCTTTGCCACCACGTGCTGCTACTGCCACTACTCCCGACAAATTTTGCAATCTGTTGTCTGCCTTAAATACTGCTTAACATGATGCGTATATTATTATTTCGTGTTTTGAACTGTTTCTTTTTAAATTGTGTTTGCAATGATGTAGATCTCGTTGTTTCATTTTATGCTGTTGTTTGGAATATGTGGGATTTGTATAACTTTTGACTACTGCCCTGTTCATGTTGTTGCTTCTCTTGTTTTTCTTTGCGCTTGTCGTAATTAACAATATTTGGCACTTATATTATGATGTCACATGATGTGTGCTTAGTTTCTTTTGAATTAATTTGTGATGTATTCTATCTTTATTGATTGACTGTACCTTCCTCGTCTTATGTAGTACCCTCAGCCGTGAGGGCCTTTAGGGGTATATTGTACAAAATAAAATATAAAAATTTATGTAGCAGAATTCAAGGTCCGACGCGAAGGATAATACACGTCTTCCTCGACAATCCATCTTTAAGCTACCCCATAGTGGATGATGCGCATTGAAATCGCCGTTAATAATCTATGGTCCAGGTGTCGCTGTTAAAATTGCACTTAGCCTTGCGTTGTCAAATCGACTCGAAGGTGAAGTGTAGGCACCTACGAGCGCGAGTGCGAAGTTCTTGCATTTTATAGTCAAACATGCGTACTGATTGTCGTCATCGATCAGGTCCCACTGGGTGTATAACATAAGTGAAATAGCATCTGACGTAAACGATGGCTTTGCTGCGCAGCAAAATTGATTAGAGACAGTTGCACAAAGTACTAAGGACGTGTCTATGTATACAGCGAGATTCTTCTTTTGCTTCATCTTTTTCTTCTGAAATATCTGTTGAACCCTATCTCTTTAACTATATCATAGTATTTCTGCATACTAGCGCGTATTTCTTTTTTTTTTACCCAAATATTTTATTATTCCCAAAAGTGAAATTCAGGATCGATAAATATATATGCTGCTTCCAAAATCTCCTTTTGGACATTGGTTAGCCCTATGCATACCTGCCTGAACGTTGCGTCTACAAATCAGGCAAAAACGAACAGCCAGTTGGCAGAAGAAAAACGTACTAGATTCATTAGACCTACTGGTGTGGCAACATGTAAAAGGACGCTTGCTATACTAGCAGGCTACTTTCTG
Source organism: Dermacentor andersoni (assembly GCF_023375885.2). Classification (NCBI taxonomy): domain Eukaryota; kingdom Metazoa; phylum Arthropoda; class Arachnida; order Ixodida; family Ixodidae; genus Dermacentor; species Dermacentor andersoni. The sequence goes on along the minus strand of NC_092817.1, from coordinate 91,543,758 downwards.
CGGCAATGCAGGAAAAGCGACGGGGGCGGAGCTTCTGCACACGTGCTAATGTGCCAAGTCGTCTGGCTGCGTTTGATGGTGCTTTCGGTTTCTCGGCATAGATATACTGAATCAGCGCAGCTTCCTCGTGCGACGGTTTCGCATTCGCCCGAACGCGAAAGAAGAGAAAAGCAGCTGGGAAACAAAGTCAAATTGAACACTTAGTGGTGTATTTTTGCCTCATTTTACTGTTGGAAATATGTTCCTGTGTTCTCTTTCCCAGCTTTGCTAAGCGCTGATGAGAATGTGGGACTCTTTTTCAGAAGCGCTTTCACTTGTGCGCGCTTTGTCTCCACAGCTTTCACTTCATTGCCCCAGAAAGTTGTCCGCTAGTACAGTAGTGGAGGCGTATGTGAAAAAACAACCACAGCATCAAACTTGCTTATGATTCATTCTCGCGCTATCAAAAAAAAAGGAAAGAAAAAAGAACCTTAGTTCCCAATGACCACTGCAGCGTAGGTTAAGATACGCAACCATTTCCCACTGACCGTTCAGTTGAACAATTCCTGCCGGCGATCACCGTTGCAAGCACTCAGTGTTTGTTAGGGCCGAGAGAGACGCGAAAACAATTTTTTTTTCCAAGCTCGGTTATACCGAGAGTCGTCGAGAAGTAAACATAAGATTCCGCAGGATGACAACTCCGAGCGCGATATGTAGACACTTTCCCATTGACAATCCGAGTCCAGACAAACTTCAAGGCGAGGACCTTTTCGAAGATCTCCAGGTGGTGCATACATCCCGCTCCCGAATGTCGCTTTGGAAAACAGGTGTGTGAGAGCGATTAAGTGTTCTCTCCCCCTATCTCGCTTGAGACGCTTTCTATATATATATACCCCCCCCCCCCCCCCCAAGCATTTCTCTTTCGCTGGAGGAGAACGGAAATACGACTACGCATTTGAGTTTTCAAATGTTCCAGGTGAGAAGTGCATTTGGGGCGCAGCGAAAGTTCAACACACCTGTGAGACTCGCTAGGCTCGCGTATACGAGGTACATATATAAAGTGAAGCCGTTATCGCAAGTAAATTCAACATTTCGTACGTCGTTTTTATTTTTCTATATACTCTCATTTTCATTGCGCAAGAAAAGCAAAAACAAAAACAAAAAAACGGGGAAGGGGGTGGGGGGAGGCGTCAGACTCGTCTTCGTTTATTTACGACCGCGCTCAGCCCGGTGCGCGCTATGCATGTCCCCCTCGCAGATGAAAACTCGCGCTACGTACACAACGTCCCACGACATTTCGCACCCAGATAAGAGGTGGCGCTCAGGCTGGCCTCCCGTTTCATGCCTTCTTCCCAAGGTCGGCCACTTTATTTTTGTTATTTTTTTTTTTTCATCCCGACTTTGCAAGTTGTTTACGAAGCAGCAGCACCGAGACCAGTTCCGATGCTCGGAAAGCGTTTTTGCGTCGCGTTTAAATGAGCCGCAATCGCCGGCGTTGTGTTTCTTTCCCTTTCCATAGTTGCCTTCGATAGCCGCAGGGGCAGCTCAGTAGATATGGCGTTCTGTTGTTGAGCGCGAACGTCGAGGGTTCGGTTGCCGGTCACTGCGGCCGCATTTCAATAGGGGCGGAATGCAAGAAATGCCCGTGTTAATTCTGAGTTATGGCTGCACGTTAATGATATCCACAAACGTCGCAATTAGCCCCGAGTCACTTTTATTAATTACTAATTAACCCCGAGACTCCCACTACACGGCCGCACTTATGTAGCCCCTGTGTTTCTATAGGGGGATATTAAACGCCAGATAATGGTTGCCTCGGGCGACGCGAGACACGTTGATAGGTCGTAATTTCCACTAGTCTCAAGGAGATCGGCGTCGAAATTGAACTTGACTGGCGAAGGTCTTTATACAGGACACTTCATCCAGACAAGAATGCTCATTGACGTTTGCGTAGAGCCCAAGAATGTTTCCGGTAGACGATATACTGGGAGTAAAATGTTATTGCCAATTGCGGATGCTCTAATTCGTTCTCAATTGGTACGTAATATAGGCACGGCAAACTGGGCTAATGTGAAAGAGTGCCCTTTCTGACAGAAACAGAAAAAAGTATGACGGCCATATAATCTAGAATGGGATTAAAAAACGCCATACGTCCAGTAAAAGTACTTCATACCCTCTTGTCTTCATAGCGACAGCAACTGTTTTACACACACACACACACACACACACACACACACATATATATATATATATATATATATATATATATATATATATATATATATATATATATATATATACAATACATGGTGCCCAAGCTAGTGTTATCCAAGCTGCTCAACAACAAAATATTTAAATAAACACGGTGCAAAATGCAATTATAAGACCTATGGTGTTCAGTCTTCAGAGGTACGGTGACCGGACACCGTAGGTTTTAAAATCGTATCTTCCACCGTGTCATTACAATGCTTTCTTTTTCCTCTTGGAAAGCGTGGCTGATGTTAGCTGGGAGACACAGTACACCCGAAGAAAAGCGCTTGCGCAGCTTTTTGCGGGTGCCAGTAGGTCAGCATTAGCGAGGGTCTGCAGGACGTTCGTTTATTTTTTAAACGAGAGATATCCGCTACGAGCGCTATTAATGTCTCCCTCACGGAAGTGCGGTGAGAAGGAGCAACCGGCGCCAATAATGTTGCCAGCCTCCTCTTAATTTAATAGGAGTAATAGTAATAAAAAGAAGGGTGCTTAACAGCCAGGTCGACGCACTTAGCTTTCGCTTCCCAACTCACGCCTTTACTTCTGACGCAGCTGCTTTCTTTTAAATCGTGTGACGGCGGAGCTGCCTCGGAAGCTATACGAATGCAAATGACGTCCTCTTGAAGTTCAACTCGCACCAGCGTGGCACGAAATAAAAAAGGTCAGTTTTTTTTTTAAATTTTGCTCTGGCAGGAAGTGTGCAGGAATTCTGCCAGCGTGCAATACTGTGCGGCTCCGGACTTGTGTTCATCTGCACATGTTACATTCAGTGTCCTCTCGCAGTTGTGGCCAAACAATAACTTTGTGCAGGTCTCGTCAACGACAAACTTGCTCACAGTTTTGTGAAGCCGCTAGTGCGCTCGGCGGGTAAATATAACAAATGTCCAATAAATACTGCCGCATAAAAAAAAAGGAAAACACGAACCAGTAAATGGAAGATGGTGCGTTAACTAGATAACTACAGATTTCGTGTCCAGGCAAAATGTAGAAAATCCACCTAGAGAGAAAGACCGGTGCTGGATCTAGAATTTGAAGTAAAAGAACAACCGTAATGAAACTGCTGATGTGCCAACGCTGGGCCATCTAAATACAGCGTGAGCCGACTGCAGTAAGACGAGACTAGGCGTATTTGGACGTTTTTCTCTGTTCTCTTTCTATTTCGGGCGCAGTATTTATAAACTAAAAGCAAGTGCACTTATCAGTGTCATTGTCTGGTACTCTCAAGTGCAGAAGTATGCAACTAATACTTTTAAGATAACTTTAGGAAAGAGTGCGTAGGCCTGAATAATATGTTTGCCATTAAAAACCAGGCAGATCCCACGTCCTGTGGGAATTGATGTCATGCGAAGCAGTGTGCGGAGAACGAAGTTAACCAAACGACCATGAGAGCACCAAGACATAGGCGGGGTCTTCATGACCTACATGGCACGCATGTCATGACATTTTTGTCACAACCTATCATTTGTATTCGTTATACACTCTTGTCTTAATATGCCAATTTTGGTACACACCAAGTTAAGCAAACGACCATAAGAGCACCAAGACGTAGGCGGCTGTTCCATGACCTACATGGGACGCATGCCATGACATTTTTGTCACGACCTATCATTTGTGTTCGTTATACACTCTTGTCTTACTACGCCAATTTTGGTACACACCAAGTTTACCAAACGACCATAAGGTCACCAAGACGTAGGCGGCTGTTTCATGACCTACACGGCAGCATGTCATCATTTATGTTCGTTATACACTCTTGTCTTACTATGCCAATTTTGGTAGACACCAAGTTAACCAAACGACCATGAGAGCACCAAGGCGCTGGCGGCTGTTTCATGAACTACATCGGACGCATGTCATGAAATTTTTGTCATGACCTATCATTTGTGTTCGTTATACACTCTTGCCTTACTATGCCAATTTTGGTACACACCAAGTTAACCAAACGACCATGAGGGCACCAAGACGTAGGCGGCTGTTTCATGAACTACATGGCACGCATGTCATGAACCATAATTTATGTTCCTCATACAATCTTGTCATACTATGCCAAAATTTATAATTTCACACCCCACGAATACAGAACTATTATCTTACGTTACGGTATACGAACCACGTAAGGTAGATTAAGCATATTGCCACGGCCTCGACACAGCTGACAGCCACTCGGTGCGATTCGATGCAACATGCTAGGCATGTTGGGTGGCTCCGAGAAGAGGAGAACGACGAAGGTGCCAGGACAGCGACATATATAAAAAGATCTTTAGCGTCGGCCGAAGTCTTTTGTTGCTTTGTCTGTGACAAACTGGTGGAGCTGCTGGGTACACGTCTATGTACTCTGACCCCCAGGAACAGAGCGCGGACAACCTACGCAAAAGCCGACGGCTTCAAAGACTGCCTCCGGAATACGGCCTCCAAGATCTGCCGAGGATGTCCACCACAACCGCAAGCCAGACACAGGAGACGTACGGTACGGGACAGCCTCCTGCGTCGCTGGTTCTCCACACCCCACGCTGGCCGCGGCCGTTCCATGGTGAGCCTTTTGAGGACGTGGAAGACTGGCTCGACGAATTCGATCGTGTGGCTGATGTCAATTATTGGGACGAGCAGAAAAAGTTAAGGAACGTGTACTTCGCCCTAGAGGACTCTGCCCGAACATGGTTCGCTAACCACGAGCCATCCATCCCCACCTGGCAAGAATTTCAAAGGCAGATACGCGATACGTACAGCAGCCCCGCAAGAAAAGAGCGAGCAGAGCAAGACCTTCAGAATAGGGTTCAAAGGCCGAACGAAAGCGTAGCCATGTTCGTAGAAGACATGTCGCGGCTTTTCAAGCGTGCTGACCCTGGCATGACAGAAGCAAAGAAAGTACGCCTACTGATGCGTGCAGTTAAAGAGCAGCTGTTTGCTGGACTGATGCGAAGGCCTCCAGCTACAGTAGCTGAGTTCGTCAGTGAGGCGACAACAATGGAGCGAGCCCTTCAACAACGCTCCTCGGTCTACGATCGCCAAATCAACCTGGGATCAGCATCTTCTGTCTCGTTACCCTATGACACCGATGCGCTTCGAGAGCTTGTGCGTAGTGTCGTGCGTGAGGAGCTCGACCGGCTACAGGGAGTGCGATTTCAACCGACCGTAACATCCCTCACAGATATCGTCCGCGAAGAAGTTCGCCAGGCAGCACAGCCATTCGTGCAAACCAGACCTGAAGCCGCCCCCGTACTGACTTATGCGCAAGCAGTGAGGCTACCTGCGCAACCCGGGAACCACCGTAACCCGCCTTCTTCTGAAGAACCGCTGTGTCACTTCCAGGGCCAAGGTTCACGTACAAATATGTACGGGTCCACGAGCTCCCAAATCAATACGCGAAAGTCAGACGTGTGGCGCACACCTGACTACCAGCCACTCTGCTTCCACTGTGGCGAAGCGGGCCACGTGTACCGTGCCTGCTACTACCGAAGAATTGGACTCCAGGGCTATCACCCCGGCGCTCGTCGCCCACGTGAGGGAGAGCGCCCGAGAGAAATCCAGCAATATCTGGCCAGTCAACCTTCGTCGCCGTACGCGCAGTTCCCACCGGTTGAACAGTCCCTGCCAACGACCCGATCTCCGTCTCCGCAGAGGCGCCAGTCACGATCACCACCTCCTCGACGATCGGCGTCACCTAGCCGCTACACTACGTTCTCCGCTTCCGTGGGCAACCGGCCCACGAGCCCAAGTCGGGGAAACTGAGAACAGCGACCTCCGGAGGTGGGGCCGCTGTCCAACGCACTTCGAAAGATCCTCCGCTGCGACACCCCGACGACGACGATAACGACGACGACGACTGCGCACCTTCGACACCTTTCTTCGAAAACCGTGAACCTGTTTCAGCCGACATACTCGTTTCTGTAGATAACCACCCGGTAACCGCTCTTGTCGATACTGGCGCCGATTATTCTGTCATGAGCGGACAACTGGTTACGGCACTTCGCAAGGTGACGACACCGTGGCCAGGACCTAAGCTCCGTACAGCCGGCGGTCATGTTCTCACGCCGATCGGCAAATGCACTGCGAGGGTACAAATTCGCGAGGTCACATTTGTCGGTTCATTTATTATACTGAAAGAGTGCTCTAGGCAGGTCATACTCGGCATGGACTTTCTTCGGGAGTACGGCGCAATCATAAACCTTCGCGAGTTGCTTGTCACATTTTCCAGCGAACACGCAACTCATTCGGACGACTACCACCCACAGTCCACGGTGTTACGCGTTTCGGGTGGCTGTGCTACTTTACCACCCCGGAGTACTGCGTTGATCACCGTAGAAACAGACGATGATCCTCCCCATCTCGGAATCGCTGAAGGCAATCTGTCAGTCTTGTTGGCTCGACAGGTTTGCGTAGCCCGCGGCATCTTGCAGCTGTCGTCACGGATTGCTCAGATTTTAGTGACCAATTTCAGTCGTGAATACCAGCACTTCGCCCCACGAACTGCCATCGCCTATTTGGAGCCAGTCAGTGATTTTCCCGCTTGTTTAACTGTAGGGCAAAATGATGGAGATTCTAACTGTGACGTACCAGCCAACAGCAATATTGATGTGAATTCTAAATTATCAGGTGAACAACAGGCTAGCATTCGAAGCCTTTTACAGTCTTTTGCGGACTGTTTCGCTTCAACATCGAAGGTCAACCAAACGCCTACTGCGAAACACAGAATTATTACAAATCCCAATGAAAGACCCGTGCGCCAACGTGCCTACCGTGTTTCTCGTAAAGAGCAAGACACTACCCGTGCGTCCCGCTGGTCTTCTCCATCCCGTGGATCCTCCGGGGATCCCTTTTCAGCAGGTTGGAATAGATTTGCTTGGCCCATTCCCCACGTCGAGGGCTGGTAACCGTTGGATTGCTGTTGCCACAGACTACCTAACACGTTACATTGAAACCCGAGCTCTCCCACGAGGCACTGCTAATGATATTGCGACCTTCTTTGTACATGGTATCGTACTCCGCCACGGTGCTCCAAGAGTGGTTATAACCGACCGGGGCACAGCATTTACAGCGCAGCTCACAGAAGATATCATGCTTCTCAGTGGTACCGTTCACCGCAAAGCCACTGCTTACCATCCCCAGACGAACGGGCTCACAGAAAGACTAAACAAAACGATCGCTGATATGATTTCCATGTATGTTGACGTCGACCACAAAAACTGGGACGACGTTCTCCCATATGTTACGTTTGCATATAATACTGCCGTTCAAGAAACTACCGGCTTCACCCCTTTTCGCTTGGTGCACGGCCGGGAAGCTGTCACAACGTTGGACGCAATGCTCTTACCCACCTACTGTTCTAATGTTGTCAATGATGCTGCCGAATTCGCTCGATGCGCCGAAGAGGCACGCCAGCTCGCACGCATGCGTATCCGCTACCAACAACACAACGATGCCGACCGATACAATCTTCGTCACCGCGACGTCACTTATCAACCCGGTGACAAAGTATGGGTGTGGACACCGATCCGCCAGCGTGGTCGGTCGGAGAAACTTTTGCGCCGCTACTTTGGACCTTATCGGATCGTTCAACGACTCGGCGACGTCACATACGAAGTGATTCCTGAAGGAGAAGGCACCGCTCGCCGTTCCCGACGCCCAAGCCTGTCCGATGTCGTTCACGTCTCTAGATTGAAGTTATACCACTCCCGCTGAACGCAAAGTCCCACACCTCTCTCACCATCTACGTCCCTCTTAACAGCATCCCCGTGGCAATCTCCAGTGCCTCAATGTTCCGCATCGAGACGATGCTTCTAGGGAGGGGGGTAATGCCACGGCCTCGACACAGCTGACAGCCACTCGGTGCGATTCGATGCAACATGCTAGGCATGTTGGGTGGCTCCGAGAAGAGGAGAACGACGAAGGTGCCAGGACAGCGACATATATAAAAAGATCTTTAGCGTCGGCCGAAGTCTTTTGTTGCTTTGTCTGTGACAATATAATTAGACGTAGGCACTTAAAAAAATCCCCGCAAGAAAATGAAGCACCCATGCGACTAATGCACGCCATCCGTTTGGTGATAGTCGTCGAGATGTGTCTACTAGATACTCGGATACTTTTGCGGTGCACAAGTTAATGTCGAAACAAAATGTTGGGGCTACTGCGATTAAAAAAGAATGATCGAAGTTGGAGGTGACAAACACTATCTGAGGAGCACAACACGTAGAAACCTTCGTTCTAGATGTAAAGCCTTGCTCTACAAGGTTACGATGCTTGCTTGCTATGATAATATTTAGCTAGTGAAGGTACGTACGCAATGCATTTGAGCAATGAATAGACATATGCTGTGAAATGACGGTGCACCTTACTTTCTGTGCTTGCCACAAGTGAGGAGGCAATGCGTATAAACTTCCCAGCCATAGGGGCCAATCTTCGTGCCGGCTCTGTTAGTGCACGCATTATCGAAGCAACGCTTCACAATTTACATAATTACTGACTTACACGTCTTCCGCGCACGCTCAGGCACAAACATTACGAACAGGAGCGCCACGAGTGGCTTATAACACAAAATCGCTGTCAAAAACGCGCACTCACCGTAGGTCGCCGAGCCGAGGAGCGGGTTCAAGAACGGACGCTTCGTGTACTATCAGGCGCCAACGCGATCGACGCGCACGGCGGGGTCCTCAAAGCAGCAGGCGATCGGAAGTGGCGGCGAAAAACAAATGATGCCAGAGGCAACGGCTTCCGTTTCCTTCGATAGTGCCTCTCGCTTCGCCGGAAGAAGGCTGTTCTTTCTTTTTTTTTTTTTTTTTGCTGGCTGCGGCGGCAAGCCCGACCGCACGCTTCTAAACCACGCCGGTCAGTTGAGAACACGACGCACGCGAAGCCGCCGCAACAGCCGCCGGCCAGAGCAGCACGAACGACTCGATGGGGAGGAGGAGGTTGCGACGCCGAAGTTGGTCTCCCAATTTGCATACGCGGCAGCTTGGTCCACCGCGAGCGCTTGCTCGCGCGCGCGCGCGTGGCAAAAGCGGCTCACGCGCGAACGAACGCGCGGCGCTTCTCTTCTGCAGCGGGCACGTGCGTGGCGTCGGTGCTTTCAGAGGGTGAGAAAGAGAGCGAGAAGATGAAGAAACAAATGAAGAAGGAAAGGCAGCAAGATTGAAAGAGCGAAAGGAACAAGAGAGAGGAAGAGAGACAGCCAGAGCCCAGGCGCCGCTGTCAAGCGAGCGCGATGGTGGTGGAGCGCGGGTGAACGCTTCGCGGAGAGCGCGCTCCACGGAGCAGAGAGAGAGAGAGAGGACGGGCTCGTGCTTGGATGCACCTCGAGCTTTCGTGTGCTGGAGCGTCTTCGTCGTAGCCTACAGGGAAGGGGTGGGGGAGGGAGGTAAATATATAGAACGAAACGCCCGGGTGGTTTTGAAAGCAAGCAGAGACTTGAACGCTCAAATCGCGAGCGCTTTTCGTCGTCTCGTGTACTCTGTCACCACCTCTCGCTTTATCTCTCGCAGCATCTTCCTGCGTCGTTCGCCCGCCGTGCATCCGCTATGCCAAATTTTGTTCTTCTCTCTAAAAAAATGAAAACTGGGATTCCTCCTTCGCTCCCTCTCCCAAGCACACACGGTTGGTTTGTTCTTTAGTTTCAGGCACTCGGGCGTATATTTAACTGAAACACGAGGCGGAGCGCGGAAGATGTGCGAGCGGCGCCTTCGCCTGTCGCGCGCAGCGGGGCAGGGACGTGGGGGGACACACGAAAGAGCGTCGAGTTTTCGGGCTGTTAAGGTCACTGTCGACACACGAACACGCATACAAGGCGAAGCGTGTGCACTCGTACAGACGCACGCAGAGGCAGAAGGTGAAGCGGCGCGCAGAGAAAAGCGTCTCTCCTCGGTCAGCAGGGCGCGTGATTTTACACCCGGTTACCTAGACGCGCGAGAATTTCGGCGACACTCACACTCTGAAATTGTGGCAACCGGCTTCCTGCAAGTCGCCATCTCGATGCGCTACGTGTGGTTTCGCTCGGTCGCCGGAATATGGCAGCGGCGCCGACTGTCCACGATTCTAACCTTTTCTAACCTTCTTCAGTGGTTGCTCTGAAAATGTACTTTAGGCTCTCAACTCTGCCCCACGACCGTGCCTTCTTGGGTTTGTCCCTGTTCTGCAAACGTGGTTCAATCGAAGCATTTGCAGAATCCGCACGCTGTGTCGGTCAACAGGAGACCCGACGCATAACGAAATAAAACGAGTGATATTGCTTGTCAAGATTAGCAGCATCAGGGAAATTTTGTCATAGGGATTTGTATCTATAGGGTAAAAGGAAGAAAAACATTGGACATTGGCAACTCCACTTTATATATATCGACCCGACAGCTTCAATCATGTTTATGATAATCTAGTGACGATGAACTTATGCTTTAAATGAGATAACGACTTACTTCGTTTCATTTCGGCGCAGCATGCACCAAATTTTGAAGATCGCTTTCGTATTAATAAAAATATTCCATTTTTTTAAAACGTTTTCTTCCCACAAGAAGTTATGGGCACTTTCTCTTTCTCTTCTGCTTATTTATTAACATTATATTAGCAAACTTAATACACAGGCTCCGGCTAATTGTTTATATTCTGATGAAAGCAGTAAAATGCGCAAAATTAAAGCGAGAATAAGCAAACACAAACACAGCGCAAACACAAATACCCAAACCATAGAACACACGAAGGCCTTTCAACGCGTCTGGTTAACCTCCCTGCCCTTCTTTATTTTATTTTATTCCTTTCAACGCAGGAGACTTTCTTCCTTCTCAGTTCAGTCAGTTGTGTTTACGCCGTTACGGTACATTGCACCCAGTATAGCACGACGCTTTGTAAGAGCATCACGGCGTGGCACCAGTGAATGGCTGCGACGTCAGAGCTGTTGTGCAGACGAGCAAGGAAGACTATATGAGGAAACGGCTAACCAGACAGTGACTGCATAGACAGCCAAACAGAAGACAATCCTCTCATTCTCAAGAGAGAAAAGAACAGCAAAAGAAAACGGGCAACGAGCGGAAAGAGACGGAAATCCCGTTATTGATGGCACGGCGCTTCGTGTATATCTTGGAGTCTGGACAGTCGCGACAGAGGCGTCCATAGTTCGATGTCTCCCGGTGCAATGGTTTCGCGCCTTTGTTTTCCTCGACAAAACCATACGCGTTCGAACGAGCTGCTGAGCCAGATTTCGCCTATACTACAGACAGCTTTTTGACGATACGAATAATCAAGTTTAAGCCAGCGCAACGGTATGCAAACTACAGTTTCTTATTTAAAACACACGATACGCTTAGAGAGTGCTCCAGTTGAAGTTGGTCAGACTCGTCAGCAATTATTAAATTAAATTTTAATTAATTAAAAGCAGCAATCAACCTTCTTTTTCTTTTTTGTGCGGAATCAAGGAGTGCCTGAGCTAGCCTCGAGGCACATGCATTATGTAGGCAAATAATTATCGTTTTATTGTTGATTTCTATCACTTACCTGCAAGCGATGTTATTATAGTAGCGACAGCGGACAAAAAAAAGTGTTTATTTTGTCTTTACCAGTATGATGTCACGTAGCACAATATTGTCGCGCATGCCAGTTCCAACCATGACCATCGTCGATTTCTAAGCGTGAGCACAGGCGTCTATTATCGCAGCAATGTTGCAAATAAATGCCCGTGTCGTTTTATTCTATGACTACAACTATACGGCGCTACGTCCTTAAATAAGAAAGAAAAGCAAAAGAGTAAACATAAGTACGGAGTATTTCAAACAGCTTTTTTTGACTGAGACCTCACCTAGTTGGTCGAAAACAGAAACGTTCATTCGCCGTTGTAGGAGAATCCCCGTATGCGCTCAAGGCAGTTCATCCAAACTCTCCACCTTGGAGGACTGATTGGCTCCCCAAAACTAACCCATATCCCGCTTCTCACTCAGGCTCTCCTGCAGCACGTCCGCGAATCGAACCGTCGACGAGTCGAGCGTCCTAAAAAAACACGTGACACATGAAGGACGCCCGAGTGAGGAGAGGCTTTTAACTTTGACCACTCGGGTTTCTTTAAAGTTCTTCTATATGTTTTAAAGTACACATTGCATTGCTCCTTGTTCAATATGCGGCCTCCGCGGTCTGCAATCGAAGCAACCGTCTCGCGCTCAGGGATGTCTAAATACGCGCGGGATTGGTAGAAACTCACATTTCTCAATCAGAAGTTCCGAGGGAATTAAATTTTCCGGAAATTGAGTTCTGTACCTGTGTCGCTTACGAGCAGACTCTCAAAACAAACAGAAATAGGTTAATGACACACGAACACCGTGAACGTCATTCCCGTTCGCACGGTGGCTGCGTTGGAGTGAAACTTACCGAAGATCGACATTTGCCTGAAAAAAATAATAAAAATAAAATAATATAAGACGAAGTAGAAATTAGTAGCGTTTCTGAAAGGTTTGCTGGTAACGCAAACTAAACTGGTCAAGCCGATGAAGCAATGAGCGCGAATATAAAACAAAACAACAAAAAAGAAATACTGTTGAAGGCCACCTCGAATATATAAAAGGAAATGTTATGGGGTCCGGAGCAATTGCAATGATTATCGACCGCTTCTAATAATGAAAAGCCCTTCTTTTTTTCTCTATGTCTTTCGGTTAGTGTGGTAAATGGCATACTGCTTGCACGGATGCTAATAAAACATAAACACAAATAAGTGATTAACTGCGTGGAACGTTCTATCTTCATATAGAAAGTTCCATGTACCAAGACCAAGTATATTTCAAAAATAAGCGTACAAGCTCAGATTCAATTATAGCGCACCTCCGTTTCACTCCACCTGAAAAAGCGGACGCAACGTCGCAGTTCATTGCAACCAACAGAACGGGAAAAAAGAAGAAAGAAAAAAAAGACAGGAAAAAGAAAATAACGCATAACTTGACGGGAACGTGAAGATAACTAAACTTCTCCAGACCAGAGAGAAGCGGAAGTACTATTTTAGACTAAATAGCTAAAGGCACGTGCACGAGCCGGACCAGAAAATTATTTTTTTTTCGTTTTCTTCTTTTTGTACTTGACTTTATGGTCTGATGGCTTGCACAGGTATGGTAGACCTTAGAGATCATAAAGAATCTCTCTCTCTCTCTCTCTCTCGTGTTTCCTTTGAGATTTCTAAATAAACACAGGAACATAGGTGCGCGACAATATCACTAAAATGGCACCCGACACTCCGGCTCTGTAACATGCATCGTGCCACTCGAGTATAAAGCGCCTTGTGATCGTCTGGGTCTCCTTGCTTGCCCTTTGTGCTCTCTGGTGCTGTTAAACACCCTTTAACCTTCTACCTTACTCGAACCTAAGTACCCCTGCGCTATTGCGTGTGCGCAGTATATCTCCAAGGCAACTCCACACTGTTGGAGACCTTACTGTGTAGCGAAAACGAAATGGAATGAGGTTGTTTAGCGCGAGATAATTAAAACATGGCGGAGCCTTATACGGGGCGAGAGGACGAGGCTGCGTCGGCTTTAATAGAAACTGGAGATACTTGCCGTAATTCAAACTAAGGGTAAAAGACGAGGCCTCGAGCACACCGAGGCCGTTTAACGGAATGGGTCGTCGTTAGGCAGCACTCGCTGCTTAAGGTATTGTGAAGTTAACGACGCCTTTTGAGCATCCCTGCAAATCTGCAGTGCTCTGCGGACAGCGACTCCAAGCTCTGCAACTCTCGGGGCTTGAAAGCTAATATCTGGATCTGTGCGAAAATCTGTGAAAGCTACGCACCATAAGTACTCGCGAAGCAACCATGAGTGTTCATTGTATTACTATAGTTTAAAGCTGCTATTAGATAAACAGAGGCGTATTATTGGGTCAAGCGAAGGCATTGAGCCTGTTCCGAAACAAATGCACACAAAAAGAAAGAAAAGAACAGGAACAAGAACGTTTCAATTGCAGCTGGATGCAGCTGCACCCACCAAGAATTGTCGTTGTTACATGTCCGTGTCGGAGAAACTCTGGCGATTTGGCAGCGTGTGCTAACGGTTCGGAAAGAACACTTAATTGCCTCATTCAAGTCACGAGACTCATCACTTCATTCACAGTTGTATTTGGCGTAACTTTGCTTGGCGTATTCTTTCTTTCCTTACCCTTACTTTTTGGTCAGGCACGGAGTTCCGAAAAAAAAAAAAATTACACAGGGACTTAGAAGTCGGCGTACAAGTTAAACTATACATTGATGGAAGAGTTACCGTGATATCAAGAGAATAAAAACACACTTCTCTAGAGAGACCGCACTTACAGTGCGCTCATGCTCAAGCACATTGTACGCCGCCTATTTGCACAATTACCGGCTACAGCACACTCGGATTCCGGTATCATGCTCACCTTTACATTGCCTCCCAGCTATGGCTAGGTTATTACATAGCCTATATACTTCAACATGGTTAGGTTATATTCTAGTATTTGTTAGAGTGTTTATGTAGCCTATACGTTTGTTATGGCTATAGGGTATGCTTAGAAGGGTTATAATAGGTCTCTCTCCATCTTGCTTTCCTGTGTCATTTTTTGTAGACGTGTTTTCAACGAGACAGTCATGTGACAGCTCATTCATCCACGCCAAAGAAAGAAAGAAGGACGGTAAATGAAAGGGGAATAAAAAGCACGGCGCTTTTTTCGAGACGAGGTTGTATTCACACTCGCATACTCACGGAGCTACAGTGGCAGATCTCGCAAAAGGCCTCCGCGAAGCAGCCGTTCTTCACTCGCAGTGTGCCCGTAAATGAGCGAAATGCATGGCGCTGAACATTTCGCGTATACAAGTGCCGGTGCCCGTCGGTCCCTCCCGCGCGTATCAAGCGCCGCAAGTACTATATACGTGCGTGCACTCAGCTGCACCAGGAGACGCGAGGAGAGACAGCTGCGCGTCCGAGAGACAGAGAGAGAGATAGGAGAGCACAGACGCACAGCTTCTCGCCTTATTCATGCACACGGACGGCGTGGCCTGCCCGAACGGAGCGGGATGTATGGTGTTGGATGGGGAAAATACAGGGGAGGAGGCAGCGAAATCGGACAGGCGCCGGTAGCGAAACTTCCCGGCACAAATTGCCCTGCTGAATGCGCTGCCCGCCATCTGCGGAAGGAGTCAGGCACGATCGACGGCCCGGCCGATTACGGCAACTTTTTGGCGCCGTATGCGGCTTGCGGCAAAGCGAAAGGATGGAGACGAGTGTATAGAATAACACGCGTAAACTCCGAAAGGTATAACGAAGCCTCAATAAACGTTTAGCTATAGATTTCGGTTGGCTGCCGCGGAAGCGAGACTCGTTTCGAGCGTGTCTAACATTTCGATGAAAGAGTGAAGAAAACCAAAGCACGCGGATATACAGACCGACTAAGTTTCATCGAGCCGCAAAAAACGGGATTTCTCACGATTTATAGAGCAGTCTTATATAGAACGTCTTGCAGCTGTATCATCCTGTTCTCGTGTTTTAATTTCCCAGGAACAGTGAAAAGAATAGCTCCATCCGATCCCCTACCTCCTCCAACTGCGTTTCTCTTCCCCTGGCACCAATTCTGTTAGTGAACGTGTTATCAGTTCAATTCGTCGTACGTCCTCTCAGCTATGCTGCTGAAGGCCTACTACATATAGTTACAGGTAAAGCCTGAGGGTACGCGTTTGAAAAACAACGCGCCTATCAGGAAGAGTTCCTGATAGTCCTTGAAGCTGCGAAGTAGTACATTTACATTGATGAAGCATTCACGGGGAATCCGTATTACGAGAAGAATCTTTAAACAAAAATAAGATGGGCCATTTATGATAGCCACTCTCAGGTCATGACCGAGAGCTTATCAATATTCTTAAGAAGAGAAGTGCTGCGTGATATACTTATTTGACAGAACTGACTTTGGGGCAGAAACTTGGAGGATAACGAAGGAAGTTGAGAAGAAAGCCAACGGCAGCTCAACGAAAAATTAAGCGGAAAGTCATTGACCTAACGCTAAGAGACCAGAAGACAACAGTGTGGATTGGACAGCAAACGAGGATACCAGATTAAGAGGCATATGCGGAGTGCTGCAAGGAATTTGGTGGGTAGACCAGATAACTAGCAGTCAATAAAGGTAATATAATGGCTTCCACTAGATGGGGGAACGCAGCAACACTGTAGCGATGCCTTCCACCCAATTCTATGCGACTCTTGTTAGCCACCATTCACAGCCGGCTGATCCTGTTGATTGCGCTGGCGGAACTTCGCTCTGACCACTGACGAAGCGCGAAAAGCGCAAACGGAAACAACATCAGAAATGGCATAGCTACAACATCGCGGTCCAGGGGGACGGAGCATTAATTGGTGTGCCGAGATTAGGAAATCTGCCATCAAACGATGGAGCTGGCTGAAGCGAAGCAGCTGAGGTCATACACGAATATCGCTTGCAGAGGCGCCTTCTTGCAACTTAAATAAGCCGATTGTCTGCTATAAGCATTACATAATTTGCTCACCCTCACTTTTACATATACCCCTGTTTGCTCCTTATTACGTATTGCCGTCTTTCTACCCCATAACGTTACATCCGAGTCGTAGATGTGTCACCTCGCGGCGTTTTGCAGTCTGGTTGCTTTTCATTTACGACGATTTTAATAGAATGACTACTCCGTATATTACAACTGCAACTTGCGGATGTAAGATTATGTGAACTCGCATGTTATTTGTGTACATTCTAGCTTCCAGTGTACGACGTCCTGTGTTTTAGTTGCGAGCGCTAGCGGTGCGCTGTAGCTGCACAAACTTGTGACTCCACTCTCTCAGTGTTCAGGAGGTTCCGATCTGCGATGCCTTCCACGCACAAATAGCGCCACATTTAGCGACATGTATGGAACTCAATTTATCGACGAACGAAATGATGCATATACCTGTATCTTTTCGTTCACATGTGGCGCAATACTTTTTGGTCGCGAATATGAGCAGCACAAGTCTCTCTAGCCTTCGAAGTGTTGCCCGTACGCTATCAAGGAAAGTTATAGTGCCCCCGTGCCAATGGAGTACGAATATAAATTCGCCAAAAGTTTATAAGCACGTCGGTCGCCTGTGACTCAGCCAGTGACAGGTGTCAGAGCTCTGTGGCGGGGATACCGAGGTACGCAAGAAGGTGAGGAGAAGCGTTACTCCCGTCTTGTACACGTAGGCGTATAGGCCACCGAAAGTTCTAAGGTAAACCGCCCAAGGCACGCTTGCTGGGGACAACTGCCCGCAAGAGCTCAGTGGCTCCGTTACTTCTGGCAGAGACTGTACACCTGCAATCTGTTAGCATTGTGCACCGACCCTTCCTTCACTCGCGCACGTTGTGGCACAACCTCAACCCTATATGAGAGTCGTCTTCATGGGAGGTTTCAAGTCTCCGCTCTCCTGCGGCGGACTCACACAGCTTCGCTGTTGGACGCATTTCGGACGGCGCGACGCGGCTTGTCGAGTCAGTGCAGTGGACAAAGGGGTAGATAACGATGGCGTCCTCACTTAAGCTCTGGGCTCAGCCGACGGACCCCCCGTTTACAGCGCTCACTTTGACCGAGCGCTGCGCTTCGGGGAGTCCGTTTCACTCGGCTAGCTCCCGCAACGGTTTCAGGCGGTCAGAGGGCCCACGTGCACCGAAGAATGGCGTCGTCCTATGCATGGGCGAAGAAGCATCAATATCGTTTTTAATATTCCTCTCCCGTGGATCTTAGTGTGAGTCACTAGAACTTCTTGGTAGGCTTGTCGATGAATATTTGATAGTATAATTGTATTTGTGTGTGTGCGTAATGCCAACCCCAAGCACGCTGGCAGCACGAGCGCGCTCGTCCTGTGAATGTGTGCTTGTGTTGTTCTGTTTTTACGCGCAGACGATTAAGCTAGTTTTATTCCACGGACGTGGTGACACTGAAAACAGCCTGCTCTTCATCGAAAGCTTCCGATTCGGAGCGTTGAATGTGAAGAACAATGGTAAGCGTGTTCGCGCATTCGCACACACACACACACACACACACGCACACACATGCGCAGCATGTGCATACATACGTAGCGCCATTCGAATCCATTCAATCTGCAAGGAGCGTTTACTTCATCATTACCGTGCAGCCGCAGACGCGCGAAAAATAAGCTGTCTAGTTCTTTTTCTTTCCCCCGCACGTCCGGCGACGCCACTGCCGCGGAGGCGAGCGCCATCTGGTGCTGCTGGGCGACGAACTTACGCTGCAGTTGATTAGCCGTCATGAAAAGGTATGAAACGCGTCGATCCTGTTTGCACTTCGAGAACACCACTTGGGACTTGCTTTATTAGATTATTTTCTGTTTAATTTCGTTATCTTCTGCACAGCCTTCCTTTCCAGCTACTACGTGTTAGCTTTGATACGTATGTGTAAATCAGATTGTCACGAAATTTTGCGGTGCTTGTGACACCATATTAGCGCTTTTTTTTTTCTTTACACTAATGCTAGTTGGAATCGGTTGGCGTAGGACCGAGGTAATTGGAGATCGCAGGGAGAGGCCTTCGCCCTGCAGTGGACATAAAATAGGCTGCTGCAGCCGCTGATGATGATGGCCGTAGGCAGGTCCGTTTCAGGTTCTTATTCAGGTTGAACTTCTGAAATCGGTTCAATATTCAGATTCTAAATTAATCTAATTAGTATCGTGGCATCGCTATTAATAACTTACTTGTATATGTTTTAATTGGAATACGAAGCCATAAAGATGTTCTAACCTTTAATTTTCTATAGTACTATTAATGTTTGTGCAGCTCCTGTGCTGTTTGTAAGCAGTAAATAGCACGGCAGCGACGCGCGTCCATGCGCGGTCGCGGTCGCGCGTCTGATTTGGGGGCAGATCCTATAGGTGGGTCGATGGCTCACGCCTTTGCGCGCTGTGTTCTCGCCGCTCAGTTTGCGTTGAAGCGATAGACAGCACGAAGGTCACTTCGCTCGCTGCTGCTGCCGCGCTTCCTCACGCCAGCGTTTTGACAGCGAGTGTCCGCGGTCGCCGAGTGTCATGTGTGCCCGTTTGCCTGTGCGCGCATGCTTGCTAATTTATTTCGCAAGCGAGTGTTTAAAAGTTTATACAGCCAATAGAGCTTATATACCTACTTCGCATGTACGTCTACTAATTTGCCACCTCAATCCATGCTTCGCCTTTCGGGAGAAACTGCCACGTTTTTAATTGTGATTCAGTTTATAGGTACGTTAGTCACCTTCGTACCCAGTGAATTCACATCGGAACTCTTCTACACATTGCGTGCTTCCTGGGGTTAACGTACTTCTAATCATCCTCGTGAGAACCCTGCCAGAATCGATAAACTTGAACGAGAAAAAAAAAATGCGCAGTTGGTCTGCTCGCTCCAAAAGATTACAGGGCAAGAATTGGGCGGAGAAAAGCTGGATTTGAGCTCAGCTCGGTTACGCATGATTAAGAGTAGCACACTGCGTTTCTCGAACATAATAGCGTTCAATGGAACCATGCATGAATCCCAAGATGTATGCTCGCGCTTCACAGACCCCCAACAACGCGGGTATAAGGTGTTCCTTCGCATGTATAGACTGCTGCGATGCGTCTAAAATACCGGGACCATGCATGAGCATATCTGTCGCTAGCACAAAAAGCTACTCTCCCAGTAGTGCAGTTCTCGAAGAGCATATTCTCCGTCGGGCGCGCAGTGTTCACACACTCCTTCTTTTCCTCTTTCTATTATTCCCCCCTTCTCTTAACCACCGTGTAGCGTAGCAAACCGCGGACGCTCGTCTGTTTGGAATTCCTGCTTTTCCTCTTCTTTCTTTCTTTCTTTCTTTCTTTCTCTCTCTCTCTCTCTCTCTTTCTTTCTTTCTTTCTTTCTTTCTCTCTCTTCGCTGCAATACGTGCACGTGAACCATACCATACTTTGCGTGCTGCTGATAAGAGTAAATCAGTTAAGTGCTACAATTCAATCAGTCTCAAAACTTCCTTCTTTTCGATCTGGTTGCAGGGCTGACGGTGCGCCGTTGTGCGTGTGACTGTGACCGCGGCAGTGCTCGCGTTCCAGCGTGGCCGTACTGTGTCGGCGCGTAACAATACGCGATGAGATAGAGTATAGAATTCGCTCGCCCGCCGAGAATTCACGCGCCGGAACGGAGCCAGACGCTGTGACGGCTTTGCACGCTTCTTAAGCAACGACACCGCATAGGCAAGGAACTGGGGATCTCGTGTACCGGCAGTCTTTCCATGAGCACACGGCGCGGAACTGCGCTCGTTCCGTGTTCATACCAAAAGTGCACGCAGGCATCAAGTCGGCACTCTCGATAACGCACATGGCCCTCGCTGCCGATGTATTCATGCGCATACTCTCAGAGGCAGAAGGAGATGAGAAACGCTGCTCTTTACCCGAATGGAAACAGTGCAGCGATGCGTGTGTTTTGCTGTGGTTCTCAGTGCTCAGTACTTTTCTTTTTTTAGCGCAACATCCTGCCCTTCCTCATCCATAGGGTAGAAGGCACGCAAGCGACTGAAGACTTTCCTAGTCGCAAGCGTACGTGAAGTCTTCATCAGCCACCTGCTATCGAGATTTGGACGACATGTATGAGAAGGTTATGATAAATAATCTCGCTCAGGTCAATTTCTACTGTCTTTATTATTCTTATTTTTCTCGCTAATTTTCTCCTGTCCTAATCGTCCCATGCACTGCCTTTTCATTCCTCTTTTTAATGTACTTATTCATTCGTCCGTTCAGACAACTGAATCAAACATTTATATTTCGTGCACAGAATTACTTTTCTAGCTCGATGTTCGCTTCATTCCTGTATTTATTATCTGTGAGTGTCCTACAACGACCCATTTCGTGACCCATCCCCGTTGTGGGTAGGTATACCATGTCTGATGCTCATTACCATCATAGTCATACAGTGGCTAAGTTCATAGTGGTACTGAGTGAGTACGTTTTATATAGATACATAATCTGTTCCTGAGAGTTACGTCAGCCTTATGGCGGCTTCAGAATTCATAACGGAGCTAGCAGAGCACATTAGAAATCCCGATATCGGGCGATGTAAGGAGTATTGTATAATTCGCGCGGTTTTAACGAGAATGGAAACGTTTTAAAGATAAGTCACTGGCGCAATGCAGCTTTATGGTATTAACGCAGGGACCTGAATTTTCACGGACCAGGAAATGCTTACGATATACTAAACATCACCTGTACCGTAAGCTTTTCCCTAGTTATCCTTCGACAACATGCAGGCAATATGGCGCTCCTAGGTAACCGATATGGTAATGTTGCAACGAGACTGCATATTCGGGAACCGTACTATCCAGGCTACCTAAAGGCTAAGCATCTCTATTGAATTATTGGAAATTATTTTGGAGAAGTTAGCTGTTGCATGCGCTAGTTCTGTACCTGGTGCCGCTGCGAATAAACAGGATATCCTGCAGTCGAATCACTGAGAACAGCCACCACATGTATCGGCCTTTCTGCATCTAGATGCTAATGAACTGTTATTCCACGTATTCCAACAAGGTATATACGAAAATTATGACTACCGCATTGGTGACTCGAAGAAGAGTAGAATAGTAAAGACTATTTGATTGGCATTCGAAATTTCGAATATTCGCGCTCCGCTCAAGTTCACAGCGGAGAAACATTATTGTTGGTGAGAAGCGACGGTTTATGTAAGCGCTCCACGCGCCGAAAATGATTCCAGAGTTTTTACGTTGCATGGATATGCACTGCACGTTTCCTTTAGCCAACTCAAATTGCTCACGATGAATACTGAATGTATATTCGCCAGTCGTCGATAAAGGCAAGAAGTCGCAGTTTCTCCCGAAAGGCGAAACATCGATTGCGATAGCAAATTAGTAGACAGCTATACGAAGTAAGGATAGTAGATTTATTGGCCGTATAAACTTTAAACATTCGCTTACTAACTAAATCAACAAGCATGGTGTAACGCGCGCACAGGCAAACATGCAACCATGTACCTCGATGACCGCGTTGTCACAACGATGGAGTGAGGAGGCGCGGCAGCAGCAGCGAGCGAATTGACCTTCGTGCTGCCTCTCGCTTCAACGCGAACTAAGCGGCGAGAACACAGCGCACACTGGGCTATGAGCATGCGGCACACTTTGTCCCCATCTCAGACCGCTTTCAAGATAGGGCCCGCACGGCCTCGCCATATGCAGCTGCCGCCACAATAGAACCCTTGACACCTTCAGGTTGGGCTGCTGAGCACGAGGTCGCGGGATCGAATCCCGGCCACGGCAGCCGCTTTTCGATGGGGCGAAATGGGAAAACACCCGTGTACTTAGATTTAGGCGCACGTTAAAGAACCCCAGGCGGTCGAAATTTCCGGAGTCTCCCACTACGGCCTGCCTCATAATCAGAAAGTGGTTTTGGCACGTAAAACCCCATAATCTAATCTAACACGTTCAGTTTTACATACGTCGCAACTATAACAAAGCTAACCCCAGAAACACTACGTGAGAGAGTGTCAAGAATTGTAGAGGCTGGAGGAAATGAGAGTACGGCTCTTCCATTGCGAACCAGCCACTCAGAAACATTTGCGGTACTGCGGCGGGACGACCGCTTGTTACGAAACTCGTTAAAACAAATCGTTTCTCCCTGCTTGTCCCCGTGAAAACCGCGCTGTTCTGTTTCAAAAATTGTTACGAAAGCTATCTATAATGGATCACCGATCGAAATGGTGTACTGGCAGCCACCACCACCTCTTGATGATGCGATACAATGGCGCACTACAATAGGGCAGTGTGTCGTCCTTATAGCAAAACAATGGGAGAACCGTCGCCCCTTCTGCAATGACGCCACAAGATAGGCGCCATCGACTAAGATGCTCTGAAGCTAAGATGCTCTGAAAGCACAATTGAAATTATTATAATTAGCAAAAGTAAATAATAGGAACTGCTAGCATAGATCAATAACACCGTCTAAGCTTGCACGTTTCCAATCACAGATCCTGCAGTGTTCCTGATCCTCTGCTCAGTGTTTCGGTTGCAGAAGACAAACAAACGCTATTCTGCTGGTTCCGCAGGGTTAACACGCATATGCTTTTGATATCAAAATATTTCGAAACACATGAGAATGAAAAGTCCAGAAAGAGCACCTGTGCTGTGCCAAGTTGCACGGGATTACTTTCACGTTGCATCGGCTAGAAATGCGGTCGCCAGGTTTCGCTGAAGAAAAAAAAAAGCAATGCTGCTCTGTGATGAATTCTGTCACCATCGTTCGGACATTTCGCTCCTCACAAAGGCGCCGAAGAACAATAATGCAGGCAATATGCCCAATGTGCCCGATTTGAAGAATGCCTGGAGTGGTTCTAATCGTTGTGTAGGAACCACAGTGAAAAAAAAAAAAAAAAAAAAAAGGAAACGATGAAAACACGCTTACAATCTCGGCGCTCTCCGCGCACATAATAAATGTGCGAAGGCGGCAGGAAAAACCGCAGAAAGCAATCGGCGCGCTCCGGACGGACATGCATGACCTCCGCGACAACCATAACTGTTGATCCCGAAGGCCCTGTGTTGCACCATTATGGCTCCGCTTGCCAGCAATGACTCCAGGCTGCAGCGGCAGATGACGCTGCAGTACACCGGAGGGCTGCAGCACCCTGGGCCGTCAAGGCAAAAAGAGCCACGTTTTCGCCGCCGGACGAGACACCGCCCTATTATTATTACAGTATATTACAGTGTATTATTATTACAGTGTATTACAGTATATTATTATTACAGTGTATTACAGTACACCTATCTATACGTCGACGATGGGGGCATGCAGTCCAGTCACACGATGTTCTGCGCATCTTGGAGCAAGATTGGCCAGGACGCAGGCACGTACCCAGGGGGGGGCCCGGGGGGGCCCGGCCCCCCCCCCCTCAAAATCCAGTGGCATACTCCCCCCCCCCCCCCCCGCCCCCACACCCACCCACGCCACCACTCCTCACACATTCCTAAAGCGCCGCCAGATCAATGTTGAGACTTGGCAGCTGTTCATCGGTCAGCATTATGCTGCCTTTTTCACTCCTTTTAGATGGCGGTAGTTATCGACATCTCTTGTAATGTGAAGGTCACTTTTCTCATAGATTCCGCACCCGCGCGATTAACTCGAGGTGCGTTCAGTTGTTACCATCTATTCAACCGCCAAGCGCATAGCTGTTGCTTTTGTTAGTTCAACCTTCTTTCTTTAGGCTGATCCTTGGACCAGGAGAGGGATGCGGCTGTTACTCAGCTGGTCTGTACTCTCATGGAACGAGTTGCGGCCGCAAAAAACGCCAATTGTGTTTAACTTATCCCTTTGCTTCATTATTTCCTTGAGTTACGGCTCGCCGCGACGCTGGCAGATGCCCGGAACCATATACACGTGATATGGGTTAGATAAGGTGGGAAATAAAATAATGTGAAAGAGCGTCCATCATTAAACCCTGCAATAACCCTTAAACCCATAAGCAAGATGACTGTCGCCCGTTACCTCGTCTGTTTTTCCCTAATTGTATAGCACTTTTCGTGCAAAATTGGCAACTGGAAACAAAAATCGCAAGGAGTTGAGAAATTAAGCGATCTACTAAGGGAGAGAGCCAAGGCAACAACCAAACTGTAAGCAAAAGCGAATAATAAAAAGTTAACCGTTGTTTATGAGAATATTTATGAATCAACATCTTTTTATTTAAAAAGGAAGTAGAGAAAACGCCGCCGAAAGTGGAGAACAATCACTTGTTTTGAATGACGCTTCTACAGTTATCGGTCGAACCGCCTCACGTAGCCACTTCTCTGCTGTGCTTATGTGGGTGTTTTTCTAACCTTTCGCGGTGAGCGCAGTACGTCTAGAATCGCTGAGTCCTGCGCTCCATGCGGTTGTATGGGACTGGCGGCCGCACAGCGTTACGCAGTTCGCGGAACTGTCAAAACTGATCAACCAGGCGAAAATAACTGATATTCGAAACTATAGCATGAGAAAGACTGAAGAAGCCGTAAAAAATGAACGCAGCCCGAAATCAGTAAAAAGGAAACCTGGCATAGGACAAACTATGATGTATGCACTAAAAGATAAGAAGGATAATATCATCAGCAATCTCGAATATATAGTAAAAGCAGCGGAAAAATTCTAAGCTGACCTGTATACAGTACCCAGAGGAGTCACGATACCTCACTTAGAAACAGTAATGAACAGGATACAGAAACTCTCCTATAACTAGCGATGAGGTCAGAAGGGCCCTGCAAGACATGAAACGATGAAGAGCGGGAGAAGAAGGTGGAATAACAGTAGATTTAATCAAAGCTGGAGGAGACATAATGCTTGGAAAACTGGCGGCTCTTTATACGAAGTGTCTATCGACTGCAAGGGTCCCAGAAAACTGGAAGAATGCAGACATTATAGTAATCCACTAAAAAGGAGACGTTAAAGAATTGAAAAATTATGGGACCATTAGCTTGCTCCCAGTATTATATAAAATATTTACCAAAATAATCTCCAATAGAATAAGGGCAACACTGGATTTTGTCAACCAAGGGAACAGGCTGGCTTCAGGAAGAGATACTTTACAATGGATCACATCCATGTCCTCAATCAGGTTATCGCGAAATCTGCAGAGTCCGATAAGCCTCTCCATGTGGCTTATATAGATTACGAAAAGGCATTTGATTCAGTAGAGATACCAGCAATCATAGAGGCACTACGTAATCAAGGAGTACAGAAGGCTTACGTAAAAAGCTTGGAAAATATTGCTACATGCGTGTGGTATTTGTTTGTTTGAGCGAGGCGCGTAGGCGCCGTCACTTCAGAAAAGAGGAGGAAGAACGAACTGGGCTCGCGCTGTGAATCTAACCGGTCAGCGCTGCAACCGTTGTTGTAAATATAATCTGTAAATAGTTTCTCGTCTTGCTGACTCGTCCTTCGCGTAAGAATATCTACAGAGGTTCTACAGCTACCTTAATTCTACACAAGAAAAGCAGGGAGATACCTATAGAGAAAGGGGTCAGACAGGGAGACACAATTTCTCCAAAGCTATTCACTGCGTGCTTAGAAGAATTCAAGCTATTAAACTGGGAAAGCTTAGGAGTAAAGATCGACGGCAAATATCTCGGCAACCTTCGGTTTGCCGATGACATTGTTCTATTCAACAACAATGCAGACGAGTTACAACAAATGATTGGAGACCTTAACAGAGAGAGCGTAAGAGTGGGGTTGAATATTAATATGCAGAAGATGAAGATAATGATAAATAGCCGGGCAAAGGAACAAGAGATCAGGATCGCCAGTCGGCCACTAGAGACTGTGAAGGAGTACGTTTACCTAGGTCAATTAATCACAGGGAACCCTCATCATGAGAAGGAAATTCACAGAAGAATAAAAATAGGTTGGATCGCATACGCAGACATTGCCAGCTCCTGACTGGAAGCTTACCATTGTTATTGAAAAGTAAGGTGTGCAATCAGTGCATTTTGCCAGTGCTGACATATGGGGCAGAGACTTGAGAGCAAGTCAAGGACCGCGCAAAGAGCGATCGAACGAAGATTGCTAGGCATAACGTTAAGAGAGAAAGAGAGCGGTTTGTGTCAGAGAGCGAACGGGTATAGACGATATTCTAATTGACATCAAGAGGAAGAAATGTAGCTGGGCAGGTCAGGTAATGCGCCGGTTAGATAACCGTAGGACCATTAGGGTTGCAGAATGGGTACCAAGAGAAGGGAAATGCAATCGAGGACGACAAAACACTAGGTGGAGCGATGAAATTAGGAAATTCGCGGGCGCTAGTTGGAATCGGTTGGCGCAGGACAGGGGTAATTGGAGATCGCAGGGAGAGGCCTTCGTCCTGCAGTGGACATAAAACAGATTGATGACGATGATGATGATGATGATGGTGGAGGTGGTGGGCCTCCCCCCCCCCCCCCCCAGAAAAAAAAATCCTGGGTACGTGCCTGCCAGGACGGATCAGAGGGGACATTTCTTTCGCTGATAATGTATGAGAAAAAAAAATAGAGAGAGAGAGAGAGAGAAAGAGAAAGATGTTATATTAGGAAAGGCTGGAGAAAGCCTGGGAAGCTTAGCTCTGGACTAGCGTTGCCAGCCGTCCCGAATTTAGCAGGTCCCGCGTCCGGACGTGACCTATTCGGGACCCGCCGTGGTTGTTGAGTGGCTATGGTGTTAGGCTGCTGAGCCCGAGGTCATGGGATCGAATCCCGGCCACGGCGGCCGCATTTCGATGGGGACGAAATGCGAAAACGCCCGTGTACTTAGATTTAGGAGCACGTTAAAGAACCCCAGGTGGTCGAAATTTCCGGAGTCCTCCACTACGGCGTGCCTCATAATCAGAAAGTGGTTTTGGCACGTAAAACCCCACAATTTTTTTTTTTTAGCATAGTCGGGACGGCCAAATGTTCGTACTTTGGCTTTTTCTGTTCTGCTGAATAACAATCAGTTAAACAGATTTTATTTTTATGATACCTGACAACTCGGTAGCACATTCTTCTCTTTTGTCTTCTGTTGCATTGTCATAAAATAAAGGCGATTTAATTTTTCGTCGTGGTTCTAGTTCTGTTGCAGGCCCTGACAGTTCACAGTTCCGCTATCTGTATTGGTAGCCCTGTTAGCCGGGCAACTATATATACCACGACTTTCTTGTAAATTGTGACACGGTAGAACTAAAAAAATAAGTGTGCAAATTTGTTGCATATACAAACTAGCGGCTCATGCCATGGACACGACCACCCCTCTCCGCCTTCTCACTGCACAGATAATCCGCATCCTCCACTGCTTCTGTGCTACTACATAATATGTAGGCTGTTTAATGGTGCTCAGCGAAATGCACCAGACCCCCAGCTGGTGAGGAGTTCGCAAACGGAAGAGCCACTAATTTCGCAAAAATCTTTTTTTCTGCTAAAAGGGCTACTAAGCGCAATTAGAGCTTTCTCCCGGTGTAGGGTAGCCAACCGGACATTATTCTGGTTAACTTCCCTGCCTTCTGCTTTTCTTTTTTCTTCCTCCTTCTACTATGGACGCTAAGGCAAATTTGCCTGCATTTCTTGCTGCACCCGGAATTGACTGTATGGATCATGAAGGACAGATTGTTACGTGTTCTGCCTGATAAGTGTTTCAGCGCATTTTATTTTAGTAAAATGCAGAACTACAGGGTTCAACATTTACCAACTTCGGTTTTTGATCGGTAAACAACCAATTTCGTTGCATCTCCTGCTACTTAAATCACTATAGAGACACTTAACTCACTACGGAGCTTCCGATGTGAAACTTTTGTACAGTAAGCCACGTCCTATCTCCCTTCCCTTTATCCACTTTCCCAAATAGGCATATAGCCATAATTTACTTATAATTCTTTCTCTCTTCCCTTCTTTCTCTCTTTTCACCCCGCTATTTCTCCCCCACTACAGTGTAGCAAACCGGATGTGCGTCTGGTTAACCTGCCGTCCTTCCCTTCACCCCTCTCCTGTTTCTCTCTCTCTCTCTCCGCTGGATAGACTACGTAGTTTACCGTCATGAGTGAAAAACTTGCGCAGAATTGAATTCGCTTGTTCGGAGAAAAAGGTGTGCGACATTTATAGCAGAGGCTTCCAGCGAAAAAGTGAACGTAGACTTTGACACAATCGATACAGCGTTCCCAGACGGGAGCCAGAACTTCGCCAGCACAAATTTAAGCCACATCCCCGAGGTCTAGGCTCATTAAAATCTTGAATATAAAAACTCGGCCGAGTGCAGTTACATATCACACAGGTGGGCACCGATGTACCGGGAACTATTATCGTGATTGGATTCGTTTTCAGTAATACACGTACCGCTTTTACGACGAACACGGATAGAAAGGGTGTGGGGTTTTACGTGCCAAAACCACGATATGATTTTGAGGCACGCCGCAGTTGGGGTCCTTAATTTTGCCTCCTGGGGTTCGTTAACGTGCTGCCAATCCAACGACGAGCACAGGCGCAGACGCAGAGGCAACACGTTAACGCTAAAATTCTATTTCGTAATGCACGCCCCCTGCATGAAAGCATGAGCCCGCCGTCAGCTATACCTCAACACGAACATCTCCCAGGCATTGTCACCGCCCGAAAGCAGCTAGATAGCGTCCTCGACTTGCACAATGCCAGCGAGTTCGTCCGCATAGTCTATTAGTGTAAAAGTAATGAAATAAAAGCGTGTTGCGGTAAGGTTGCGCTTGAGTAAACATTGCATCTGTAAAGATGACAGAGCGTCAAGCTAACTTTGCTGCCGCGGCTGGTGTTTTGTAGTGAGGCGCAGGCTATTTCTCATCGCAAAGTGAACAGAAAGAAGAATCATGCCACGATTAATCGTGTCGCGTGGTTGCTCGGCAAAGATGGCCACAATAAATACGATAAATATGAAAAAGAAATGAATCATGACGAGCACAAATTCCTTCAGGGTATTTAGCTTGACTGTACAACAAGATTTCTTGTCTACTCAGTTCGCTAACGGATGCGACAACCAGTCTTCTCGTTCACTCTCAGTTTTTTTTTTCTTCGTTCGTTGGTTCGGTGCATGCGAGTCTCATTGTGCAAGCACAGAGTGTATTTCTGCGTTACCGTGTCGGGCGCTTTTTTTACGTAAGTTCGCGCATGTGTCCGGTGGGGCAAAAGCGTTGTTACCCGCCCTGTAACTTCACCCTTCTATCCGCGTAATCAGTTTGTGTCGGCCTTAATTGTGATATAGCCACCGAGGGCAGGTGTCCTCCGTATGTCTTCATTAGGACTGCGGCGCAGCCCCGCATGTTGTCCAAGCACTCGTATATATATATAACACAGAACTGTCCCCGCGTACCGAGCACAAGCTCGCCAGCAGTAGCGCTGTGTTCCCGGCGAGTTACCGTTGCCAACCGGCATCCTATTGTGCTGGTGCAATCAATGGGCGTGTGACTGATTTCCGACATTAAACATTGCATACCTTGTTAGGGCTCCTCAACCGAAATAACGACGCAGTGGCGTACGAGGGCAACAACTAACTGAGACGCCATGCTTCAGTAACTAGGGCAACACCTAAGGCGGGGGAAAACGCAAGACCACGTAGACGTATGCGCTCCAGTACAAGTGCTCAGGGATTGACGCCGTAAGCTTTCCGTGCCTGTTTATGTATGAAACAATTCTGACTGTTTTCGTTTAGCCTACCTGTTCTTATATGGGTAACGCTGTTCATTGTTTCCTGTCTGCGCTGTGAAATAAGGAAACTTCATGGTGGGAGAATAATCGCGAAAGAGCGTACTAACGTCAAGCCACTTTTTGCTTGTTGATTATGTAACGAAGTGTGAATAATTAAACTAATATTGCTCTAAATATTCTGGAGTTTTACTTGCCAAAACCACGGTATGATAACGAGGCACGCCGTAGTGTGGGAGGCCGGATTGATTTCGACCACCAGGAGTTCTTTAACATGCACCTAAGTCTAAGTGCGCGAGTATTCTTGCATTTCATAACCACGGAAATGCGGCCGCCGTGACGGGGATCGAACCCGCGACCTAACAGCATCACAATGCCATAACCACTATAAGCTATACCACGGCGGATCGACGATTTTTGCTCTCGTAAGCTTACTACGTGTTCAACGTAACATGCTTTTAAAAATTGAATTATATACGCAGGAAGCTCCTCAATGCTTACCTTAAAATGAGTGACCCATAAAGGGATAAATAAAGTTTGGTTTGTTGCCGGGAAGAACATAATAAAAATACAGGTGGCGACGCAAGCAACCCTAGAAAAACTGAAAACTGTGCACATACTCGGGCATGCGGCAGTCGGCTCGTTTATTGCACATGGTAATCGGACTCGGCCCGGAGTCATCTCTAACATCGTCATGGATATCAGCGACAAGAACTTGCAAGAGCTCTTGTGCTCACCAATAAAGATGATCGATTTCAATCGCTTCGGCCGCTCAACAAGCGTTAAGTTAGTTGCTTTTCGGGGGGTAAACCCTATTTGCTCATATCAAGGTGTGTTACGTGAGGCATCCGGTGCACCCTTGTGGACCCCGGTCACTGCAGTGTCGCAAGTGTTTAAAGTGGGGCCATGTTAGCGAGGTCTTCACTGACCAGACGGCATGCTTACTCGGTGCATGCAGCCCCGACCAATCTTTGCGTTCACTCGAGGCGACGGAATGGTCGAATTGCGATAGCCTCCAAGAGGAAAACCCGAAAAATTATCCAAAGATAAGAAAAGAGAGAAAAATACTGCAATAGATAAGGATGAGCAGTTTGGTACACAATGAGGCGGCAGCGTCAATGTGCAAATGGAGGAAGCGTTCGCGTCGTCAGCAAACTCGAGGTCAACACCAAAACCCCCCTGGCTCCAGCTATGCCGGTCTAACAGGAGGCGGGTTAAGACGAGGTTGGGTGAACATTCTGAGGTGACGCATAATTAAAGCTAACAACACAAGCTTAGACACGAGTACATGGCCTCGCTTACCACCGCAGTCTGGAGCTCCGGACATTAACGAGAAAAACGAGAGTGCTGCGAGACGTCAATATCGTACGAGGTAATTTAGGCGATGCTGCGACAAATAATTCACGATCAGCAGCAGCTGCTATCTCGCTGAAATACACCTGTGGTGAGAACAGCTGTGCAAATAATGCATGCCATATATGCGGTCTGTTGGCTACGCTCCGATAGCCTGGACCCCTCCCCACCAAGGTGGATGTGCCGTGAAGAATGCATGCGCGAGTTCCAGAGGAACTGTGAAGCAGCTATCATCATTATCTTTGCAGTACCACCTTTATCTTCCCATCCTGTCTCTGTAGTTCCCGCAAACCCCTTCCCCAGTATGTAGTATCAGCCCAGTCACATCGCTCAGGCCGACCTCTTCACCTTCCTCTCATTAAAGTTTATCTCCCTGCCGAATGTTACATGCGTAACTTGCAGAGATGTGTTAGCACCAACATAAAGCTTCCGGCACGATTCCTAGTTGCTGTGAAATAAATTTTATAATGGCGACACAAATAGAGATAATACGCGATTCAAAGAAAGGAAGGAACGCAAAAACTGTACCTCTTGAGCTATGGTGTCTGCCGTAACCTACCCAAACGTCCACAGACAGATGAACTATGATGGGTGCACGGGACATTGCGTTTGCGACAATGAAACTTTAGCACTCGTCCTAAATGCACAGGTGATTTT
This sequence comes from Dermacentor andersoni, assembly GCF_023375885.2. Taxonomy (NCBI): domain Eukaryota; kingdom Metazoa; phylum Arthropoda; class Arachnida; order Ixodida; family Ixodidae; genus Dermacentor; species Dermacentor andersoni. The sequence goes on along the minus strand of NC_092817.1, from coordinate 91,511,446 downwards.
TTTTATCTGCCCTTATGCTTTAAGTATCGTCGTAGTCATCATCATCATCATCATCATCATATTTTATGTCCACTGCAGGACGAAGGCCTCTCCCGGCGATCTTCAATTACATATGTCATGCGCCAACCGATTCCACCTAGCGCCTGCGAATTTCTTAATTTCATCACCCCCCTTGTCTTCTGCCATCATCGACTACATTTCCCTTCTCTTGGCACCCATTCTTTAACCCTAATGGTCCACCTACGCATTACATGATCTGCCCAACTCCATTTCTTTCTCTTAATGTCAATTAGAATATCGGTTATACCTGTTTGTTCTCTGATCCACACCGCTCTCTTCCTGTCTCTTAACATTGCGCCTAACATTCTTCGTTCCATCACTCTTTGTGCAGTCCTTAACTTATTTACGAGCTTCTTTGTCAGTCTCCAAGTTTCCGCCCCATATGTCAGCACCGGTAATATGCACTGATTGTACACCTTCCTTTCCAATGATAATGGTAAGCTTCCAGTCAGGGTCTGACAATGTCTGCCGAATGCGCTCCAACCCACTTTTATTCTGTAAATTTGTTTCTCATGATCATGGTCCCCTGTGAGTAATTGGCCTTGGGAAACGTACTCCTTCACCGACTGGCGACCCTGAACTCTCGTTCCCTTGCCCGGCTATTGATCATTATCTTTGTCTTCTGCATCTTAATCTTGAACCTCACTCTTATACTCTATCTCTTAAGGTCCTCAATCATTTGTTGTAACTCGTCCCCAGTGTTGCTGAACAGAACAATGCCATCTGCAAATCGAAGGTTTTTGAGATATTCGCCGTTGGTCCTTACTCCTAAGCCTTCCCAGTTTGATAGCTTGGATACTTCTTCCCAGCACACAGTGAATAGCATTGGAGGGATTGTGTCTCCTTGCCTGACCCCTTTACGAGCAAAATTGACAGCCTATACCGGGGAGCCATCAGAGGATGCTCGCGTGCCACACACTATGCATGCTTTAATGGTCATGCGCATTCTGCAAACCTGGATGATGATGATGATCAGAAGCTTTCGATAAAGGCCTTCCGGTGGCCGGCGAGCCGATTTATCAGCCGCTTTGCCCGACACATTGCTCCTAATACGCGGTTACCCATGCCGGCCAGCCCAGTGGTCGTTACTAAGAATGCATGAGCTAGAAGCAGCTATACGCAAAGATACCTCGCACACGGCTGCGACAACGCGAAGGCGTGCATAAAAGGTTTACGACCGTGCACCCATATATATATTATACCATCCTGCCCTACCAGGAGCCGCGAGAGGGACTGTCGGTTGCAGACATCCAAGTGGTTTTTCTCGTGTATCGCGTGCAATACCACCGATGGGAAAGGAAACGCACAATCGATATTCAAACAACGATTGCTGAAGAAATGCAAGTTGGAACACGACTTACTGACGTGTGCTACGTATGTGTACTTCCCGTATTGAAGAAAGTATAGCGTGCCAGGACTTTACCATTTCAGTGCAAAAGACAAGAACTTATCATGTACGTATATATGGAAGCTTCGACGAGATTTCGATCTAGAGGATGCTTGCGACTTGCACACGCTAAAGAAACTTCAGTGCACCCATACCCCCCATACCCCCCCCCCCCCCCCCAAAAGAAAAAAAAAAAAAAACTAGCACCGGAGGGATTGCTGAAGCGCGGAATCCGCGCTACAGGCTTGAGTTTTTTTCATGGTGATAGCATTTATATGGACACTCTAGGCGAATTTTCGCCGTCGCCGTGAGGTTTCCCATATACTAACGTATATGGAAGCTACATGTTTATGCATGTCGTATATACACGATAGATGCTATACTATTCAACCTCCAAATTTGTTCGGACCAGGTCTTACGTTTCTGACTAAATTCTCAAAATTTTCGACAATGGACAAATGGCAAACAAATGTCATTCACAGAAAATACAACACATGTCTTTTTATCACAAATCATCTCAGACTATTAGATACTAAAAGTGCAAAACTATATCAGTGCTCACACCTGAAAGTGGAGTAACTTCACTGGAGTGGCTCTTTAGGGGCAGCGTATATAGCGGTGCCTGTGCAAGTGCCATTACGGGCCGGGCCCTTCACGGTGTGTTAAAGCTTTTCAGGGTGCCAGAAATTTTGGTGCACTTGCCTATGTCGCGTCCGCGTTGGTCTGACTCGCGTAGAGTTAGAACACTACCCGAGGAGTCCAGGCGCAACCCTAATAGCTTGATATCTTTGTCAGCGATTTGCCTTTCGGGTTTCTGGAGTCGTGCGAAAGCCGCGATCTGATTATGAGGCACGCCGTAGGGGAGGGCTTTAACATGCACCCAATGCATGGCACACAGGCGTTCTTGCATTTCATCGCCACCGAAATGCGGCAGCCGCGGCGGGGATTCGATCCCGCGACCTTGTGCTTAGCAGCGCTAAAAACACCACAACCGCTTAAGCCACTGCGGCGGGTCGTCTCCGTGTTGATCATAACGCAGCTGATGCTACACGAGTTGCTGATGCCTTTGAAAGTCTGTGGACATCGGTGCACAAGAAGTGTTCCAGGCCTCATTTTTTTCTTGCTACTATTAGCTCCAATGCAAAGTGCGCTTCGTTTAGTTAGCGCACCTGTCTGTTCATTGTCAGATCTGCTTTTGCGTCATGGCTATCAGTAAAAAGAGGAGGAGTTCGATTTGACCTGGGTAGTCGAGCGTCCTACGGGACAGCGTGATAGCTAGAAGAAAGTAATTTGTTGAGCATGCACATGTTAATCACGCAGGAAAATTAATGCCTGAAATGTTGCTTGTGCAGGTCGTAGAGATTCGCAAGGACAATAATTAATCAACTGGCACCGTGTTGCTCTTTATAAAAAAAATTATGTGCAGTAAATGAGAAGATCTGATAGCTGGTCTTGAATGACAGCGCGCAATCGAATATTGGCTCATATGCTAAGGGTACGTTATAGACTAGGTGGAGAAGGGCATTTTCGCAACTTAGCCGCAACAAAGCCACTCGACAGGAAAGCTAAACCGTGTCTAGATATTAGGAAGCTGCTCATTTACCGAGTTAGGAAAGCACTAAGCAAGGTCGGGGTGTTAACCAGGTCACTCCTTCTATGCTACTGTACGGTGGGGACAGGGAACAAAATAAAGGCGCAATTGAACTGCCGGAAGAGAGAGAGAGAGAGAGAAAAAGCAAAGAGAAGAAAGGCCGGGAGGTCAGCCATACGAGCTTCCAGTCTGCTACCCTACACTGGGGGAAGGGAAAATGGTGCATATAAAGAGGAAGAGGACGCGCCCTTTAATGGCAGATGTACACGCGCACATTCATACCTAAGAGACGCGGCAGGGCCCAATGCTCGTACATCATTATATATGAGTAGCACTCGATGCCAGGTTCCCACCATCATGTTCTGCAAGTGGTCTCTCTTCCACTCGGCTTAGCGTAGCACAAAGACAGTCTTTAATCACCCAAAAAAAAGAAAACGAAAGTGGCAGAAAACATGTGTGTTATTTATCACGGGAACAAGATTATTGTATCATGTGCGTTTGTGTCATTCTCAGTCTTCATCTGTTGGCTATTTTATGAGTGTTCATTAGTTCAGTCGCCACCGAAAAAAAAAAGTGCACAACCCTGTCTGCCGTAACACGAGAAAAAGAAGCGGCGTTTTTGAACGCGAAGTGCGGTCTTTTAGGCATTCTATCTATAGACTGACCCAGAGCAGCGGTGGACACTTATTCGCACTTACGACCAAACGTGCGATTTCCTCGTGCCGTGCAGCCTTGACAGGTGTGATTCTCAATCATTGCACCGTACTCACCTGAGCGGTGTGTATACAAGATACGTGTATAAAATTAATCAAGCAGATAGTATCGCCACCGTGCCCTGCGCGCAATGTGGGAAACGACATATAGCCCGATTAAAATGTTATCAGCCTTTTCACACTCTGATGGAGCGTTGTAATGTCGGCATTGAGGGCACTTCAGGGATTGCGCTTTGAGCTACGACATCTACTTGGTTCATCAACTAGTGCCGCCTGTGCCATCCTGCCCTGCGACGGCGCTTTCAAATTTCATTGAGACAATGTTATCGGCGAGATGCTTCGATTGCGTACGCTGTGGTGTGAATTTTTTTTTTTTTTTTAGGTTACGTGTGTTGTTGTCCTGTGCGTATCATTCCATTTATCTTCTTTTTTTTTATTTGGAGCTGAATGCACGGCAAAGCCCCCAGTTTTCCTTAGTCTCACTCTCTCTCTCTTTCCGCTGCATTAAAAGCAGTTCCACATCGTTTTCGACGAGGCGTCGTGTAGCACGCCAATCTCGTGCCGTCATGCTGCAATCGCGGCTCAAAGGTATTCCACGTAGTCGTTGATTTAGGTGACAACAACGTGAAAAAAACCTCAATGCAGCGCTGATTACTTTTTGGGGGAGCACACGACACGAAAGAGCCACGCTGAAGTAACGACCGAAATACACATCACGCGATTACCGCTCTGCAGGCACCACGGTGAACAAAAACTGAGAATTTCGGCTGGGGAATTTCAGGATCTCCATATAGAGAGACATTTGAAAGCATTGTGTGCTCTGTTTTGTGTTCGTCGTGCTCATCCATCCGGTCTCTTTGAGCCGAGCGACCTACTTGCAATTTGGACGCGTGTTCACTAGATATCATGTAATGGCGGGCTCATTTGCCAGTCTTTCATCGCTGCCGTTTACACACGTAAGCGAACGGCGGTACGAAAGAAAAAAAAGAGAGAAGGAAAGAAAGACACACACGCAAGGCAGATTTTGATTTTCGGCATTTGATGGTGGGATAGAAATCTCAGATATACGTTGTAGGTAAGTTGGTCAAAGCCACCGGGCTTTTAATGAATTCTTGCCAAGCAACCTGCCGAATGGCAGCGTCATTCATAATGCCAGAGGAAAGTGCGCGCAGACACCTCCGAAAATAGCGCGAGATTAAAATAGGGAAATGTATAAACAAACTCGCGCGGAAAGCGCGGAGAGCAGGAAAAGCCAGTTAATGAACAACTTCGAGGCAGGCTACCGTTTGCACGTCTGCGATGCACCCTCGCGTTTAGTTTATCGTTGTTTTCTCTTCGGCATTTCATTTTCCTCGAGTTTAGTTGCTCCGGCTTCACTCAGCAGAGCGAAACACGACTCTCTAAAGGGTCTCGCGAATGGCGGAAAACGAACCGAGCAGAGGTGGAGGGCGTGACTTCGCGTGTGCGGCGGACGCTGTAAATGAACAGGGCGACGGTAGCGTAGTTTCTTTCTTCTTTCTGTCTTTTTTTTTCTCTTTGCTTGGCTTTGTCTTTTCTCCCCGTCGGGCTATGAAAACATCCGGCTCCCATTCGTGCTGCTGCATTTCGCGACTCCCCCCACCTCCCTTCCCTCCTCGCCATCTTTTCACTCAAGGACTACCGCTAGATGCGCACGAACATATAATCTCTGGTTTCTTTCTCCTCTTTCTCTTCTCAATGCGCGGTTACCAAGCCCGTGTACTGCGTCGCTTTGGAAGCACCGGCATGACCGCGTACGAGAGATGGACACGACAGAAAGTTACCTCAGCACGGTTTATGACTCCGAAGAGAGAGAGAGAGAGAGAGAGGAATGAAAAGCGAAGTCCCGACTATACAGATATGGGATAGCCTGCTTTGGAACCGATTCGAAACGGTTTCAAACGGTCACACTAACTGGGTCACAGCCCTGTACCTGCTGCCGCGTATTACGGGCCGGTTCGTTTCGTTTCATTCCGCCAGACGTGCCTGAATTAAATGTGACTGGAGCCATCCGTGCTGCAAATTTACAAAGGGGGGTCAGCCTTGGGCGTTCACGAAAGACACACAGCCACCGCCAAGTGTCATTCAGAAAAGCCTAGCGTATTTACTATGTATCTGCGTGGGAGATTCCTCGCGCCGGAGTTCCATGCACTGGCCCCGTCAGGGCCACTGCGATAGTGTTTCTCTGTTCCCGCGCGGATCAGTGTCCAAGTGCGACCGCTGCCTCATACACGCCAAAGCCGTTGTGTGTGCCGTCTTCCCAGCCGCGTCGTGTGGTGGTGAAGATGTGCGATATTTAACGCTACCATTTCACACCACAAGGCACATACGCCAACGTATACCCATGATGTTATTTTTCGACACGAAGCGCTCCCCATCGCTGGGTTGACGCGGCCACCGAATGTTACTCTCGTGCGCTCACATAGAAGCTCACATGGAAGCGCACTTTCTCCACACAACTAGTTTCGTTTAAGAAATCAAGCAGCCTTATATTTCAGTTTCGTTGGCGCCTACGCGTCTGTAGTTATTTTTCTCCCCTTACGCTTTCTCTCTGTATCTCCATATCCACTCATATCCCCCCCCCCCCCCCCCGCGCGCGCGCTGGATATCCAACCAAAAATGTACCTCGGGTTAATATATGTGCCTGTGTATTTAAGCTATCTGTCTAATTGTTCCATTTTCATTCGACAAGTCAAGGACGACATGCCGTGCAGGCAAAATAGGAACAATACTTCAAGACAGCGTGAAGTCAAATTCTTTAGCTGCGGTCCGTCACTCATTTCAGCATCGCCTGCGCATTCTTGAAGACCGTCCTTAAAAAAAAAAAAAAGAAAGGAAAAGGTTTCGCGGTTTCCTCATGCAACAATGTAGTCCGATTCATCTGCACTTTATGAAGAGCTAGATAAAAAAACACACAAAAACATTTCAATGAACCCCTACTTTTGCATATATGTCTGATCATGTCACCAGGACTTATCAGCGTATACACATTACTAAGCGTCTCACTATCATTAAAACGACCGCCCAACCGCTCTGCGTACTTTTGAAATAATATATATACAGCCTTCGCGTGCCTCACGCAACAAAAACAGTAACGGCTTCAAAGATAGGCAACGTTTACAGCAGCGCCGAAGGCTAATATATTTAAAATTTATGCCCTCGGGATTAGGTTATACACGCCAGGCACATTAATATTCGTGGATCGCTCGAGTGGCGGCATCGGCAGCGGGAGAACGTCTTTTTTGAGAAGCTTAAGCTCCAGCTATAAAGTAAGCACCCTATAAGTAGCTTACAGCGCGAGCAAATTTTAACGAGGTGGCGGCGGCTTATACATCGACAATGTTGCAGGAATTGCCTATACACGGGAAAAAGAAAAATGCCTCTTAATACCAGAGTCAGCGAAGTCCTAGCATGAAGTATTTATTATTCGAGACACGAAGTGCGCGCAGTCGATACCCTGTAATAAGTGTGTCATGACATGACCGTGTCCAGTCCTTAGAAAACAGGGAAGTAGACGCAAAATAATTATTGCTCAGGCATTTTATACGAGTGTAAGGCATCAGAAATTGCACATTAAACGCCGATTAGCCTACCAGTTACCTAAATGTAATTACCTTTTTTAAATTATTGCCTTTAGGGTGCTCATTGCAATATGCGAAATCGAGTTTAACAAATACTCTGATTGGGCTATATAACAGGTATGGATCCAATAAATTTGCACAGTGCCATTATCGATACACAAAACATATGAACGGCACGGGGACAAGCTCTAGCTACTTTCAAATGCGCTTTATTGTAAGGCTACCGATTATTATTATCAGCTGCAGTAGACGTAGTAGTAGTAAGTCGTATTGTTTTGTTTTCCGGTTGCCTGACTATGGAGACGACGGCCGTATAAGCCTGGCTTGTTTGCGTAGAATGCGTGTCGATAATTACGCACGTATGTCCAGATATCCTCCAAGCAGTAATAGCGTGGCGATGTAAAGAACGCCGGGAAAAAGGAGGTAGGGAGAAGGTTGTAGGCAGTAGTAGGAGTCGTCGTCGTAGTAGTATCAGTAATTAAATCAAATAAATTCTGGAGTTTTACGTGCCAAAACCACAATCCGATTATGAGGCACGCCTTAGTAGATGACTCGCGAACAATTTCAGCCATCTGGGGTTTTTTTTAAAGTGCACCCCAAATCTAAGCGCACGAACGTTTCTTTGTTTTTTTTTTTTTTTTTTTTTTTTTTCATTTCCCTACCATTGAAATACGGCCGCCGCGGTCGGGATTGAACCCACGACTTTGAGCTGTACAGCGTAACGCCATGGCCACTAATCTGCCGCGGCGTGTCGTAGTAGTAGAGTAGTAGGCAGTATGTTTAATGAACAAACATGAGAAAATAAAGGAAAGGACGGGAAGGAGCAAGCTGGCAACTACCACTGGAAGGGGCATCACACCTGCCTACTCTTCAGGAAGGAAGGGATAGAAACAGAAATGAAAGAGATATGCCGTGAAGGACTGAACCTAACGGAACACGAAAACAAAACAAACAAATAAGGGCAAGAGAAAAAGAAAACTGCACAACTCAGGAAAGTAGATGGTAAAATGCAAAAGCGCCATTTAAACAAGGGTCAGCAAATCCAGATAGTGCTATAAGAAAGAGGAAAAGAATGCGTAGAAAGGCAGAGGGGTCAACCAGAAGTGTAGTATTGGTTAGCTACCTTGCACGATCTGGGCGAGGAAAATAATAAAAACAAACTGAGAGCTTAAGGCGAGAGGAAGATGAGCATATTCAAAAAAATGCAAAAGAAATAGTTAATGCGCTCGTCATGTGCGTAGCCTGCGTGAAACTAACAACTGTCTGTGTCTGTATCTATATGTATATGCTACTTAGTGACAAAATCGAAGCCGCTCAGTGCTCAAAGGCGTGTCCGCATTACTATAAATCCTAGGCGTATTCCCAGCTTCGATATATTGGTTCCCGAGATCAGCGATGAAATACAACGACGCTCTGAGGTGCACGCCGAACTATACTGTAGTACGACCTGGCGACGCATATTAAAAAATTATAGAAAACTGGTATAGATACGGGGAAAGCAAATTCATATCGCGGCAAGTTTAGGGATCTATATCTCGGAACTTGTGCTGGTCACGGGAATCCTACTAAATGGACACATCTTGAGCACCGATGGGCTTTGAATCTGTGACCCCAACCCGGCCATTGGTTTTTATTCAGAACCTAATGAGCGATATTTAATTATTTACAGTCAGAATCTATTTGCGATTATCAAAGGTTTCTGAGCTTCGTCTCTGCTACAAATGTTAAAAGCATTATTCCCTCCCTTTGCCTCTTCATCCTTAAAGCTCGCTTACGAAGACCGAGACCCGCGCATCTGACAGGCTTCACTCTACCAGAAGGCAAAGGAAAAAAAAAATATGAATCCCATAACTGAGACTGCATACGTTCGGCACACGCTCTCAAAGATGGCTCATGGGGAGAGCGGAGAAAAAAAAAATTAAGGCGCTCAATGAAATCCCTTGATTCTAAGGAAAATAATGGCTCCCTGGCATCGTCGTTCAAAGCACCGCTAAGTTCTCGATTCTGTGCTTCCTTGCCGTTACAGAAGTGGCTTTTTTTGCAAAAGGACGTGCTTTTCTGCATACCAGATGCATCCATCCCCTGAGCTACTATAGAGTGAAAGAGTGATGGTACAGATAGCACGAATGTTGTGGTGCCGAAATACGCTTCCACGTGGCGCATTGAGTTCCTAGAAGCTCGGATAAAACTCATAAAATTTTGTATCGTATCGAAATCTTGTTGTGCATCGTACTGTCAGTACAGTGTATACTCCCCCGGATGACAGAATAAAAAAAATAAACTACCCTTTGATTTATTCGTAAACAATACAGAAGAACAAGGGAATTTGCACGCCTGGAGTTTCGGCAAGGAGACTAGTCTTCGTCAGGAAGACAACGTCCCCAGTGAAAACATTGGCTCCAGGCGTAAGGCTTCCCTTCTCCGTCTAGTGTTGAACACTTGAAGCCTCCATCTTTCTGCGACCCCTTTGTCTTCTTTTTATCTTCTATAGTAATGGCACATTTTGCGATTTTTCTAAGTACGCAGAACCATATCGCAACACTCGAGCAGCGTTTTCTTTAGCTTCAAATCACTGCAATGCAAGTTGCAGTGATTTGCCCGAGCATCCCGCAACAGTCGTTTTGTAGCAGTCAGCGGGCGATGCCACTCTCTAGGAATGCAGCCATTAAATGGGAACGCTTTCCCACTGACGGAAGCGGAAATGCGAAATTAAAGGAACGCACCGTATATCTGCAGTTCCTGATAGAGCACACACAAGCGCGCACCACCAACGGTCATCCGTTCAAGCGTCGTGTCGACTTATTTCGTTCATTAAGGAAGGTCTAGCCAACCGCGACAGCTGACACGGACATAAAAGAGAAATCACAGAAGCGAAGCGAACAAAAGAAGCCATTTAACAACGGATGTCTGCGCTCGTCTCCGTCCTATGTTTGTCTACTTGCCGAGTCCGCGTTCGTTCGCACACGTCATTTGTCACACGCTCCATTGTTTATCCTGGACGGGTGCAAAAATCGGACGTGTCAGTGCAGGATGCCGAGAGCTTTGGAAGATGCATCACTTGGACGGAATATTTTCACTCGAAGAACAAAGGATGCTGCCAACTCCCGTTCGCAGGATGATGATGATGATGATGATGATGATGATGATGATGATGATTATAAAGATTTTTTTTTCTTAAAGGATAGCTCGAAGGTCTATTGCGTGGAACAGGAAGGGGGGGGGGGGGGTACGAGGGGACGAGGCGTATTCAGAGACGTCCTAGGAACTACGGGGATAAAGTTTTCTTCCCCATTCCAATTCAACTTTTGGAGACAGCGAGAAATGGAAGTTGAAAGGAAGATGTCTTTATGGTAGCTTCCTATGTATGCATGTACATGTCTACATGTCCGCGCCTGACTTCTTTGCCGCCAGCTTCGGTCACTAGGTAGTCCACAGTCAAATGGGTAGAGCATCGAGCTGCTGTTGCACGGTTTTCTTTCTGTTATGCTTGCTCTGAACAAGCGCCTTTTGAAGGATACGTATGCACTTTGTTAACGATCATTTATCCTTAGAGAGGCAGCGTAACCAGTAGTAAACTTGCAACAGCAAGGACTGGCATACAGCACACTGTTTCTAGACCACAGTGACATTTTCAGTTACTTTGCTGTTACCGATTTCACCTGCTTCGGGAACTTGTCTCTATAACTTGCTCTAAGCAAGTACCCTCCCTGGCGTCCCTTCACTATAAGAAGACTTCAAATCGAACGTTCGCAGACCAATGAGTGAATGTTATTCACGAACTGTATTTATTATTCGTAAAACGTGATGAAACATTCACAAAATCGTAAAAAAAAGCCCGAATTTGTAAACCTTACGAAAAATATGGGAGGTCTGGCAGGCACGCATTGAGGATCTCTGGCCAAATCTATGCGTAAAGGCCAGACAGTTCTTGTACTGCCCTCTGCAGCACATTGAAGCACGTTCACCAGAACAGGATCCGTGAACTTCATAGGGGAATACGAAGACAAGAAAGTTAATCCCAAGAAAGTTAATCCCAAGATCTAAGACTGTAGCAGAACAAGAGAGAGAGAGAGAAAATGATAAATGAAAGGTAGGGAGGTTAACCAGGACTGAGCCCGGTTGGCTACCCTACACTGGGGAAAGGGAAAGGGGGACGGAAAGATTAAGAAAAAGAGAGAGAAAGTCCACTGGAGATATCAGTCGGTCACTCAGTCCGGATCACAGACGCTGACTGTGATCCGAACAAGAACAAGAGAATGCAGCAAAAACAGTTGAGGGGATAGTTCGAATTCATTAAGAAAAAAAATCCCAGTACCAGCCGTTGGCGGTGACCTGATTATCGCACGCAGCGACATAAAAAGCAAATTCGCTCAAAGAGTAAATAATAAAAACGACCCTAACATGAACTATCAGTTACAAAAGTGCATTACATAACAATTAAAAGCCAAAGAACGTCGCTTGCTATACTCGCAAAGCTTTCGCACGGTCGCACGATACAACTGCACCCATTAAATTTACTTAGTTCCTTCGTCGTTATCGGCAGAGGCGAGCAAGTAAGAACATGATACCGCGACGTCGTGCCCTTTTGGCATCGGGAATTCTTTATAATTGGCACTTAAGGCACGTTCCTTTTCCCGAAAAAAGAGAGAAGGACACGAGAACGAATGGGGGGCGCATCGCCTGCCTCATCCTCACTTCAGCAGATTGCCAGGGCGCGTCTGCTAACAAGCTTCTCAACGTGGGTAAATATATCCTCCTCGCGAATCGATGGACGCGGCGGCGTTCTTGTGTTTTCTTCTTGTTGCTGTGTCCCTGGGCGACAAACGTGCGGGACGTCGTACAGGGAGCGTGCGGAAGACTCGTTATACGTGACGCAGACGGCGCCAAACAACTATACTTCATACCAGCATATATAGTTTACTTTGACACTGCCGAAGCTACAGGCGAGGCGTATAAGCAGTAACAGCGCAATGACCTTTTTTTTTTCTTCATCGGCACATTTGCCAGTGCCACAAGCAGACCTCACGCATGCGACTTGCAGACGACAAGACGCGGATGAATACACTGTAGACTGCGCTCGAGTCGCCGACCGGCTAGCCCGTAGCTTCCTCGTATTTTGTAGCTTTCTAGTTTAGTCTGCGTAGCTGCGGCTTCAGAATTGCCCAGCTTCAAAGCAAGAGAGGGAAAAATTATATCAATAAGAAAGCACTAGCCTGAGGGTCATTTCTTCGGAGAGCTATTCTATGTGGTGAAAGTAGCGGAAGAGAGAGAGAGAGAGAGAGAGAGAAAAATGCTCTGAGCTGATGGGTGGCAACGAGGACAGAGAAAAGAATTGGCACGAAGCTCGATCATGCACGTTGGGTCTACTCAATACTTGGATTCAGAGCCCGCGCTCATTTAAGCAATCAAGTAAGACATGTATTGCTTGAAAACTGCAGCATTTACAGTCATGTCGAGGGCCCAGAATATTCGCTGACAGTGGCTGGCTCTCGAGACGAGCAAGAGCGGCTGCTAATGTTCGTCAATCGTAGACGCACCGAGAGCACCATTTAAGGTACATAGCACAACTCAGACTGGCAACTACAAGGCACGAAGCAAGAAAGCGCACATGGGCCAACGTGTAAACGTCACTACAACGGCGGCACACGCGAACTGTCGAGTGTCTCGAAACTCCCAGTCTATATTAATTTCCTCACAACATTGCGTTAATTTCAGTTTCAATTTTATTTGCAGGATAAGAGATAAACAGTCACGAAAAAGAAATACAGATCGAAAAGCTTCCGATAGCAAATTATTGACCATGGTGACACTTATTTTGTTGCGCTATGGGGATGACTGGTTTTTGCCTTCGATATTTACGAGCACATCACTGCAATTCTTTTTTTTTTTTTGCGTGATTAGGCATATAGCGTAGAGGAGGCTACGGTCAAGATGAAACGTATCAGTCCAAGCAGTAAATGTAATTTATAGCAAGTAAAATTTTGCGCGGTTCACTAACGACTTCACTAACGAGCTTCACTAACGAGCGCGTGCATTAACTATAACTTGCCGTGTTATTTCTTTTTACTTTTGACAGCTACTCTAACACATTGGAAGCCGAATAAGATGGTCATCTACAGTGGATATCTCCAAAAAAGGTGCATACAGCGGTGTGCTGCGCACATTAAATCTCGCAATCAAGCCACACCTGGAGTGCACGCCTGTAAAATGTTGTTGACGGGGAATTTTTACCATCTGGGGATTTTAACGGGCGCCTAAATTAAAGTACACCACAGCATTATTTTTTTATTCCCGCATACCACCTCCCTCGGAACGCGGCCGCCAAGATCAGGAGTCAAACCCACGACCTCGCGCTCAGCAGCATGAACGCGCCATGCCTCTCAAAAAAAAAAAAAAAATCAGCAAAGTGAAATTGGCATCAACCCAAATGCAGCTCCAACATCGAAAAGAACTGCAAAGTTGCAGCAGACTCCTGTCAGCTCAGCGGTAGAGTGACTCTCGCTCTATACCTTTGTGAAGACGGTGTCGGTTTCGATCTCTGGACAAACTAATCCGAAATTTTCCTTCAACTGTAAAGCTTCGCGTTACGTGAAGCCGTTAGGACTTCGCGGCTTCGTGCATTTTGCTTTAAATAAGTGCCCTTTTCCGTTGAAGATGCAGTACCGTGGTGTCAGTGCATTCATAAAAAAAAAAAAAAGGTGTCGGTGCATTCGACGATGACAGTTGGTGGCAAAGACTTACAGGAAGGGTTCTGTGAACACATGCGCTGCAGCGCTGCAGCATCGACGTGGGCGCATTGACGGGGCCCGGATACAGAAAGTGGGGCACTGCTCAGGGACTATGACGGGAACTGGAAAGGACACGCGGCAATGGTCGGTGCAGTTCCTTTACTTGTTTTTCTGTGTATGGGTGCCATCTCGCGAACTAACCAAAGAAAACCCGGAAGCCAGATGTATACAGTAAAGAACAGGGCAACAACATCGCGTTCTGACGCTAGATCGGACGTCGTGGATCGATCGCCCCCTTCTCTACGACAGACGGCATTTCGTACTTCATACTTTCTCTTTCGGTAGTTTTTTGGCAACAACGAGCAGTTTTCCACCCTCGCTAAGCACTCGTCGAGAGGCGAGCAATGAGTGCCGTTACGAGTGCCTTCTATCAAAACGAGTTCGTTCTCGCTCCATGACGTCAGTGGTAACGACGGCGAGCGAGCCACTTAGCGTGCGCCATTTAGCGGGCTCCATTTATCTTCAGAGAGACTGCTTACTACTAATATAGTTTGACAGCTTAGGGAACGGTCTCGTAACTATCAAGATATCCTTAGCCAGGCTTCTAAGCTGTACATGTCTCACGGCTTCGAGTGCGCTGATGTTAAGTGTCCCCGCCATAGTCCGCATATACGGCGTTTTATAAAACGCATGGAAGCGCTTGAAAACTTTGCTGTCGACTCGAGTGTGACGATGTTTCAGAAACATATAGGAAGAGCACTTATTTTGGGCTCTGAAGCTTAACGAAAAAAAACGAAAGAAAACAGTATGGCTCGTACAATACAAAGCGCACGCCTTCTACTTTGGTCTTTTTCATTTTTGTCATGTATGACACGAAAGAAAATGAATAAATAAAGGCATTGACAAAGGAGGTGGTAGGGGTGATTATATCCGAGCAAACGTGGCAATGTCTTTCTCATCTTAGCTAAAAGGCGCTAAAAAAAAATTCGCCCTCAAGTTTCTTTTGTTTTATACCATTGTATTTCACATTTGGCGTTTTTCTTACTCAAGTGCGCAATAAAGTGGCTCAATGCACAAGCTTCAGGTGCTACGCTAGAAATAATTACGTTCAAGTTTTCGAAATGTTATGAAGGTGACCTTGGGCAGCATTATGTCGCAGAGCTTCCGAATTCTGCGCGCAATTCAATATTAATAGCGACACTTCTTGCCGTCCAAATCGTAATCTACCAGTTGCATGCGGAGAGCACACGCAGATCATGTCTTCCCGGCAACTTACGGTGCACTTCTATCGTGATTGGTTTGCGCAAGATCTAGAGAGACGTGCCGGAGAGAAAGCGGCACAAAGTGCGAACTAAGGTCCTTCATCACCGTCAGCTTCTGGCAAAAACAGCCATTCATTTTCGAAGTAGAAGAGGGTTCCTTGCGATAACGATAAATTCCGAGACACAGCACACACGGTGAAAAATGCTTTCCTGCATGGCTAGCAATTTGTCTGTGAATTAAGGACCGTGCTGTCGTCGCTAATCTTAGTTCGGTTCACTTACAGAAATACTATATAGAAAACGTGAGCAATGGTCACTCATTCATTTTAAGCCTTGATACTACGGCAATGACCTTGACAGATTAATCAAACAATGATGTAGCTACGGGAAATGCCCCTTGTGCTCATTTGAAGATTCCTATCGTGACGCGTGCAAAGGCGCTGATTTATAATGGCTCATAGATAAGTTCGCCGCGACGGAAATTTACATTTTTCATTGATCTTACGAAACCAAACGTTTGGCGAGAACGTGCAATTGCGCCGCGGTTAATGAAACTCACGACATTCAAGGACCACCGCAGCACTGTACATTGAAGGACCACATTCAAAGAGCAGCGTAGTACTTCAACGCTAAGCTATTTTTTACTTCAACTCTTAGACTTACGTAATACTCTAAATAAAGTAAAAACAGTATAACCCATTTCGTATATCTACGTCTCCGTAGTCAAAACGGTCGCCGGGATCCTTTCCCACAAACTGTAGAGGCCTCCCACTAGCATATCTCGATGATCCCACCTTGGCGATTCGCCATCCTTCGACGAGGGCCCGGCAGTAACCGCTGCGGTGACTCCGTTTCGGAAGCTGCCACCCCACGACGTGCATCGCCGCCGACACCCGCAATCAATGCGTCGCATACGCGTAGACCACAAGCACGCACGCACAACACACGCGCTGTTCACCGCGCACCGGTTCCCGCGCAGCTTGCCCGTCTCCCGGCACTAATAACGAAGCTCCCCGTCCCGGTATCCAAGTGCGGAACACTTTGCTCGCTGGATTTCACGCGCACACCACAAACACTTCTTCTCTCGCAGGCAAGCGAGAAGAATTCTGGCACGAAGAGAAGAAACCGGCGTGTGCTCCCGCGGTTCTTTTATGCCCCGGTGCCCTCCCGCCGAGACCTGACAAGACCTGGTGCGCCAGGGAAAAAATTAAAATCAGCGAGAGTGGCCCTGGGGACCTGCGCCACCACCGCCATCGCGGACTCGGCGGCGACCCTTGGTCGGTTGCATACTTAACCGAGCGATGGAAAGTTGGACGCGCCGGGCGAGGAAAGGATTCGCGCATCCGCTTGCCGATATCCTCTCTGCGGCAGCGTCGTCGGGCGGACGCGCTTAGCGTCCGTAGGGAACGACAACGCTTCGCGCGGACCGGTCTCATCCGGCGACGGCGCGCATGGTCGTTAGACTAAACACGAGGCAACAACGCGAATGATCCCCAGCGAGTGGAACGGTTGTTACGCGAGCCAAGTTCTGTTCATTTTTTTTTCCTCTGTGTGTTTGCTTGGCTTCCCCGTGCGCTGCTTGCATGATCGGGTGCGCGCATTTGCGCGTTGCGTTCCGGCGACTGTACAGGTCTGCGCGCGTGTCGGTTCGCACGTGCGTGCGTGATTGCTCGTGTGTGTGTGTATGTGCCTGCGTGAGTGAGTGAGTGCTTGCAGAGGCCAGCTGCGATATACATCGAAGCACGCGACACGCGCGCCACTGCTTGTAGCGATTAATTGAACTAGCAAATGAGAGGAGAGCACGCACGCGCCGTAGAAACCTGCTTCAATGAGCCGGAAACGTTAATTGAATTTGCTCGCGTGTGAGTGTGCGCGCGCGCGCCTTGTGTCGTGCACCTGTGTGAAAACTCGCGGCAAAGACTGTTTTCTGCGATCGGTGAAAAACGATACGCCCATGGCAAACGACGCAGTATACTCCGCGTTGCTCTGTAAGAGCTGTTAATTTGATGCAGCAAAAGGGGACAGGCTTTACCTACACCTTCAGCTACACTTTCTGTTGGCAATATTACGAACAAGGTTTCATGGAGCATTTCGGACGACAGTCGTTCGGGTACGCCTCCTTATTCCCAGGCTATAAGTGTGCTTGTCATACGTCTAGGGATTTAGAGTACGTTGGGAGGAAAAGGGGGCGAGAGGGTCTAAATTCGCTGTATCCATCAATGCTTAAAATAATGTCTAATCCAAATTATTTGCACCAATGTGAACAGCTTTACGAGTTAGTAAAGTAACGATGATCTGGCGCTGTAGTTGATGCGAACCACGTGATATCCGCGTAAATCTGAAAGTGATAGAACGAGCGTTCAATATCTTCACAGCAGTCCTTGTATAACAAAACAGAACTAAAGAGAACAGGAGAGAAAGTTCAAAAGAGTAAGATCTTTCATCAACCTGAAGGCAGCATTAAACAGCAAAGAAAATCCATCCAGATAAGGATTTCATGGTCCTTGGATCGCACCTTGAACCATCGTCAAACTATAGGGTTACAGTCGCTCTGGTAACCGGCCCAACAAGCAGGAGTAGCAGTTGTCAGCACGAATGCGAATTTGACAACTATAGCGCTGAAACATTGCTAGCCAAAATGTTTATTAATAAAAGCACCTGGCATAACTCGTGCGGTTAAGCAAGAGTACATCTATCCGAGTTGTCAATCGATTTGGTCTCGCCCTGCTACACCCACTTGGTGGCGCAGCTAGCAGAGACAAATTAATCATAAGGGAAAGCCAGGAAGGTTAAGCAGGGTGAGCCCGGTAGGCTACCCTGCGCTGGGTAAGGGACAAAGGGGAGTGAAAGAGGAGAAGACAGAGTTACTGTTACGGGACGGTGACGGCTCGAGCCATGGCCCAAACCTTTTCTTCAACTGCCAAGCTTCCTTTCCGGTAATCTCGTGTGTGTTTATTTCAAAATTATCACATGTTACTTCAGGCCAACGGCAGTTTTTCCTTCTAACAATGGTACCTTTAGTAGACAAGTATGTTGCAACAAAGCAGGAGGCTTTTAAAGACCGTATGGCATTGCTGGTGTAGCACGGCAAACCTAGGAAGCCGTACAAGTTGTCATGAACAAAAATGTAGAGGGCCATGAAGCGGGCTAGTTGGTATGCATTCATTTTTTGCGCTATGTACTGGGAGACGCTAACAAGGACGAAACGAACACTGGTTGTAAAAAGGACACGAAGTGACACGGCGGAGTGCCCGGAGTGCCGTGTCACTTCGTGTCCCCTTTACAATCAGTGTTCATTTCGTCCCCGCTATACTGTCTTCCAGTACATAGCGCAAGGAAAATGAAAGACAGAGGAATCAGTGTAAACCAAGCATGCGCGGGAAAATTTTAACTCAGTAAGTAAACAAGCAAGAACCCTGGCTGCGTAAGAACAGAGGTAAGCTCTAAGCGAAAAGGACCAAACTTGAAGGAGTGCTGTGAGCATTTGACTGTAGACATTTCTGCGAGCTCCAGAACGCCAAAGAATTGTGCGTGTGCTCATCCCGGTGTGAGGCAGTAACCGTGCAGCCTTGCCTGAGCATCAATCACGCCGCTGTGCAAACAAGAAGACACGGTCGACGACGACAGCGAAGGGGCTGGAGGGGGCGCATCCGCGCGTATCAGGCGGGTGCTGCGCAAACTGTCGTGCCTTGCTTGTTGTCACATACACTCGCCTGCGCGCACTGCGAACAGCGTCGACCTAGCGCGAAGCGTGGCCCGACCACCTCGCGGTAGTGCAGAGATACCGGGGCTCTTTGGAACGTTCGCAAACTATACAAGCCTACAGCGGGGCGCTATTCTTGATTCACCACTTACGACGATTACTTTTTATACACTTTCGCAGTCGCATGACGTGCCAGTCAGCGCGTGGTCACGTGGTACGGAGGGCATCCGCTGACGTCATGACCCCTCTGCTACCATCATGCCAGTGCACGGCACCTACGCGAATGGAAGTTTGTAGACCAAAGACATCGGCGAAATACCTTCAATCTTTCTTGCTTTGCGGCCGTGCAGAACTGGGATGTACGTAGTGCATTGGTCCAACACGCACTCGCACAGAAGGCGTCAAAAGTTTACGGACCGCGAGATCTGAGAAGACGCTGAATTTCCGAGCTTGTTGTTACCGCAGCCAAAAGAAGCGAAGAATACTACGTTGTTCGCATATAATATAGAACACACCGGAAATCGCGATACCAGGTTGCTTGCCGAGGCCGCAGAAATATTCAGCCTGTTCTCATATATTCAGCGTCCCACAAACATTTAACGCCGGTTGTAAATTTTACCACGTATTAGTCTGCATGTCTGAACTGTGAACCTGTGCGCACGTGTGTATTTGGCATATGATCTGTAAATTATTTTGCGTGAGATTGCACATCAACTACAGCTACGTGAAAACAAGATGCCTTGTCACTGCACCGCTCAAGGTGCGTTTGATATTAAGTGTGTTGCCTATGTCGTTCGCCATGATCAACTTCGATAGGTGATTTTACTTCGCTTTCAATTTCACTTATGCTAGAAAGCCGGGCATTACCACTTCTTGTGGCTGCTAAATACATCATTAACATCCCCGAGAAGACGGCCCCGCACTATATACGCAGGGCATAAAAAGAGGTTATTTTGTCCCGGTTATAGACAAGACGGCTTTTCTGCAGTACTAACAACAAGGTCGGCTCCCGTCGGGGGACGGCGAAAATGCATGCTGCTGGCCGACCGCTGCCGATGAGATAAAGAACGCCCTGCCGCTTCCTCGTCCCCAGTCATGATGCAGCCGACCTTGTTCACCGAACGCACGCTTGAGAGCACCACGATACCACTGCGCAAGCGCTCCGTCACGTGGCATTTTTTTCGTATTTCGCGGGCTTTCTTTGCAACCTGGAAAAAAAGGACTACGTGAGACGTATCGTAAAGGAAACAACTCGATCGGTGGTTTCTGAAGGTGCTCTACAAATCTGCGTATCATACTTGGGTCCCCCAGCCAATAACTAAAAGTTGACCAATTAAACTTAATTAATTAGTGAATTATGGGGAAAACAAAAGCACATTGTCTGAGTTACTTTAGGCTATTGCTACCAGTATGCGTTCGGTTCAATTCGCCTCCGACGCGCCTTTCATGTTTATATTCTTGGCTCAAGTTATGCGGGACCCCCTATATATGGAAGCCTACGGCACAGGTCGTAACGAAGTCAAGATCAAGGGCGCCTCGTAAAAACTTTAAACTGCTGGACATGACCACATGAACATAATTACTATACGCTCTAATTAATTATGTGTAATTAATGCTACTTCCAAAAATTCTTATAAAGCACTGAGTGCGCGCGGTTGCAGTTCATTTGTTGGGCATGACACCATTATTTTTCCTAATGAGAGTACCCGTTTGTCCAGAGCCCACAATTTATCTCGTAATTTTTTTATATGCGGAGCATGATGCTACAGTGGGACAAGAGGAGTTCAATATATTCTTCTGATTCCGAACAAGAGCGCAGCACACTTTCGGCTCGTCCTAATTTATGTAAAATATCACTGCGTACGCTGTGCCTAGACGTAATCTGTGTATTACTGTTTCGGGAGAACGTGTAACTGTTACTGGAATAGTGAACGGTATCTTTGGGTCAATCTCAAATAAAACGGAGTTGCAACTGTTGTTTTCAAACCAGCCATATCTCTCGGTAATCAGACTGAAATTCGACTTAAACTATTTGCCTTGCACCGCTGTGACAGAGTTATTAGATGAGTCTCATTTTCAGTATGCTCCGCACGTGCTAACCTCTGTGTTTCCTGGAATACCGCAGCTACTAAGAATCCACTGAAATAAAATTTAATATTACGAGTACATCGCCTTCGTACATATCCTTTGTACTTCGTATACAAGAACATGATCATTTTTGTTCATTCTCGTGGAATTAAGGCTCAATAAAGGTGTTTGAGAGCCATTCAGAATGACCCACTTGAGTAGGTGTGGTTGTGAGCATATGAAGAACGAGGCAAACATTATGGCATAAAGTTTTGCTATGGTAAAGTAGCTTGATAATTTGAATTTTCTCTGTTCTCTCGTAGAGGGTATACAGAATACAGACGTTGAATTTTTCATTCGACTCGGACCATGTGTGTAAACCTTTATGTAATCTCTGTAGGTATAGTAGATATACCACACTGTTAACTGTCTCACAGCTATTTCCGGTAGTTCACATTTACGAGAGATGCCTGGACAACCTTGGTCGAAACCTATGGCATTGATAACACCCATGACGGATACTCAGCTTTCGCTGTCCAAAACTTATTCTCTGGCCAATGCTACTGGATTGCTGCATTATCGAGTACACTGTGCCCCGGTTTTATTAATTCTTGAAAAAGCGGCTGATCGGCATCCTGCGTTACCAGGCAAAAATAACAACGACATGTCTCAGCAAACCCCAGTTTCCCAAAGGAATATTTGCGTGCCTTTGCTGTGTGTGTTGGCGTACCTGCCGTTGCATGTGGTACTCCAAGACATTTACGCGGACTTCTGGGCAGAAGACGATCAAGAGCTTCCACCGTGTAGCGGGCAAGATTTTGAAGGACCGGGGAAGAATGCGCTATTCTTTGTCTTATAATTGCGCAGTGCACGCAAGCAGTGGTGATGTTGAACAGCCCCACTTCGCTCTTGCAATTGTGTCGTAGAACTCTTATCACCGCGTTATTGTTGTGTTCTGTGTATTGCACTTGCGCTGCCCATGCAAGTAATCTGTCAAGGACAACACCTAAGAACTTGTGTTGCCGAACACAACTACGAGTTATTTCATCCATCAATAGACTAAACTTTTTCAGTATTCCTGTGAAAGGGAAAACAGCGGTCTTTCATATGAGAACCACGCCTAAACTAATTAAAAGTTTGTTGATTGCATCCAGGCCTTATTGCTAACTCTGCTGTATGAAATGGATGTTTGAGTTCGAACTTCGTATGCATGGATGGTCGGCATATATTTATTAGCTCAGGGAGGCAGGCAAGGCATTAGCAGCTGAGACATAATGCAATTGAATAGAAAAGGACTTAACACGCTTCCTTGCGGAACACTGTGTGTCAGCACAATGCGTTGGCGGGCTAGTTGGTGCGAATCCATGAATACTTTGTTTAGCGCAAAACGACAGAGACAAGAAAGACGACAGACAAGGCGCCTTTTCCTGTCGTCTTTCTTGTCTCTGTCGTTTTGCGCTAAACAAAGTATTCATGGACTGTGTGTCACTTTACACTCTTTGCTATTTCCATCATGCAGCTGCATTGACGAATACTGTACTTTCCTCTGGAAAATCTGCGATTCAACGCAGATTGCGACCGGCCAGAGATGCCGAATTGAAGCAGGCCGCGTAAAACACGGATGTGACTTGCTGTATCAAAAGCCCGCTTAATATACAGAAATAAAACAACAGTAATTTTTACACATTGCCTTTCGAGCTCTGCACGGTTGACAGGATTCACGATTGTGTCCAGGGTGTAACGCCGTCTGAGTAACACCACCGTGTTATTGGACAGCCTCTGGGTAATTTCGACCCACCATTGAAGCCTGGCATCAATCATTTTTTTTTCATTGTTTTACAGAGGCAGCTTTAAACAAGCACGCTTTCCTTTGGTCGAGAAAATTGGGCCTTAATTGTTCGAGCTCCGATAAGTAAAGGCTGCCTTTAGAGTCTTCTATGCACACAGTGGCATTATTAATTTCCATCGAACGGATGCGACATGTCTCGCTGCCTGTAAATTTATCCGCTCGTGTGCAGTGTATTGGGTGCGCGTTAAAGAACTTGAGGTGCTCGAAACTTATCCGGAGTCTCCCACTACGGCGTGCCTCAAAATCATATTGTGATTTTGGCACGTGAAACCCCCCGAAGCTCAGGAGACTAAGAATCACTGACCCTTTCCACTTTTGGAGTATTGGAGTAACGCAAGTCCTACAAATGCCTGAGTTAGCGGTTTGACAGCAGAACAACAAAGTCAGTGACGCGCGCCACACCAACAAGGAACCCTCACCTCTCCCTTCATAGTTGAAATTCTTTTGTTTGTTCGCCCGTTTTCATTCTGATTTCATGCGGGCTGATGAGGGTGCCGTCTTTCGTTGCTATACCTCGTGTCACGATGACGTCTGTCATTCTGCTATCTTGTGCTTTCTCTCCTGTTGACTTCCCTTCTGTCTGTCGACAACTTCTGTTTCTTTCCCCTCCTCCCTAAAGGGTAGGCAGGGGTCGTGCACATCTCGGCGGCACTTGCCAGTTGCTAGCCTGCTTCTTTCCTTATTTCTTCCTCTCTCCATTGTTTGCACCGTAATATTATTTTAGTAGTTGTAGTCGTCGTCGTTGTCGTCGTTGTTGTTGTCGCCGTAGCAGTAGCAGCAGTAGTAATAACAAAACCACTCGTCTCTTCAAAGTCTCTTCCGCTCATCGGTACACCTCGGTAGCAAGTTACAAGCCCCCGTCACGTCTATACTTCTGTGGTTTCTGCCTTGTGTAATTAAGCTTCCCTCATTCCATGGTTCTGTTACTTCTACGCACGGAAAAAATTTTCATTATTTCAAGCTGTACGTGTGTGTCTCACGGCTTACTAAGTAGCTGCCTTTCAGTTTACTGATTCCTGCAGTGTTACTTCTTGCAGTGCGGTGTGCCGTAACCCGATCAGAATATTCTGAAATTTTAATTTGGTTTTAGCCTGTACCGTACGCTGCGCGCCGACCAGTAGCCGGTGCCGACAGAAAGCACCAACACTTATTTCAAGTTCATAAAATTAAAGATGATAAACGCAGCTTCAATTTCCATACGCGAAAGGCTTGCTTTAGGAAACGACTGTGTAGACAGCTCAAAGCTATGACACAGCGCTGTTTTCTCTATACAGCGAATGCCTTTTACATCGCACTACCATCAATATGAGATCGTCACGATAAGAAACGGTCCGACGACCCGGTTATCGCTTATAAACAAGAGGTCCTAACGGCATAGGATAACAATCGGGAAGCGTGCCTTTGTTGAGAAACTTTTTGCCCAAGATGAATAGAGAACGGCAATTACCAGAAGCAAGTTTCTGAAGACCTTCGACGAGCCGGCTGGTTCCCTCATGTATACAATGAAAGGAAATGAAGTCAGAGAGGAGGGAGGGGGAGGGGGGACTGGAAGTTAGAGCACGGTATAACGCAATCAACCACTGAAGCTGACCTTAGTGATCGAAGGCACCAAGCCCCGTAATGGCTGGTGTTATAGGACGACGTGCGCGCTCCTCGCGCGCCCGGGGCTAAGCGCCAGATCGCTTCGCAGACGTGACCCCTCCCCCCTCCCCTCTCCTCCCCCCATCTGAGCGCACCTAGCCGGCCGATCGGAAAGTCGGTCACACGGAGGAAAACAAAAACACTCCCGGCATGAACCGCTCGATAGGAATCCCGTCTCGCAATCTCGAGGCTGGGCCCGCAGCTGTGCACCTGCCGGTTCCAATTGGGTGGGGGAGAGGGGGGGGGGGCGTCTTTTGACACGAAAGCGGGCTTGGGCTTGGGAATGAAGAGGGTTGCTGTTCAAGCACCACCAGGCTTTGCGTATTGATTTCCTCGCTGATGGAGACGCAGAACGTGGACACAGAAAAACAAAGATGTTAATTTCCGGCTGGTTAACAAGGGAAAAGATTCAAACGTGAACGAAGGGAGAAAGAAGACTGCTCACTATCATGCTCTTCCATGTCGAGATTTTCGTTGGATGCAAAGAAACGTTTTGCAAGAGCCACGCAGCAAGAAGAAGAAGTATTTTAATGATTGGAAAATGTAGAGAGGTCGGCCGGATAATGGAGCATCTGGCCTGCTACTCTACGTAAGGGAAGGGGAAGAGGGGGAGAAAAAGTGTCACAATGGGGGATGATAATGGGAGGAACGTGGTGAATGACACATTACACAACTGGTATCACAGGCGTGAGTCCAGGCCCGTGTCACCTAGGAAACGTGAAAGTGCACGCATTGTCTCTGTCGTCTGCCAACTCTGTGGCCACGCGCCTAGCAAGAGGTCCTCCGACAGTGGTCCATTGTGTAAGTGTCTCAATGTATCTGCCAATGTCAGTCTTTCGCGCGCATACTCAGGGCACACCACGAGCACATGTTCTATATTCTCTACAGCGCCACACACTGAACAGTCCGGGGAGTCTGTCCGTCCAATAATGTGCAAATATTTGCGCGTGAAGGCGACGCCTAATCGCAGTCTGTGTATCAGGCATGTATGAGGGCGTGGAATTCCACGCAGAATCGGAAATTTCATATCGGGATCCAGCCATTTAAGGCGGACGTGACGAGCGTCTGGCTGGGCCCAGTATCTTCTCGTCGCACTCCTCATTAATTCCGACAGGAGGCATGTGATGTCCGGCCTGGAGAATGGTACTACAGTTCGCAGGCCATTGCTGAGGGCGCGCCTTGCTGCAGCATCGGCCATCTCATTACCGTTGAGCCCACAGTGTCCCGGGATCCATTGGAACACGATGCGGTGGTGTTTTTCTTGAGCGTATGAAAGTAGCTCGGTGATCTGCAGGGCCAGAACCTGATATGCGGTGTGGCGCAGGAAGCATCCCAAAATTTGCAGCGCGGGTTTTGAGTCCGTGAAAATGCACCACTCTTGAGGTCTTTCCCCGCAGATGTGGCGAATCGCTTCCCGAATAGCCACAAGCTCTGCAGCGGTTGATGTTGAATTATGGTCTAGTATGAAACCTCGAGTCATCTGTTGGGCTGGTATCACCACAGCTGCTGTCGATGCCCTAGGTGACGCGGAGCCGTCTGTGTACACATGAACATATGTCTGGTATTCTGACCAGATGTATGCGAGAGCAAGTTGTTGTAATCCACTGACGGGAACCAAAGATTTCTTTAGTATGCCGGGGACATGTACGCATACGGAAGGTTGAACCATCACCCACGGTGGTATGACGGGGTGATATGGAAGGGCATAGCCTGATGTTATGTGGGGTAGATGGCAGCGGAGTGCACTTGAGAAACTGCTGTCCGGCCGCTCATGTAGAACCGACGTCAATGGATGGCAATGGTGTCGTGTCAGTAAGCGTAGATACACACGAAGTGGTTCGTGGGACAGGTATATCGGTAATGGACATACGTGGGCTTCCTCAATTGTGCCTTTGTTGGAGGCACGCCGTGGCAACCCGAGGCATATTTTGAGTGCCTGCGCTTGGACGCTCTCTAATGTCCGTAAGCAGGAAATGCTCAAGTTTGAGAGTATCGGAAGGCTGTATCGAATGTAGCCTACGAAAAGAGACTGATAAAGTCTTAGTATTGAGCCTTCCGTGGTGCCCCATTTCATGCCTGTTACGAAGCGAAGAACATGGCAAAACAGATTAAGTTTTTGCTTCAACATATTAACATGCCTCGTCCATGACAAACCGCGGTCGATGATAATGCCCAAGAATCTGTGGTGGGAGACATAAGGTATTATGACACCGTTAATGGAGATCGGGTAGCGGCAGACGGATTTGCGCGTGAATGCAACCACAGCACATTTTTCGGCAGCTAAGCGCAAACCCTGACGCCGTATGTATCGTGAAGTAGATGACACAGCCCGTTGTAATTTCGCACGTAGTTGTGGGCGTGTTGTACCAGAAGCCCAGATGCAGATGTCATCTGCATATGCACTGATGTGGATGTGAGGTGGAAGCTCGCTCATCAGGCCAATCAGTGCCACATTAAGTAATGTTGGGCTGAGAACTCCTCCCTGCGGAACTCCACGGCATACCTGATGACGGTTAGTGTCTCCGTCAGGCGTGGACATGTAAACGAAACGGCCGCTGAGGTAGCTCACAATCCACAGGTAGAGCCGGCCGCCAATACCCAAGTCATCTAGGGCATCGAGAATGGCTTCATGAAGGATGTTGTCGTAGGCCCCTTTGATATCTAAGAAAACAGCAGCGACGAGTCGGCGTTGACGTTTTTCATGTTCCACTGTCGTAACGAGGTCAATGACGCTGTCAATTGAAGAACGACCCCGCCGAAAACCGGTCATCATGTTCGGATAAAGATCATTTCTTTCCAGAAACCATTCGAGCCTCGCCAGGACCATTCGTTCCATAACTTTTCCAACACAGCTGGCTAATGCAACTGGGCGGTATGAGGTAAGCTCATAAGGAGTCTTTCCAGGCTTCAAGAGAGCAACCAGGCGGCTGATCTTCCACTGCTGCGGAACAATACCGGAGACCCATGTGTCGTTGTAATAATTGAGCAGTGCAGTGCGACCAGCCCTGCCAAGGTGAGACAGAGACGAGTACGAGATCCCGTCAGGGCCAGGAGCAGATGAATGCCGACACGACGCAAGAGCAGCCTCTAATTCGGGCATCGTAAAGAGCAAGTCGTAGTGGTCACTTGAGGAAGGTGGCGCAAAAACTTCGACTTGGATTGAGGCTGGTTGAGTTGTGCCCACAACCATTTTGCAGAAGTCGTCCGCTACCTCTACATCATTGCGGCGTTGGTAAAGGGCCAGAGCACTGAAAGGGTACCTTTCTTGTGGGGGAAAACGTAGGCTTCTGACTACATGCCAAATACGTGACAGCGGCTTGTGAGGATCCAGTGATGAGCAGAACTTTCTCCACCGCTTCCTTCCTAATTTCTCGAGATGGCGCTTTATTTGTCGTTGAGCTCGGCGACAAAGGGCGAGATCGTACGTGGATTTCGTCCTTCTATATTTCCTTTCAGCGCGCCGTCGGACTGCGCGCAACCTCTCGAATTCCACGTCGATAGGAGACCCCGGTGTAGGTGCACATATGTTCCGCAGCAAGAAATGTTCAATTGTGCAGTATGCTATCGTTATCATCGACGGCGAGGGCAAAGTATCAGTAATTCAGCTTCAAAGTTCATCCACAGAAATCGATGAAGTTACCCCTTGCTCTGGACTTACCTCTGTTCCAGAGTCGTCGTTGTTGTTTTGAAGCAACAACAACAACGACTCTGGAACAAAGGTAAGCTATAAATTATTGTTATTAAATCATGAGCACATATACTAAACAGCAGCTGTCGCGCACTATGTTTGCCCTTAGTAGGAAATATTTATTCGGAATTTTACGGCTCCTAGCATCGCTCGTTTAGACTACTCAACAACACAACATTGATCTGAGTGTGCTCTGTCCTGATACTCGCTTTCTTTACCCTTAAGCTCTCTTTCTTCCGCTTCGACTTTTTCGACTAAGCTCGCAAAGCATCGCCGTTGCATCTTTATCTCGTTAATTCCACCTCGGTATTTCAACTCTATGGAGCTGAATTGAGTCACTCATGCAGTGAGCCATTTTCTTTTATGTGTCTGTGCGTGTTTTTTTCTCACGAGCTTCGCATAACCTAATACAAAACTGGGAGCTAAAAATGAATTTGGTATTCATCTAAGCTACCCTTATGCATCTGCTTGTTTAGTTCTACGGCAGCCAATCAAAAAGCAACAATGAAAAGTTAGCCCTACGCGCTCCGCTGATTTCGATATTGTATGGAAGAAGATCTACAGCAAGTAAGGATACATGAGGCGAATAGCGCATAATTGGTCCGCTGAGGTTATTCTCCGCACTCTTTTCACGCCGATTAGCTTACGCTTTGCGTAAAATATTCCTTACGTCTCAGACTGATTACTTCTTTGGCTCGATCCACGTTGATGTTAACACGCTCATTCTTCAACTATACTATTTAGAAGAAAAAAACCAAGCTCAAGTCCTAGAGCAGACGGGAATGATGAATCTCGCCTGGAGTAGCACGCAGCCTGCCGAGGTTAAGTTCTTCAGTTATTAAAATTCTCTTTCTCTTAATGTGTCATTGCGTATTGCCAATTTGGCCAGAGGCTTCGAAGATGAACTGTATAGACGCAGAAACTTCAAAAGGGCAAATATTAATCAAACGTTGCACGTATACGTTCGAAATCACACGACGAACGTCGTTGTCCACGTCTCGGTCCAGTTTCCAATCTCGGTGCAATTGCGCATACATGATTTATTCTCGTATTCTGCATGTTCCCCAGCTTTTCTCGGGGCCTTCTTCTATACAACGATTCCATCACTGTTCGTCTTGCTTCACATATTCGAGCTAAAAAGAAAAAAAAGAACGCAGGTCGACTGGAACCTGCGTTTTCCTGGCTGGCTGAATGGGTAGAACAAGCTCATATTTCTGATCAGCGAGTGAATGAAAATATAAGACATCAAGCGCTGACTTGATGGAAAAAGATGGTATAGAAAGGAAAAAAGAAAGAACACTGAATATCTCGCGTGCCGACGCTATGGGCCGTGGACCGCCCGAGTCTAAATTAAGAATGCCGACGGAACATTCTCCTGCGGCGAAATTGCTGTTCCATTCCACGATGCACCCTTCCACCTATTAAGTGCCGCGCTGGCATTTGCTATACACGCAAAGGGGAGCGCTTTGCGGGAGTGTGGTTGGCCAAAGCTAGGGTTAGAAGGAATTTAATCTAGATATTGAAAAACGAAAAGGAAGCAGAACCGTCGCCATATTTAATATGCCGTGATTTCGGTCCCGTTCTGTCATGTACGACAGTCTGAAGAATTATATGGCTATAGCGCGGGTACGTGCCGTATTGACTCATTCCTGCTAAGTAATATGAATTTCGGACAATGATTCATACACGTAGCAGAGCAAACTCTGAAGGTGTCCAACTAGTATACGCTTCTCTGAGCGCCTAACTGGCAGGAGAGGGTGGTCATTTAATTAAAGCGCCGTTTCTCCCCCTTACTTAGTTCAGTGAAAATTTTCTGGCGCGGGTAGCCGTGAAAGGCCGGACAAATAGTTGGAGCTATTCATACAAACCGTGCCTTGTAATGGCATGTGTATCAGCGCGTCGTAATGATTCTGATAGTGAGCATTCGGGTAGGGAAGCATGTTTCATTAACATTCCGAGAAAAAAGAAACAGCTATAGGACCACAAGAAAACGAAAATAGACTGTCGTTTCGTCATCATGTGGTCCTGCAATTACATAGCATTATTTCATTTTTTTTCTTTTTACTTTCAGAATGTTTCTCAACTAACTAGCCCAACTTCGCATTCTTGTATACTACTTTTCTCGTGTATTTTGGTTTTCCTGGAGTGTGCATTTTCCTACCTTCCTTTTCATTATACAAGCTCAACTTTGTTCGTGTGCTCGGCTGTGGTGACGTCCGATTATTTGTTTCACATTGCAAAATATTATGGAATTTTCATTTGCTATCTCGTCTTGTTTTTCGTGGTATGACTACATACTCTGTGCGTGCCAGAGGACTGTCTACTTAGACGATGTTGGCAAAATTTGAGTCCTGTATACCGCAATCTACTGAGACACGTGCTATGTCTCCATTTATTCCTTGTCGTTTAACTCATATCACTAATTAATGCATCGCGTTTGCTAGTGAACTATCGTATCGTCAAGGTTCATTACGCCTAATTCCACCATTTCGTTCACAAGCATAATATTTGCGAGAAGCTGGGAAAATGCATGTTACCCTCATTTCCATGTTCATCTCAATAAGTCCATCAATCAAGAAGCACGTAGCGATTGTGGAATTTATGCGTACGTTTTAGGCTGGCCCGGCTTGTCGAAACGTGGTCGAAACACGTACCCTTATGGAAAACGCCTCATTGTTATTCAAGTGCTCATAGCCGCTTAACTTTAGCACGAGACAGAGTTACTGTTCAATGAAGTATGTCTGCGTATGCTGCGTCATGTATTCTGCTACCCCCCCCTCTCACAAATGATGAGTGATACCTAATTGAATAGCGATGGGTTGTTTCCCCCAAGAATTGACGACCCTGTGCATGTGAACATTAAGCATTCAGTTACTGATGCGATTATCATTCTTTGCGAACTTCACCCACCTTTGGGGTACATTCTATCTAACCGTCTTCCCGCCAACGTGTATCACTGGTAGATACAGCATCGGGCTGCTATGCTGGGGGAACAGGGTTCAAAACCAACCGCCACACAAGCCTGGGTCACTGGAGGTGTGCCGCTTTTCCTTGACAAAAAAGAAATAAAATAATATGTCTTGTGCTAGACGTAATCAAACCCGCATCATATACACTCAGACACTCTTGCCTGAATTCGCATACACGCTTACCTCGCAGCCGCGGCGTTAGATGGCGCAGCGTGTTAAGTGGGAAGCGCGCGAGAGCATATAGCCCGGCTGCATACACGCCTCGTGCATAACGAGTTTCAGCAGCGGCAGTACGGTGTGTCGCTACGCTTCAAGGCGAATTGCATTGCCGCAGACTTTCGTTGCAAGAGTGGTTCGGCCGGAATCTCATTATAGCAAGTAATATTTTCCAGGGGGCTAGTTGGTTAAGCCTACTTGAGTTTTTGCGCAGCAATAACGAATGGACCAGACTTGAGCGACTGCACACACACAGGACACCGAGCGCAATTCAGCAAAACGAGAATAGATATATATTCCCGGGCCTACCTACGCTATCCATTGTCACCGATTAGCCTAATCTGTTTTTTGCTCAGAGCGCTGGATGGTGCGCTGACACAAGTGCCATGAGGGGCCATCTCAATGTCGTAAGCTTCGATCACTTCACTCTGGACTTGTGTAGCATCGCTGCCATGTCAAAGAATTGCTTCACACTTGCACCTACAGCAGTGCGAACCCAGTGAAATCTTGCACCTGGTGTAGTGCAAGATGTCCCGGCGCTTGCATATCAGACCACAGTTGTATCGGTGTTCTCTTTTATGCACCTCTCCGTTTGGACAACGCAATCATCACTGCACGTCAAAGGTAGCTTGTACACCAGGTTGTTCGCACATTCAACAAAACTTGTGCCATAATTTGTAGTGCATATGTCGACATTCTCTTTGCTCTTGTCCTCGCTTACCTTTACGCACATTACCTTTAATTTTCACAGTGCTTAGAACCCTACACGGACGCCATACCTTGCGGCAACCTTTTTCAGTCGGTGTGACACCGAATATGCATGCAAGGCATGGTGACACGGTGTCCCACGTGATAGTGTACTCGCTTTTAAACGGCTGCATTCGTTACTCTTGCTTTAAAAAACTCTAGCGTGAGTATTTTGTTCCATCAATCGGCCCCTCTTTGCCCTGTTTCGCCTTTATGCATATCTTTCGCTATCTTTTATCTCATTCGAACGCAGTCCTTAAACTACTTCTGCACTGTGCAGTTTTGTAATTTGGAAGGTATATAGTCGACCGAAGATAGACATTATACCGGCAGCGCATTAATTCTCAGGGTCCCCGTCAGTGTATACTTAGCGCACCACCAACTTCTCCGGAACTCAAGATAACGCGTGTATAAACAGCGTACGGACGCTGGCCCCGCCTTATTCAATCGCGCTATAACCCTCGACCGCGCTGTCACCTACTTGTGCGTTACTTTGGGGGCACAAGTTCGTTTAATAAAACGTTTTCATCCCCTGAAGAGCAAGAGAGTCATCTTCGCCTGCCTTCCTGCGCCTGTCACTTCCGTGTGACACTATGAATTTGAAGTTTGCTACTACGTAACGTACCTCACGCGTTCTCGCATCACTGACCCCTTTGGAGAACAGTGGGACATATACGTCCCACTTTATAATGAATGCGAAAACGCTTCTCAGCGGCAATGGGGCGAAATTATCTCATTTGTTTGGCGCTGTCTTCCACCTAGAGGTTTCGGGCGATTCATGCGAGAATAGTTTTTAGAGCGGTTACTAAGGGGCGACAAGCGCGCAAGAGCTAGAAAAATTGTTTTCATAGTTGGAACGCTTGCTGGATTTGATCCACATTTTCCCGCTCGAAGAAAGATTTA
Organism: Dermacentor andersoni; assembly: GCF_023375885.2. Taxonomy (NCBI): domain Eukaryota; kingdom Metazoa; phylum Arthropoda; class Arachnida; order Ixodida; family Ixodidae; genus Dermacentor; species Dermacentor andersoni. The sequence goes on along the minus strand of NC_092817.1, from coordinate 91,478,323 downwards.
AAGATGCGCGCTATAAGTTATTCCTCTTTCCTACATTTAGATTTATGCCTTTACCTCGCAATAACATCTCATTTTCGTATCCTTAAGTGACATGTAATCTGCAGCACTCTTCTTTGTGAATGCATGCGAAAAAACAGAAAGACGCTGTTGCCATTGGTGACCGATGCATGGGCAAGAAGTACGCGCAGATTTTTTGTGTATGGCCTCCGCTGTGCCGCTTTGTCCGTCTTGCGTCGGTCCGTTCTATGCTGGAAGTGGCTACGCACCATTTTTCATTGAAACCATCGAGCGACAGTGGGACAAATGAATCCCCACTTTCTTTTTTAAATAAACAGTTCGTTGCAAAGAAGTGAAATTTATTGCAAACATTTTTGAGCACTTCATTTACTCATACCAAACCAAAAAAATACAAGAGTTTGTAATAAATATACGCAGTTCTGCAAAGGGTTGTTTTAACCGAAGAGATATCTCCAACGGTTTTTCCACCTCATAGACGTTCAGCTATATAGTAAACGTATTGTATTCTCCTCAATATGCACACAGTTTGTGAACAATGCTTGAACGGCATTGAACTGACCGATCAATCCACTCCACAAGCGCCAGAAGACAGGTCAATATTTGTATGCCATCCAGATTGCAATGTTCACGCCGTCACCACGGAAATACGATGTTTACGAAGCGGTCATTTTCTTGCTTTTCTTTGCCGGTGCATCAAGGTTAGGGTATAAATATATCATTTTAGGCATGCTCAATCCAGATAACACAATTGGCTTCACTCGATAACACCCAGCTATGAAGCTATATCTATTCGAACACGCGTACTATTCCAGGGCAAGTGCGCGGAATATTTCTAAAACCAATTGCTTATCCTCCGAGTCAACAGGAGCAAGAGCAATAACTTCCTAATGTGAAGGTTGACTGATCAGTCACTTAGCACTCTTCTAACGTAATTGCACTGGTATGATATTGCAAGCACAAGCGCACACGGCCAGCGCATTACTGTAATTCCCGTCACGCATGACGCTGTCCAACTTAATATCGCTGAAGCGTCATCCTGAATATGTCGCTGCCGCTGTCAGCTCGCTCGCCTGTTTTTCTGACTGCAGTTCGGCCGCCTCTTGGACACTGGCTCTTTTTGACGTGTGCTTGATTACCCCATCTCCCTTTTTTTTCGCCTCTGATAGCGTTTCAATCAAGTACACGTGTAGAAGAAGCGCGCTTTATACCAGTTGTTGGCCAGACCTTTTCAGCTGTTGTCTGTCTTCCTGTCTCTAGAATGAAATTGCGGGTTTTAACGACCCAAAGCAATACAGCGGTTACGAGAGACGCCGTACTGTCGGAAGAAAATTGGATTAATTTCGAACACCTGACCTTTTTTTTTTTCCTTTCTTTTTTAAATGTGCCCCACAGCTGCAGAGAGGCGAGAATTCTCACTTGCCGCCTTTATTAGAAATACGCGGCCTCCGCGGCAGGAATACAGAAGAAATTATGGGGTATAACGTACGAAAACCACAATCTAGTTATGAGGCACGCCGTAGTGGGGGACTTCGGGTTAGTTTTGACCACCTGGGATTCTTTAACATGCACCTAAATCTAAGTACACGGGTGTTCTTGCATTTCGCCCCCCATCATAAAGTGGCCGCCATGGCAGGGCTTCGATGCTGCGACCTCGTGCTTAGCAGCACCAACATCATAGCCACTAAGCAACCACGGCAAGTTGCGGCAGGGATTCGTACCCGCGACCTACCTCGTGGTCCGCAGCAGGGCGCCTTAGCCACCCCTGCTTGCTAACCTTAGCTATGAGAATAATCCAGGAGAAACTTTCGAATTACAATGTTCTAGATGACAATGGGCCGTATAACGTAAAACTATTCCAATATGTTTCTATTCCAATCTACTGACGTCAAATTTGCGTAACCGCCGACGCAAGCATCGGGTGGTCACCCGCAGGGTTGTCTGAACATACCAATCAAGTGCTCCCCTCGTTCATAGGAGGTCACTTTTGCATGCTTGAAAAACGAATAACATTGTATATACTGAGTGGCTTGTCTTATCTAATTGGCTCACAAGAGGCGAGGAGCATGCTCAAGTGGAGAGGGATTCGGTGGGGCCGAGCCACTGCACTGAATATCGATAACCGGATGAAGAGGGTGGTGCCAGCGTCTGCGATTGGTCCGCTTTCTCTTACTTAGCTTGCGGTGGCTCGTCAACAACCGCGACGGCATGCAACGGAAGCTTAAGAATGACTCTAAAACGGATTCTCAGCAAAGAATAGTTGGCGGAACGAGGTCGTAAACAAGCCAAGAGTTCTCAAAAACGTAACCCGGCCACGCAAAAAGGTTTATTAGACGCAAATAAACCCATGCTCTCCGACAGGGGCGAGTAACCAGTGTCGGAGCGATCGGCGGCAGCCATCTTTTATTCCTTTCGGAACGGGGCAGCCTGCGGCTATTCAGAAGAAAATTCAGCTTTAACGCGTACATCTGCATCTTTAACGCGTACGCGTCACTTTGACGCTGTAAGTTTTTGCGGTTTCATGACGTCGCGTGAGAGGCAGGTGAGGTGGGTGCAGCCCGAAAACTTTTGACCAATAGCCGAGGGTTAATGGCAAAAACGCGTCGAATAAGAAATAACTTGTTTTGTTTTGTTCGGTCAAATTACGCATAATCAGTGTGTACACGTCATATCAGATGGGGAGCTATCGCGGTTTTCGTGACGTCGCGTCACAGACAGGTGAAGTGGGGGTGGTCCAAAAAAGCTTTGGGCCAATCGCGGTCGGCTGATTGCAGAATTGGAATAGAAAAGTTTGGAATAGTTTTACGTTATAGCGCCCAATGTTTCACTCAGGCATTTTCACCAACGCTCGCCGTTGTCGACACAAGATAGGCCACGTCGGTTAACAAGAAAATAAAAAAAAGAAAGGTTCACGTCTGACTGCTCCGTGAGCTCCGTGGGCTGTCCCACGACCGAGCTATCTGCCACGTCAGTCGGTACAAATAGAACAGTTGCGCAGTCAGCCGCCAGTCTTCATAAGGGGTCCTAATTATGCGGGACATAAACGTTAATTGACTTCAGAATGTAATCGTCCGAACGACGGCCGCCTGACGACGTCTCGCTGTAAACGACAGCGAGCGTGACAGAGATATAAAACCAGTCAGCCAGGAAGGACGCCGAAGGGAGAAAGCAAGCGCGACAGCCTCGGCTGTAGAAAACGGCCGCCTGGCTGTCAACACAGTTCGGGTGACTAGCGTTGTCGTTCGTTTTCGAAGTGTCAGTTAAAGGTACTTCGCAGGCGCCCATCTACGTAGGCTGTCCCGACTGGAAGTTGATGCGGTTGACGAGAGTAGAGAGTTTTGAGGGAGAATGGCTATAATTATGTTTTCCTGCAACTCGTGGGTGCTCTAATCGAGTGACTTCTGCTACGCGTCAGAAATTGCTAAAACTAATTAGCAATAATTTAGTTGGTCTTCAAGTTGCGTTTCGTAGCACGTTTTCATCGGCCGCCTGCCGTTTGCAGCCTAGCATAGCGTCATGGTTAAGTTGCAACGGTATGCGTAAACAAAGCTTTCCCTTTTGCCTATTGGTTTCTTTATGACATGTTTACAGCACAAGAAAATGTTGACACAACAGAATAGCGCCCACTCTACGCTTGTGTCCCAGCAAAAATATGAATTGATAACAGACATTCATAAACCATATTGCGCAATACATGCAAGCGCATTGCGAACCTAAACAAAAAGAGATACAGTCAACCCTTGTCTCAATTAAGTTGCTTTATTCGACTTATCGCTTTGTTGGAACATTTTGGGGTCTCGACGGTAATGCATGCACTTTACGCCGCATTATTATGTGCGCAGTGGCACCACGGACTACGCTCAGTACGAAGTACGAAGCGGGATATCCACTGGTATCACACAATGCAGCCTACGCGAACGCCCTTTGCGCTCCTTTATAACAACTTGCCGAATTCAAATGCATCGCGAAGGGCACTCCACCGAATGCAGGCAGCTACTTGGGAATATCTGTATCATGTGATGATAACTGAAAGACTAGGGAGCTTGTTCACGGTCGTCAGCAGGATTTCATCGCTGTCTTGCAACCGCTATCCAGTGTGGCTATGTTTCAATATGCGTTCTACAAGCTGCCGCGCTGTTGGAGCGTGCGTCCCACGTTACTACGAGTTTCTTATAGCCCATTCAAAATTACTAAAATACCGGTTATGATGACATCGAATTCCTGTCCTGATCACCGCGCTATAACGAGGGTTTGTTTTATATCATATCAAAGGATCTCAGTGCCTAAGAACGCGGTCCTCGCAGTCAGGAAACAATGGTGTGAAACTACATACGATCCACATAATCAGTGACAGCTCGCGTGCCATTCTTAACCATCTTAACCATCTGAGAACAGTGTGACGTCTCTGAGTCACTATTCTCCATATGCTAATTACTTGGTAGAGCACTTTTGTTTTGAGAAAGAGCGAAAGAAGGAGTGAGACAAATGTTGTGATCAGCTTTGGCTTTTTCAGAAATGTACAAGGAGTTCTCGAAATAATCTAGAGACTTCGGCAGAACCAGAGTCCATCTTTGGCAATTCTATATGGGGATTATAACAGGGCACGTCCCCCGAATTTGAGTCGTTTATACAGTACTCTAGCCTCGTTCATATTGTAGCTGTTCTAATGTGAAATAGGCTGACCAGGCCGTGCTAAAACATCTGTCGGGTGACGCAAGCACTTGCTTCACAGCGATTGTTCAGCTAAAGCTACCGGTAACTAACAAACCCAGATTTATTTCCCCGCAGGGAGTCGATGACGATTTTGTTGCTAGAAACAATAAACGGGAAGAGCTCACTGGCTGAAACGAAGTGTTTACGTATCCTAGATGATTCCTGGAAATTACTGCTACCATTAAAAAATGTATGCTGATCCAACGCGCATGTTGGAACCTATGTGAAGCGAAATAATTGCTAAGCAGGTAATTAAATAGCATACAACAAATGACATACGTACAATTGTATTCATTTTCATATTATTCAGTACATATGCACAACACAGGTTCCAACTTTTCTTGCTATGCCACAACTAAAGGGTAAGAAAACCCCTAGGGCAAGGAGAAATGTAGCTTTAATGTCAAGAAATGTATGTTTATGTACTACATCATTCACAAGCTATGCTGAAGTGCAAGCAGCAGTTCAGACAGACGCACACCGAGATGTCGACTCGGTGATGTCACGTGATCGCGGCCATACTGGCAGTCAGCGGCAAACCTTTGTCCTAGACTGAACGTTTGCTTCATTTTTGGCAGGCCCTGCAAGCTGTGGGACAGTATCAGCTGGAAAACCGCTCGTATCTTCACCGGCTGTCATCTTCACAACTGTTCCTGGCGACTGATCTACGCATGCGGATCTCGGTGAAGCTGCAGTTTCGACGTAGCAAGCCATCCTTGACTTCATTGGCTCTGGACCTGCCAATAATGTCCCCCTGGCGTCGATCACCGATTATTTAAAGGCCGTCAACTTCGTGGATCGTTGCAGTCAGCGGCAAACCTTTGTCCTAGACTGAACGTTTGCTTCATTTTTGGCAGGCCCTGCAAGCTGTGGGACAGTATCAGCTGGAAAACCGCTCGTATCTTCACCGGCTGTCATCTTCACAACTGTTCCTGGCGACTGATCTACGCATGCGGATCTCGGTGAAGCTGCAGTTTCGACGTAGCAAGCCATCCTTGACTTCATTGGCTCTGGACCTGCCAATAATGTCCCCCTGGCGTCGATCACCGATTATTTAAAGGCCGTCAACTTCGTGGATCGTTGCAGTCAGCGGCAAACCTTTGTCCTAGACTGAACGTTTGCTTCATTTTTGGCAGGCCCTGCAAGCTGTGGGACAGTATCAGCTGGAAAACCGCTCGTATCTTCACCGGCTGTCATCTTCACAACTGTTCCTGGCGACTGATCTACGCATGCGGATCTCGGTGAAGCTGCAGTTTCGACGTAGCAAGCCATCCTTGACTTCATTGGCTCTGGACCTGCCAATAATGTCCCCCTGGCGTCGATCACCGATTATTTAAAGGCCGTCAACTTCGTGGATCGTTGCAGTCAGCGGCAAACCTTTGTCCTAGACTGAACGTTTGCTTCATTTTTGGCAGGTGAGTGTTGATTACACCTGTTGTAATTCATCACTTTTTGGGTTTTGCCGCTGACTGCACCATGTCTTCTTTGTGTACTTCTTGCTCAAAAGCCATACCGAAAGATGGAAGATTTATGAGTTGTTCTACCTGTGAGGGCGAATTCCACCTGGGGAAAAACTGCTCGTCAGTTTCTGATAACGCCTACAAAAAGATGAGTACAGTAACACGCGAAACGTGGAAGTGTCCTTCATGCAAGGTTGATTCGGTTAAGCAACCAGACGAAGTATCCAACCCAGGTGATGGTTCATTCTCACAGCAACTGTCTGCTCTGAATATGAAACTAGATTCTTTGACTACAACTGTTTCAACATTGATGGTGAAAATTGAGGAACTGTTGTTGGTCAGGGAAGCTAGTGAAAAGGTTGCTTCGGCAGTCGACGACATACGCTCCGCTATCGATTTCCTTTCGTCAAAGTATGACTCGGTGCTTGCTACAGTGACCGCTAATCAGAATGAGCTTGCAGACCTTCGATCACAAGTTCAATCGCTTGCTTCAACAGCAGTTTCCCAGACACAAGTGATTGACAGGATGAGTGGGGAAATTAATGACCTCGAACAATACAGCAGAAGATGTAACTTCGAGATTCACGGCCTTCCTGTCAAATCTGATGAAAACTTACACTCTTTCTTAGGTACTTTGGCAGGCAAGCTAAACATAACCGATTTTGAACAAGCAGATATCTCGGCAGTGCATCGGCTGCCATCCAGAGGCGACTATATTCCACCGATTCTAGTGCAAACTCGCTCAGTTTCTGTTAAGCAGAAATGGCTCGGGGCCCGGAAGGGCCTTCGTGATTTGGTGCATGACGCTCAGTCTCCTCGGCTGTTTTTCAACGATAACCTATCTCGGGCTAATCGCGAGTTGTTCCATCTAGCAAGGTCTCGTGGCAAAGAAAAGGGTTTTCAGTTCGTCTGGACCAAAAATGGGAAGGTCCTTGCAAAACAGTCCGAAGGCGCACCTCTCATTCGTATCAACAAGCTTTCGGATCTTGAAAAACTAACATAACCATGTCTGACATTGGTTTCGTGAAGTGTTCCGATTTTTCTGAAGTCCAGAAGTTCTTTCAGCATCACACAGGCAATTCATTTCAGTTTACTCACGTTAATATTCGCAGTATACGGAAGCATTGGGACCATTTTCGTGCGCTGATTAACCCTTTTCATTCAACTTATGACGTTGTTGCTCTCACGGAAGTGAACGTTTCGTCAGACGTGTTATCACATTTCTCGCTGCCAGGATGCCAGTTACATTCTTATACTCGTCAACAACGAACAGGAGGAGGAATCGCAGTTTTTGTTAAAGATTCTTGGTCCGTTTCTGAAATTAGTATTCCTTTTACTCAAGCAGAAGTAGTCGCGCTCCGCCTAAGTACACCTTGGTTGTCGTTGATTCTACTTGCAATTTACCGCCCTCCGTGTTGTAACGGTCGAATCTTTTTAGCTGAGCTTGATTCTGCAATATCATCATTTTCCAGTGAAGAACACGTGTGCATTATCGGGGATATGAATATCGATATTCTACGCCCAACTGTGCCAACAGTCGCAGATTATCTTGACACTTTATCAAAGTGGGGACTAGAGACTAAAATCCACAGCCCTACACGTGAGGAATACTTATCTGGGCAGCTGGTCTCTTCTTGCATCGACCACATAAATGTGCGTTCTCAAAACCGGTTGGTGCGGTCTGCTGTGGTTGAAGTCAAGCTTGCAGACCACTATTTCGTCTGCTGCTCCTTAACGGATGGCTCCAGCCAATCTGCACCTTTGCGCAGCCAGCAAAGCGTATCAGTACTTGATTATAAACGTTTCGATGAAAGAATAGCAAAGTATGATTGGGATTCTTTTATTTACAATGTGTCCCCTGCAGACTTATATGACAGTTTCGTCGAGGTTTGTCGTTCACAGAAAGCCGAATCTTCACGCATGGTGATCGTTAAGCAACGAAATTTAGACAATAAGTGGATGTCGCCCGTAATACTGGAAGCCATTAAAGAAAAAGATCTGCTCTGGGCTCGAACGAGACGTGCTCCAAACTGTTCTGAACTACGACTGCAGTTTAAACATGAACGAAACCGAGTTAATGCCATGATCCGTCTGGCCAAGCGCAACCACTTTAGGTCTCAGTTTGAAGATGCACGTTTTAACAGCAAGAAAACATGGTTATTGGTAAATAACCTGAAAGGAGCGAGCGCTGCTATTTATAATGATACATATTTCATATCTCATTTCCAGAAAGATGGACAGAGCATTGCGAATGACTTTAACAAACTATTTTCTCTGGTTTCTGGTGCATCTGGTACCCCGCCTAACGACTGTCCTATGCCTCCCAGTGTGATGGAATCTGCTTTCCTTCCTGACATTACAGAAAGTGATTTAAGGTGTATACTTTTCAGTCTTAAACGCAGCAAATCTCCTGGTCATGACGGCCTCACTGTTTCTGAATTGTGCAGAAATTTTGAAGCGATTAAGGGTGTCCTACTGGTTATCCTTAATAGTATCATTTCCAGGGGTATAATACCGACTTCAATGAAAACTGCTAAAGTTATACCTTTGTATAAGGGTGGCTCCAGAAACATGATGAGTAATTACCGACCTATCTCTATTTTGCCATGCATTGGCCAAATTTTTGAAAAGCATCTACTACTTACCATGACGAATTTTTTGAATACGCACAATGTTCTATCACCCTGTCAGTATGGCTTCATACCAGGAAAAGGAACAACAGATCTTCTTGAAGAATTCTCTGACATACTAAATTCAGCTTTTGATAAGAATGAAGTCGTATGCTCTCTTTTTCTTGACGTAAGCAAGGCCTTTGATAGCATCTGCCACGTTCTTCTCCTTGATAAACTTTCTACATTGGGATTTCGAGGTTCGTTTTTACATTTACTTACTAACTTTTTACAAGATAGGCGCCAATATGTGTCGATTTCAAGATTCCATAGCGATTTCACGGCAATTAATTCTGGAGTCCCGCAAGGTTCTATATTGAGTCCTTTGTTATTCAATCTATACGTTAATGATCTTGCTAACAATGTGCCTGTTTCATTGTTCCAGTATGCTGACGACACTGTCATTTTTGCGCGCGCAAAGAAATACACTGATGCTGTAACAGTGTTACAGACGGCAGCTGTTAAAGCTATGGACTGGTTTAAGTCTAACCTTATTAATGTTAATACTTCTAAAACACAACTTATATGTTTTCATAACCCTTTAAAAAAATTTGAGTTGAGTCTTCCTGTTTATTTGCATACTTCCTCCTGTTCTCATTGTAACTGTGTTCCAGTAAAATATGCGCACTCGGTCAAATATCTTGGCCTGATCTTCGACAGTGATCTCTCTTGGAACTCGCACCTTTCTTTCGTTTGTCAAAGACTTCGTGCTGTATCTTGTGTCCTGTATAATATTAGATATTTTATGCCTTTTTCTGTCCGCAAATGTGTTACACACGCTCTAGCCTACAGTGTACTAAGATACGGAATCACTGTTTATGGTCACTGCACTGTTCGCTGGCAGCGCAGGGTGAATTCGCTTCTGCGTTTACTTTTAAAGAATATTGCCTACGACCTGCCCATCGGTAATAACATTGATATTTTCAGAAGATTAAAGTTTCCAAATTTTAACGCTTTATTAACAGAAACCATTGTGCTTAAACATTTTTGGTGCAGTCAGTTCACCATTCCTTATGTTCCTGCACGTGATTTAAGACCAAAATACCGTTACTGCATTCCTCGCTCCTCAACCCGGTACGGAAAGCGCACGCGTCAATACTATGTACCTGCCTGTTTCAATAGTATGCCACCTAGTGTATTCCGCATGAGAACAAAATACACCCTGAAAAAAAATTTGCGGTATGTCTCTGGATTGCTTCCTACCCCATAATCATTTAATCGAGTGTTACTATCTTAATTTCATGTTGCTGTCATCCCTTTTGATGTTGCAATAGTTATGTCTCCATATCTGTCTCTCTGAGTTGTTAAATTTTCTTTTTCTTTTTGCTTGTCGAGTTTGTTGCAATACCTCTATTCTTCCTTTGTTTTGCTAATGTTCGCTGTCTGCCAGGCGCTGCCACTCAAGCCCTTGTGAGGCTTTGGTAGGCCTGATTTTTGTGTATGAAAATTGATACGAATAAAAGTACTATCTATCTATCTATCTATCTATACTGATTCCTGATCGCACGCACGCACGCACAAACACAAAGAGAGCTTCGCTTAAATCGCGTGGTCGCACAAAGAATTTACTCAAGTTTGAATTTGCTTTCTTCAAACACCCGCATTATTTCGAAAGTACGGTATATCAGCATCTGACTTTACCTGAGCATTCAGTGTAAATATCTCGAGGGGAAGCTTCTCGTTGAAAAAGAAAACATACTGTAGCCCTGACTGTTTACTAAGCCCGGTCAGGACTGCAGACTAACTAGACAGACAAGACTAACGACAATTGCAGTACTTCGAGTAGTACTCGAACTGTTCATTCAAATCATTTGATTGAAATTCGAAGCGCATATTCACCAAATGTAAAATCGATATGTCTGTCCTTTGTTCGTTTTTACAGCGAAGCCATATATGGCTAAGGAATTTCCGTCATCCGCGAGCAAACCGCGAACTAGTTCGCTGGCGCCTTTCGGCGCAAACGCTCGAAAGGCGCTAGTGTGTTGTAATTAATAACTTCATGTCATCCTCACATAGTGTTTCGATGGGCGTTCCGCAAGGCTCAGTGCTTGGGGCCGCCTTCTCCTCCCTATAAATCAAAGATCTTCCGTCAGTGTTAACGTGCTCTGAAGTTCTATTACACGCTGATGATACGGCTTTATTTTTTGTTGGGGACACTTTTGAGAGAAGAACTGCAGGCCAAAATAATTCGTAGAACTCGGTTGTGTCGCGAAATGGTCCTAAGCTTACACTTAACATCGACAAAACCAGTTTTGCAGTTTTCCATTCCGGGAGGAAGGAAACGAATTGTCTATATTTTTGAATAATGTCCGGTTGAACAGAGCATGCTGCTACAAGTATCTAGGAGATTGTTTTGAATATGATATGCGTTGGAAATATCAAATTGGTAAGGTATGTTCCGAATTGGCGTATGGTTGTCATGTATTGTTAAAAGCCCGTCGATGTTTTGACCTTCATGTTTTACGGATGTTTTGCGGTTGAGAGAAAGGACCGTAGTTTTTCATATCGCCGAGCAGGGCCTATCTGTGATCATACCGGAAACCCTATTTATTATTATTATTATTATTATTATTATTATTATTATTATTATTATTATTATTATGTAGTAGAAGTATGAAATAAAAGGAAAGGTTGGCACCATTATTGGTGCCGGGTACTCCTTTTCGCAGCGCGAGCCAAACAAAAGCGAAAAAAAGTTATATGCACTGGCGGCAGTCAAAGAGTGCTAACATTTGCAAAGTTCTACCCAAAGATGAAAGCAAAAGGACACTAAAAAACATACACAGTTCTGTGAACGAGTCAAAATGCACAAAAGAGTCTGAAAACACGGACCTAAGGTCAATTTATATCTACACAAGACACAACAAGTAACAACGGCAGACGTGAGTTGCGCACATACAGCACACCATTACAACTTCTGTGGTACAAAGGTTATAAACAGGGATAAGCTGCCTCAGAAAGGCTGGCCAACGTTTCGATAGGAAGACCTATCTTCGTCAAAGGCGGCCTCCTCATCCTCGGCATGTTAGTTTTAAAGGGTTAGTAGAGTAACGTCACGTGCGGTTGTTGTCGGTGGTGGCTGGCTGTAAATGGAGAGCCTTCAAAGAGAATGAGCGCTGTCGCCTGACGTCTGTAAGCGTGGTTTCTAAGACGAGGGGACAAGAGGGAGACAGTGGGAAGGCGCGGAGAAAAGAAAAGGAAGGCACCAAGAGGGGAAAAAAGCACAAGAAAAGAAAAAGAAGCGAATGGGAGGGTGTTGGGGAAGCGAGAGGTTAGGGAGCACTCAGGGGTGTCATTGGCGACATGTTATTGTGGCTTTAGAAGAAGAGCCGGTCAGGCGGTCGGTGCGCGAGTAACAGAAAAGACCCAAAAAAGGCATCAGTTGAAAGAATGACTTTAGTAGCATAGCAGCAATGCGTCGGGTAATTTGGCGAGTTAAGATGGCGACAAGGAGTCTGGGGTGTAATGCATGGGGTAACTGGAAGGCAGCGGCATGGTCTTTAAAGGGACGTTAGTCCCAGTAGCTCAATGTATGCATTACGGCGGTATACAGAAATGGCGATACCCTTTGTGGATGAGGCGCCGAAAAAGGTATCCTGGCGTCTGGGACTTTGGAATGTATTGGTGAGGGTGTTTCAAAAAAAAGATATAATAAAAACAGACAGAGAAACGGGGGGGGGGGGGGGGGGGGGGGGCGGAACCGGAATAACAAATAGGAGGTTGACATGAGTACAAGCGGGCGGGCGTAGGTGTACATAGGAAAAGGGGTCGTACAGTTGATATAAACATAAAAATATAAGAGTTTATTGAATTGACTAGTAGGCAGGAAAAACTTGGAAAGGGAGGAATAGGTGGGGTTAAGAATTAAGGGTAGCTAGTGGCACCCTGTGTTTTGTGCCTTGGTTGATGATAATAGAATTTCAGATTTAAGTTACCGCTTTTAAAGATTATAAGTTGCTCCGTGCCAAATTTGTTTGTAGTAGCTTTTTCCCAAATCGCCCAGAGTAGCCTACAGACGCAACACTAAATTTAAGAATATTCTTGTGCATGCCAAACTAAGGACAAAGACGAAGTTGGGAACCGGTCTCTGCGGCCACACCAGGTGCTCTACACGCAAACATATTCAATCTACTACTACAGTAAAAAGTACAGCGTCGAATTACTCACACAAGGTAACTTAGAGTTTCACCTGCACATCAAGCAACCTAGTCTACTGTCTAGAATGTGCTGCTTGTAGCAAACAATACATAGGTGAGACTGGACAACAAAATCATACAAGACTCAACGATCATCGCACAGATACAAAACACAATTTACCTAAAGCAGTAGCCAGCCACTTCAAAGCAAGGCTCTATATAGTACAAATTCCCGCTCACCTCGTGAGAGGAAATATAAGGAATCATAGTTTATACACAAGTTTAAATGCCTACACCCTACGGGAATTAATTTGGCACGTGGCAACTTAGAATCTTTTAAAGCGGTAACTTAAATTTGAAATAATTCTCATATCATCAACCAATGTACAAAACACAAAGTGCCACCAGCTAACTTTAATTCTTAACCTCGCCTATTCCTCCATTTCCAATTTTTTCCTGCCTACTACTCAATTTAATATACTCCTTCCTGTTTTTACGTTTATATCAACTGTACGACCCCTTTTTCCCATGTACACCTGCCCCGCCCGCTTCTACTCATGTCACTCTCCTATTCCGGTTTCAGTCCCCCCCTTTATATATATATATATATATATATATATATATATATATATATATATATATATATATATATATATTTTAACACCCTCACCAACACATCCCGAAGTCCCAGATGCCAGGATACCTTTTTCAGCGCCTCAGCCACACAGGGTATCGCCATTTCTGTATACCGCCGTAACGGCGCCTACGTTAACGTCCCTTGAAAGGCCATGCCGCTGCCTTCCAGTTACCCCATGCATTGCACCCCAGACTCCTTGCGGCCAGCTTAACTCCTTAAAAATTACCGGACGCATTGCTGCTACGCTACTAAAGTCATTCTTTCAACTGATGCCTTTTTTGGGTCTTTTCTGTTACTCGCGCACGGACCACCTGACCGGCTCTTCTTATAAAGCCACAATAACATGTCGCCAACGACACCCCTGAGTGCTCCCTAACCTCTCGCTTCTCCAACACCCTCCCATGCCCTTCTTTTTCTTTTCTTGTTCTTTTTTCCCTCTTGGTGTCCTTTTTTTCTTTCCTTTCTTTTTTCTCCCCGCCTTCCCACTGTCCCGCTCTTGTCCCCTCGTCTAAGGAACCACGCTTACAGACGTCAGGCGACAGCGCTCATTCTCTTTGTAGTCTCTCCCTTTACAGCCAGCCACCACCGACAACAACCGCACGTGACGTCACTCTACTAACCCTTTAAATCTAACATGCCGAGTATGACGAGGCCGCCTTTGACGAAGATAGGTTCTCCTATCGAAATGTTGACCAGGCTTTCTGAGACACCTTATCCCATATTTATAACCGTTATACCACAGTGTGCTATTCCATCTGTCAGCCCCTTTCTTGATTTTGGATATTACAACTTCTGGTATTCAAAGAAAATGTAGTAGTGTGATCAACCCCGATACATTTAGTATACATTGCATTTAGTATACATTGAATTGGATTGTGAGAGATTTCGCGGGAATTACAACTGCTCCAGCTGAACTTTTGGAGGAGACAGAACCGGCCGTGTAAACGTGGAGGATCCATCTTTAGGGACTCGAAGGCAGCCCTCCAGTCTCTGCTGTCCCCTTTCAACCACGGACCTAACGTGGAATTAGTCGCAGACATCCGACTACTTCATCACGCAATCGTCGATACCGGGTCACTGCAGAATTTCAGGAAATCACAGTGACCACGACGGCACCCATATTACACCAATAACACTGTCGAGAACAGATGCAGCCACGAGGCTTAGCTCCCCCGCACGCGAGCTTAAGCAGACTGTGTGGGACACCAGTGAATTCACGAACGCACGTCTCCACAGATTGAATCCACATCTGCAACTCCGTCTTCTACCAGGGCTACCACGAGCGGAAGCAATATTTTTGTGCAACCTTTGGCTCGGCGTGGCATTAACGAACGCCTATTCCTTCTGCATTGGAATGGCCGACAGCCCTGCTTGCGACAACTGTGGCTGCCAGGAGACAATCAAGCAGCTCATCTGTGACTGTGCCCGTTACAATGTGTCAAGAAAAGTGCTCGCGACCGCGCTCGAAAAACTGGACGATCGCCTCTCCACAAAGGAAAACGTTCTAGGACACTAGTCTGGACGGCTTCAGCACAGAAGGCTTTAAGGTCTCTGCTCAAGTTCTTAAGGGCTTGTGAATTGTACGACCGACTTTGAACGTTGTAGCACGTAACATCGCATTGTTGCGTGAATTTTTCTCACTTGTTTCTTTATCTGTTTCTTTCACCTTTTATTCTATTGAACACTTTCCCCACCTCAGGGTAGCCAGCCGGTACTTATATTGTCTAACCTCCCTGTCTTTCCTTGCCTTTTGTCTCTCTCTTTAGTAAGAGCCTAATTTATTTGTTTTTCCAAAAAGCTTTTCAAAAGCCACAAGTGACATACTTTTTGTAGCTATATTGTTGGTCATGGTCCGTGTATTTTCTTCTTCTCAGTGTGGCAAATCAGTTCTGCGGAAGCCCGCAAGGTGGAGGAATTTACATCAAAGGGAAAGGTCTGACCGCGCTTTCACACTTTTCAGTGCGAATGGCCTGCGGCCCAACAACTTTAATTTTACTGGTAGTCTTCGTCTCGCATTGTCGTATTGCGGGCGCTCTAGAAGAAGGTGTTCTGCATTTTTGTTAGCATGGCCACAATGATACTGCGGACTAACAACGTGCTGAATCCTGTGTATAAAGCGACGCGTGAGTGTTGTCCCAAGCCGCAGACGGTGCAATAAAGTTACAAAGTTTCTATTTCCGCTCAACTTTGGCGGCTGAAATGGACAATTCAATGTTAGGATCTATTAAGAATAACACTGAGAACTTTGATTTCTAATCAAACCGGGTGTTTGCACTAAGTCAACAGAATATCTGTTTCAGCAACAGGCGGTTTTCACGATGGGTAAGTGGGAGATTTGTTGCATTTTCATTTTCGGGGCGTCTGTCTTGCAGCAGCGTCCGCTGCAGTGTTTCCAAGAATATTGCAGTGTCCTGGAATCCACTCACATGCTATAATGTGATTTCTTGCATGGTTTTTGTGCGTTCCTTGATAGTTTTGTATACAAATGTGTGTCCAGCCCATTTCGATCTGTGCTATTTGTTGATGTGAAGGTGGCTTGGGAATCTAAAGATAAGCCATTTATGGGCGATCTCAACTGACGCTATGAGGAGTAGGCGAAAAGGATTGCAAATAGTTCGCTGGTTATTGAAGATACCGCTCGACGTAATCTAAACTTCCACTTTACTTCGAGCTTCAGGTCCGCTATGAAGATTTTGGCACGATCAGTCCGTATACATACGAATATAGTGTGGATATGAGTAAATTTGGAATAGTGCAAGTTGTTGCACATCTGTCATGAACATACCTCTCTTGCGTATGATACACTCGACCGATAATTACAACTTGAGCGTTTTCAGCATCCAAAGAGGACAACCGAGGTCCATTGTGATTTCAGAAAACGGTAATAATGTTTGGTGATAAGAATAACCTTATGTATTTCACTTTTGCTTCTTCCCTGAACAGATTTCTTTAATGGATATACCCATCATGTTGCGTTAGGATGCAATATGCGTGTTTGCAAGCTTAAACCGTTCATGTAACTGGAAAAGGTGAATGACGAGCCTCAGCGATAAGAAGAGAACTCGAAGTTGCTTGGGGTACGCCAAAACACACTCTAAGCCCTCTTGCCAATAAAAGTTGCAGTTTTTCCTCCGAAGTTCTTGATAGAACATGAAGAATGGGTCCTGAATAAGCTATTTTTTGCCGTAGCAGTGCATTCTGAGCTTGCAGTAGTGATGAGGCTGATCCTCCCCATGTGGTTCCGGCTAGCCGGCGAAGCACGTTTTCAACAGAATTTACTTGTTCTTCAAGTGTACCGATGTGCGATACCCATGACACTTGAAGTTTGAGGTTACTACCATGAAATTTGGACTGCTTCACAGTCATCCAACTTTTTTCTTCTAGACTAAACTGAAAATTCTTCAGCTGCCGTCTCGTAAAAGGCAGTACATAACAAAGTCCTATGGCCCTTTCTTTAAGAAGCTGTCAATTACATCGAGGCCTTTCCGTAACGTCAATAGTAGCTGACCTACACATGAACCAGAAGTACATATGCAGACGTCATCTGCCTACAACGAATACTTTAGACCAGCCGAAAGCTCTTGTGGTAAATCTGCCATTACACAGTTGAAATGGGCTAAGTAGACCGTCGTGCTGAATGCCCTGCGTGACGATGTAATATTTGCTCGGCCGTTCGTTGGTTTGCATAAAAATTTCCTGTTACTTAAGAACTGCGAAGTCTATCGCAGAGATTGTCCACATAGACCAAGGTCTGATATGATAACAAGCACGTGTATATAACTTGCAGAGTCAAAAGCTCTCTTAATTTCTAGAAAGCCCGCGATTGTCATATTTTCACAACTACGTTCATGTCGAAGGTCGTTTTTCTCGAATATCGTTATTTGATCCGAAAATTTTATTTATTGCAACAGTTTTAGTGAAAAGTAAGAAGGAGTACAAAAACACGATCAGAAATTTTTGAGAGCGTGAGCGTGGGTGTACTTACTGTTTCGTTATACTAAAACGGAGATTCAGAGGAGATACGGCACGCGAATTAATGCAACATACATGGCTAATGCGAAACGGGGAGCTTTTAAATGATTGAAAGCGTTATCGGCAGACAGGCAAGCTGACTTGTCGTGAGAGGCAGCGTATTAGTAATGGCGAAACATTTCGCACTGATTACCAGCACAGAACTTGTTTCACCTTGTTGCATTATTTTTGCTGTTGTTTTTCGACTTATACTAGCAAAACAACAGAATGTACAATCCTTCTCAACAGGCAAATTTCTTTTTTTTCTTTTTTAATATACTTAATTTTGAAGTTGTAGCCCACTCCTTTTTCTCTTTACTTGCAGCTTTCATCAACAAACAACTAAATGTCACTGCCTGCAGCTTTCTTTAGTCAAGATCTTAGCGCTTTAAGGGCACGGCGGTGAACGAAATAAGCATCGCCGAAAGGAAGGGTGGTGAAAGGGGCCATCTGTAAAAGACGGAATTAACTATACGAGATGTCACTTATTCCTCGAGCTATCAGTACTGCACAAGATAAAACAGCGCAGGTACAATCTAAGACTAAGGCGGCATTACAGGAAAGACGGCACAAATGTAAAACGAACACCACGAGCGCTGATGGCGTCCGCTGATGGTGGCTTGTGGTGTCCGTTTTGCGTTTTCTCGTGTCCTAATCTTTCCGGCGATGGTGCCTTTATGTCGAAGCAACTAGCCCATAACCTCTGGCACAGTCTAATAAGTTCATTATGGAGTATGGGGTTCGCGTGCAGACTCCTAACACGCATCGAAGGGCACATCCCATCAAACTCCGGCAAGATCTGGGCCCATAGATAAAGGGGGGTGCATGTCTCCTTCTGACGAATATCCCAGCCCAGCCAATCACAACTTCAGCAGCAGACGAAATGGACATCTCCACTAGATGAACACTTACAGGATACCCCCCATGGCTTAGCCCGTAATTCACGTCGGAAACCATTTAAGATGTGTGCAACAGTATAAGGCGACAGCTTGAGCACCTAATAACAAGCTGTCAGAGTTGGCACAGTTATGCTTACCATAAGTTTTCATACTGATCTTGCTAAAAGAAAATCAGGTGCTGCCGTCGTTAGACATCGTGTGAGTCATCGGCGATGTACGAATTGTTCTATGATTTGCACGGCCGCCTTTGTTAAGAAGGCGCATTCAAACCTTTCTTTTACTATGAGTGCGAAGCATTGTTAGGCTCATCCCACGCGCTTTCGTAGTATAGGTAGGTACGTTCCTGTCTCGCCTCCGTTTCAGGCCTTTTCAACAAAAATCAAATTCAAGTGTTCGAAAGACATCGGGCCACACCCGCACGCAATCTTCCCTCGTGCCAAAGCCAACTAGCTCTTTGAGACGTTTGGCGCTTGCGTCACGTGCCAGTCTCTCATTCTTCCACTCTGCTTTGGGACACTGCACAGCCTTCGGAATCGGCCCACAGTCCTCTCGGAGCAGCTAACGCTGCGTAGAAGCTGCGTGACATACCTTACGTACGTTAAGCGCCAAATACCTTTGCGGCAGGTTACGGCGGACGTTCCTTCAAGAATTTAGTTTTACTTACGGGAATGCAAGCGTAAAGAAAAAGTTAGAAGACAGGGCGCCGTGTGGTGCCAGGTTTCAGTTAAGGTAGTTACAGAAGCTATTGACCTGGTAAAAGTGTTTGCCGCATTACTGGCCCTGCAAGCGCTATTGCTCTTCTTGAGATCGAGCGGCCCGTATGATCGCCTGCAATTGGAACGCCTTTTCTGTTACCTGTTCCGGTTCTCTTTTTCTTCTCTCCCTCTCTCTCTCTTTGCCTTCTTTCCAAGCCCTATGTTCCCAATCCCAGTGCAGGGTAGCAAACCGGAAACTCGCCTCTGCTTAACCTCCCTGCCTTTCCTCTCTCTCGCGCGCGAGCCTCTTTATTGAAGGAATGCAAATCGCTCTTACCGGGCTTCCTGCCTACGATGAGCGCGTACGTGGGCAAAAAAAATAAAAAAAAATGATTCCTCTTGAATAAATATATTGACGTTCGCATGAGTGTTTAAGTGATTTTGCTTTTCCAAGTTCTTCAATTAAACCTAAAGCTTCGTTATATCCAGGTTTACTTGCGTCATGAAGACCACCTTCGGAATTCGCAAAAGCCTGCGACGCGAATAGGTATCTTTTTTTTTTTTTTTTTTTTTTGGGGGGGGGGGGGGGTGAACACACAAACCCCCAAATTTTGTGGCAACCCTTGTAGGCTGCAGAATATTTCCACAAAGCTCACGTGCTTCTTTAGATGCTCGATCGCAAGCAGCAATACAAACGTCCGCATTTTCGGCTTAACGAACAAGGCCAGAGTTCAGTAACCGATATTTTTTTTTAGTCCTAACGTAAGCAGTGGGCTTTAAGAGATACCATGGTGGACACGCTTCGGGTTAATTTTGATCACCAGGGTTTCATTAACGAGCAGCTTCTCAAAGGCATGGATAGGTTGGCTTGCCGGCAATGCATTATTAGAAAAACTTAGAGCGTCATAAACACACAGGACTTGGGCATGGTGTGTGTTTCTTTTTCTGCGTCCTTTGTGTTTATAGCGCTCTAAGTTTTTTGTAATAAAGCAGCTTATGTTCGCAGAGACAGCGAACACGACACGTCAAATCGTGGAGTTGTTTGCAAATAAAGCTTCGTTTTAATATGTACACGAGCGCTTTTGCATTCCACCTCCTTCAGACTGCGGCCGAGAGTCGAACCCGTGACCTCGTGCTCAACAGCAGAACGTCATAGCCGCTTAGCCACAGGTGGGTAACAAGGCCGCCATCTCTTTCACTCATTCGTATGTAAACTGCTTGTCTTCGACTTCAACTTTCCAGTGATCAGATATGAGGCTGACCGGTAGCAGTTTCTATAGATAACGTGTAAGAGAGTTTGCAAAAAAAATTGCACGAAATACTAAATCTTATTGCTGTTACTTTCGTCGCATCAGAACTTCGTGTTTGTGTATGCAAGTCATTTCTTTTTCATCGTTTGCACATTTCTCTTCTTTTTTTTTTTGGGGGGGGGGGGGGGGTAGGGGCTTTTGTGTGTGCATTTGCGGATTGCTGTGTTTGTACCGTGGCCCTGTAATGAAGGACGCCATTTGTAGCTCCGCTATAGAATATTTGTACTTTACGAATGGCTTAGGAGTGAACGGGTGAGGAAAATTGTGCGTACTTTATAGCTGCTCTCACCATATTATTTCGTTTTTTTTTTTTTTTGTTATCGTTTGGTGCACATCTGGATTAGGAGGACAGGAATAGCCGACGGCGTCCACGAGCGCCACACAGATAACAAGCTGTATCTGAACACTGATAACTCGCACACTGCTTCGCAAGCTTCCATACTCGACGATAGCACGGAAGGTTCCTGGGAGCTAAGTAAAGTTGCTCCAAGATTAAGTAAAGCAAGAACTTCGTTGAGAAGCCCGAATAAACTCGTTCAATAGTGCCCTGCTTCCGCGCCGTAACGCCACGTTTTCGCCTTGGCTCGGCGTGGGCGCGGTTAGCACAGCATGCGCGACGACGGTCAGGTTGAAGCGAGGTCAGGCGACCAGCTGCGATAGGCGCTCGGTGTCATATCTGTTGGTCCCGCTTCCAAGACCGCCGGGGCCGAGATTGAATTTCAAAAGCACGCTATCGCTCATGCACATGCGTGGTCAGCGTCGCCGTTCGCGCTGCCGTCACTACCTACAAGAACTGCGGGGATAAGCGTTGAGCTAGTTAGCGGCCGAGCTTATTTCCGAAATTAGCGTTTTGTGCGCAAGCTCTTCTTCAGAAACCGTGGGAGATAATATTGCGCTCCTTTATTATCTGTACTTGCGTCAAAGTGCAGGATCTTTCTTTGTTTTCCCCACTGAATTACCATCGTGAACGAGAGCTATAGGCTTCATAATTCTCGCGAAACCATCGCGAGACCCTTTGTATGCATTTTATTAAGTCAAATTTAAGTCGGCGGCGATTACGTAGCATATTAATCTCGGATATGCAGTCAGATGCACGCGAAAGTGTACGAAAATTGTTTAACCATGGCATGCACATTCGTGCGGCCGAATTTCAAGTACACACTTATTTCATCGGTACCAGTGTGTCGTCAGAGACGACAAAATGCAACCGTGGTGCGCGTTTCGTACACCACGAGATCACACGAAAACCCGGGGCGCAAGATGAACAAGCCAGCTCACCACACAATATTACATCCATACATTAGTGCTTAGCCGAAGAGAAAACACGAGGAGACACTCAATTAGTCCACTTACACATAGCTGCTGCTTTCAGCACATATAACCGTGGTATATAAACAAAATGTTCTCTGTTTATTTATGTTAGTAACATATCAGTCGGTAAAAAGAACCAAGCTTAAAAACGGTTATGCCCCTGAGCGGTCTTCCGGTTTGAGGAGGATAATGTCGACAAGCCATGTGCCATAAACAAGAGGGCCGTGCGACACTGAGATGTAAAGAGTGCAGCCACAAAGTGAGATTTATCTGGAGTCCTTGAACGTTCAGCGCTACAGAGAGGTGACTGCATTTACCGGCGCCTGCAGCGCTCGATATTGTCACGTGGTGGTGACGTAGAAGAACACAGTAGCAATACTGTGAACGAGAAAACTAACTTTTATTGGGCGAACTTGTGCCCACAAAACAGGCTACACTTATAGCACAACGAAAGCGGCGAACACAGTCGGCGATCGTCGGAAATCTGATCTGCGGGTCCAGCGCGTCCGCTTTTATACAGCAGTCGTCGAATGTTCCAGACTAATCGCTGGGACCCGCGCGTATTCCACAATGTTCTACGCCATTTGCGTCAGGCGATGAAATCAGATAACATAAGGTACGGCGACAACAGACAGCCGGGTAGAAGCATCGATAACTTTCCAGAAACATCGGATACATGCAGGCGCGTCCGTCGCTGTGCGATTACAGTTGTTAAGCGGTGAAACGTGGGCGCCCGATAAAGATAAGTACACGTGTCAATACCCCCCTCTTAAAAAAAGCATCGACCCGATGCTGCAAACAAACGAAGTTAATAAACAAAAGCATTCGTAGCAAAGAAAAGAACAAAAAGGACGAAGTTCGTCAGCGTCCGTAAAAGGGTTTAAGGCGCACCACGTGGACCACTTCAGATCGTGCGCGGCGCCGCTGTGAATGCGAAATGCCGTCTGGCACGACCTCATAGTCCAGAGCGCCAATACGTCGGATGACCTTGTAGGGTCCGAAATAGCGTCGGAGTAGCTTCTCACTGAGTCCTCGTCGGCGTATCGGGGTCCAGACCCAAACACGGTCGCCAGGCTGGTACTCGACGAAGCGTCGTCGGAGGTTGTAGTGTCGGCTGTCGGTCCTCTGCTGGCTCTTGATTCGCAGGCGGGCGAGCTGTCGGGCTTCTTCGGCGCGCTGTAGATAGCTAGCGACGTCAACATTCTCTTCGTCAGTTACGTGCGGCAGCATGGCGTCAAGCGTCGTCGTCGCGTTCCTGCCGTAGACCAGCTTGAACGGCGTGATCTGTGTTGTTTCTTGCACCGCCGTGTTGTACGCAAAGGTTACGTACGGCAGGACCGCGTCCCACGTCTTGTGTTCGACGTCGACGTACATTGCTAGCATGTCGGCGAGGGTCTTATTCAGGCGCTCCGTGAGACCATTAGTTTGCGGATGGTAGGCAGTTGTCCTCCTGTGGCTTGTCTGGCTGTACTGCAGAATGGCTTGGGTGAGCTCTGCTGTAAAAGCCGTTCCTCTGTCGGTGATGAGGACTTCTGGGGCACCATGTCGCAGCAGGATGTTTTCGACGAAAAATTTCGCCACTTCGGCTGCGCTGCCTTTTGGTAGAGCTTTAGTTTCAGCAAAGCGGGTGAGATAGTCCGTCGCCACGACGATCCACTTATTCCCGGATGTTGACATCGGAAACGGCCCCAACAAATCCATCCCAATCTGCTGGAATGGTCGGCGAGGAGGTTCGATCGGCTGTAGTAATCCTGCTGGTCTTGTCGGTGGTGTCTTGCGTCGTTGACAATCTCGGCAAGTCTTGACGTAACGGGCGACGTCGGCGGTCAGACGCGGCCAGTAATACCTTTCCTGTATTCTCGACAGCGTCCGGGAGAATCCGAGGTGCCCAGCGGTTGGATCGTCGTGTAGGGCGTGCAGTATCTCTGGACGCAGCGCTGACGGTACAACAAGAAGGTAGCTGGCGCGGACTGGTGAGAAGTTCTTCTTCACGAGTAGGTTGTTTTGAAGCGTGAACGAAGATAATCCACGCTTAAATGCCCTAGGGACAACGTCGGTGTGCCCTTCCAAATACTCGACGAGGCCTTTTAGCTCCGGGTCCCCTCGTTGTTGTTCGGCGAAGTCTTCCGCGCTTATTATGCCAAGGAAGGCGTCGTCATCCTCGTCATCTTGCGGCGGTGGGTCAATGGGGGCGCGTGATAGGCAATCGGCATCTGAGTGCTTTCTTCCGGACTTGTATGTTACAGTGATGTCGTATTCTTGTAGTCTGAGGCTCCACCGCGCCAGCCGTCCTGAAGGGTCCTTTAAGTTAGCTAGCCAACACAACGCGTGATGGTCGCTGACCACTTTGAATGGCCTGCCATAGAGGTAAGGGCGAAATTTCGCCGTAGCCCAAACGATGGCGAGGCATTCCTTTTCGGTTGTAGAATAATTGCCTTCCGCTTTTGACAACGACCGGCTAGCGTAAGCTATCACGTGTTCATGTCCATCTTTTCTCTGGACTAGGACGGCACCGAGGCCTAGGCTACTGGCGTCAGTGTGTATTTCGGTATCGGCGTGCTCGTCGAAGTGCGCAAGTACGGGCGGCGACTGCATGCGTCGTTTGAGTTCTTGAAATGCGTCGGCCTGCGGCGTTTCCCACTTGAACTCGACTTCACATTTAGTTAGCTTTGTCAGCGGCTCAGCGATGCGTGAAAAGTCCTTGACAAAGCGCCTATAGTAGGCACACATGCCAAGGAATCTGCGCACTGCCTTCTTGTCGGTTGGCTGCGGGAACTTTGCGATGGCAGCTGTCTTCTGTGGGTCGGGGCGTACTCCTGATTTGCTGATCACGTGGCCTAGGAACAAAAGTTCATCGTAAGCGAAACGGCACTTTTCCGGCTTCAGAGTGAGCCCTGATGACTTGATGGCTTCTAACACTGTCGCAAGCCGCCTAAGGTGATCGTCGAAATTTCCGGCGAAGACAACGACGTCATCCAGGTAAACAAGGCACGTCTGCCACTTCAGTCCGGCTAACACCGTGTCCATGACGCGCTGAAACGTTGCAGGCGCCGAGCACAGTCCGAATGGCATGACCTTGAACTCGTAGAGGCCGTCTGGCGTGATGAAGGCAGTCTTTTCGCGATCTCTCTCGTCGA
Organism: Dermacentor andersoni; assembly: GCF_023375885.2. Taxonomy (NCBI): domain Eukaryota; kingdom Metazoa; phylum Arthropoda; class Arachnida; order Ixodida; family Ixodidae; genus Dermacentor; species Dermacentor andersoni. The sequence continues at coordinate 91,453,330 of NC_092817.1, read as the reverse complement.
CTTCTATTTGCCAGTAGCCAGACTTGAGGTCCATCGACGAGAAGTATTTAGCGTTGCAGAGCCGATCCAATGCGTCGTCTATCCGTGGAAGGGGGTACACATCCTTCTTCGTGATCTTGTTTAGTCGACGATAATCAACGCAGAAGCGTAGGGTTCCGTCCTTTTTCTTTACCAGGACTACAGGAGAGGCCCACGGGCTTTTCGACGGCTGGATGATGTCGTCGCGCAGCATTTCGTCGACTTGTTGCCTAATAGCTTCACGTTCTCGCGTCGAAACTCGGTAAGGGCTCTGGCGTAGTGGTCGAGCGCACTCTTCGGTTATTATGCGATGCTTTGCGACTGGTGTTTGTCGAATCCTCGATGACGTCGAAAAGCAGTCTTTGTATCGTCGAAGCAGAGTTCTGAGCTGTTGCTGCTTAATCACGGGGAGACTTGGATTTATGTCGAAGTCTGGCTCGGGAACTACGGTCGTCGGGGTAGATGCAACAGAATCCGAGAGGACAAAGGCATCGCTGGTTTTCTGAATTTCCTCGATGTATGCGATCGTCGTGCCCTTGTTGATGTGCTTGAACTCCTGGCTGAAGTTTGTCAGCAACACTTTCGTGTTTCCTCCGTGCAGTCGAGCGATCCCTCTTGCGACGCAAATTTCACGGTCGAACAGCAAACGCTGGTCGCCTTCGATGACGCCTTCTACGTCAGCGGGTGTTTCAGTGCCGACGGAAATAATAATGCTGGAGCGCGGCGGGATGCTCGCTTGATCTTCGAGCACACTCAAGGCGTGGTGACTACGAGGGCTCTCCGGCGGTGTCGCTTTATCTTCCGACAGCGTTATAGACTTCGACTGCAGGTCGATGATTGCGCCGTGTTGGTCCAGGAAGTCCATACCGAGAATGACGTCTCGTGAACACTGTTGGAGGATAACGAAGGTGGCAGGGTAAGTCCGGTTATGAATGGTTATTCTTGCCGTGCATATTCCAGTCGGCGTGATGAGGTGTCCTCCAGCGGTCCGAATTTGAGGGCCTTCCCATGCGGTCTTAACCTTCTTCAACTGGGCGGCGATGTGTCCACTCATTACGGAGTAATCGGCCCCTGTGTCTACTAAGGCGGTAACTGCGTGGCCGTCGAGAAGCACGTCGAGGTCGGTGGTTCTTTGTCTGGCGTTGCAGTTAGGTCTTGGCGTCGGATCACGGCTGCGTCGCGTTAAACTGAAGCTGGAACGTCGCGTCGTCACGTAGTCTTTTGTCGGTGTAGTCTTGGCTTTCTGACTTCGTCGGGACGGCGGCGTGTCATTATTATGTCGTGGAGATGGTCTCTTCGGCGTCTCCGTCGGCGTCGGAGGATCTTCGTCAGTTCGACGAACAGCAACCGCACCTCCATCGGTTGCTGCTTTTAGTTTTCCGGATATGGGCTCGCAGACCGGCCCCGGGCTGGGCCAGTGTATGGTCGGCGCTGCGGCGACAGGTAACGGCCTGGTGACGGCGAACGGGACGGTCGTCGAGGGCTCCACTGAGTGGCGGCGAGGTAGTCGGCGATATCGCGAGGTCGTTCGCCAATCTGTGGTCGCGGCGCGTTCACGGCGAACCCTCGGAGTCCCATCTCCCGGTATGGGCATCGGCGGTAGATGTGCCCGGCTTCTCCGCAGTGATAGCAAAGCGGGCGATGGTCAGGGGCGCGCCAAACGTCAGTCTTCCTTGGAATGCCGCGTGGGGTGACGGGTTGGCGTGCTGGCGGCGGGGTTGGTGGTGGACGACGGAACTGTGTCGTCACTGGGCCCTGCCGTGGGCGCGGAGGGGGAACGTGACGGCGGGCTACAGCGGCGTATGTCATCGCTTGCGGCTGAGGCTGCGGCGATTCAGGGGCTACTCCGAGTTGTTGTTGGAGCTCCTCACGTACAGCGTCGGCAATCGAAGCCACTTGAGGCTGCGGTGACGGGAACAGCTTTTGTAGTTCCTCCCGCACGACCGCTCGGATAGTCTCGCGCAGGTCATCGGTGGCCAGTGACTGAATTCCTGTGTAGTTGGTAGAGTTCGTGCGGCGGTTGAATTGCCGGTTCCGGATTTCGAGTGTCTTCTCGATGCTGGTGGCCTCGTGAAGAAACTCTTCTACGGTCTTCGGTGGACTTCGTATCATTGCGCCGAAAAGTTCTTCCTTCACGCCACGCATGAGAAGGCGGACTTTCTTCTCTTCGGGCATATCCGGGTCGGCGTGGCGGAACAGGCGGTTCATTTCTTCCGTGAATATGGCGACGTTCTCGTTAGGTAGCTGCACTCGGGCGTCCAGCATAGCTTCGGCCCTTTCCTTGCGCACGACGCTTGTAAAGGTGCGCAGGAAGCCGGTACGGAACAGGTCCCATGTTGTCAATGTCGACTCCCTGTTCTCGAACCACGTTCTGGCGGCGTCTTCTAGGGCGAAGTATACATGCCGCAACTTGTCGTCGGAGTCCCAGTTGTTGAAAGTGGCGATTCGCTCGTACGTCTCCAGCCAGGATTCCGGGTCTTCAGTTGCTGCTCCATGGAAGGTCGGTGGGTCCCGAGGTTGTTGCAGGACAACGGGTGTCACTGGGGCAGCCATTGGGGTTGTCTTGGCCACGATCTTCTTGGTCTTCTCAGGTAGAAGTCCGTGTTCCGGGGGCAGCTGTTGTAGACGACGGCTTACTCGATGGTCCGTGACTACGTTGGTGCTCTCTTTACGGTCCGGGCTTGGATCACGGTTTGTCGGGGGCGTCCGGTACATGGACCAAAAGCACCTCCACCAGATGTCACGTGGTGGTGACGTAGAAGAACACAGTAGCAATACTGTGAACGAGAAAACTAACTTTTATTGGGCGAACTTGTGCCCACAAAACAGGCTACACTTATAGCACAACGAAAGCGGCGAACACAGTCGGCGATCGTCGGAAATCTGATCTGCGGGTCCAGCGCGTCCGCTTTTATACAGCAGTCGTCGAATGTTCCAGACTAATCGCTGGGACCCGCGCGTATTCCACAATGTTCTACGCCATTTGCGTCAGGCGATGAAATCAGATAACATAAGGTACGGCGACAACAGACAGCCGGGTAGAAGCATCGATAACTTTCCAGAAACATCGGATACATGCAGGCGCGTCCGTCGCTGTGCGATTACAGTTGTTAAGCGGTGAAACGTGGGCGCCCGATAAAGATAAGTACACGTGTCAATACCCCCCTCTTAAAAAAAGCATCGACCCGATGCTGCAAACAAACGAAGTTAATAAACAAAAGCATTCGTAGCAAAGAAAAGAACAAAAAGGACGAAGTTCGTCAGCGTCCGTAAAAGGGTTTAAGGCGCACCACGTGGACCACTTCAGATCGTGCGCGGCGCCGCTGTGAATGCGAAATGCCGTCTGGCACGACCTCATAGTCCAGAGCGCCAATACGTCGGATGACCTTGTAGGGTCCGAAATAGCGTCGGAGTAGCTTCTCACTGAGTCCTCGTCGGCGTATCGGGGTCCAGACCCAAACACGGTCGCCAGGCTGGTACTCGACGAAGCGTCGTCGGAGGTTGTAGTGTCGGCTGTCGGTCCTCTGCTGGCTCTTGATTCGCAGGCGGGCGAGCTGTCGGGCTTCTTCGGCGCGCTGTAGATAGCTAGCGACGTCAACATTCTCTTCGTCAGTTACGTGCGGCAGCATGGCGTCAAGCGTCGTCGTCGCGTTCCTGCCGTAGACCAGCTTGAACGGCGTGATCTGTGTTGTTTCTTGCACCGCCGTGTTGTACGCAAAGGTTACGTACGGCAGGACCGCGTCCCACGTCTTGTGTTCGACGTCGACGTACATTGCTAGCATGTCGGCGAGGGTCTTATTCAGGCGCTCCGTGAGACCATTAGTTTGCGGATGGTAGGCAGTTGTCCTCCTGTGGCTTGTCTGGCTGTACTGCAGAATGGCTTGGGTGAGCTCTGCTGTAAAAGCCGTTCCTCTGTCGGTGATGAGGACTTCTGGGGCACCATGTCGCAGCAGGATGTTTTCGACGAAAAATTTCGCCACTTCGGCTGCGCTGCCTTTTGGTAGAGCTTTAGTTTCAGCAAAGCGGGTGAGATAGTCCGTCGCCACGACGATCCACTTATTCCCGGATGTTGACATCGGAAACGGCCCCAACAAATCCATCCCAATCTGCTGGAATGGTCGGCGAGGAGGTTCGATCGGCTGTAGTAATCCTGCTGGTCTTGTCGGTGGTGTCTTGCGTCGTTGACAATCTCGGCAAGTCTTGACGTAACGGGCGACGTCGGCGGTCAGACGCGGCCAGTAATACCTTTCCTGTATTCTCGACAGCGTCCGGGAGAATCCGAGGTGCCCAGCGGTTGGATCGTCGTGTAGGGCGTGCAGTATCTCTGGACGCAGCGCTGACGGTACAACAAGAAGGTAGCTGGCGCGGACTGGTGAGAAGTTCTTCTTCACGAGTAGGTTGTTTTGAAGCGTGAACGAAGATAATCCACGCTTAAATGCCCTAGGGACAACGTCGGTGTGCCCTTCCAAATACTCGACGAGGCCTTTTAGCTCCGGGTCCCCTCGTTGTTGTTCGGCGAAGTCTTCCGCGCTTATTATGCCAAGGAAGGCGTCGTCATCCTCGTCATCTTGCGGCGGTGGGTCAATGGGGGCGCGTGATAGGCAATCGGCATCTGAGTGCTTTCTTCCGGACTTGTATGTTACAGTGATGTCGTATTCTTGTAGTCTGAGGCTCCACCGCGCCAGCCGTCCTGAAGGGTCCTTTAAGTTAGCTAGCCAACACAACGCGTGATGGTCGCTGACCACTTTGAATGGCCTGCCATAGAGGTAAGGGCGAAATTTCGCCGTAGCCCAAACGATGGCGAGGCATTCCTTTTCGGTTGTAGAATAATTGCCTTCCGCTTTTGACAACGACCGGCTAGCGTAAGCTATCACGTGTTCATGTCCATCTTTTCTCTGGACTAGGACGGCACCGAGGCCTAGGCTACTGGCGTCAGTGTGTATTTCGGTATCGGCGTGCTCGTCGAAGTGCGCAAGTACGGGCGGCGACTGCATGCGTCGTTTGAGTTCTTGAAATGCGTCGGCCTGCGGCGTTTCCCACTTGAACTCGACTTCACATTTAGTTAGCTTTGTCAGCGGCTCAGCGATGCGTGAAAAGTCCTTGACAAAGCGCCTATAGTAGGCACACATGCCAAGGAATCTGCGCACTGCCTTCTTGTCGGTTGGCTGCGGGAACTTTGCGATGGCAGCTGTCTTCTGTGGGTCGGGGCGTACTCCTGATTTGCTGATCACGTGGCCTAGGAACAAAAGTTCATCGTAAGCGAAACGGCACTTTTCCGGCTTCAGAGTGAGCCCTGATGACTTGATGGCTTCTAACACTGTCGCAAGCCGCCTAAGGTGATCGTCGAAATTTCCGGCGAAGACAACGACGTCATCCAGGTAAACAAGGCACGTCTGCCACTTCAGTCCGGCTAACACCGTGTCCATGACGCGCTGAAACGTTGCAGGCGCCGAGCACAGTCCGAATGGCATGACCTTGAACTCGTAGAGGCCGTCTGGCGTGATGAAGGCAGTCTTTTCGCGATCTCTCTCGTCGACTTCTATTTGCCAGTAGCCAGACTTGAGGTCCATCGACGAGAAGTATTTAGCGTTGCAGAGCCGATCCAATGCGTCGTCTATCCGTGGAAGGGGGTACACATCCTTCTTCGTGATCTTGTTTAGTCGACGATAATCAACGCAGAAGCGTAGGGTTCCGTCCTTTTTCTTTACCAGGACTACAGGAGAGGCCCACGGGCTTTTCGACGGCTGGATGATGTCGTCGCGCAGCATTTCGTCGACTTGTTGCCTAATAGCTTCACGTTCTCGCGTCGAAACTCGGTAAGGGCTCTGGCGTAGTGGTCGAGCGCACTCTTCGGTTATTATGCGATGCTTTGCGACTGGTGTTTGTCGAATCCTCGATGACGTCGAAAAGCAGTCTTTGTATCGTCGAAGCAGAGTTCTGAGCTGTTGCTGCTTAATCACGGGGAGACTTGGATTTATGTCGAAGTCTGGCTCGGGAACTACGGTCGTCGGGGTAGATGCAACAGAATCCGAGAGGACAAAGGCATCGCTGGTTTTCTGAATTTCCTCGATGTATGCGATCGTCGTGCCCTTGTTGATGTGCTTGAACTCCTGGCTGAAGTTTGTCAGCAACACTTTCGTGTTTCCTCCGTGCAGTCGAGCGATCCCTCTTGCGACGCAAATTTCACGGTCGAACAGCAAACGCTGGTCGCCTTCGATGACGCCTTCTACGTCAGCGGGTGTTTCAGTGCCGACGGAAATAATAATGCTGGAGCGCGGCGGGATGCTCGCTTGATCTTCGAGCACACTCAAGGCGTGGTGACTACGAGGGCTCTCCGGCGGTGTCGCTTTATCTTCCGACAGCGTTATAGACTTCGACTGCAGGTCGATGATTGCGCCGTGTTGGTCCAGGAAGTCCATACCGAGAATGACGTCTCGTGAACACTGTTGGAGGATAACGAAGGTGGCAGGGTAAGTCCGGTTATGAATGGTTATTCTTGCCGTGCATATTCCAGTCGGCGTGATGAGGTGTCCTCCAGCGGTCCGAATTTGAGGGCCTTCCCATGCGGTCTTAACCTTCTTCAACTGGGCGGCGATGTGTCCACTCATTACGGAGTAATCGGCCCCTGTGTCTACTAAGGCGGTAACTGCGTGGCCGTCGAGAAGCACGTCGAGGTCGGTGGTTCTTTGTCTGGCGTTGCAGTTAGGTCTTGGCGTCGGATCACGGCTGCGTCGCGTTAAACTGAAGCTGGAACGTCGCGTCGTCACGTAGTCTTTTGTCGGTGTAGTCTTGGCTTTCTGACTTCGTCGGGACGGCGGCGTGTCATTATTATGTCGTGGAGATGGTCTCTTCGGCGTCTCCGTCGGCGTCGGAGGATCTTCGTCAGTTCGACGAACAGCAACCGCACCTCCATCGGTTGCTGCTTTTAGTTTTCCGGATATGGGCTCGCAGACCGGCCCCGGGCTGGGCCAGTGTATGGTCGGCGCTGCGGCGACAGGTAACGGCCTGGTGACGGCGAACGGGACGGTCGTCGAGGGCTCCACTGAGTGGCGGCGAGGTAGTCGGCGATATCGCGAGGTCGTTCGCCAATCTGTGGTCGCGGCGCGTTCACGGCGAACCCTCGGAGTCCCATCTCCCGGTATGGGCATCGGCGGTAGATGTGCCCGGCTTCTCCGCAGTGATAGCAAAGCGGGCGATGGTCAGGGGCGCGCCAAACGTCAGTCTTCCTTGGAATGCCGCGTGGGGTGACGGGTTGGCGTGCTGGCGGCGGGGTTGGTGGTGGACGACGGAACTGTGTCGTCACTGGGCCCTGCCGTGGGCGCGGAGGGGGAACGTGACGGCGGGCTACAGCGGCGTATGTCATCGCTTGCGGCTGAGGCTGCGGCGATTCAGGGGCTACTCCGAGTTGTTGTTGGAGCTCCTCACGTACAGCGTCGGCAATCGAAGCCACTTGAGGCTGCGGTGACGGGAACAGCTTTTGTAGTTCCTCCCGCACGACCGCTCGGATAGTCTCGCGCAGGTCATCGGTGGCCAGTGACTGAATTCCTGTGTAGTTGGTAGAGTTCGTGCGGCGGTTGAATTGCCGGTTCCGGATTTCGAGTGTCTTCTCGATGCTGGTGGCCTCGTGAAGAAACTCTTCTACGGTCTTCGGTGGACTTCGTATCATTGCGCCGAAAAGTTCTTCCTTCACGCCACGCATGAGAAGGCGGACTTTCTTCTCTTCGGGCATATCCGGGTCGGCGTGGCGGAACAGGCGGTTCATTTCTTCCGTGAATATGGCGACGTTCTCGTTAGGTAGCTGCACTCGGGCGTCCAGCATAGCTTCGGCCCTTTCCTTGCGCACGACGCTTGTAAAGGTGCGCAGGAAGCCGGTACGGAACAGGTCCCATGTTGTCAATGTCGACTCCCTGTTCTCGAACCACGTTCTGGCGGCGTCTTCTAGGGCGAAGTATACATGCCGCAACTTGTCGTCGGAGTCCCAGTTGTTGAAAGTGGCGATTCGCTCGTACGTCTCCAGCCAGGATTCCGGGTCTTCAGTTGCTGCTCCATGGAAGGTCGGTGGGTCCCGAGGTTGTTGCAGGACAACGGGTGTCACTGGGGCAGCCATTGGGGTTGTCTTGGCCACGATCTTCTTGGTCTTCTCAGGTAGAAGTCCGTGTTCCGGGGGCAGCTGTTGTAGACGACGGCTTACTCGATGGTCCGTGACTACGTTGGTGCTCTCTTTACGGTCCGGGCTTGGATCACGGTTTGTCGGGGGCGTCCGGTACATGGACCAAAAGCACCTCCACCAGATGTCACGTGGTGGTGACGTAGAAGAACACAGTAGCAATACTGTGAACGAGAAAACTAACTTTTATTGGGCGAACTTGTGCCCACAAAACAGGCTACACTTATAGCACAACGAAAGCGGCGAACACAGTCGGCGATCGTCGGAAATCTGATCTGCGGGTCCAGCGCGTCCGCTTTTATACAGCAGTCGTCGAATGTTCCAGACTAATCGCTGGGACCCGCGCGTATTCCACAATGTTCTACGCCATTTGCGTCAGGCGATGAAATCAGATAACATAAGGTACGGCGACAACAGACAGCCGGGTAGAAGCATCGATAACTTTCCAGAAACATCGGATACATGCAGGCGCGTCCGTCGCTGTGCGATTACAGTTGTTAAGCGGTGAAACGTGGGCGCCCGATAAAGATAAGTACACGTGTCAATATAGCGCTGTAAGACGAGGAGCGAAACGTCGGTTAGGCCATGTGGCAGCGTATGCTGAGTAAGAGGCTGTTTCGAGCCGCCCGTCGCTCGATCGTAAACGTCGTCACTGCAATGAGATGAGCACGCACGCCCTAGACAGAGCGTTATTCGGGACGTATGACATACGTGAAACCGGAGGCATCGGAAGTGTTTGGGGCCGGAAAGGTTGGGTGCAAATGGGACGGAGAGCGGTCTCTTGCTTGTCATTGAGGTATACGTTGCCGAGCATAATCTCGTAGCCGGGAGGAATAGCGATGGGGGCGAAGCCAGTGTTGTACTCATGACCCCGTCCCACTTACGACTCCACAGACAACTACGAAATGTGGAATACAGGACGCAAGATGACACCTAGAGGAAAAGACTTAATTGCCGACGCGTTGCAGATTTTAAAGACGGAAGTCTTTCTTGACGAATTACCGCCATTTTTCAGTATCGGGTACGTTTCTGCAGCCTATGTCGTGGGCCGATCCCGGAGACAGTGCGGTCTACAAGATGCGGGCCGATATGTGCTATTGGGCATGTCCACTTGGGGCTACCATTCGCCGTGATGTTCCGTGTATATATTCAAATAAATAAAATTCCCCGACGGCCGGATTGGAACAGAAGACCTCTAGCGCAGAAGTTCGATGTTGTAGCGATCAGGCTATGGACGCTTTTCCTCCATTGCTGCGTGCCTCATAATCGTATCGTACCTTTGGAATGTCAAACCACATAATCGTATCGTACCTTTGGAATGTCAAACCACAGAAATTATTTAAAATTAGTTAACGCATCATCAAAGGTCAAAATGCGGGGTGATCCCGAAGGTGGTGCAGTAAAAAAAAAATTAAGCAGTCCGACGACACTCCCGTAATCTCTTCACGCGAGTGGTGACGCAATAGAGCGCCGTGTGCAGTCACTCCACCTCATTCTCGCCCCCATGTCTTTCAGCGACTTCAGCTGGAGGCTGAATCGCCTTCCAACTTTATTTTTATCCTGTTGAGCAATAAACAGCCCCGTAATGGTGTTAGCGATCTCGCATGTACCAGAATACCGAAACAGCAAAGCTAAGAGACGAGCAAAAAAGAGAAAATACTTTTTTTTTATTATTTGAGTGCTACACTCGCATTTAATAACTCGGGCTGGGCCAGCATTTCGCTACACGAAACATCGACGACAGTAAAAAAAATGAAAAGCAGAGGAAGAAAGGACACACTTGGATATGACGGGAGTTCATATAGTACCATACCTTTCTCACAACTTTATTTCTTTTCATTTATATAGAGTCACGGAACGCATCTCATTCAGCAGCTAGCTGGTTTTTTTAAAATCGAAAGACCCTCCGTGTTCAAAAGAAAGAAGTCTTCATGTTACGAAGTGACCTAGGCGCAAATGTGCATTTGTATAACGTGCAGTTGCTATATCGCCAAATGTAAGATAATAAAACAGCAACCCTAGGCTGGCTTGTCAATTCTTGAACCGTGAGCTGCCCGTCCTGAAAGTTACGTTCACAATTAAGTCCTGATGTTATATAAGTGTACAAAGATAAAAGACAATGATAACGACTATGGCACTAAAACTTAAAGGAAGCCTAACCTAATTGAAAGATGAGCTCAATATAATAGGTACGCCTACACTTATTTCTCTTTGATATTAGGTACTGAAAATGCAGGAACATTTGACGAGCCCATCACACTTTGACAAGTGAAACCTTGTGCGTTCTATCAAGCCATTTGTCCCGAGCAGCACATGCTTTCAGATTATAACTGCGCGTCATATTTAAATACGCTGCCATTCGCGGACGCACTGAGTGCGGATAATAAAACGCACTAAATACGTGTGAAAAGTGCGGACCCACAGCCGATGAAAAGGATTCAGCTAAACATCAAAAGCATTTCAAAACAAAGGCATTCAAAAAATGTCATTGCGAGACGAAATTTGTTGTTCTGGTGCAACAACACGCTGGGCAGCTTCGCCTCGGCGTCAGTTTACCGCACAACGTGCTCTCGCTGCTCCGCGTCCAACCAACGAAACGAAACACGTAGACTTCGCACGGACACCTGCGCGCGCTACACGGAGAGCAATGCGAGTGAGCCGTGCGCGAACAAGCGAAGCGCAGCGGCTATTGCCAGCCGCAAAACGTGTTCGCGTTGCACCGGGCGATGCTCTCTAAATTAAACGCTTTCGAAGCGCGACGACGATGTCGCCTATACCGGCCCGTCCTCCCGAAACAGCCATGGCGAAAAAGACTGGAAAATCCGCTTTAGTTAACCTTCTTCAAATGCAGCTCCTGCGGTCAGCGAGGGAAGCCACAAAGGGAGGAATCCCACCACTGTGCCCAAACCCTGCTGCCCCCGTTAAAGCTACCCGCGTACGGCGACTAAAACTAACGGAGCAAGAATAAAGAAAACGAGAAAGGCGCGAGACGGCCGTGTGGGGAAACCTACTTACAGAACAAGGGGTACGTCGACGGCTCGCTTCCTCGGAGGTGGGCTTCTCGGCACTGCTGCTGCTGCCGCCGCTCAGCTGCCGCGCGGCGTGGCGATGGTGCAAAGCAAGCGACTCGTCGCCGCCGCCGTCGGCACAGTTCAGATGCTTCCCGTTGTGTCAGCTTTGCCGCATTGCCAGGGCTGCTTTCTTCTCACCACCCGCCTGGCCTGCCGTGACGTCACGCCGGCGGCGGGACGCCTCCATTCGGGGATGCTGGGGTGGGGAGAGGAGGGTCTGGAGCGGTGGTCGCGGCGGCGCGGCTGTTCCAATCAATGGGAGGACGCGCGGGCAGTTTGTAGGCCCGGAGCATCAGCCGCTCTTTTCAAAATGCACTACTCATTGCTTGCTAGCGATGAGGGCTCGGTTGTGTGTTATCAAGCCTGAATGATAACATGCACAGATGAACCAGTAAAAAGGCGCACTGTTTCGCGTCGCTGCGCTCGTCCGTGTAAACAACTGCCACGATTCGTGTTTGAACTGCGCGCGTATTTCTAGCTGCTCTGCTTAGTGAAGGCACCGCACGTGTTTTACGCAGGAGAGCTGACACTTCGGTCAAGGACCCATAGAACTGCTCCATACAGATAAACTCAACAACCATGTCGTGACAACCGAACGCGTGTTCCCCTTTTAGCTACTCCATTAAATTGGTTTTCAGCTTGTAAGTGAAATCTTGGAAAGACTCGCCGGTGTTCTAGCTGCTTCACGAAAACGACGACGGAAAGCCTCCGCTGAGAGCCGATTTTTCCTTAGCAACGCAGCTTTTACGTTTTGGTAGTCATCAGCCTCGTCTTTTGTTAGCCTTGCAATTATTTCGGTTGCTTCGCAAGGAAGAGCGTTCATAATCTGTTGTGGCCAACTTTCTAGTGCCAACCCGCTTTTCTCGCAGGTTCGTTCAATAGTAACTAGAAACAATCCAATGTCACCATTTGCTTTGTACGACGGCATGAGATACCTTATTTTTACTCCTGCTTCATCTGAACGTCTTTCACTTATTGAGATGTTATTTGCCGATTGCATGGCCAGATCTCGCTGCACGTCTAGTTCTTTTAGCTTTGGTTCGTGAGCTCCCTGTTTCTCTCGTTCCTTTCTTTCTGCAGCTTCCCTTCGATCAGCTCTCTGCCTTTCTTCTATAGCGTTTTGTTCAGCTTTTTGCTTTTCCTCTGCAGCTCTTTGCCTTTCCTCTGCAGCATATTGTTCAGCTTTCTCAGCTCGTTTCTCTATCTCATCCCATGCTTCTGAAATTTCCTCCTGAAGAGCCCAGCACTTCTCAATCGCCTCAATAAGCTGCGGCTTTCTCTGATTTTTCCCGACCTAAATTCCCAGCTCTTCACATAGTAATAACAGCTCTGGCTTTTTCTGTTTGCTTAAAGCCATGTTCAATCCCGAACGAGGACTTTCTTACTCTGCTGTGAAGTGAGGAAGCTTTCAATAGGAGCCTGCACGTACAGAGACTAATTTGCAATTTTAGAAAACACACGAGCTGAAGCGTGGCAAATTCTCAAAGAAAGTCAATCGCTCACTATTCTGCTGAAGCCAGGACGAAGGGCGGAGTAGATGTGTCTTCACCGCAAGAATCAGGAAACGACGACGAAGGCGGGCATCGTGATGGTGAAAAAAAAAAGAAGAAAATATTGTATTCACTTCATTGGTACATGGTGGTGCCTCTCATACGAGTCTCGAGTGGTTCTGATTAACACGGGGGCCAGCACGGCTTTAAATAACCCCTGGCGGTTTTGTGGTCGTCGACGCCTTCTTCGGGAGCCTGTGGGAGTATTAGTGCTTTCGTCAGCTTCTGCCGTTGATCTCTTGTCCTTCGGCCCTGCCTTCTCTTCTCCCATTCTTTTGTGTCAGCCCGGGGAAAAAGCGGTGAGGCCGTTTCGGAGAAGATGGCAATTATGTTGACTTGGGGCACCCGCCTGAACGCTTCTCACAGGTCGAGGTCCAGGCTTACCGTAATAGCCTTTTCGGACGAAGCAAATCATCTTGTACGCCTGAACGTCTCTCACACCCGACAGGGTGATCATAACAGCGTTGTCACGATATGTACCACCCGCTTCTTGACCAATCCCCCGTTGTATGTATGTGTCATAATATGGAAATCATCATCATAATTAACCCATGGATACGCTTCTTGGCCGATCCTTCATTGTAGGTACGTTCCCTAGTTCGGAAATCATAATAATAATAATAATAATAATAATAATAATACTTTATTGATGACTTGAGAATCATTACAGTGGAAGAAATCGAGCCTGCCAAAGCCACAGTGGGCTTGAACGGCAGTGCCTGGCAGACAGCGACAGAGCCATCAGAAACACATTAGACAACAGTGAGAAAAAAAAAACACAAATGACAGGCTTCCCATCACGCATTAAAGTGTCTAAGAGCCTTTCTAAGACCATATTTCGTTTTCACATCTTGTATGCTTTGAGGGAGTAAATTAAACATTGTTGGGACATAATAGTTACGGAGTCTTCGACCATATCTCGTCTTACAGCGGGGTGTAACGTAAGGATTCTTTGGTCTCAGGGAACGAATAGGCACATAAGGAATTTTATACTGACTTATCCAAAAATGCTTTAAGATAACAGTTTCTAGCAGCAAAGAATGGAAATCAGGTAAGGACAAAGTTTTGAACACATCAGATTTGGGGGAGACATCATAAGCAACATGCTTCAGAATGCCACGAAGGACGGAGTTGATCCGGTTTACCAAATGTTGAGCGCCATGACCATATGTAGATATCCCGTACCGGATCACACTGTAGCATAAGGCATGTGCTACAAGCTTTCGGACAGACAATGGCATGTAAAATTTTATATTATACGAAACACAGGACACTGCGCGAAGTTTTTGACAAATATATGCGAAATGAGAGTTCCAGGATAAATCACTGTCAAAAAACAGGCCAAGGTATTTAATTGAACAAGCGTATTGCACTGGGGCACACGAACAGGGATTGCAATGTGATGTGTGCAAATATAATGGGGACGATAGGGTAACTTGCTTGACAGGGTTGTGGAAACAGATTAGTTGAGTTTTGGACGCATTGATATGGACTACATTATTCTGAAACCAGTCCATCACTTTTGTTGTTGCCATTTGTAAAGAGATGGCGTCAGTGTAACTTCGAGCGTGTGAAACAAGGACAGTGTCATCAGCATACTGATATAATTTGACGTTCACAACATTAGATAAATCGTTAAAATATAAATTAAATAATAACGGACTTAAAATTGAACCTTGGGGGACGCCAGCTTTAATTTCGGTCAGGTTGCTACGAAATTTTCCAATAGACACAAGTTGGTGCCTATGAGATAAGAAGTTTTTCAGAAGCCGCAAAAACGCACCCCGAAAACCTAGCAAAGAAAGTTTGGTTAGCAGTATACTATGGCAGACGCTGTCAAACGCTTTGCGGACGTCTAGAAACAATGCACAAGCAATCTGATTGTGTTCAAACGCAGAGTTTAGTGTATCGGAAAAATCTTCAAGCAGCAACTGCGTACCCCGATTCGGCACAAAACCATACTGGCTAGGAGATAACACGCCATGATTGCTTAAAAAGCTGCTCATTGTCGTGAGCAGATGTTTTTCCAATATCTGCCCAATGCATGAAAGGATTGAAATAGGCCGGTAGTTTTCGATATTGTTACGTGCGCCACTTTTAAAAAGAGGAATGACCAGCGCATTTTTCAGATTATCGGGAATGATACCAGTGGTAATAATATTGTTTAAAATGAGTAGTAGCACATCTTTTATTGCTTCGAAAGTTCTGCGCAGCTCTAATATTGAAATACCATCAATTCCTGGGGACTTATTTGGTTTTAGACTGAAAAGGATTGATTTGAGGTCATGTTCCGAAAACATGGGAAGAAGGGCGGATTCTGAAATACTAGTCTGCAATGTGCAAATATCTGGATGAGGTCTCGCTACACCAGACACTTTTGAAAAAAATGAGTTAAAATCATTAGCGGTGGCAGTACCATTTGAAGAAAAACGAGACATCAGACCAACATGGCGATTAGCGTTTACATCACCACCTCTAAGATTGTTAATTAGGGACCATGTTTTCCTGCTGTCACAACGAGCGTCCGTGAATTTCGCTCGTAAGTTATTACGTTTTGCAAGACGTATCATAGCATTGACCTTATTTCGAAGCTCTTTGAACCGAAGCCGCAAAACAGTACAATTAGGACTTCTCTTTGTTTGAACCCATAACAAGTCTTTTGCCTGTATTGCCGCGAGTATTTCTGTCGACATCCATTTTTGGTCCAATTTACGTTGTTTTATTTTACAGACCCGTGTAGCTGCAAGCCGGAAATCGGTGAACAGTGTTACGAAGTTGTGATAGGCGTCGCCTGGAGGAACAGTCATCAAAAAGTTATGCCAGTCGTGATTCATTACAAATTTTTCGAAAGCCAAGGGGTCAACAATTGAGATTTGTTTGATTTCGTTTGGAGCGACCAAGTTGGTAGTGTCATCTGTTAGAGAGCAGCAGACCATGTAATGATCAGCGAGTTTCGTTGTAATAACGGCAGATTTGACACTTAAGTTATGTGCACGTATATTTATATGATCT
This sequence comes from Dermacentor andersoni, assembly GCF_023375885.2. Taxonomy (NCBI): domain Eukaryota; kingdom Metazoa; phylum Arthropoda; class Arachnida; order Ixodida; family Ixodidae; genus Dermacentor; species Dermacentor andersoni. Next base: position 91,437,512 of record NC_092817.1, on the reverse strand, counting down.
ATGCAAGATGTGACAAGATGACCAGCAATGAATTCTTCGCGTGTAGGTTCACAGATCGTGTTTTGCAAGCCCCATTTGGAAATGACGTCCAAATAATTGCCAACTGTCGTTGCTGAAGGGCGTAGCGTATCTATGTTGACATCCCTAATTAGGCAAACATGGTCCATTGACGACATCGAGGCCAGGGCAACATCAAGTTCATCCAGGAATATACGACCGTTGCAACACGGTGGGCGATAAACCGCAAGCAGAATTAGTGACAAGGAAGGTGCGCAAAGACGCACTGCCACAATTTCAGCTTGGGAAAACGAGAAAGTCAGCTCAGTTGTCGCCCATGTGTCCCGGATGAAAACTGCCACGCCTCCTCCCCTTTTAATTGGCCTAGTGTATGAAAAAACTTGGTATCCAATAATCTGATACTGATTGATGCAGGCGGACGGAATGTTAATCTCGGTAAGCACGATCACATCGAAATAGGAGTTCAAAGGAGTAATTAATGCCTGAAAATGGTCCCAATGTTTTCTAATACTGCGAATGTTGACGTGAACAGCACGGAAGGCGCAACAATTAGGATTTGGAAAAAAACTAAGAACCTCGTTTAGATTAGTACATGTCTTGAAGGCAACTTTGTTCATGCTCATGCAATACTCTCGAGATCAGATGCCTTATTGATATACAGAATAGGTGCATCTTCATCCCTCTTAGCCAGTATCCTGCCGTTTTTGGTCCAAACGAATTTAAATTTTGTTTCTTTGCCTTTCTGCCTTGCGAGCCGATACAGCTCCCGTTGGGCACGCGAAAGATTATCGTTGAAGTAAAGCCGCGGAAAGGTACTATCTTGAGCAAGTTCACGTAGAATTCTTCGTGCAGAGAGCCATTGCTGTTTGGCCGAAACAGTGTGCATTTGCACAAGGACTACAGGAATGGCATTGCTGCGTGCGGGAAGTCGGTGAACGGCAGAAACATCGGTCAGTTTGAATTCAGAAATGTTTAGCTTCGCCGCCAGTCCTGACAAGAAGGAAGGCAAATCCTCGTTGGGGTTATATTGCAGGCCATGAATCTCAAAATTGCAGCGCCGGCTGTATTGCTCTAATTCGCTAAGTTCAGAGCCAACCTTCTCAAGCAGCTCAGCCTGGGCAACAATCTTAGAGGAGAGTGTATCTACTTGCGTGCCAAGCTCGCCGACTGCTATCTGGTTCGCAGTTACAGTGGATGACACCGATTCATATTTAACAGCAAGGGAATCGAGCGACCCCTGTATCTGCAGAACAGTTTCTGCAGTTTTTTCTCCGATAGCTTTGAAGGTCAGTAATTCTTCCACTCGACTAGCCAACATTTCGACTGTAGTCGTCAGCCGGTCCAGTTTATCGTTTACAGTCAAAAGTTGCTGTTCTAGTACTCCATCATCCGATTTATTGCCCATTGCAGGTTGCTTGACGGCTTGCGTCTTGCATGCAAGGCATACCCAAGATCCCCGTTTTGCTGCCGACATTTTGGAAAAGGTTGATTCAGCGACCCTCGAGCAGTTTTTACCCAGGTGGAAAGCTTCATTACAAACAGAGCACGTCAGAAACTTGTCGTCTCGCGGCAATGGCTCAGCACAAGCGGTACAATCAGGCATTGTGGTGCAGTCGGCGGCAGAGAGCAAAATAGAAAAACGAACGCGGGTAGGTGGTCGTTTGAACTCACCTGTCGACAGCAAAATAACAGTTCAATACATGGTACAGCCTTGCCGCCGACTGCGACGGGAGTCAGCGAGAGCAGTCCTTTTGTAGACGGTAGTCAGACTTGATTGGGCTGCCGAGATCAGGTGACCAAGGCGATGGGAGCGACGTAGGGCGACAGGGAACGAAGCCGATGTTGGTCCTTTGGTATCTTGATGCGAGAATCGGTGAACCAGGCAGCCAACACGCGTCGATGCGTGTTCCCTGATAGCCGGATCGGTAGCTTTGAGTGCGTGCGCAGCCGGACAGCCTGTCGACAGCAAAATAACAGTTCAATACATGGTACAGCCTTGCCGCCGACTGCCAGATCATCAACATGCGGTGTTGATGTCAAAAAATAGTTGGCGTTGGCACGATATGTAACACCCGCTTCTTGACCAATCCCTCGTTGTAGGTATCTGTCATAATATGGAAATCATCATCATAATCAACCCATGGATGCGCTTCTTCGCTGATCCTCCATTGTAGGTACACCCGGACACAAAATATTACGAACCATAAACTCTGAGAAAAAGCTGAATATCTCCGTAACCTCACAACGCACCCTGGTATTTGCCTTTTGGGCCTCGGCTAGAATATGCTAACAACATTGTCGTATACAGTTTTGCTGGCTACTGCTACAAGCTTCTCGGGAATCGAAAGTTTTCTGAGATCCTGTAGTCCGTAAACTTTTGTGGCCGGGTTCCCTAGCATGGAAATCACAATCAACACGCGGTGATGATCTGAAAAAGATAGTTGGTGTGGGCACGATATGTACCACCCGCTTCTTGGCCAATCCCCCGTTGTGAGCATGTGCCATTGTACCACCTGCTTCTTTGGTATGTGCCATTGTATGGAAATCATCACCATCGTTTCAACACGCGGACACGCTTATTGGCCGATTCCCCGTAGCGGGTATGTGCGATAGCAGGAAATCATAACCACCATGCGCAAAGTAATTACAGAAACGCTCGAGCATAAGCTAGGTGTTAAGTGTGTTTCCATTGGCCGTATTCGCAGACTTGGTAAGGCTGGCCCTAAAAGACTGGTCGTAATGTTTCTTCAGGATTATAATGAGAAAGTAAAAATATTTAAAAATGTTTCTAAACTGAAGGGAACCAACATTTTTGTTCAAAACGACTATTCGCAGGTCACTTTGAAGAAGCGCAAGCTATTATGGGAAAGTGCCAAACATGACAAATCGCTCGGAAAGAAGGTTTCACTTCAGCATGATAAGCTACGCATTAACAATGATCTGTTCATCTGGAACGACAAAACAAACCAACGCGAGATAGCCTCTAATTCCCGTACTGGTCAACATTCTGATTTACCAGTCAAAGAGAGACTTATCAGATTACTGAACATTAACACACGTAGCATCGTGAATAAGACAATTCAACTGGAATCAATTCTTTTGTCGCACTCGCCACACGTTGCAGTTATAACGGAAACCTGGCTTCATAGCGAAATCAGCGACAAGGACGTAATCCCGCCTGCCTACAAAATAATTCGTAGAGACAGGACTTCTAGGGGTGGTGGGGTAGCTGTTATCGTAAAGTCGTCCGTGGAGGCCATTCTGTTATCAGAGTCAAGCAACACCGAAAGTCTGTACGTAAAACTGAATATTTATGGTCATGTTTTTATTTTATGTGCGGTGTACAGACCACCTGACTCTTCCCCCGATTATTTATTTACGATAAGTGAACAGATGGCACAGTTCAATAGAAATAAGCTTTTAGTGGTTGGGGATTTTAACTTGCCGGGCATTGACTGGGATCGTATTATGTCAAGTGCCGGTTCTGTTACCAACGCAAATGTGCTTTTTGATATGATGCTCGACCACAATCTCGTACAAGTAGTTTGTGAACCTACCAGATTTGGTAATGGTCCTGCTTCGCTCCTTGACCTTGTCTTTCTTGAACGCTCCTTTTCCGATTATTCTGTATCTATCGAACCTGGGCTGTCTGACCATGCTCTTATTGTTGTATCATTCTCCTTGAATGTTACCCGCGCACATGGCACGCATGCGCTTACAATTGTGAAAAATTTTGCGCAGGCTGATGATGTGCGGATAACAGATTATCTGGATTCTTGTCTTTCTGAATTTTGCCAGAATGACGTTCTGCAGCTTTGGGAAAAGTTTAAAGCAATGTGTTTATTCTGCACTGATCAATTTATACCTAACAAACTTAAAAAGCCAGCTAAACATACACCATGGATAAATAGACGCACTATTCAATTAAAACGTAAAGCCAAACGCCTAAGAAAGAAAGGCCCAGCTACTGCCAATTTAACCAGTGTTCGTATCGCCCTTTCAGATGCCATTGCAGAAGCAAAAAATTTTTATTTCAGCAACACTTTACCAAATTTTATTAAGGACGATCCCCAGAAGTTCTGGAACTTTATTAAGGAGCGGAATAAATCCATAACGAACATTATCCACGATAGCATTCCAATAACTGATCTCAAGGCTGTTGCTAGCCTTTTAAATGACCACTTCCACAGTGTCTTCTCACCACCAACTGAACCCTCTTTCCAAACTTCACCGTCCTGCTCTTCTGACGTTAACATTTCTCATGAAGGTGTACTTAACATGCTCCTCCGGTTAAAAGTAAAATCATCTGTTGGTCCAGACGGCATTCCCAACACCTTCCTTCGGCGTTATGCGGAACATTTAAGTAAATTCCTTGTATTAATCTTTCAGGCCTCTCTACATTCCGCGGTACTTCCGCTCGATTGGAAAGTAGCACGTGTTGTCCCTATATTAAAAAAAGGTGACCCAAGCTCAGTCCTAAATTACCGTCCGATTTCCATATTATCCTCTTCTTGTAAATTAATTGAACACATTGTTGCTGACTACATTAATGATTTCTTAAACAAGCGTAACATTTTATCTCCTTTCCAACATGGCTTCAGGAAGGGGCTCTCGACAGTCACCCAATTAAGCACAGTCATTCACTCGTTTGCTTCTGTCCTTGACAAGGCTGGCCAAGTGGATGTGATATTTTTGGATTTTCAAAAAGCATTTGATGTAGTTCCTCACGACAAATTAATTTTTAAATTAGAATTCCTTGGTCTTCCTGCCGTTATCCTGTCCTGGGTTTCAGCTTACTTGACGCGTCGCAAACAGTACGTAATGATTGATGGGCAGCAGTCCGATTCTCTTTCAGTAACTTCTGGCGTGCCTCAAGGCAGCGTCCTTGGCCCACTACTATTTCTTATTTATTGTAATGACATAGTTGATGTAATAGAGGCCCCTGTCAATATTCGTCTGTTCGCAGACGACTGTATCATTTTTAATGATATTAATACAGTTCATGATCAACTATCTCTTCATTTAGCCTTAAACAACACTCTTGAGTGGAGCAACAAGTGGGGAATGAAACTTAACTCAGATAAATCTGTGCTTCTACGTATAACAAACAAAAAACTACCCCTAAAATTTTCTTATTCTATTGGCCAAGATCCCTTGGCCGAAGTGAGCGAGTACAAGTATCTTGGAATTACAATTACTAACAACCTAAATTGGAACAGCCATATTGCTGCTACCGCCTCCGCTGCTTTCAGAAAGCTATGTCTACTTCGCCATAAGCTTAAACATGCATCCCATGAAGTAAAATCCTTAGCCTATACCACATTTATTCGACCCAAATTGGAATACTCGTGCGTTATTTGGGACCCGTTTACCAAAATCAACATATACGCCCTTGAAAGGATACAGAGAAGAGCCATACGTTTTATTTTTTCCAAATACGGCCGAGAAGAGTCTGTTTCTGAATTACTGCGGACAAATGGCTTTCACACTCTTCAAACGAGGCGAAAAATAATACGCCTGCAGTTTCTTTACTCCTTGATAAACCGTAAATTTTCTGTAGATCCTAGTCCATACTTAACACTTTCCGCATCCAGGAAAACTCGTCATTCCCACCCCCTCGCTCTCTCCCCTTACGTTGCCAGGACAAACCTCTTTAAATTCTCATTCTTTCCTCGAACCATAGAAGAATGGAACCTCATCCCTTTCCATCATCTGAACTCACCTGAATCAATTCAAACTCATATTCTTAGTATTTCCTAACTAACATTGCTGTTTCTTGTTATATTGTTTCATTTCTTGAATTTTATATTTTTGCAATTCTGCCTTTTATACATGTACTTTTATTTGTTACCATGCCCCTCCTGCTTGGGCCACACGGCCTGCAGTATGCTGTAAATAAAATAAATAAAATAAGAACACGGAGCAATAATCTCGATATCATAGTTGGCGACAACACGATCTGTATACCGCCAGCTTCTTGACCAATTCCCCCTTGTGGGTATGTGCCATTACATGGACATCATCATCATCACAACCAACACGTGGACACGCTTCTTGGCCGATCATCCGTTATGAGTATGTGCCACAGCACGGGAATCATCATTATCAACAACACGCAGCGATCATCTCAATAAGCTGGTTGGTGTTGTCACGAGAGAAGCATGGGTTGTCATGCCGCAAGGACTTGCCACTCTTTGCTTTGTGGGAATTATGCAAACAGGAAGCTAAAGTGCTAGCTATCGAAGAATCATCAATATTAGCCTTTGAAAAAAAGAATAATTACAAAGCATTGTATAGACTTTTGAGTGAATTGCATGAGCTTGAATGCCTACATCCAGGTCTATATATTGATGATATTCATAAGGTCAAGGCACAGTTACAAACTTTGAACGCAGAAAAATACAGAGGTGCACTAGTGCGTGCGCGAGAGCAGCGTTTCCTGGAAGAACAGCCTTGCAGTAGGGCCCTTGGTGATGAGCGCCGACACGCGCTGTCTAAACAAATGCTAGATATAGAGTATGGTGGAATCATTGTTAATGAGCCTACTCTAATAACTAAAGCGTTTTTTGAACGTTATCAAAAACTATTTGGAGACCATAAGCCACTGGATACAGATGCTACCAAAAAAATTGTATCGTTGCTGCCCCAGTTAAATCAGGATGATTACGATTATACAAATGAAAACATTGATATTAATGAGGTAACTGCATGCATCGATTCGTTAGCGAAGGGCAAGACGCCCGGCCCGGATGGCCTTACTGCCGAATTTTATCAGTGTTTTCGTTCCCTCTTATCGCCATTATTACTTCAGGTAGAGTGTACTTTACTTCAGGTGTACCGAGAGGCCTTGGAAGCAGGGTACCTAACCGCCACAATGTACGAAGGACACACCGTCATTATAGCCAAAAGCGATGATGAGACTAAATTGCAAAAAGTTGACGGATATCGGCCTATCTCCTTATGCAATGTGGATGATAAAATTTTTGCTAAGGTTTTAGCTAACCGTTTGCAAGTTGTAATAAGATCTGTGGTCGGTGATCATCAAACATGTGGCATCAGGGGCCGGTCAATTCAGACGAACATTCATGTTGCGATATCGGTGCTAGAGTGTGTAGCTGAGGGGATTGGACAGGTGACAATGGTGCAGCTAGATCTGGCTAAGGCGTTCGACAAGGTGAATCCCTCATTCCTGTTTACTATACTAGAGCATATAAATATCGGATCTCTGCTCCTTAGAGGTGTCAGGATATGTTACGCTAATGGATCAACGAGACGGATAGTGAATGTCTCTCTCTCCGATCCAATTAGGCTTTTATCATCAGTACGACAAGGATGCCCTTTGTTACCGCTTCTGTTCTGCTTGTATTTAGAGCCACTTTGTATGAGCCTTCCTAAAGAACAAAATTTCCAAGGGTTTAAATTACTAACTAATGAGGTTCGGGTTCTTGCGTATGCACACGACGTGGCCTTTTTTTTTTTGTACCGATAAAAAGAGTGTAAGGACTGCTCTTGCAATTACAGAAGAATCTTGTGCAGCGTCTGGTGCAAGCGTTAACTTTGAAAAAGGTTCAGGTTTTTGGTTTGGATTATGGGCCACAACGCCATCACATTACGCAGGCATTCAATGGAAAGAGGATCTGCGTTATTTAGGTGTGCCTCTCCCACAGTACAGAAATAGCAACGCTCATTGGTCGGGAGAAGTTAGCAAAATTCAACGTAAAGTGAATTCATGGCGAGGGCGGAATTTGTCAATGTTCATTCGTGCTGAAGTGTGCAACCTGTTCTTAGCTTCCCGTCTTATGTATGTGCTGCAAGTACTGCACTGCTCACGACTTCGCCTGTAGGCAGTGCATCGCGTATTTGCAACATTTATTTGGAGTTCGAGCTGTGAATCGATGCGGCGCGACAATCTGCTCCTCCCCCTTGAACGCGGTGGTCTAGGATTAGTACACCTCTTTGTCAGGCAAATTCTTTCTCGCCTGTTTTTCTTTCGAGACAGTGACCATCCGTTTTTGCGTGAAATGTTGCAACTCCGTTTAGTTCATTATGTTCCTAATATAGTAGTGTCATCAAATGTCAAAGATGTCCCACAGGCTCCTTGGGGCTTTCTCAAGGAGGTTGTAGACACATTTCTTTTCTTGAAAGTTAGATTCAGCCTGGAGTACGTGTTCACTGCCAGTCGAAAAGCAATTTCTGCGGCACTGGTGGACTCTATTTCCCTAATTCCTTTGCATCGTGCACCTTATTTAAGCCGACCTTTTCAGGATGTAATTAAGCGCGTCCGAAAAATGTGTGTAGCTCCTGGAGTAAAAACATTTTTCTTTAAATTACATTCAGAAACACTCCCTGTTAAAGCTTGGTTAAATTCGAGGGGTTGCTTTGTGCCGTGGTCAACAAACTGTCGGCTCTGTCCATGTGCCTAAACCATAGATCACTGCTTCATAGACTGTAAGGACGCTGTATTTTTTGGGGACATTCTCCAACGGACGCTTAAAAAGGACATTGACATGACTCCATATTCAATTAGGTTTCTGCCGTTTAAGGTTACCGGTGGTCCTCCCTATGACATGTTCATAGTACTTGGCTTATATAGCCTGTGTGATCGCCATGCCGAAAGCCCGCGATCTACAAAATCCTTCTTCCGTGAAAGTGCTGCCTATGTAAGAAGTGTGTACGCTGTGCAGGACCCTCCGCCAGACTGGATGCACTTGTTGGATGCATGTGTGTGTTTGCCTGAGTTTTAAGTGTGCAGTTGTGTCAACGTTGTAATACACCTTCAGTTTTGTTTTCCATGTAATAAAGAAAAAAAAAGTTTGGGGCCCTAATGTTTAGAGCATCTGTCTGCTGCACTGGCGGGCCGAGGTTCGAAACGCGCTGCCGTACACGCTTCTCTTTAGAGCGAAGCTTTTATTTTTTCGACTGTTTCGACTGGGTCACTCGGTCAGTTTGTCCGAACTCAGTCTTAAAGAAAGCGTGCGTGGCGGTGGGATTTAAACCTAAGCACGCCAGTGCCGCAGCCCGCGGTGCTCTAAATATTCGACCACAAACGTATTATTTATTATACTAACTTATACTTTATTATACTTACAGGTATTATTATACTTACAAGCAAACAAACGCGCACTATACGCACACACGTATAGCTTCGTACAGCTTCGCGAAGAAAAAAATGACCTAGTAGACCTGGGAGCTTTAGCGTACACTGAAAAAGAAAATGTGTAGAGATTAAACCATATGCAATCCAACTCTTACAGTAACGCTGAAGAGAAAAAATATTTCTTCTGTACCAGTAAATTACTCTTCCACAACACCAAAACACCACTCTTGCTGCGAGATTATTGGTAGGCCAGAAAAAGCGAAATAAGCAAGAGACGGGTTTTGAAGCCACCCTGAAGTATCTGCACCAGCTATGGACTTTGACAGCGTGTGCAAGAGTAGGGCCCAGTTAATCCTTTAGCTATAAAGATTGACTACATAGTGTTCTAAAGGGTACTGAACATCGCAAGTGTTCCGAACTTATTGCTGAGTCAAGTCGGCCCAAATACGAAAACAAAAATTCTTTGAAATACGTTACTTTACACTGTTGCGACTGGGGGTCCGAAGAAATGGAATGTACTTTGCTCGTGGAGGGGTAAGGGAACGTGGGGCTGGGCCTGAAGTCCGGGACGTTTTACAAACAAGTTTATATAACATATTTACAAGAAAATTCAAAGTAGTACAGAAAAAGTTCAAGAAGTTGTAGTAGCCGATCACTCCCGCTGTCCGTTGCTCTTTTTATCCCCTGCCTGGTCATTGTTCAGTCGCCTCCCCCAATCCGGTGTCAGGAGACCGATGACCTCAAGTCCCACCAATCCGGAGCTCTGTTGCCCTTTCCCTCCGAAGGGAGCTTTGTCGGAAACACACGCACATCACTGGGCACAAACAGGGGAAGGAGGATCGTACACTGACTCCGTCTCCGGCGTCGACGTGCCAAATTGGGCGGCTGACAGGTGGAAGACCGTATCCTTGCTAATTGCCCAAGCCTCTCCTGACCGAGGTACTCCAGTGGTGGCCATACAACATCCCATTTGAGAACGACCTCGACGAGGCCGTCGGCCCGTTTCCCATAATCGCATTATCCGTGACCTGAGGTTGTCGCGGGGTGAACGGCCGATCACAACACTGACATACCGGCGTTGGGGTATCGGAGCAGAAATAAAACTTGGGCTTTCATTATCTCTTCTAATAATCGACCTATTAAGGTGAAATTAACAACAACAGAGTTTTCGAAGAATACGTTATCGGTACAAATTGATTTATTATTTTGCTTTAGTGTCCATTTAAAGACCCTGGCGGCTCTCCGTATTATATAACTTGAGGTTACTCGCGAGAGAGCACGTAGGGCAACAGAAGGAAATGAAGACACAGCGCTGTGTCTTCGTCCCCTTCTGTTGCCCTACGTGATCTCTCGCGCTTAATCTATAGCTATGCAGTACCAACTAGCCCATCAGTCTGTTCTTTTGAACCGCATTACGTGTTTATTCTGTTGGGACAACAAAGTCTTTGGCAAAGTCGAATGTGTGACAGACACACTGAATAAGCTACAAACGCATGTATACTTCTCTCGTGCCGACACCAACTAGCTCTTTGAGGTGTCTAACACGTGTTGATGATGATTATGAATTCCATAATATCGCACGCGCGCACAATGGGGGATTCGCCACGAAGTGCGTGTGCGTGATTATAATTATAATTATGACTTCCTTACAATTGCACATTCTAAGGAAATCACCACGGACGCCCTGTTGCAGAACACATTGAACGCGACTGTACATTAACTGCCGCCAAGCCGCCGCTATTTGCACTCTATCCTGTGCCAATTTGCACCTTGTCCGGTAGCGGCCAATCGTGCAAGACATCAACAACGTGTATTCCTTACAATATGTATATATATATATATACACACACACACAAGTATATCTGCAGAGATACCAACCGACCCAGCAGCAGTCAACAGCCAGCCGGGTCAAACCTGCGAAATTAAGCTAAGAAAGCTTCAGGTTAGAAGGAACGTTGGCTGTGTACCAAAGTGGGCCAGTTCATGCAGGACTCCATCCTTAGCCTGATTACGCAAATTACAGGAGAAAGGGATCTCCCAGGGATGTCCACGTGTCATGTCCTACGTCAAGCGAACGCAACCCAAAGTAACTACCAAATTGGTAATATCACTGTCTTTTTAATAAAATAATATTGTAGGCGTTGTCGTTTTTATACGGCACCGGCTACTCCTAGTTGCATGGCAAACACAGTGAAATCACAGAAAGCACCAAAATGCGCTGAATACAGTCAAGGAGCACGAACACACACCAAGTTCTGCACACGAGTTTATTAAGCCGCTTAAACGTAGTACAGGAACACGCAAGAACATAGATAACCATACATAAATCTGCGCATGCCATTCCATAAGTAAATCAAAGCACTTGAAGTGGCCAGAGAAAGTGCACAGTTCAGAGTTTTTAAAAGAGTTACACAACGTAACACATAAATATTACATAACCTGAAATATTTGGCAAACTTTGGTGACGCGTATATCATCCATAATAATTGCACTTTTGTATTACACGAAGAAATAAACCTAACATGTTCGTATTTTAGAAGAACATTTTTAAAGCAACAAGCGCTTTTTCCTTCATGCTCAAGTGCGTCCTTAAGATCGTCTACCCTGCATCAATATCCGCTTGCGGCTATGATAGACCATCGCTTACCTGTTCTGCATATTACATGCACCAATTTTATTTGTTTCTCTTATCCTTTAGCTCTAACGCCTGAGCTTTACTCGTGATTCCAATTTTCACGAACACTGCCAACGATGAGTGCCAAAAAGAACACTTGACGACCTCTTGATAACTATATTACAGTCAAATGAGCACAGATTCGCATGCTTTGCCCATTGGTGTTGTCGTAATTGCTTGAAGAAACTCAGCGCCTGTGCTCCAAGGCTGAAGCCCAAGAGGCCGTCAAGTGTTCTATCGGTCGAGTAATTTTTCATTTTGGAATATCACGTTTTATATTATTTTGTGGTGTATACATTCCTTTCAGTATATCACGCGGTCAAGGAACAATGTTGAGAATTTGAATGTGTGTTGAGAAAAAGCCTATTTTACAAGAGTTGCTTCTTTCATATTTTGGTTAAGTATAGGGAAGTTACATATTATGTACTATAAATTCGCACTCTAAAGGATTCAATATTTTATGCTTTATTTACCGTAAAGACTCGGGAGTTAACAGGTCATCTATTAATGTAGCACATCACCTACGCCCGCCTGTTCCCTAGTTATTCCACACCGCTTCTTTTTCTAGCTTGTTGGGCCTATTGTTCTTCTTTGACATCGCTCGTGGCGCCTTCCTCGATCTCCTTTCGATATTCTTTGTGCCTGATATCATAATTGTTGCAAAGCAGAAATTTGGTTCAGATATCACAATTGCCTGGCGAATTTCTGCAAGGTCTGTTTATGAACGACAGCGCACGGGCAAGCGTTCAGTCGTAAAGCGAATCGAGGCAGAAGCGCTTGCAAGTTAATGCGGAATTAAATCAAGGCCATCAGAGTCTCGGAGGAGCGTGGCTGTCAGCTGCAGAAGGCTGACTGATTGCTACGCTACGGGGAAGTGCAATGTGCCTTTCGTGTTTTTTTTTTTTTTTTCGAACGCACAGTCGATATTTTCGTAATACAAACATTATCAAAGCAATGACGATTAGGCCGCTCCACGCTGAAGTCGTTGCTGCTTTTCAGTTTTGAAGATCTGCCAGTGAAACAATGCTGTACTAATTGCGTGTCGAAAGAATGACAAATTATTGTCTTTGCCCTAGTTTATGCACAAGTGAGCGCAGCTCTCGAGAAAAGCTTCATCAAAGTGCCACTCCGGCGATTTTTTTTACCATGTCGAGGTAATGGAATATTTAGGTTCCCGAGATCCCTGTCACGTGTCTGATAGTAGAATTGTTCCTCAAATTCGAAAATAATTTTAAGTAAGCAAAAAAGCGCTAAATCGAAACCGCAACCTGACCAAGCAGCCGAGGGAACTTCTTCGTGTGACGTCACAAGTGTCCTTAGACATTGTCTTAGAGGGCATCCTCCACGCCAGAGGGGAATTAAGGCGCGCAAGGTATGCCGGTCTCGCCCGCTGGGCCAACGAAACCAGCGAAGAGCAGGCGCTCAGCTGATTCGTGACCGCGCCGGCCCTTCGGGTGACAATGTCAGCTGCACCAGCTCTTCGGATCCGTCAAATGTTGACAGTTATGATTCCGACGACTTCAACAGCCACGAATCGCCGTTCGCATTCGACCCGCCACCACGAGAGCCAGCGCCCGCGCGCTACATATGTAGTGCTGCAACATGAAGACCATGGGTAGCTCTAACCACTGATTTCATACGTGCCGTTTGCTATTTTAGGTGTTTTACCCTTTCTCAGCGAAGTGCTTCGCATGCTCACTGTAAGATGTGGAGCACGACTTTCCGCATTTGTATCCAGCGAGAACGCCGCTAACAGGCCAAAGCACCGACCGGTGCATTTGTTTACATCGAGAGGTACAGCGACCGCTCATCGTTAGCTTGAGATGTAATGCTAGCCGCTGAGCGGTGACATCAGTTAATGTCAGAACATATCAAAACAGGCAAATTTTATGCATGTAAGCACCGTTGCATCACTCTGAATCGTGCTATATGAGCGACCACGCACCTTCGAAAACAGCGAGCGGGAGACGGTAGTACGGGAGCGTTGTTATGCTGCCTACTTATCATTCTTCATATTCTCTTCATGTACACAATATGTTCCGTAAAGTAGGCACAAATGTGGAATTTGCGCGTATGATCGTTCACTTAGAGAGCGCGTAGTTTTCTCACGGAAACACCGATGTCAATATTGACACCGTTGGCAGCTGAACGAGGCGGTTGTTTATGCTGCTGTATCGAAGGGGCCTACGCTTGATACCCATTTGGGATACGAGGCTAGAAGTGCACTTCGGAAGCTAAATAATGACTCTGCATGACAATACGTAAAGATAGACCCATGTTCGTAGTCGCACTTAATTCAGGGAAGTGCCGGCGAGTGCGGCGGGTCGCTTTCCGTCGAAAACGGCAACGTACCGATGTCGACGCAGCTCCGTGTCGTCGATTCTCGCTTTTTGTGTGTGCGCTGTACGAAATGAGGAATGGTTTATTTCAAATCCGTATGGTCAAAACTGAACTACAGAACGAGTCTTCTTCATCCTGATAGCTTAATTAGCTTGAGGTCAGTCGCTGAGGTCCGCCAGCAGTAGACGCAGGAACTGCGTGACTGTGGCATATAGGCTTAACCTCGGCTGAACGCGATCGACATCGGCCACGATCGACATCAAGCTGTGTGTGCTGATGGCCAGGGCTGAAGTTACTGCAGCCAGCAAAGCAACACCATTTGCCTCCCATCTCTTGGCCGTCAACAGGGAACGCAACTTCTCGCGACGGCAACAATTCTCACGCGATGCACTATAGCTCACGATCGTCGACGCTCTCGTCGCTGTCGTCTGCATGATTCCGGCATGATTTGCATGGAACACTCCTGACGTCATACACAATGTGGCCTGTAACTGAGGAGGAGGCAAGGTAAGGTGTTCGAGACAATTAATTAAATTCACTTGTACAAAATCTGTGCTACTCTCAACCCTGCTTTTTTGAGGGCATTACAGAAGTGTTCAGAGAAACGTACCCAGCGAATTTCATCGACATCCATTGACATCTAAACATCGCCAGAGTTGCACTTTAAGCATTCAAGCATGTTAACGCCCTAGATGTAGCTTCAAAAAGAACACCGTTAAGCACCTAAGCGCATGAGCATGATTCGGGGCGTTTGGTATCTATAACCTTGGCTTTTATTGCACTGCCATGATTAGAACGACTCGACAGGCAAACAAAATTTGATACCCACTGGGAGTCAGCACCGCAACAGTGTTTCCAACAGATGTAATTTTCTCGATGCATTAGGAACAGGTTTAATTAATTGGAAAACAAAAACTGGCATTGTTTATGCTCACGAGAGCAAGTATAGGGGACATTTTGTCCAGTTATCGGGGTCGAAGTCAATCCCAATTGCTTCCGTCGAACAGGAAAGTTATTTCGCATATAAGAAGCGCGGTGTTCTATGCTGCAAATTAGCGCGCCTTTTAAAGCCAAAAGGAAAAGGCGGAAGTTCTACGGCGAGCAACGTATACCGTCAGGAGCTCAAATGAAGAACGCTGTACGCATCGATCACCATTCAGACTTATGATCAAATGATCGCCAAATAATGTCACGCCATACCCTGGCGCTTCCTCTACAGGGTATGATTCATACATACATACATACATACATGCATACATACATACATACATACATACATACATACATACATACATACATACATACATACATACATACATACATACATACATACATACATACATACATACATACATACATGCATAATTATTACGGAAGAGAACGTAATTGGGTCTACTCTCTATTAAAGGAGAACCAATTCGCGTTCCTTAAGCCCAAGTGGTCTGTGTTTCACATTTTGTCGATGACTGCATGATTTATAGACAAATCACTAACCCCGTGGATACCTGCTATATATAGTCTGATTTAGACAATCTCAGTAAATGGTGTGACGAGTTTCAAATACAAATGGACGTCAATAAAACAAAGGTCATTATATTTACGACAACAGCTATCTGCATGTTACGTAACTATATATTTTGAAAGGTGCCTATAAATTCAGTACGCGCTATAAAATATCTGGGTGTGCATTTGTCATCTGATATATCATGATACACTCATATAGACCCGATAGTTAGCAAGACGTCTAAAACACTTGGCATCGTATGGCGCAATTTATATTCGGCTAACTACGCAACCAAACACCTCTTAATCAAATACGCATCATGAAGCCTACATAAGTGAACTGGAGCCTCTATAATAGTCAGCGATTTTAAAACCGCAATTGTAAATTACGCAAAGGGGCGCATTTCGCCACATGCACAGCGAATCCTGGCAAACTTTCGCTCTCAGCGGGTTGTTCATGTCATCTGGGCGCCTGCGCACTCCCCCCCCCCCCCCCCCCCCCCCCCCGCTGGCAACGAGGCGGCCGACACCGTGGCTCTATGGCTCACAAGCTCACCGGGGCGTCGCGGCTGGGGCTGAGAGGAGACCGGATGGTTAGCTACAGGGAGATAACTGACCATTACAGATTGGGGAGGGTCCGTTTTCCCGGCACACCCATCACTTAATGAGCAGCAAGCGGTAGCATCGCGCCTCCTTCAAACCACTACGTATCCAAATCCGGTGACTTATAGTCACTATTATCCAGAACAATATTGGGCCAAATGTAAATTTTGACAAAAAAAAAAAAAAGACCGGCACTGCTGGGCCTGCCCTCGGGCGCCCCTACAGGGGCAAAAAATTAAGGATGGGAAACAGTGGGAGACCGTGCTGTTCAGCTCGGCCCCCGAAGACCAACTCTTGGCCGTCCGCCAGAGCCGAGGGCTTCTGGCCGCCATCTAGGCCAGGTTAACACCCCCACCAATCTTCCAGCTACCTAAATGAAAATTCTCTCTCTCTCTTTCTCTCTCTCTCTCTCTCTCTGCAGAATAAAGCTACTTGCTTCATCACAAAAAGCTACTTGCGAAAGTCAAGCGTAACGTAAATAAAATCGTCCATTGATCTAGCTATTATAGAAAAACGCAGGCTATTCACACTTCTGTACTTTTTTCACAAGTGTTATCCCAATCAATTGTCACGTGCTACGGCACATATCTGATCAGCCGATCGTGTGTCTTCAGGAGTCGATCGCTAACTTGAAATAGAATCTACCTTCACCTGTACTAATCTGTTTTATTACTAGCTCACTGCCTCTCCTCCCCATCAATCAATGGAATCGGCTCCCGGCTGGCATCGCATGCGTTGCTGATCACAACACATTTTTAAAGAGTGAAGTGATTTCTAGAAGTCTAAATGTGTGGTCTAAACGTGGGATAATACTTGCACATTTTTTCATAATCTTCTGACATTGCGCATTTCCGCTGTTATACGTGATTTTCTGCTATACTTATTTAGTTTGGTTTCTTGTTTAGTCGTTGTATGCTAAGAAATTTTGCTGCCTTGTTCCGTTTATTGCTGTTCCCAGCTCACGTCTCATGTAATACTGATCACGATTCAATGTGAAGTGCCTGAAGTGTTTTCCAAAACTCTAAACTTGTGATTATTAGTAATACTCGCACAACTTTTTATCATCATCTGGCACACTGCAGTTCCGTTGCAATGCATAAGTTTTTGCTATACTGATTCACTTGGTAACCCGCCGTGGTTGCTCAGTGGCTATGGTGTTGGGCTGTTGGGCTGCTGAGCGCGAGGTCGCGGGATTGAATCCCGGCAACGGCGGCCGCATTTCGATGGGGGCGAAATGCGGAAAACACCCGTGTACTTAGATTTGGATGCACGTTGAAGAACCCCAGGTGGTCGAAATTTCCGGGGTCCTCCACTAGGGCGTGCCTCATAATCATAAAGTGGTTTTGGCACGTAAAACCCCATAATTTAATTAACTTTGTTTTCTTTTTCTAGTTATGTATGATAAGACGTCATGTTATCTCGTTCCATTCATCTTCGGGCAGCCTCATACAAAGTAGCCCGCAGAAGCGAGGATGGTGGACCTCTGGCGAATTCACTGGTGAGGATCGTCGCCAAATACAGACTGCTTTTTTTTATTATTGAAATGAAAATAACAGAAAGAGACGTAGCCCCTTATAGTGGTGACGGCTACTCCTTTTTGCATAACGGAAACAGGAATATAAGAAATATATGTACGAAAATGAAAAGAAACCACGTCGTAGGGTCAGAAATCCACAGTACACACTCCTATACACTCACGAACATATCAGTATAAAAGACAAATGGAAGTTGCACCACAATGAGTTTTTAAACAAACTTACAAACACACACAAGCGGCCGTGATGTAGACTGCGATGAGCATATAAACAGATGAGGAATTACACAGAGTTTAAATAATTCACGCACAGAATGTTCCGCTGGCGAAAAAGTTGTATCTGTCGCCAGTCTCCAGATGACAATATGTGCCTCCCTGCAGAGCTCTCGTGGCATAGGTGACGAGCCTGCAATATGATCAAAGACGTTGGCAACTTCCGGAGCAACTGCCTACCCTTTGGAAAATGAGCCCCTTCAAATCCTACAAGTCGTTGCCGATGCCATAAAAGCCAAGAGCGAGCATGCTTTGACGGTCATTATTAATTTATTTATTTGGGAAGGGTTCGCAGACAATATCGGATGTCCGCTAGTCGATCTTCTACACCCCCGGCACGCAGAGGCCTCGGCAAGCCCCAAACTGTATATCACTTCCCTTCACCGCAATGCAATGTGTATGCTTCGCCGCATTACACAACTCTACTGCGGTGAAATGCATTATGGAAGGCATATAAGACTTGCCGCTCAACTGTGGTCCTCGAGGATAATAGCGAAGAAAACGAGAAGACTGAGGTTATGCCAGCCGCAGGCACTATACACCCATTGCGTTCTCTAAACAGCATTTTATAGATGTGCACAGCGTCATAGCGGACAAAGGACGGAAACGCACGACCGAGACAAGCGCCTCTTTCAGTGCTTTGTATTACATGTGTGCGATTACCTATTTCCAGGGCACGTACTGGCACACAATTGAGACGGTTTATCCGATGCAGAAAAAAGACTTCGGAAACCCCTGCCCACTGCCCAGACTTCTTCAACTAATACGAGACACGATATGTATGTACGCAATAACTGCCACCTTAATTAGTGATAAGTATATTGTGCTGCAGGAACAATGTCGCCGTTACTTGACTTCTTACGCGGCGCCTCTGACACAGACAAGCAGGTTACGCGGATAGCCTGCTGCCTTAAACGAGCAGTTCTATTTATTTGTTTTATTTATTTCAAATACTTCTAACCCCAATGCTGGGGGGGGGTCATAGCAGAGTGGTGCACATCATGTACCAGAAGACAAGACGAACAGAATAAATAAAACAAAGCAATATCGACACAAACAGACTTGCTATACACTTGTGTTCAGTATTGAGGCTGCTTGACGCATTTCGAAGTGGCCGTTTTAGAAAGTACAATTCACTCATTGCTTCGTTGGTGTCACACGTAACGAGTTGATCCCATCTTCAATGAATGAATGAATGAACTTTATTCCCCTTTTAAGAAAGGGGAGGAGCCGCGGGGGAGAGAGGGAGGTCTAAGTACTCCAGCCCCAGCAGGCGTCCATCTCCACATTATGTGGCTAGAAGTCCGTCTACCAGTCGTGGTAGGCCTCCGCTACCTCCTCAGCCCACCTCAGGACTCGGTCCTGTAGGGTGGGATCGGAGCTGCGCAGGGCAGTCTCCCACAGCTCCTCGCTACTAATTAATGGTTTGAGCTTGCGGGGGGAGTTTTGACGGGGCATTGCCACATGATATGGGAGAGATCTGCTATTGGAACAAGGCAAAAGCGACACTTGGGTGTCGGGTATGTGGCGGGAAAGAATAAGTGCAAAGTGCGCGGGGTAAGAAAAGTGCGAGTTTGTAGTTGTCGCCACAGTATTTCTCTCTGGCGCGTTCTAGACACAGAGAGAGGTGGATACAATAGGCGTTGGTTTCTGTAATGTGTGCAAATTTCATGGAATGTGACGAGTCTTTATTGGTGTGTTGTTGGGAGTCATTGGGTTTTAGAGTTAGGCCCATATTTGCGGCCACTCGGTCCGTGAATCCTCGAGCAGCGGCATGAGCCATTTCGTTGCCATGGAGTCCTTGATGTGCTGGAGCCCATACGAGAGCGATGTCTTTTTCTGGTGGGTGAGCTACAAGCAGAGAGTGCGCGAGGTTGTTAATGTAGCCGTTACTGAAGTTCCGGATAGCAGTCTTGGAGTCACTAATAATGACGTCGCAATCGGGTAGCCCCGATGCAAGTGCAATGGCGGCCTCTTCCGTGTCACCCGCCGAGGTGGTCTTGACTGACGCGGAACAAACAGTGTTGCCCTGGTTGTCTACGACCGCTATAGCATAACGATGTTTAGGGGTGTAGGCTGCAGCGTCCACATAGTACACTCCTTCAGCCTGTCCATAGCTGCGTTGTAGCGCCTTGGCTCGAAGTTTGCGGCGTTTGACGTGAAATTCGGGGTGCACGTTTCTGGGTAGGGGCTGGATGTGGTATTGGCCGTGTATGTTCGGAGGAAGTTGATGTCGCCTGCTCTCGTTGAATGGTGGAGCATGATGAAGTTGTCTCAGGATCTCACGCCCAGCTTCAGTGGTGGTGAGTCTATGGTATTGCGATGACAGATGGGCTTCGGTTAATTCTTGAAGGGTATTTAGTGTGGCGGTGGCCATCACCCTTTGTGTGGATGCTCTAATTGGAACACCAAGAGCGACTTTGTGTATCTTGCGAATCAAGCAATTTACAGTATCCTCTTCCTGCCTAGAGAGTGAGAGATATGGTAGTGCGAAGGTGATTTTGCTTAAGACAAAAACCTTGATTAGCTGAATTAGCTCCTTCTCTCGAAGCCCTCCGTGTTTGTTGGAGATCCTCCCTATCAGGCGGAGCGTATTATCTACCGTTGTTTGTAGTGCTTGCAAGGTATGCTGATTTGCTCGGTTGCATTGGAGGTGTAATCCTAGGACCCTTATCCTGTCTACTTGGGGTATAGGGTGCCCTTCAATCGTGAGTTGGATATTCGGGGGTGAAGTCCTGAAGCGTCTTGTGGGGCGTAGAAGGAGAAGCTGTGATTTGGTGGGGGAGCACCTGAGATTCAACTCGTGACCCACTTGTTCGACCTGATCAATTGCGGCTTGGAGGGTGTCTTGGATGGGCCCGTCAGAACCTCCGGTCATCCACAGCGTAATATCGTCCGCGTACAGTATGAATCGGAGGTCAGGAATCTTCTTGAGAGTGAAAGCTAAAAGTCGCATAGCCAAATTGAAGAGGAGGGGGGAAAGTACTTCCCCTTGGGGCGTGCCAGTGCTTCCTAAACATATTTGGCCAGATTGTTCGCTGCCTAATT
This sequence comes from Dermacentor andersoni, assembly GCF_023375885.2. Lineage (NCBI taxonomy): Eukaryota > Metazoa > Arthropoda > Arachnida > Ixodida > Ixodidae > Dermacentor > Dermacentor andersoni. The sequence goes on along the minus strand of NC_092817.1, from coordinate 91,416,422 downwards.
GTAGCGTCGCAGTGCGCTTCGTGAGGAAGCTGCGTATATAGCGGTAGATTCGCTCTCCGCAGTTTATACTGCTAAGTTCGCGTAGTATGGCCAAGTGGGACACGTTGTTGAAGGCGCCCTTAAGGACGAGGCAGAGCAACGCTTGTGTGTCACGTGCGTCGCTCGGTTCGATAATGTCTTCTTTGAGCCTTAACATGACATCCTGACAAGAAAGATATTTGCAAAAGCCAATCATTTCCGAAGGGAACAAGTGATTATGTTCGATGTATTTGGAGAGGCGTAGGTGGATTACGTGCTCCAAGATCTTCCCTATGCATGAAGTCAGAGAAATTGGACGGAAGTTATCAATGTGAATTGGCTTATTCGGCTTTGGAATGAAGATCACTTTGGCTGCTTTCCATTGTTCCACTGTCTCCCTCTTCGAGACAGTGGTTGTAATACTCGATGAGTTTGCTTATGGATTGCTCATCGAGGTTGCGAAGCGTTTTATTAGTCACAGAGTCTGGGCCTGGTGCCGTGGTGGTTCGCACTTGGTTGAGGGCATGTCGAACCTCCGCTTCTGTGATGGGGCTGCAAAGCTCCTCATTGGGTTCACCAGCATAGTCGGGCATGGGTATTTGCGTAGGAGGGGGCATATGTTTGGAGGCCAGGTTGCTGAACATGGTCGGCAGGTCGGCTGCATGTTCGTGCAGCAGTTTATTCATCTGGTGGTTATTGTGCGTCCTAGACGTGGTGGGGTCGAGCAGGTGCCGGAGCAATTGCCAGGTCTTTTTAGTGCTGAGAGTACCATGCGCTCCTTCGCGAACCTGAGTCCATTGCTGCGCCGCCAATTTGATAGCGTATTGTTGGATCTGAGAGTCTAATTTGGCGATTCGGATTCGGAGTTTACGATTGTAACGTGCTGTTAGCCATTTCCTAAGTAAAGCTTGCTTCGCTTCCCACATGTGTAGTAGCCTGGAGTCAATTGTGGCCAAGGGTGTGTCTAGCGGGAGATTGGTGGTATGGGCCTCTACGTCTGCCTGCAAGGCGTTCGCCCATTGCTCAATGTCGGTAATGGTTTCTTCGTTAGTGTTGCAGCGAGATTTTCTGAATTCCGTCCAATTCGTAAGCCTTAGTGGTTTCGTGGCTAACGGTCTGTGCTTAAAATCTACACGGAGTTCGAGGATGTAATGGTTGCTTCCCAAGTTGTTTTGGAGGTTTTGCCACGTCGCCTGAGTGATGCGGTGAGTTAGGGTGAGGTCGGGGGATGTATCCCTACTGACGCTATTTCCTAGCCGGGTAGGAAGAGTGAACTCATTGTAGATGGTGAAACCTTGATTTTGTTTGTGCTGCCATAGAGCTCTTCCCTTAGGAGTGGATGCGGAGTGGCCCCACATTTGATGGAGGGCATTGAAGTCGCCCGTTACGACTAGCGGCTGTTTATTGGCGTTAGCTTTGGCCTGGGCAAGCATGTTCTCAAAGCGGTGTTGTCGAGCATTGGGAGGGCTATAAACATTCAACACGCATAGGGTGGGTTGTGTGTGCCTTTGAGGTAGAATTTTGATGAAATCGTGGGGGATTTCAGTACTGCTGAATGTGTCCCGTTTAACAGAAAGATGTCGCCTTGCAAGTATGGCAGTGTTGGGCTTGTCTATGTGAGGGTCAACGTATTGTATCCAGGTAGCGTGACTTTCCCGTGTGTTTCCTGCAAGGCTATAATGTCAGGGAGCTCGTTAAGACTCTGTAGAAATAGTGTTAGAGATGCGCGCTTGTTGCGGAACCTCCTGCAGTTCCACTGCCTGATGACTAGACTACGGGCTGTCTTCATCATTATTGTCATTTTGAAGGACGGGAATTTGTGACGTCGCGGAGCGTCTTCCCCAGCTGTCGATTAGCTCTTGAAACCGGCAAAACTGTGCAGATGCCTCACAAATAAATGCATCAAGCTTGCTCTGTAGTCGATTTTCAAGGGCAACAAGTTTGTTTTCCAGAATGTCCATGCGGTCAGTGAGGACAAATATGGCGTTTTCAACGGTGTTCTCGGTGTCTGTTATTTCGGCATTCTTCCTTTTTGCGGGTGGGGGCTGCGTGTGTGATGAAGGCAGCATTGGAGTTGCGGCTTCCGTCATAGCAGTGGATGCAACTGTGTCCATTTGTTCTGTCGGAGGACGTGTGAGTGTGGGCGCAAGCGTTTGTGGGAGGGGTTTGGAAGTAGCAGCAGGAGTGTCAGTGATATCGATGGGGGGGTGGAGCATTGCTTTGAGCTGCTTGATTTCGTTTTTAAACATTTCGTTCTGATTTAGCAAGTATTTGATGAGAGAGCTATCAGCATATTGTGAGGAGCTGCTATTGTGGGAGACTACTCCTGCCCAGCTCACCTTTTTATGGTTGATGGGCGGTGTCTCCTCGTTGCGTGGAGTCAGCGGAGGCCAAGCTTGCTTCGATGATGGGAGCTGCGCCGATGCTGCAGTGTTCTTGCGGCCAGAGCTGCTCTGCGGCGTCTCTTGTCCAGTGCGTTGATTGGGGGCCTGTACAGCGTTCCTGGCCGGAAGTGTCAGTTTAGACTTTGGAGGTGCCGAGGGCGGTGTCCGTGGTTTGTAACGAAGTTTGCACTCTGAGGAACCAGTCGCGTGTGTTCCGGTGCAGATGATGCAAGTGGGAGTGGGGTCCTGAGGAGGCTCTGGCGTGCCGCATTTTGGGCAGAGACATATGGTCACATTGGGGCAGACGTCTTGGCGATGGCCAAGCTGCCGGCACTTAGTACACACCTCCACTTTTTGTCGATATGGTCGGCAGCGGAGGTCTGTGCGGAGGTAGTCAATGTAGAAGGGGACCTTTGAGCCTTCGAAAGTGACCAGGATGGAGTCTGTAGAGCCCATTCTTCGAGCAGCTAGGATGTTGATTGCTGGATTGGACTCTCGAAGGTTAGCCAACACGTTCCCTTCTACCACGGATGCCGGCAGCTTGATGATACCCCTACACGAATTTTTAGGGTCTGCCACGTGCGTGGAGGCTTCGTAGCTCTTGCTCATGATGGTGAGGGTGGCGATCTTCAAGTAGCGATCAGCCCTGTCCATGCAGGGAGTGCTTATGATGATTGTGTTGTTAATCTCGTTGGCCCGGAGTCGATCTAGCGATGCTGCAGCCGTGGAGAGATCAGTGGACTTGATGACGATGTCGCGGAGAGAGACTGGATGTATGTTGGCGAAGTTGACTCCACCGTGTACACGAAGAATTATTTTGAATTCTGCGGCTGGAAGTGGAGGAGGACGAGGCAGGATGTGGCTTACTTGTGGTGGAGTTTTGAGGGTGCTGGGCGAGGTTGGCGAAGGCTTCTTGGTGTCGGAGTAAATAAATTTCTCGCGCCAATCGAGCATCTCTTCCGGAGTCATGTCGACGCTGTCGACGACGCCGTCCTGACTCATGGCTGCTGTAGCTGCTACCGCCGACGCACGCTGCCGGCGTTGCGCGGCAGGGGCGCGGGGGTTTGGATGTTTCGAATAATCGGCGATGAACTGAAGATGACAGGTCCGATTTCCGTTGAAGAGGTGTCGTTCGACAGTGGGTCACTTACAGCACCAGTGATCCAAAAATCACGAGAGTCGAGGCAAGAATTTGGACACAGCACGCGAAAAAAGACGGAGCCGATGCATCATGCAACCACAGTGTTCGGAAGCTGCGTCCGAGTACCCCGATCCCATCTTAGATCCTCACTAATATACAGACCGAGCTACTTGAACTCCTGAAGACAGGAAATTACATTTCTTTCTGCTTCGTACTTGAAAAGTATAGAGTGATTTTTGTTCGAAAAATGTACTTAACGGAACGCTTTTTTTATAATTTATAGACTTCTGCCAATTTTTACGCCATTGCCTCAGCCTATCTACTTGCGTTTGCAGGTTACATTGATCAAAGAGAGTAGTAACCATAGAATGCACTACAAAATCTGCATAAAGTCTTATGTTAACATTCATATCAACAATGTCATTACTATAGAAAACGAACGATAAGAATCCTAGAATGGAGACCTGTGAAACGCCGGACATCACAGGTGACATTTCAGAGGGTGAGTCATTGAAGACAACATATTGCTGCATTAAAGTCAGGTAAAATTGAATTCAGTTAAAAATATTAATTTTTCAAAGTTTGTGAAAGCTTTTGAAGTGACTTAGGATGAGAAATATTAATAAAAGCCTTTAAGAAGCTAAGAAAATTGTGTCTATATGACTTCAGTTCTTAATGCCTATGCAACAACATGGACTTTTTTGATAAGGTTTGCTATAGTTGAGAACCCACACCTAAATCCACATTGCTTTAGAGAGAGAACGGAATGCGTGTAAAGAAAAGGTGGTTATGCGTTTTTGTAGAATACGCTCTAATAATTTGGAACACATACTTGTTAAAGCTATTGACCTATAAATAATGGTCTACTCTTTATTACCTTGTTAGGACAAAGGCTTTATTTCTTACCCTTTCTAATCATTTGGTAGCGTACAAGTAGAAAGCGACGAAATAAAGATAGCCACAAGAAAGTTAGGTATCCACTATGCATTACTCTGCATCCTTGAGCTGATGGCTGAGGACAGCACGCTCGTATAAATTCATTGTACTTGTTTTCTTTTAAACTTTTTTGCAACGATTGATTTTTATTTTAAAGCGAATGGTCTCTGTGGTGGCCCATAGCTTTCTGTAATTGAATTGAATGTACGCATGTACATTCAATTATATGTACATGCGCACATGTCATGCCATAGCACATCAATATCGTTTGTGTTATTCTGGGCACTGAAATATAAATGATCATACGCTAGTTCTAATTTGCCTAAAATAGCGATACCACCCGCGGAAGAAGAAAAAATGGTACACAATTGATTTTACTTTTCTTTTTCACAGAGCTTAGCGACGAAGAGCTACCTCACCAGGACTTCCTTATGGTAAGAAATACGACCGACCACTTCACAACCTACATCACCTTGTATGGCATTTTTGGCAAAAACAAGGTCAGGAAATGATTTGTTGTTACCCTGAGCACGCGTGTAATTTGTAACCAACTTACTTCAGTCAAAACGAAATGCGATGTTAATTAGGTGGTCATTATCGTTAGGTCAGCACTTCCGGCGGTAAAGGTAATCCTACGGATGGCAGGCAAATTGAGCTCACCAAACAGGGTAAGTTTTGTGTTCTGTGTCATTCGGAAAGAAATATAGGTCAAGGGTTCTACTATGCTACCTCTAAATAAGAGCCGGGTGGCCTGTAGACAACTCCAATTAACAAAAATAACTTTTAGCACAGTAATCTTCAAAATAGTGCATCAACACCAAGTGCCCGTCCGGCTATCGTGTGTTTTCTCGGGTAGTACATGAATTCTGGCAGAAGATCGCTACTTCTTGGTTGAGCGCCCGCTGTTCTTAGCGCCTGCACAAAATTCATATTAGCAGAACGTAAGATCCAGTGCCCTGCAAAAAACAACTTGCCGCAGGAGGGGAACGATCCCACAACCTTCGCATGCGAAAGTTGTGGGATCGTTCCCCTCCTGCAGCAAATTGTTTTTTCATCCACTTTCATTTCCATTAATCTATCGTTTCTTTATTTCATTTATTAAGCACGAGTAATTTCCCCTATGTTGTCCTTGGTGTCAGTGTTTATTGGCTTCTTATCGTATGCGTAGGGCACACGCCGGTACTCTGCCTTGCATGAACAGGCGCCACGTGTGAGTCCATGAGGATCACAAATGGCTGGCCGGCCCTGCAGCTTAGGTAATCGTAGTGTTTTCCTGGAGTAGCGCTATGCACGAAGGCGAGTTGTCTGGTTCTCTTTGTGGTGGTGTTGCAAGGAAACGAGCGGACCGCGCCGCTCCTACTAAGACAGACCTCAAACTGCAGCTGGAAAAGGGGTTTGTGTTTGAGTTTCCGCGTAAAAGAATTCTGTTTTCTCGTATATTGAAATTGTATTCTGACGCTATCATGTCTGCAAGTTCTGTGTAAGCTGTACTTTACGAATGTTATGACGCATTTTACTTTGAGAAATTAAATTAGTTCAGTAACGCCTCTGCGCCACGCATATGAGGCCTGTGTGGTTGGGGATGCGTGGATCGGGATGATTTTTTTCGGCCGCGGACGCCTACGCCGGATTTTTTGCTATCGCGTCAAAACGTGAACACCAATATCCAGCAGCATTCTCGCTTGAGGTAGGAAACGCCTGGCCGCGCAGGCGAGTATTTTATTTTTTTATTTTTTTGCAATAGCACTTATATGGAATGGACACTCGAGGCACATTCATGCCGTTGGCGTCGCCGCTGCCTGCGCAGTTGTCGTGCTGTCCCGCCAGTGACGGTGCATGTGCGGCTCGCGCGCATAAGGTTAGAGGTATCACCTCACCAGCTGGTTTCAGCGTTGCCGAAGGTACGAGGCGCACACAGGCACTATCCTTGCGCAGCGGTATATAATTCCGGACGTGACTGACTGATTACTGGCTACACTAGAGAGTTTTATTTTTGCTCATTTCATGATAGGGTACAGCGATATACGTGACATGTCAGGACCTTAGCGCATGCACGTCGTAAACTGAGAATTACCATGGGAGTTACCGCCGGTAACCGTAATAGCCACCCTAACCGTGACAACATGGCAGCGCCCATAGCGCTGACCACCCGCTTCGATCGGAATTCGCGCTTATTACTGGCTCTGCGCCCTGTCAGCAGTGGCAAAATCCGTCATCGCTAAGTCTCAAGCTGATGTCAGTTCATTAGGTATGTCAAGTTGTAGTTATTGAGATCGGCTGGTTGTTTTCACGCTGCTAGGACAACAGGCATGGCACCGAGCCGTAAAATTGATTTGATTTCTAGTTAGCGGATGGCACCATAACATTATCATTGGTGATGCGTTGACAATGCGGAACGCTACTTAGCCTAGTTGTTCACTGCATCATTAATTTACTATCCCGCTGTATAATCAGATACAACTTAAGTCTGCAGTGAAGCCCCGCCCATGCCCTCATAACCACCAGCCCCTATTCCTCCACGAGGCTGCAAATAGATCGTACTTCGAACTTTCCCTGTTACCTAAATGAGGTTGTAACCGCAAAAATTAAGTTCTGAGCGCGTAATTTTGTACCTTTTCACTCGTCTATTATAGTGGAACGGTGAAAGCCTAATTCTTTAGTGAACTGAAGTCAAACGCTTGCAACGTAAAAACTCTGCGTGCGCGCCACACATGTTCACAAGAAGTAAAAGCCACAATTTGTTACAGTTTTGTACAAGATTGCAACTACTGTAACCTTTTACAATAAACGTTTATGTCCAATAATTATTATCGTTTACTACGTTATAAAAAAATTTTGTCCGCACAAAACGAATCAGGGCTTAGACATACTCCAGTTTCCAACATGGACATCTCTCCTGCGCAAGCGTTTCTCGCTGAGCACGATTATGAATCTGCTGTTCCTGCTTCATTGAGCTCGCCTTCATCCACTGTGCCGTCATCAAGCATGCCTCAGGCGTGCCAGGCTACTCCGACGACACCGAGCCAGTTGTTCAAAAGAAAAACAGTGGGAATGCCCTCTGCAGGGGCGCTCAGCAAATCTTGCTGAGTGTGAAGCTACGAAAAGAGAACACGAATGTAACGATCACGCGAATCTGCGAGAGGGTGAGCGAACTAACCGGTGCGTGTTTACGCAAAATTTTTATCTCAGACGCAGTGCCAAAAACATGGACGGAGATTTACGGACGCCTCCATGGTAGCGGCCTAGAAGTGATGGCTGTAAGAAGAGCCTAGATATATAGTTATGACAGCTTCCCACTGATCGCACTAAGAAACTGCGTTCACGGCTTTTTCTGCCGCAACGAGATCCCAACAATGCAGAAGATCGCTGCGGAATTAGCATCCGCGAACATAAAATATCTGCCGACTCTTCAGCCGGGGACCGTCCGCCGCCTCCTCCTGGACATCAACTTCAATAGCGAGAAACATGGGAAGAGCTCCTTGCTCATCAAGCGTGAAGACTTGTTTTGGTGAAAGCACAAATATCTTTACGATGTTGCTCGGTACAGGAAAGAAGGGTTCAAGATATTCTATCTTGATGAAAGGTGGGTCACTGGTGGCCACACAGGGAGTAAAGTCTGGACTGGTAAGACAGTCAAGTCGTCACGCGACGCGTAGTTGCGCGGCTTAACAACGGGTCTCAAGCAGCCGTCAGGAAAAGGACGGTGGCTGATCGTGACTCATGTTGGTAGTGAGGACAAATTTGTTGATGTTTGCCTGGACGCGTTTCTGGAAATGAAACAGGTGACTACCACAAGGAAATGGAGGGCAACCGTTTCGAGATGCGATTCAGCTCGGTCGTCGATAGGTTGCCACCACGAAGCGTCATTGTCATGGACAATGCGTCCTATCAGGCTGCCATGCACTCCAGGCGCGTCTCTGTCATGGCGGAAGGCAGGCATCCAAGACTGGCTGACCTCGAAGGCGATCTTATGCCATGCCATCATGATAAAAAGCAGCTGCTTCACACTGTGGCCACCGCCAAGACTAAATTTATCAATTACCGGGTTGATGCGGCTGCTGAAAGTGCTGGCTGTGTTGTCCTCAGGCTCACTCCATATCACTGTGAGTTTAACCCCATATAATTCATTTGGGCACAGATTAAGAATGGAGCGGCAGCGATGAACCAACATTCAATACCAAGGATGTTCACAACCTTCTCCTTGCTGAAGTGAAGAAAGTCACACCAGAGAACTGGGCCAGGGCTGTGCAGCATGTGGAGGGCGTCGAAAGACACTCCTGGTAGATACGCGGGTTTAATGACAAGGTGGATCCAATCATCATCAACCTGGGAAGTGGTAACAGCACGTCTGAATAGATACTGCCTGACATTGCGCCATTGCAGTGAGCTGGCACACCACACGATGGCTGATGCACGCTCCCCAGGTGTCCTCCCTGCTGTTGCTTGACTGTGCCCGCTGCCACATTTCATCTCGACTGCTGACACACGCTCCGCCAGGTGTCCTCACTACTGCTGCTTGACTGTGCCCGCGGCCACGTCTAGTAGTTGAAGACTACCGTTAAGACCTTTATATTGGAAAACAAATCATTCCAAATGAATTTGAATTAATTGTCTGACAAGATGTGCTATTTGTAAGATAATAGTGGCCAAGATAACAGTGGGCACGGCGGACCTGGTGGAGGCATGGCTCCAACAAAACCCTTCTTTTACCTTGTGCAGGGACTTATTCTCTGCATCGCTGGAAACTTGGCATATTGTCAACATTCTGGGGATCCGCCTCCTGTTTACCAACCTGCTATCGTACACGTGTCCTCGACACCATTGGAATCAAGCTGCCATAATCAACTGTTTCCTCGATCGACCGCCAGGGACAGATCGGTGACGTCACCTATCTATACCGATATAAGAGAGCGTCTTCAGAATTTCACCTTCAGTGACGGACCTGGCGGACCTGGCGGAGGCACGGCTCTAACAAAACCGTTCTTTTACCTTGTACAGGTTAGTTTTGATTATTATCCCATCCGTAGCGACTGCCGTTTTTAGTTGTCCTGCCGTGCCCACGCCAGTTTTTGATGGCAATACATGAGTGTTTCCATGCTCTTAATATACCTCTGTGTGGGGATGTCGAACTTAACCCCTGTCCTACAAATGCTGATGTGCTGCAAAAAGTTTTTGATGGTGAAAAGGCTCTAAGCGATAAAATAGCTGAGCTTAACGCCAAAACATATGCAGTGATCACTGACTTTCACGCTCGCTTCATAGAAATTGAAAGGCATTTATCCGAAGTTAAAGCTAAAACAGCTAGACTTAGTGATTTGGATGATGCTGTTAAAACATTACAAACTTCAATGGGTTATCGTAAGCTAAATGATATCGAAGATAAAAGCAGATGTTCGAACCTTATAAGTTATGGGCTTCCTAAAGATTCAGGTGAAACAGAGGATGATCTCAGGCATGAAGTAATCACTGAAACACTTGAGGGAAGGCCTGGGGTCAAGTGTTCATCTGTTGGCCACATTCACAGACTTGAAAAGAAGGCTTCTAAGGTACCTGTCATCGTATTCTTCCAAAATTTAAATGAAAAGGTATCTGTTTTTTAAGAATGTTGGCAAACATTTTAAAGGAACAAATATTTTTTGTACAAAATGACTATTCGCATGAAAATTTGAAAAAGAAAGGAGCCTGCTTTGAGAGAGTGTTAAATCGGAAAACAACCAGGCAAAAAAGTGTCACTGATGCAGGATGAATTACGGATCAATGGCGATTTGTTTTTCTGGGACGACACAAAGAATGAGCGTAAGAATGTTTCGAATAGTCATGCAATGCCATGGTCCTCGGGAAATTCCACCATCAATAATATCACGATTATAAATGTGAACCCACGTAGCCTTATGTCTTTAGAAACATGTCTTTAGAAAAGGCTTTTCAGCCATTACTCAGCTGGCCTCCGTTGTTCATTGTGTGGCTAACATCTTAGATATGGGACGTGTCAACTTGATATGATCTTCTTAGATTACAGCAAGGCTTTCGATCGCGTTTCACACGGCAATTTAATCCAGAAACTACATGTGATTGGCCTTCCGCATTTACTTATTTGCTCGGTTTCCGCCTACTTAAATGATCGCAGGCGATATGTTGAAATCAATTTAAAAAATCAGGCACACTTCCGTTATCATCAAGGGTGCCTCAGGGCAGTGTCCTCGGGCCACTTTTGTTCCTTATTTACGTTAATTATTAGACGAATTTATTAATGAACCAATAAATATCGGCTTATTCTCAGATGATTGCTTCTTTATAATGATATTCATGTCGCCGGCGATCAAGTTGCCTTTAACATGGCCTTCAATAATATCCTTACCTGGGGTGACGAATGGGGTATGATACTGAACAATGACAAAAAGTGTGCTCTTTCGCGTCCCAAAGTGACTTAGCCCCTTTAATTTTCTTACTCCATAGGCTCTAAACCCTTAACTGAGGTGTGTGAGTATAAGTGCCTAGGTGTCACTCTGACAAGCAACTTAAGCTGGAATAGCCATATTGATAACACATGCTATGCTGCTCTTCGCAAACTATGCATTTTACGACACAAGCGTAAGATGCACCACCACATCTAAGGCGTCTGGCGTATGAGCAATTGATTCGGCCTAAGCTTCAGTATGCTTGTATTATTTGAGATCCGCATACTAACGATAAAATTAACGCGCTTGAAAAAAATACAGCGAAACGCTATGCGATTTATTTTCTGTTTATATGGCCACCAGCACTCCGTCTCGTCAGTTATTGAATGTAATCAGGTTCCCTCATTACAACCCCGACGCAAAGATCAGCGTTTAAAGTTTTTGTATTCATTATTTAATCGGAAGCTGGGCTCGACCCAGCCCCGTACTTATCCCCACTTGCTACCCAGCACACTGGTCATACGCACCTACTTTCTTTAGCTCGTCATTTTATCAAAACAAATGTATTTAAATTCTTATTATTTCCGCAAATAACTAATTACTGAAGTAATATGTCACCTGTCTGCATTTTATCTATGTATAACTAGAATTATTTTATATCATATTGATCGCAAGTAAAGACGGGGACAGTGGAAGAGAACACAAAAACGACACGGGCGGTAACTTTCAACTGGTTTATTCACGGCAACCGCCCATGTCGTTTTTGTGTTCTCTTCCGCTGTCCCCGTCTTTATTTGCGGTCAATATGATATGCAGTAAACACCAACTAGGCCAAACGGAAGTTCTTCTGTAGAATTATTTGTCTTTACAATCCACTTGATAATGTTACTGTTTCTATATCCGCATTTTCTCAGCATTTCTTAGCGCTTGTGACAATTTGTTATTTTGAATGTTGCTATATTTATTTCATCATATTTTAGTTATTCGTTGGTGTGTATTGTTGTTTATGAGGTTGAGTTTCGCCCATTCCGCTTGGGCCATGTGGCCTGCAGTATTTCTGTAAATAAAAAAAAAGATGTATGAGATCTTTTCAATAATCCACGTAAATGAACTTTTTGATCCATGCATAGCATACAACACTTATGCAGACTTCCTTCAGTATCTTGTGTTCTCACGCAGCAGCTTGTAAATACTCGCATTGTCCCATAGTTATAACTTTGAGCAGCTAACTACATGGTTTCAGGGGTCCTGGACAAGTGGCAACTGTTGCTACTAGGGACGCCCAGTTACAGAGTCCCTGAGGACGCCCCAGTGGGTCAGCTGTTTGTTCAGATACCCAAGTGCTAAGGAACCCGTTTCTCATGTACTTTTTCGGTAGCATGTAATGAATGCTGGTTTTGCCAGTGGGTGACATGACACTGCTCGGTATGTTTTGTCTCGCTACAAGGTTGCTCAATTCTTTCCACCTCATGATTGTTTTGCGAAAGTTACGGTTGTACGATTATTTACTGTTACGGTTGAATCACAACTGCACCAACATAATTTGCCATAATTATAATTTTATAATTCAGCAGGACAGCAAGAAGCAGTGCCTCTGCGGCATCGGTCTCCAGCCAGTGAGTGAAAGGCTGAGAAAGAGAGAGGTATTTATTATGATAGAAAAGCTGAGAGGTCGGCCTGAATCTATGTTTTGACCTGCTACTCGGCGTTGGGGGAAGGGGAAAGAGTGTAGAAAGAAAGAATAGAGAAGACGTTGATTATGAGGATGAAGATGGTGGTGAAAATCTTGCACGCTCCAAGACTCTTCAAAGTCTCTTGTCCAGTGAAGTCAGCACTTCAGTCAATATAGCCAATAGGTGGAAGCGGGTCAACATCAACAAATGTATTTTCTCGGCTCAAGCACACAGTAAATATCAGTGCTGTCATCATAGGACCAGTCGCTAATGTGTTCTATCCCCATTGCAGTGGATTAAAGTATAGTAAAAAAAGACATATTTTTGCACTTGTGTTTTCTCCTCTCTGAATAGTGGATATTGACAGTGGACAGGAAGTCGATTTCATTCAGTCAGGATTTCGCCTTTCATGGCAAAGCAAGAAGGGCTCGAACTTCATGTGTTGTCTCGACACGAACTTGCATTTTGTAGGGATCAGTGCATACCCATTCGCCTCTCCGCAGTTTGCCCCTTGGGCGATACTCAACCATATTTCTTAGGCATGTTCTGTATCACTTCGTAAAGCCTCCCAATAGGCTCCAACGATGAATGATCAAATTGACACCTGACAGAGGGAGAGAGATGTAAATGTTTTAGTGTCAATGCTATCTAGGGTATGTATATGTGTTCATAGGTTATGTTGTCTTAGTCTAATGCATGCTCTTTTGTCACACTGAAGCCACTTTATAAGTCTTGGTTCTCTTTACTCGGGCCCAACGCCACATATTGGCTGAGTGGAAAAATAAACACAAGTCTGTGCCTCAAAGATATCTTGCCACAACACTGCGTTAACACGAACAATAGAGAAAAGTGGACCCAGCAGCATTGGCCTCCTGCCCGTGCCCGAGCTTTGTGGCGGAGCTCCTCGCCTCGTGAACCACCTGCCCGCCGCATACCGGCCCTTTGGAGGCCCGGGATGCTTAATTTCTTACTCAAGATGGAGTATCAAGTGGAAAGGGAGGATATCTCCCCGGAAGAGTTTACTCGAGATCAAGATTGGCAGTCCGCGCGGGCCAGAAGAGCTAGCACCAAATCGCGCACGGCTGACCCTAATGCACCATCGCCGCAGCCTGGAGCGCGCCGCGGCAAATCGGGTGGTGTTGCGCTAAAATCCAAGGGGCTATGAACGGGAAGGATGCCCTCACTTCCTCGAGATGATATCAAGATTGTGATCAGGCTGTGAGGTGGACTCAATATCTCCAAGATTGGCGCGGTTACGGTAGCTGGCGCAATACTCGCCGCCACTGGCATCAGCCAGGAAGATCTATGCCAAGATACTCTATGCCCTAATCTACAGCAATATATTATGGTTGCCAGTACTCCCAAGCCCAAGAATGCGAGCCGCTACGTCCGGATAAGGCAAACACTCATTTCGGGCAAGGTATATGAGCTCAGTGCCTACGAGACGGCCCCGCACTCCACGTGCAGAGGGAGATCCGCAACATCCCCCTTCAAGACGGCCCTGACGCCATCGATGCTAAGATTGTCAACACCAATAATCCACTCGCATTAGCAGCCACGAGAATCGCCCAAACCGGCACGGTCATCGTCGCGTTCGATGGGTATCGTGTACATAACTTTGTCAGGTATGGACTACTACTCATGCAGTTCTCGCTCTACCACAAGGAAATCGACGTGTGCTATAAGTGCGACCGCCTCAGCCATCGCGCCGACGTGTGCCCCACTCCTGGTGACGTGATTTGCCGTGTCTGTGGTGCCCCTAGTCCCAATGAGCAACATCAGTCTACGCCCATGTGTAAACTCTGTGGTGGCCAGCATCTCACGGCTAGTAAGGACTGTGCTCAAGGGCTCAAGGTCCCATACATCGTACGTCGTCGTCGCGGTGAGCGCGCCAAGATGGTCGGTACCTTGTCACCAAGCTCCATGTTACCATGTCACGTCAGCGGCGCTCCGACGCCGCGGACGAGTTCCACACCTCGTCCACTCCGGGTGCTCAGCGCAGAATACGCTCCCGTTCCAGGGGCCGCTCGAGAGGCCATTCCGGATCCAGGGGCCGCTCCGCCTCCAGGGGCCGTTCCAGCTCCCGCCGCGGGTCCAGAGCCCGAGCCTGTTCCCGAAGACGCTCCTGTTCTCGGCCTCGCTCCAGCTCCAGGCCGGGGCACGCCCTGTCATGGCGGGCCAGATCCCGCTCCGGCACGCCCACCGCCCTTAGAAGCAAGAAGTTGATGCTATCCTGGGCCGACAAGGCCCGAAGGGGACGTGAGGCGCCAAGAGGTGACGACCTGTCTCGCGATTCGCACCACGCAAACGAGCTCGAGGAGTTACGACGAGTTAACGAGCAGTTGACGAAAGAAAACGCGCGGGTTAAGGAAGAAATACGCAGGCTAGCTGCGGAGATGGCGGATATTAGGAAACTCGCGCTTTCACCCTCCTCGCCGCAACCCGCCTTGGCCCAGGTCGCCATGGATACGTCCTAGACATCCCACTGGTCTCACGCGCCCAATCGTCGAGCGGTAGAGAACAGACAGGAAGACGATCGATACTATAAAATAACTCTCGGAACTCAAGAATGTCTTCGCCAGCATGCAGGCTAGCTTAGTAAAGGTCCAGAAAGCTATAGCGCACCCCAAAATGGGCTTAGGTGCACTCAGTGAGCGCGTAAGCAAATTGGAGGAGGCTGATAGCAGGAGAGAACCCAGGCCGGCTCCTTCGCAGGTTGCAGCACAGCGTAATGTACTAGCACCATCGATGGAGGGCGTGATTCTCAGGGCCGCTCAACCCTCTCCTCAGCGTAGACATAAATGGCGCGGACGAGAACTTCGGTGCCTGGCAATGGAACTGCGGAGGGTTCCCCAACAAGAAGTCGCTTCTGCAGCAATATTTAAGAACGCTCGCAGCTATAAGCCCCAAATCATCGCTATTCAGGAAGTTGCAGCTAGTACCCCCCATCAATCTCGCGGGTTATCTGGTAGTATCATCACATTCAGGAGGTATTGGAGTTGCTACCCTCGTCAACATAAGGCACAGTTGCCTCTCTCGCGACCTCTGCGCAGCTGGTCATGGCATCGAGTGCGTCATGACCGAAATCCTCATGGATTCACCCAGAAAGGGTTTCAGAAGAAACAGCCTCTTTATCCTCAACGTATACTGTAGCCCCAGCTATCGCAGGGAGAGAGCAAACTCTCTCCTCAAGAGGGCCGTCCGCCTGGTCGGTGGGCACCCCCTTGTCGTTGTCGGGGACTTCACCACCCCACACAGGGCGTGGGGGTACACCCATGACACGCCCAAGAGACGCGAGCTGTGGCAGACTGCGATGGAAGCGGACTTGACCCTTATCACCGATAAGGATTAGCCCACTAGGAGAGGCAACGCCACATGCCGGCACACTACCCCAGACATCTCTTTTGTCAAGAATGTAGGGGAGGCGAAGTACGTCAACATGGCTCCAGACCTCGGAAGTGACCACTACGTCATCGAAGTCTCCCTCGCGACTGCCCGCTTTAGGACGAGGAAATTCAAGTTGATCGACTAGGACATTTCCCGCAAGGTTAGAGCCGAGCGCGCACCGATGGCCGAGACAGATCTTGAAAGTTGGTGCAAAGGGATCAGGAATGGCGCCGCGGCGGCAACCAAAGAGGTCGTCACTGACCTCGACGTTGCAAAGATTGATAGCAGGTTCGGCCACCTGCTGGAAGCCAAGCAAGCCCTCCTCGCGAGATGGAAGGGGCAGAAGCATAACAGGAAGCTCCACAAGAAGGTTTCCGAGGTTAACAAGGAGATCGAACAGCACTGCAAGAACCTGTGTAAACAACAATGGGAAGAGATCTGCGAATACGTCGAGGGCCAGCTCAGATCCGGCAAGAGCTGGGGTCTGCTCAAACACCTTCTCCATGAGGGCAGCACCAGATCCAGCCAGAGACGATCCCTCGCGCGAGCCATCCACCTCGTTACCGACTCTACCCCGGACGAGTTGATTGTCGACAGGCTCATAGCCAGTCGACAATCAACCTGCCAGTCGCGGATAGCTCTGCCCCTACCCAGTTCCCAGTCTACGCGGGTGCGAGGTGCCGGAGGTGGACCAGGACTTTACTGCGGCCGAGTTCCGACATCTCCTCTTCTTCCTCAACGGCAAATCCGCCCCTGGCCCAGATGGCGTCACTAACAAGATGCTCAAGAATCTCGATGATGAGTCGATCACCGAAAGGATTAATTGCGCTGCGTCTACTTCTTCATGCGTATAAAACAGTGCTTTAAGGCCGCGTGTGACGAACTGACAGTGACTCTTAAGCATAGCGGTTCCAGATAAAAGGCGAATAGTAGTGGCGTCCTCGGGCATCTTTGTTTTACTGATGAGCAAATAGAAACGGGTTCGGAGAGATGGTCATTAATAACCAAACGAGTAGTACAACAGGTGTAGCAGAGCCTAAGGCCTTTAAGCACAACGGAGCCAACATTGGCATGCTCCAGAAGAGAAAATAAATAGGAGTGACTGACACGATCAAACGCTTTAGCAGGGTCTACCTGGAGCGCTGCAATCTGCTCAGTGGAACCATAACAGAATTGAAGAAGCGTACGGGCGATATGTATGTTGGTTTGGATGCATCGGCCCCTAATTCAACACATCTGATGGGAACCAATTATAATTGACATCGCAAATTGCAATCTGTTAGAAAACTTTTGCAAAAATATTGTAATCCACGTTTGACAATGTGATTGGTCGGTAGCTTTCAAAACAGAACGCAGTTTCTCTTTATCTGAACTTTTGGGAAATAAAACTGTGTGAGTTTTGCAAAAAGATTGCGGAAAGGAGTCCACCTCTAAACTTGTAATAACAACATCCAATAATATGGGACTGATAATTGATTTGAAAGCTTTGTAAAATTCACTTGAAAGTCAATCAGGGCCGGGTGTTTTCGACAAAGGCAGCTGGTCAATAGCTAGCTCAATTTCTAGGATCGTAAGGCTACCACTGATGAATGCACAGTCATCATCCTGTAACAGTTTTACAAGAGATACAAAACTCTAAAACTTGCGTCGCGATCGTCGGGAGGGGCACTAAACAACACAGTGTAGTAAGTTTAGAACTGAGAAATTATGTTATTCGTATTTGTTAGAAGACTACATTTGGAGTATATTTCCGGAATCACTTCGGAAATAGCGTGACGTCGCTCGTCAAGTAAAGCTTGACGTGTTGGCTGCTCAGACTGCAGAGCATGCCTATTTCGAGATCGAATCCCAAATTCATCAGTTAGTGTTAGCGACTCCAAAGCAGCCATACATAACTTCGGAGCGGGTAGGGTCTCTAAGCCAGCCCTTTCTCTCCTCTTGGCCCATCCTTTCCATCAAACTGCGGCATTACTCTGGACTCCCGCGCATGCGGGTCTTGCCGAAAACGAGGCGGCTCATGCCAGTGCCCGAGGATTTACAGTCCGGGCTCAGGCATCAGATGTATCGGACCTCGCCGCGAAGGAGGCGCCGTTTACAGCGCGGGATCGACTTATTACCTACCACGACATCTGCACACACTACCGATTAGACCATTTAACCTTTCCGCCACTCATGGGCAAATCCCCGCGTAGGTGTGAAGTTCTGTGGCGACAGCTGCAGACTCGCACCTTTCCGTCCTCTTACCTGCTCCACCGCATTCATCCCGCCATTTACCTTTCTCCCTCTTGTAAATTCTGTGTCTCTCCCAAAGCAGACTTAAACCACGTCATGTGGGGGTGCCCTAAGCACCCCTTTCCCCCTTTCCTCAAGCAATTAATGTCTAGTGAGGAGCAGTGGGAGGCTGCCTTGCGCAGCTCGAGGCCCTATCTTCAAGAGGCCATCTTGGAGTGGGTTGAGAGGATAAAGGAGGCCTACTTTAAGTATTTCCTCCCCCACCCTCTATTACACTGCCCCCTTCCCTTTAAAGAGGGATAAATAAAGTTTTTCATCATCATCATCATCATCATCATCATCATCATCATCATCATCGCGCACCTCTGTCACACAGTGCATCATACTTTTGTAACTCATATTCTTGTAGTACTGGTCGTCTCGCTGTCTGTGCTTGATTCCGATCTGTTAGTCGCACGGCGCTTCGAAATTGACGTTTCCGCGTTACTTCCTCTGTTCGCGGCGGTAGTAGTGGATCACCATCAACTAACTCCGCCACCATTTACACTACCTGAAGTCGCTGAACAAGTTGCCCTTGCAGTGGCACTAACAGAGGACAGATACACAGAAATATATAGTGGCTCGAAAACGGCTGTTAAAGCTTTCAACAGGGGAAAAATTGCCCCACAGGCTGCAAGGATAACTAACACAAGACAAACAAATTTTACACATTACATTTATTTGTTCCCGGCGCACCTTGGTTCACTTGATGACATTCCCATCAATCCAAATGAATCGGTCAACTGAACTGTCTGGATGCTGTCTTTAGAAGAGAGTGGCCCGCGAACTTACAGACCGGGCCGCTTTTACACGTGGCTTTGATTCTGCTGGATTGGAGAACCTACAATGAAACTGCAAAACATTACTACATTGGAAGGAGGGAGTTTGCACCCCCTCACTTTAGACTAAACAGAGCACAAGCAGTTACACTTAGGCAATTACAAAGAAAGTCATATTATTAGCCTGCACAAATGAAGGAATTGTATAACGTTGAAGACGTGAATATTAGATGCAAAGCATTGAAAAGGACATATGCATGCTTGAACATATGCTCTGGGAGTGTGGGTCGCTCGGCCCTGGCATTTCCCGGAACCGGTTTAAGGAATGATTACATCCCACGATCATATCCTTGCAGTCCTGACTGTTCAGTACACCCGTGATAGGGCTATAGGAGGCTTGGCCAGGCAAGTGGTAACACGTTGTACAAGACAGAATAAAGTTTATTACTCCTCTTCCTCCTCCAGGGAAGGCAATACAGATTCAAACACTTTTGACACAGCGCAGAGGACAGACATATGCCGGTAGTTAGTAACTGCACTTCTATATCAACCGATTTGTATACGGGCATTACCTGTGCGGCGTTCCAAGCGCTAGGAAACGTACTAGACTTTAGAGAACTGTTGAAGATGCGTGTGAGAACAGGGACAAATATCCTTCCGTAAGTCTTAAGCTGTACGGGAGGGACACCATCTACGCCAGAAGAAAGAGGGGGCGGGGGGGTGGAGGCACTCTATAAACTTGAAAACAAGGTCATCATCGACTGATAGCGTACACACCGTACCAGATTGAGAAGGAAAGTTACTTGAGCTAGAAGCACATTTTGAACCAAATATAAAACAAATATTCTGCAGAGGTATCGGTTATGTCCGAGATAACAACGTCACTTTCATCAACACGACATACATCTTCGATGCTGTCTTTAGAAGAGAGCGCACGTAGCTCCAGAGATGTTGTGAAAGATCACAGCCCAAGCACTCCGTACAGATGGTTAACCAGTGAAGCTGTAACGTGTGGCACCGGTGTTTATCACTGGGGTAATCCCGACGGTTCATTAAACGACGGGTTGGCAGGCTGCCAGATCCTCGGTACACAGTCGCTGCTTGCGCTCGGCTGCACAAGCCTGTTCTTGTGCCCGGGCTGCAGCATTGGCACGGTGATAGACGAGCTTGTTGCCGGTTCTGCTCGCGGCGTTTCTGATCGAAAGCTGCCTGTTCGTCAGGAGTACGCATGGCGCGTGGCCTACCCATTTCGGAGCCGGAGATAAACTGTCGCGCGCGCGTTCGGCTGCGACGGAGAGCAACGACGTCACTATTGGAGCAGCCAATCGCATGCTTCTTCCTTTTTTTTTTTCGCGCATGCGCATGTGGTTGCGCCGGAGGAGATTTCAGCGCACAGGCGACAGACGGATGGACAAGCGGCTAGCCATATACATCTTCGCTGTAATAATCAATCAATCAATTGAGTATTTATTTACCGTGCCCAGGAGCAACCATAAGGTATGAGTGTTGGTGGAAGCATACATTAAGAAAGCACTGCAGGGGAATATAAGTACAATCGAACGCCTTTATAACGAAGTGCTCGAGGCCTCCGAAATCGTTCGCTATACAGGTCAATTCGTTATAAAGGTTGCGCACCACACCACTCCCACTACAACCGGGACAGAATATTCCCTTCATTACGCAGGCCATTTTGTTGTAGAGACGTTCGTTGGAGAGGCACTCGACTGTATAAAAAACTATGAACAAGAGGATGAATTTTCAAAAGAACAGTGTACATACAAGGCGCAAGGTGAACACAAAAGAAAAGGAGTTGAAGAGCGTTGAACAGTGTCTGAAAATATGACGTAACAACGCAAGGCTCAGAAACGAACAATAATAGCGAGTTATGAAAAATATCGTGATCAGGAAAATAAGCGTTATAATGACTCGGTATTCTGTGGACGGTTGAGCGTTGGTGATGACAGGCAGGAAAAATTGAAACGTCTATGTTCTCTGGTGATCTTACGCAGAATACGAAACATGATACAACTGAAGAGTCCGGAGCAGGTGAAGATACCGTGAAGGACTTTTAAAAGAAACAAATCAGCATGATTACGTTGGCATCAAAGTAAGGGCAATGACAATAGTCCAACACTTCTAAATGAAGGTCCAGTGTCCGTATAAGCAAAGCGGTGATTATATACGCTTAGAAAATTTTTTGCACCCGATAATGATAATAATAATAATAATAATAATAATAGAAAGAACAAATAGTTCTATATGTATTGTGTAAGTTCTTCATAATTCTGGAGGACCGCACCAAAAGCTTTCAGATCAAATGTTTGACAAAGCTCAAATAAAGAATGAACGAATATGAGAGCAAAGTGACGCAAACTGCCATAAAATGATACAAAAATGAGACTAGATGTCTTGAGCGAACATTGTATGAATATCATACGCGCGCGTGCAACAGGATGTGCACTAGCTGACAGAAAATTGGACGCTTTTGTCAATAAGGAGATAAAAGAAAATTTACCGACGATTACGACACTCCCTAATGCGAAATTTGAGGGCAGCTGTATACGTGTTTTCATCTCTCGATATATTGGTTGTCGCGGCCAATCTGTCTCGTGCGGTACGTTGCAAACAGAGCAAAGTGTGGCGCGACTGCCTCGCTAATCGGGAGATCGCGAAAAGAAGCGCGGGGGTGACGCGTGGGCGCGACTGACCGCGGCCGCCGCAGACAACCTCCGCTCATGCAGCCTTTTGTTTTCATACAGACGACGCGCGCTACTCTGGCGCCATCTCGTAGCCATCGTCACCCACTCACTTACGCAAAGTCCCTCGTGCGCAGCATTACGCTTTTCTTCTCAAGTTTCGCCATACCCTCCTCCTCCGCTTTCTTCCTCCACCTCTCCTTGCTCTCGCCGCTTTTTTGTCCCCTGCTGCGCTCCGCGTTGCCGCGTTGTTGAGACTCAGGATATAGTGTATCCCATCACTGTCATACAGTTGTTGCGAATGGGTGTCCGAGCGGCCATTATGGTTCCGTGGCTGATGATGTGCCAGGTGCCGGGCGATCTAGTGGTCCGGGACGACGTCCAAAAGATGGGAAAAGGGGCTTAGTTACAAATTTGCATGCAGATGGCTTAGATGTACGAGTACGAGTTCGGGCATGAGCGCCCATAGGAGCAGAAGCACTAGTACGAATCGGCACAGCTGTACGACTAGGAGCACGAGCATGAGTAGGAGAACACCCCCACCACACTCAAGATCCACTTTTTTAAGCCATTCCTTTTCCCTTCTTTCTCGTCGCGGAAATTCACTGTTCTTCTCGACCAACCACAATCGTTGAACCGTTCGCAAAATCCCGCCCATGAAGTCGCATCGCCCCGCCGAACTCCGCCTCCAATGTTGCACGAACGGCCCCACATACGAGGCAACGACGTGGCAAACTGGGAACTTGATGTCGAAGTCGTTCCCACGGTAGTCTTCGACGTTGGCCCCTTTTTATCAATTAGTGGGCCATTCGTGACGGTCCGCTTGTCAGGGTCAGGTTCCGGTAGAGTGGTCTTTGCTGAAGTCATTGCTTCCACGAAAGGCGGCAGCTGTTGTCGCCTCGAAGTAAACACGTCTGCAACAGAGATTAGTAAGAGGCGATTGGAAGGTTGATGGAAGAAAAGTAGGGAAACGACAAAAAACGGAGACGTGCAAAAACAAAGTTCGCAATAGGGGGTTAGCAATTTCGGTTATGGGAATTCATCGTGTTTTTTTTTTTTTTACTTTCTTCCTTCTTTAACCGAGGTAGGACAATAGGCAGTATAATAGCAAAAGCTTGGTGGCGCAACCCACCTAAGGTTCCAAAGGGGACGCTCATAACATCCATCCATCCAAATGAGCCTCTTTGTTTGCGTGTCAAAGTCTACATGTCGGGTCCAGGCCAGTCCAGGCGAGCGCTCGTTTCGCCCGTCAGCTTTGCTTACGCTGATTTTAGTCGCCAGCTCCTTGGTCCTGAGAAAACGACGATGAAGCGTGAGGGGCCTTTCATAGCTTCACGCTTCCCGGTGGAGCATTAATCGTCGAGAAGGGATGCCGCGATGTGGCAGCAGTGCGTCCATGAACCCAGAGAACTCCATCCAGTCAGCCATTTTCGACAGTCCAGTTAGCCATGAAAAAAAAGAAGTATTTATGTCGCCTGTCTCCAGCTCTTTACACTTTTGAGCGCGCATATAATTCGTTTTAGAAGAGTTGACTGTTGAGCATATTGTTGACTGTCGTCCATATTTGAAGTAGTAACTTAGCGCGAATAATTCGCGCTAAGCTACTAATTTAAATGTAATTCGTTTGTTTAGCGCAAAATAGCACATCTTCTTGGTGTTTTCAGATATAAAGAATGTGCGCCGTGCGTCGAGCTCATGTATCGGCATCTATAGCACACCAACTCTGCAGCACAACTATAGTGCTAGCTGGAGGATTCTATAGATGAATAGGCTGTTGTAACTTGTGTTGCTCCGGAGGGCTTAGCCGGAGGTATTCTGGGAACTCTGTTCGTAAGTATGAAAAGGGTCTTACATAACAATCCTAAAACGC
Organism: Dermacentor andersoni; assembly: GCF_023375885.2. Taxonomy (NCBI): domain Eukaryota; kingdom Metazoa; phylum Arthropoda; class Arachnida; order Ixodida; family Ixodidae; genus Dermacentor; species Dermacentor andersoni. The sequence continues at coordinate 91,392,869 of NC_092817.1, read as the reverse complement.
CAATCGTAACAGCGTTCGCTCTCATCTTTCCTTGTGCTCGTTAGCTCAGCTATATGAGGTAGGATGCCCGCGCTCGCAGCAGGAACGGGCGCCTAAGTGCTGCGCTCTAATAATTCACCGACGAGTACGATACTCTCTGTACGTGTTTTCATTTCATGATATATTGCCGTGTGCGGACAATCTGTCTCGTGCGGCACGTTGCTCGAGACGACTGCCTCGCTACTCTGGAGATGGCGAGAAGCAGCGTGCGGGTGACGCGTGGGCGCGATCTACAACAGCCGCCGCGTACGGACTTTCTAGACGACGCGCTAAAGCTGCTCTGGCGCCATCTCGTAGTCACCGTCACCGCACCCCGCTTTTGTTCTCACGATTTCGCTGTGCCGTCCTCCTCCGCTTTCCTCGTCGCGTCTTTTCTCCCCCGCAGCGCTCTGTGTTCGCTCTTTGATCCTTCGCTGTGCTCGTTCACTTGGTTAGGCCGACGCTCGCCGCAGGAATGGGTTTCTTCGCTCTAAAACAATTATGCAGACCCAACGCACATCTTGGAATCTATGTGAAGCGAAGCTTTAGTGAAACGGTTAATAAAGTACTTTAACTTTGCCCATTTTATTCTTGCCTCTTCGGCGTAAATGAAACTAGCGCACGCGCATGTGTTCTCGTGCACTCGGGCTATATACGTTTTGCGGTAGACACACACAGCGGTCATCTCCAACAGCTAGTTGGCATTGGCAAGATAGAAGCATATGTGCGATTGTGGCCCAATGGCCTTCTTTAGAGTTCGCTGAGCATGTCAAAAGCCATTAGGCCACAATCGCACGTGTACCACACGACTTGTAATACTGACTGACTTGCACTGTCTATGGCGCGCCCGCATGGTGTGGTTTCACCACAAAACACCTATATATATATATGTTTCACTGTGACGTCTTTTTTTAAAATAAAGAACATCTGCTAGTCCAGTCGAAGTGTGCGCTGTCTCTCCTCTTTTCTTAGTCTTTTGACTGGTTTAATTCTCATGAATATGTGCCAACTAACCCAGATCGCAACTCTCTTAAACAAACTATTTCTATTAGTGTTGCCATACCGACAACCAATTTATTGAGAACATCCACTGACAAGGAAGTGATGAAACTACAAGCATCACTGAGGGCGTGCGGAAATAACTACGTATACCTTCTTGAGGCTGACGTTTTCATGTTCAGCGCTATCGCTTCGTTATCTTTGTATCAACTTTGGCAGCCCATTCTTCAACACCTGTAAGCCTATATAGTGTACTATAATTCTAGTATAGTATAGTACAGCATATTTATTTATTTATTTATTTATTTATTTATTTATTTATTTAAAAATACCTTATAGGCCTCAAAGTGAGGCATTGAGTAAGGGGGGCAGTACATAGAAAATACATAGAATACAAGACATCTATAAACCGCATCTGTTTACAACCTACAACCGCAAGTGCAACCGAGATGAAAAAAATTAGTTCACGATTCACTAGGGAAAAGAAGAAAACAATATAATAACGAGGAATAAATCACACCGATTGTTTTCAGTGAAGTCGTGTAATTAACACGATCAGAGTGTTAAACAGTAATAATGAAAAAAAAATGACAGAAAAGTTACGGACGCGACATTCCAACGGAACGGTAAACATAGCGATATAACGGTAATAATGCGACAATAAGCTGTAAAAGATAGTGCAAGTATAGAAAGCATTGTGCGACAAACGTAAAACTTCACATTTCTTTAGTCATGCATTCAGTCAAGGCATCACGGAATGAATCGTAGTTGGACTGGCATGCAATGCTGTCCGGGAGCGAATTCCATATTCTGATAGCACGAGGAAGAGCAGAGTAATGGAATGCTTTTGTAGACCCGTAAAGGCGGGCATAGCTGAAATGATTATGAAGCCTATGTGACGTGGAGTAGGGTCGTTTCAAGCAAGCGGGTGTTCGAGTGGAGTGAAGGAATTTATGGAACAGTGATAAAAGGGCAATGTCTCGGCGAGTGCTCAAGGATTGTAATGAAAGCTTAAGTTTTATTTGTGTAACACTAGACTGGTAGCCGTAATCGTTTATGATGAAGCGGCTTGCTCTGTTCTGGATCCGTTCTAGCGTTTCAATGAGGTATTTCTGGTGAGTGGACCAAATGGGAGATGCATACTCGAGCTTGGGACGAACGAGAGTTAGGTAAGCTAGCTTGCGAACATTTGAAGGAACATTTCTTAAGTTGCGTCGCAAGTACCCCAACGATTGAGAGGCATTAGCTGAAATGGACGTGATATGCTCTGCCCAAGAAAGGTTCGATGTGAATAGAACTCCTAGATACTTATATTGTGTAGCTGTTGCAACAGTGTAATTGTTAATATGGTAGGGGTACGGTGAGGTTGCCGACTTCCGGGTAAACGACATTGCTTTGCATTTTGTGGTATTTAAAGTCATTAGCCATTTATTGCTGAAGAACGAGATGGTCATCTGAGTTTTTAATTGGGCGATAAATTATGCAGTCGTCGGCGAATATTCTGATGGTGGAGGACAAATTTTGAGGTAAGTCGTTAATAAAAATGACAAAAAACAAGGGACCGAGGACGCTACCCTGTGGTACACCAGAAGAAACGTCTGTTACGGAGGAAGAGTAGTTATTTGCAGTAGTAAACTGCTGACGATTAGACAGGAAATTTCAGAGCCATGACAAGGTAAGGCAGTCCAATTTAAGTGCGAGGAGTTTTGATATTAGGCGACAATGTGCGACACGGTCAAATGTCTTCGAAAAATCAAGGAACAAGCAATCAATTTGTAAGATATAATTTAAGTTAGTGTGTAGGTCTGTTGTAAATTCAAATACCTGTGTCTCGCACAAGAGGCCCTTCCTAAAGCCATGCTGATTATGAAAAAGGAATTTGTTAGTCTCAAGATGTCTGTAAATCTGCGAAGCGATAATGTTTTCAAGCAACTTGCAGGGAATACATGTCAATGAAATGGGACGATAATTCTCACAGGAGTTCCTGTTGCCATTTTTAAATACAGGTATAACTTTCGCCATCTTCCAATCTGCGGGAAAGTGGCCAGTCGCAAGTGACTGTCTGAATATGTGAAAAAGAATTTTGCTTGATATTTCTACCGTATTCTTTAAAATCTTTGAGTTTATACCATCTATACCACATGAAGAAGACATCTTAAGGTTATTTATGAGAGAAGAGAGGCCCTCCAAAGTGACTTCAATAGGTTCCATGTATTGGTAGCCTAATTCTGAAGCAAAAGGTATATTTGAAGTGTTCTCCTGTGTAAATACAGAGCTGAAGAATGAATTAAAGACCTCCGAACATTCGCTGTCTGGAATAGGAATATTGCTGCTGTTTTGTAATGACAATTCATCTGATTCGTTGTTAGGCTTTATTATTTTCCAAAACTTGGCAGGATTGTTCTTAAGCAGCTCAGGAAGATCATTAGAAAAATATTTATCTTTACCTTCACCTAAAGCTGAGCAGCACGATTTAAGGTACGTTTTGTAATTCTGCCACGCTGCTGATGTGCGATCTCGCTTAGCGATATTATACAAGCGTTTTTTCTTGTTCCTCATGCGCTGAAGCTTTTTAGTAAACCAAGGGTGCAACTTATCGTTAGTTATATTAACGAGTGGAACATATCTGTCTACTAATGCGCACAGTGTATGTTTATACATGAGCCAGTTTTCTTCAACGGATCTATCGTAAAATGATGGCCACACTGTGTTTCTGAGATTATTGTTTTATAATTGCCTTTATTGTAATCACGAATTTGTTTTCTCGTTTTACCCGTAACCGCGTTGTCTTTATCGTTATTTGGACCAAATAATGGTGGTCGCTGAAACCATCCAAATATTCGATGTGACCTATTGTTTCAGGTGCTGTACTAAGAATGACATCTAGAACATTGGCACCACGTGTGGGTTGGTTTCGTGACAGCTTGAAAGAGATTAAAGTCTAAAGACAAGTTGATGAATTCAGACGATATATAACAAGGAGATGATAAATTCGTCCAATCTATGAGTGGATAATTGAAACCTCCAAGTAGATAAATTAAATCAGCCGGGAAGAGTTCAATGGCTTTGTTGATTGTGTCGCGGAGAGTATTGATGAAAGAATTGTTAGAATCTGGTGCACGGTAACAATTACCTATTAGTATCCTAGAAGATGAGATCGCGCCGGCCACCTAAACAATCTCGAGGGCAGAATTAGTGTTGACCAAAAATGGCCAGATGTTGACCAAATATTTAGTTCTTTGCGGCGGTTTCCGCTTTATAAGACTCGACATTTTCAGCGTTAATTAGATGTTGTAATATATGTCGCTGACATTGTACTTTGGGAATAGATATTTAGGGTGATCGCGATAGGGGACGTTTACGGCGGCTCACAGAAACGTTTTTTTTTTTTTTGTGGAACAATTTAATTCATGTTTTCTCGTCTAGCAGAGGCCCCAATTAAATGAAAATGATATGATGCGTTGTGTAAATTAACATTATAACATTCATATTATGATGTTACCATATACGAGGCCAAAGACTTCAGGCAGGTTGCTTAATATTTATATGTATTGATACTAAAAGGTTTTCTAGAATAGATTATAAGTGTAACGTCCAGCGTTCGAATTGGTGGCACCTCTTCAACTGGGTTGGGTTCTACTGTTAGAGTTCATCGTGAAACAAGACTAATTTTGTCCTTAAAGCACCTAGTTTCTTTTTTTAACGTTTTCATTAGCCCAATGAACTTTCTTTCTTTTTTAACCGAGTGATCGAGCGATCGAACGACAAAAAATGAGGAATCTGGGACGGCTCGTTTTATCGCTCAAAGTCGCTCCTGTCGGGCACAACATCGCTCGCATGAGGTTTGTACCAAGGCGATCTGTTCGTTTTCAAGTACAAAGCGCGCCGAACCAACTCGACATACCATTAAATAGAACAACCCTTTTACTACATTACATTAACAAAATTTGACATATGTTAAATAACGTAAACCTGACATCGCAGATATTTGCGGCAATTTTCAATCACGTACGTTTGAAAATTCCACTTTATTTTTTGTCTTTCAAAAACCATGTCAGTGTTCTGAGGAGATTATAATCGATCATCGAAAGGTAAAATCTTCCCTCCAAATCAAAGGCAGCCATCATTGTCACGACACCGCACACCGCACATCATTGTCATTGGCACCATACGTTGATTTCCAAATGCAAGCGTAATTAGATGTGCACACGAAATTATTATCGCTCACACACGCACACATGTTTGTGTAACGGGCCACGTTTGCATCACAGCGGCAAAATAAGGCGCCAGCGTATTATCAAACATAAAGGATTATATTCAAAGGGCTCTACATAGTGTTGCAACGCCTATTTCTCGAAGCTCGACCGGCGTTACTATTGGGTAGCGTGGCGTTGTCGGCGGGCTGCAGGCGTCCGGTGGACCATGGCGACCTGGCATGGTCCGCCGGACAGGACGATTTCTGTTTATTCAATGGTTGGTGCAGGAGAAGAAGAAAATGAATGAATTTAAGAAGTACTTTGCGGGGCCCCTGAAATAGGCCTACTAAAATCGTAGGCGGGATCTTGCTCATGTCAACGTCACGTGACCTGCACTGAGTCCCGGCGGTGCTTGGCGGCTGCTCCCACTTTCCTAGGTGGCGTTGCACTTGCTTGCCTCTGCTGGCGGCAACCCGCGTGTTCGGGATGGGCGGCTGATCCTTTATTCTAGGCGACGTTGGTTGTTCGCGGAAAGGGCCTCCCATAGAGTCGGACAGTTCGCGGAAAGGGTCTCTCCTAGAGTCGCACAGTTTGTGAAAAGGGTTCTCCCCTTGGTCGCACACACACAAAGGGGCCTGTAAACATTGCGGGGCGCCCGCCAGACCGGCAACCACTCGAGTCAACCATAGCAAATTAGGAATCAATCCTCCGTTTCGGTTGAGCAGGGTCTTTCGAGCGTCCTTTTTGCCCAGGGTGTTACATGCCAACCGTAACAATAGCTGCTGAGTTTTACATATAAAGTGGCCTCAAAAATGTTTCTGCGGGTGAAATATGAAAATCGTAAGCTTATGCTGAAGATTCATGCCTGCGCCCACTAGTACAATTCTTTAGGAACCAAAGGTCGCATGTGTGTCTTTCACGTTAAAATTGGCGTCGATATGTAGTTGTGCTCTCTTGTAGCGATGTGTATCGTGAACCATTTTGTTTGCAAAACGGCGATCTTCTCTGAGTGTTTGTGCCGGAGCTTATAATTTATACGTTCACTTGTTTACAGATCTTTGTATCTCTGAGCCTCATTTTACTCTATTCTGTTGCTTGCCTTACTCGCATACGTAACATAACACAAGTTCAGGACATATTCACTTTCTTCGGCGTCTTTCTTGCTTTTAGTTTTGTTTGCTCTGCGAAGATGAGTAGCCGTCGTCACCAAAGGCGCCAGCCTCTCCTTTAAATCGATATCAGTAAAAAAATATGTCAGGTTTTTCATTATGTTTCAAATTTCGCATCATCAGGCTTACGAATGCATCGTCCAGTAGTGTTCCGACAACGGATCCAATTTCCCCCAGTGGAGTACTCGACGTTGCGCTCTGCACCTGGCCATAATATACGTCACCCGTGCAGAAGAGGACGTCACGAAGTGTTCTATTGTGCACAAATAATACTCGACGGGCAATGTTAACGAGCTTGTGGTTGATCGGCATCCAGTGGCTCGGGTTACGTAAGGGAGAGTGTGCCTGCTTCGCGGCTGGTTCCCAAGGAGTTCATTGTGAACTGTCGAGAAAGTGCTCTTGCGATGACCGTTTATGACTGATTGCTACAACTTGTCACGCTGATTCTGATTGTTGCCAAGTGTTTATGCGTAACTCGAAACTAGGTGCCTTGTGCCTCCTTTCAAATAAGGCGTCTCCGCATTGATTCAAGCACGTTAATATGGTTACTTTGGGAAGGATGCCAAAGTAACACGCGTATTCTAGGTTAGGCCTGAATAGGAAGCAGTAAGTTAGTAGTTGGTCAGAGCGGAACGTTAATTGGGTATTATGCTGAAAGAAACCAAGACCGTGATTAGTTTTACTATGTTGCCTTTGTGCGTGGTCCAAGATAGATCAAAGGGCGATTTCATTCACGAGCACTTGCAGGTGCTAACGGAGAAGATCACAGAGCAAAGATGATTCATTCATTACAAGAAATGTATACAACTTATTGATATATCAATTAGTTGTATACATTTCTACATGCAGAACTTCAGATGCTGAAGTAGCCATGAAAGGTAACTATAGATGTATGGATCCGACGTGAGCTATAGAGGCAAGGTATACGATCGAGGAGCCCCTATATCCCCCACCCCAGTGCTAGGGTAGCAAACCGGAAACTCACCTCTGGTTAACCTCCCTGCATTTGCTCTCTCTCTCTCTCTCTCGAGGAGCATGTGGAAATAGTGACGTAGTAGAGGTATCATGAGCCTAAATGAAACACGGGAATAAAAGAGAAAAAATAAATATCAACAAATATTCTTGTAAATGCTAAAGCCACTTCAACCATCTTCTCCCCTATCATCGCCACTTTCGTAGCGCAATCGCACTCGACACGCTGCCGTGCCTTCGACATCGACACCTCGTCCGGATTGGCACGCTTTGCCATTGGTAACCTCTGTACGGTAGCACCACTTTCCAAGGCACTAATAAACAATACTTTCCTTCCAACAACGCCACTCGGAGCTACTATCGTGTGCGGACGTGAGGTTTGGAGCTCCTGCGTCAGCAGCAGACGCTACAGCGTCTCACGCGTTCTTCCTCACCCTATTCTGATCACGACAACGGACGCTTCCTGCGACCTTCCACGGCGACGTCAAGATCCCCACCGATGCAGCAGGGACGCTCGCGGCCTCTCTGAGCCGTCGTGCTCGAGCTAAGCCTCAGCGTGGTCAGGATCGGCGTCATCCAGAAGACCCGGCGGATGGATCATGGCTCACCGCTCGCGGCCGGCGGGGACGCCGCGCCGACGCTAAATCTGACCCAGCAGCCTGCCGCCAAGAGACGCAGCATTGGAACCAAACTGTATCACGACCCCAGAAACCCCCACCTCTGCCCATTGACGATTTTAAAGTTATCCTGTGCCCAAGAAACGGTCTCACGTTCGGTGAGTGGCCTCGCCACTCTGACTCGCGCCGTCAGCATCGAGGCGCGCTTCAAGGAACAAGAGGTCGACGATCTTCACCTACGTGTTCAACGTGCTCAAAACATCGCCCTCGATCATCAGCACGCCAAGCGAAAGAATAGCGACCAGCCTTAACAAGATGACATCGCTTACATCGCTACCCTAACGTTAACAAGCCTTAACAAGATGACATCGTTACCCCATCTCAACATACATCGCCTCCCCCGAGAATTCCTGCAAAGGAATCATCACGGGTCCCGACACAAGGACTACACCAACCGAACTTTTAGACCACCTGTTGGCACCTGGGGTGGAAATCCTCCATGCTCGCATGATGGGGCGAACAACCACGGCCATCATTACATTTGCTGGCCTCAAGGTACCGCGCTACGTTAGGTATTATGGGGCCGAATACCGATGCTACATACACACCCCGAGGGCCCAGGTGTGCAGCATATGCCTTACAGTGGACCACCGTGCGGACCTCTGCCCCACGCCAAGCATCAAGCGCTGCACCACATGTGGGACTGAAAACCCATCCACCACCGAACCTCACCAGCGGCAGCCCCGGTGCCTGACGTGCAAAGGGGATCACCCGACAACCGATCCCAGTTGTCCGGGCCGGGCACGAAAGCCACCCAACAAGCAACGAGTGCACCAGGAACTCGAGTAACAAAAACGGCAACAGCTTCGTCCTCTGGCCCAATCTAGAGAGCGACGAAGCCGAACTCGGTCCCGATCCCGGTCACGATCTCGGAGCCGAGGCCCCAGCGACTGTTCTAAGAACCGCGAGCGAGTACCACCATCATCTTCATCATCACCCTCATCACCACCACTAATGGCACCACCACCGGCCAAGAAGAAGCCGCCACCACTACCGCAACAGCTACCAGGTGAGTGGCTGAACACTGGCGAGACACTGGGCAGCGATCACCACATTCTCATCATCCGCATCAATCACACAAGTTACAAGCGCCCTGAAAAGAAAATTTGCATTACAAATTGGACCAAACTCCGCGAAATCCGTAAGGATCGAGCCACAGGAGATGAAAGTTCCAAAGATTATGCCCGTTGGCTCAGTGATTTACTCAATGATCTAAACAAAACGATTAGCCGCATAACCACGATGACAGAGACCCCGAGGTTGACCCGCATCTCCTACATTTGTGGGACGCGCGCCGAGGTCTCACGAAGCGATGGAATCGGCAAAAGTTCAATCGAAAATTTGCACTACAGAATATCCCCAATTACGATAGCAGCCCAGGAATACGCGGACCAGCTAACCAGTGCTAACTGGCAAACGTCTTGCGGTAAGCTAAGTGGTACGCTGGGCACCACGAGAACCTGGGCAATCCTTCGGTCGCTAATAGATCCGAGAAACACGAAATCCCATAAAAATCGGCAGCGTCAAATATTCCTCCACCAGCACAGAGGAGACGGAGACCAGCTCCTGAAGGACCTTGAACAAAGGTATCTCTCTTGTGGTTCTAAGCCAAGCTATCCGGACTATCCATTAGAGAAGAAAGTGATCCGATAGGCACTGGCATAACTGTCCAAGAAATCAAAGCCGCACTCGCAGACATTCATAGGAACACCGCACCCGGAGATGACGGGATACATTATACTCTACTGCGAAATCTCCCGGATGAGGACCTGGAAACGCTCTGTGATATGTACAATCAGCACTGGCACGCCGGCACTCTCCCTCTGGAACGGCAACGTGCCGAGATCACTTTCATGCTCAAGCCCGGAAAGCCCCTGTCAATCCAAAATTTACGGCCATTTCCCTCACATCGTGCATCGGAAAGCTGCTTGAGTATGTAATCCTAAAACGGCTTCAACCTTTCTTGGAGATGCAAAATTTTTTCTCCCACACACAGTTTGGATTTCGCCCCCATTTGTCCGCTCACGATGTTCTTCGGATAAAAGAGGATCTCGTTGACCCCCCATCAGGGCTCAGACGAGAGTTCTTTTGGCACTTGATGTCAAGGGAGCTTTCGATAACGTTTCCCATGGTGTCATCCTAGAGGAACCTGGCCCACTCCCACTGTGGCTCCCGTATGTACAATTACGTGCGAGCCTTTCTCAAGGACCGTGTAGCCACAGTGGGAATGGGCCCATATCGGTCATCAGATATTAAAGTTACCGGAGCGGGGACACCTCAGGGGTCGGTGCTCTCGCCGACGCTATTCAACATAGCTATGGCGAGGCTACCCCAGTTAGTGAGGAAGGTTGAGGGGATATACCACGCGATATATGCTGACGATTTGACTATCTGGACGTGCACCGGCTCGGATGGAGACATTAAGGACCACCCACAGACGGCGGTGGATATAGTGCAGGCGTACCTGGCGACTGGAGACCTCGAATGTGCGCCACATAAATCAGAACTATTACTAATCCTACCCCGAAGCAGCTATGAAGCGCCAATTCCAGTGATTGAAGTGAAAATACAAGGCATACCAGTTCCCACTGCACAAAGGGTCCGAATCCTTGGTTATCACCTACAATTCAATGCCAAAGCTCACTTCACGGTAGATCTTTTTGGTCGACAGTGCGAGCAAATCATCGGTATGATGAGACGTGTTAGTAACCGCCGCTCAGGACTCAAGGAAGCCGATATGCTGCGGTTGGTCAAGGCATGCATTATCAGCCGGCTAACCTATCACCTCCCATACCACAACCTGACGCTTTCCCAGACCAACTGTATAAACACAAGTATTAGAAGAGCCGTTAAACAAGCACTCGGAATTCCTGTATATGCTTCCACAGAACGACTACTTGCTCTCGGGGTACACAATACCATCGAGGAACACATCGAAGAACACAGAATGCCGCAACCTGAGCGATTGAGACTGACCCCCACAGGCAGGCATTTGCTCTCACGGCTGGGCTACCCACAGCATTCACCCTCTACGCGAGAGCATGTCCCAGTCCCATCAAACATCCGAACCTTACTCACCATAGCACCCATACCACGCAATATGCATCCAGAGTATCATAATGGTCGCCGGGAGGCACGTGTTAAATACCTTCGGAAACTCCTCAACGTCCAGCCGGAGGGCACCGTCTATTATATCGACGCTGCCCACTATGCTCTTGCGATCAGAAACAAAGAACGACAAGTGTCGGTGGTGGCGGACGATCAGGGTAATATCGTCACCTCGTGTAGCGTCCAAACCGAGGCTACGCTCAGAGGGGAGACGTTGGCCATAGCACTCGCCATCAACCACATCGTCAGTCACATGAAAAAATCACCAAAACACGACCACATCATCATTACAGACTCCCAAGACGCATGTCGAGCCTACCTCAGGAGTCATATACCTCAGGAAGCCGATCGCGCTCTCACCAGCACACATAAGCTCCCCGACATTCCGGATCCCTCAATACTACGCATCAGGCTGATTTGAACACCTACTCATGCCTCACTGTCGGGCAATGACCGCGCTCATGCGGCTGCCCGAGAGCTGACCTGCCGGGCACCTGGCAGTGAGGCGAGCAACCAATATCAAGCCTCCCAGAATTTGCCGAACACATACCGTGACACTATAGACTTTTACAGACTGGGGCGCTTTTGAAGCCGTATCCCTGAGACGGCTTCAAACCAACTCATATCCGAACCTCCTCCTTCTCAACAAGTTCTCCTGCCCAGGCTGCGGTGAACCACCGACGACGTTCCACGTCACGATTGAGTGCCAAAAACTACCTAAGGATATTCCTGTTCTACAATCCCCCCAACCAACATATGCGCAGTGGGAGGCGATCCTCCGTCGCTCCGACCCTCAGGTATGGCTGGCCCTGATACGACGAGCACGAGCGGTAGAGACAGCCATTGGGGCTGCGGACTGAGTGCCCCAACCACATAAATCCTTTCACTTTATAATAAAGTTTCTTCTCTCTCTCTCTCTCTCTCTCTTGAAACAACGCTTAAAAAAATTAAGGAAAAAAAAATTCGTAGCGACGAGGATGGGATTCGAACCCACGCGGGCAGAGCCCAATGGATTAGCAGTCCATCGCCTTAACCACTCGGCCACCTCGTCTGACGAAAGTGGGTGATACTATAGCTTAATATAATGGTTTTGTAGCCGAAATATTTCCCCGAGGAAAATTTTGCATTTCGTTGATATGTTGAAACATTCAACGCTACAAACTGTACAGCCTTTAGGCTCGTTAATTTCCTAGCGCGACTGACAGGCATTCAACAGTAAGAAGCGTTGGACCGCTGAAATGAAGACCTCGCGGCACAAGGATATGCGTTTTGCTTTCGTAAAAGCATTTATTTGTAAAAGGTTAAAATTATGATAGTAAAATTACCGTATTTCACATGCCATTTACCTTGTAATGCGTATGGCGGAGCAAATGTCATGAGGTGAAATCGCGGGTGAAACCTATCTTGCCTAAATGTAAAAAAGAAACAAACAATAAAAAGAAATTGACATTACCGGGTTTATTAGAATCTAAACAGAAGATATCAGCTTATTTATTCTATGATATCAGTAAGCGATCGCAAGGAATGAAACCTACGAAACCGCCAAACAATGACTGCTTGCGTATGCTCAGATTGTAAGCTAAAGCTGAGCCAACGTTGGCTGAGCTAAAGCTGTTGCAGCTATTGTTTGTGTGCGCATTATTCTTTGCTATAAATTCTTTAATTCACCTTCAAAATATTTGATTATTGGGACATTCTCTTTGTACTTCATGGAAGGTCAAGAGGACCTGCCCTGTCATTGTAAACCTATGCCATGCCATCGTCTTCGCATAGCGGTCAGTGTCTCAGTCGCGTTTTGCGGCTATTTAGCGGTAAACGTAGTATTTTATGTCGCAGCCCTTTGAGGTTCCGGATCCATGATTTGAACCGCATTTACCACATTGCTAAGTGGTGTTCAGGAGCTCGCGCGACATACATCCTAGCTGCCTCTTCGAGTAGCGAAGTGCAACACAGAAGCGCAACTGTGGGTAGCTGACCCACAGAACTATGCTGGCCATCGTTGAATTTCATTCTTTATGGGCTGACAGTGGTGCGGAGCAGTCAGGTCAGCGTCAGTTGCCCTATATATGTGTGTGTGTTTGTGTGTGTGTGTGTGTGTGTCCAAGCCCTCCCCATCCCCTCTCTACCTCTGCCACTTGTGGGGTTTCCCACATTTCGCGCACATACACTCCTTCCCACTTCGGTACTCCTGATTCCGCCGTCGTAGTCTGGAATCATTGAAACGTAATAATCTATGGTTATGTTCATACAATAAAGTGCCCTTGCGCATACTTCGGTTGAGTCGACGATCGTGCGGTTTATTTGAGTACCGACAACACATTCCAACTTGGGATGCGCTACTCCAGCTCCAGGAACCAATATTTGCCACCCCCAGCACCACTCAACTGGAGGCTATTCTTGCAGTCGACCTAGAAAAGGCCTTTGATAACATCCATCATGACAACACGTTAGAGGAGATCCAAGCAATGAACTGCAAGGAACCAGGCTGTATAACTACGTTCGTTGTTTTTTTTCGCTGCCGCACATACCATCTTGGCTTGGGTGGCGTCGCATTGCCAAGCCAGTCATCCCCAACGTGGCATTCCACAGGGGTCCGTACTGTCGCACACTCTTTTCAGCCTCGCCATGTACCACATACATCGAGCGCTGGTCACCATCCCAGACCTGCACTACACTACATACACCGATGTCAACCTTTGGATGAATCACGGCTTGGCAGGCCACATACAAGAGACTGCAACACACCCTAAACAGCATACATTATGCTGCTACCCACATCAGTTTGAGATCTTCCTCCACCAAATGGGAACTAATACTTAATTATAACCAGCGATGGCAATCACCGCATATAAAACTCGGACATAATGGCCTCCCTATACCACAGCCTAAATCTATTAGCCTTTTGGGACTTCCATGTCCAGCAAGATGGTGGTGGCTCTGCCACTAATCACCTCCTAAAACAGGGCGAGCAGGTTCTCGGCATGCTCCATCATATTTCCACTTCTTCTCGTGGGCTGAAGGAAGTGGATATGTTCAGATTCTGCGACGCCCTATTAATATCCCACCTTCGCTACCATCTCCTGTACACTCGACTTACACAGCAGCAGAAACCCAAGCTGGACGTGCTGATACTTAAAGACACCAAGGTGGCTGTGGGCATTCCCCTTAATTCCAGCATCCAGCGCCTGCTCGAAATGGGCTGTCACAATACGGTTCATGAAATAGTAGCCACCTGTAGACATTGTCAGTAAATGTGCCTTCTTTTCATTCTACAGGGCACATTCTCGCGCAACTAGGCCATCATGTTCCAACCGCCCTCCGCTCTACACAAAGCAACTCTCCCCACTCCTACTCATGCACAACTTCACGTATCACCACTACCTTGACACATGCATCCACTACTAAATTCAGCATGATGCACCCAACGCACTGCATACTATATCTGCTAGCCCACCTGCATTCCACATTGCTCTTACCTTTAAACATGCCAGCATGTCTAGGACACATAAGGCCATAGCTGTCACAGATCAACATTCGTATACCATTTACACAGGCATCCTTCCTCCCATGGAGCCATGCATGGCAGAATTACAGGCTATAGCAGCCACCATCACCCACGCTCCTTCCGCTTCCACTACCTCTGTCCACCCCATATTCACGGACTTCGTGGCTGCTTGCCGGTGCCTGATAAATAACTCACTCCCATACAACATTGCTCAACAAATACAATGTGACCTACACTCACCTGTTGAAATCTCCTGGATCCCAGGTCACCAGGGTATGCCGGGTAATGAAAGGGCTAGCCTGCTCACCCAAAGAACTCCTTTCCAGGCTCTAGTCATCCCTAGATCTGCCCAGGCGAGCCCCACAGCCTCACCTTCGCTCAAGCCATACAAGTGCTTTTGCCGCTTACTCCCTGCACTACATCACACGTCAACAAAGCACCATCATCTTCAATGCACAAACATAGACCTTTCCAACTTCAGCCTGCCTCCACCTTCTCCGAGTTCTCAAAGAAGATCCCCCTCCCTGCATACACTTTGGCAACTGCCGAATTTTGTTAGAAATAACAGCCAAGTATCCCAGCGTGCAAATTATTCTTTTTGGTGACTTTAACTATCCGTCTATTAACTGGCACCATATACCTAATGTTTCGCTACCTCAGTAGCCTCGTGAATTTGTCAACCTATGTCTTAACCTTAATCTTTTTAAAATAATAACTGAATCAACATGCGTCACAGAGACATTAGAAAATATTCTAGATGTGATTTTAACCAGCCACCCTGAGACTTTAGCTTCGATTACTTACTTTAGGGAAATCAGCGACCATAAGGTAATTTACACCACATTTAACTTTACTCCGGAATGAAGGAAAGTGTCCCAAAAAATGATGAGGCTTTACGATAAGGCTGATTACATAGCAATATATAATGAGTTAAATTCCTTTCTCCCAGATTTTGAAGTTCACCACCGTCAAAACACAATCTACGATAATTAGTCAGCCTTCAAACTTAAATCAGTGATCTAATGAACAGGTATATCCTAAAATGCACCATCAATGCTGATCACCAGAATCCTTGGTCTACCAAAACCCTCAAAAGATCAAATATCAAGAAAAAGCGGCTCTACCGCACAGCAAAACTTAGGCCGAGTTCCGTTGCATAGGAAAAATACTGTGAGGCTGAAGATGCATATTTATGTGCATTCCATTGCGCAAAACGTTCCTTTCTTAACCAAGACTTACCGGAAATTAAACAGACTGTAGACCCCAAAGTCTTCCGAAAGGTGCAAGAACTCCCTGATACAGCTTCACTGTCTGTGATGTATGAGTTGCCCGGACTGGCACACATCTGCATTTTGCCCATGCTTTAGTGAGAAATTGCACAAGAACATATTTAGTGCGGGTGTGTAAATGCAAATTGAATTATCATTGCTGCTTGAGACACATTTGAATCGAGAATTCACTATTTGAAACTGTCGAATATTGATTTTGTATTGTTTTTTAATAGCTAGCATAACAATTGACATTACAACATACAGGGCAAAAGATTGATGCAAGTGGTGACTGTTCCAAATGACATTTCTAGAGGAGAGCTGCGAGTCTTGAGCAGAGCACCAGTTCGTGGGCGAGCGCATGGAGGAAATAACTTCTGCTCAATAATTTCCAGTCATTCAGATAAATATGCCTTGCTATTGACAGTTCACGATTTGTCAGCTCGATTTAGGCAAAGTGACATATCTCATGCGTTTAAACTGGTGAACAGTGGTGTAATATTGCACTTATTAGCTTCTTCAATGAATGCAATAGTCGTAAGTGCATGAAGTGACACTGCTGTCAATGTCGTGGTACACCAGAGTTGATTACATTTCAATTGTTCCTCACTTACAAGCTCCTCATTTAACCAGACATCTAGCTGTGAACAATGTTACATTTATAAAATAATGTAAATAAACCTTTCCTTTCTTTCTTCTTTCTGTTATGAACTAAGCTGTGTGAAACAGTTATATTCCATTTCATTTGAAATTAGAAAATATTCATTATTTTATTCAATATTCAAAAATTTATTTTCTTGAAAATTTGATTCAATTGGGAAATTTCGCCTATCCAAGCACACTTATGGTTACAATAGTGTTATATTGGCTGAGTGAGTAGAGCAAGCTCCCCGTTTTTGTGTGTGAACTGTCGCTACAGGCACAGGAGCTTTTATTACTTGTATCCCTTGAGTATTCAAATTTTTAGCATCCATTGCACAAACCATGACAGCACTCAGGCAGGGCAAGCTGTACTAGTTGGCTGTGTAGGCTGTTCTTTAGCAGGTGGAGTCTGGTGGTCGCATTATGTACTGCATAGTAAATGTAATCACAATGAGTGTCCTTTTAGAATGCGTGAAATATTGCATGCTTATACGATGTCCACATCTATGGATGATACTGTAAAAGAACTGAAACCTGATGGTGTTGGTATACATTCATCTTCAGAACAACGTGCCAACTGACAAGGGAAAAAGTGAAGGTGTTTTTAATGCGATAGTATTAGGAGTGTCAAAATGGAAAAAGTATGTGATGTGAAGTGTGGGCAGCAGGTCACCTAGTAGAAGTAGAGAGGGGATGGGAGAGCTTCAAAGTGTGTGTGTGTGTGTGTGTGTGTGTGTGTGTGTGTGTGTGTGTGTGTGTGTGTGTGTGTGTGTGTGTGTGTGTGTGTGTGTGTGTGTGTGTGTGTGTGTGTGTGTGTGTGTGTGTGTGTGTGTGTGTGTGTGTGTGTGTGTGTGTGTGTGTGTGTGTGTGTGTGTGTGTGTGTGTGTGTGTGTGTGTGTGTGTGTGTGTGTGTGTGTGTGTGTGTGTGTGTGTGTGTGTGTGTGTGTGTGTGTGTGTGTGTGTGTGTGTGTGTGTGTGTGTGTGTGTGTGTGTGTGTGTGTGTGTGTGTGTGTGTGTGTGTGTGTGTGTGTGTGTGTGTGTGTGTGTGTGTGTGTGTGTGTGTGTGTGTGTGTGTGTGTGTGTGTGTGTGTGTGTGTGTGTGTGTGTGTGTGTGTGTGTGTGTGTGTGTGTGTGTGTGTGTGTGTGTGTGTGTGTGTGTGTGTGTGTGTGTGTGTGTGTGTGTGTGTGTGTGTGTGTGTGTGTGTGTGTGTGTGTGTGTGTGTGTGTGTGTGTGTGTGTGTGTGTGTGTGTGTGTGTGTGTGTGTGTGTGTGTGTGTGTGTGTGTGTGTGTGTGTGTGTGTGTGTGTGTGTGTGTGTGTGTGTGTGTGTGTGTGTGTGTGTGTGTGTGTGTGTGTGTGTGTGTGTGCAGGCTGTTTTTTTCTTTGCTGTACCAAATTTTTTAAAGATTGCCCATAGCAGATACCACAATTCTAACCCTTGATCTAAATTACCCGATGAGGCGGCCATTACTTCTACGAGAAGTCAAACTGTACAATTGAATAATTAAGTTAATTATGCTAATAATTTTTTTAATTTATTGCTTTACCCCACATATTTCAATGTACGAATTATAGCCACTGAGTTTGCAATGAGTATCCACTTGGAACGAATTCTCTGGATAGCACCAGTTCCAAGATATTTATTTTCAAAGTGTATGACGAAATGCATTGGCATTTCAGTTACTTTCTTAAGAAACCGCTGTTTTATGCATTAAAGCACAAAAGTAACTGGAACACCAATGCATTTCGATGGACACTTTGAAAATTACTATCTTGGCACTCTAATTCATAGATATAAATATGTGGAGTATAGTAATTAGAAAGTTAGTGTAATTATGTTAATTACTCAATGAACATCTCTATCTCATGTAGAAGTAATGGCCACCTCATCGAATAATTTAGATCAAGGGTTAGAATTGTGGTATCTGCCATAGGAAATCTTTAAAAAATTTGGTGCAGCTAAAGAAAGCACCCCGTATAGGTATGTATACGGAGTGTTTTAGCAAACACTTTCAAACATTGTTTAAGACTGCCTGTGGCACATAGCACAATTCTAGTCTATGAACTGGTCTAACTGAAGAGGCCGATATTACTTGCACGAGAATTGAAATGTGTATTCAACTAATTCAAATTCAACTCAATAATTCAACTAATCAAAGATCGCTAAATTTCTAACTAACTTATGGAAGATAATGCAATTTACAAATTCTAGCGTGTAAAACTGCAAGGCATATCCACCTGAAAAGAATTGTGCGGATGACACCATCTATCAGATATGCGCTGTGAAACTTGCGGTAAAAGTGCACTGTCTCTCCACTTACTTTCTTACCAAAACATCGTTTTATGCATTGAAGCACAAAAGTAAGTGGAACGCTAGTGCATTTCTCCGCAAGTTTGGGAATTAATATCTCGAAAAATTCGTTCCAAGTGGATCTGCCTTGTGAACTCCCGGGCTAGAATTTGTAAATTGCAATATATGCCATTCCGTAATTACTTAAAAACTTAACTAGTGAATTGTTGTTAATTAGTCAATTATGCATTAAAATTTTTTGTGCAAGCAATGTTCGCCTCTTCGATTAGACCAGCTCGCGGTCTAGAATTGTGCTATCTGCCACAGGCAATTTAAAAAAAATTTTTGGAAGTGTTCGCTGAAGCACTCGGTATATGAAGTGCAACTGACGGCGTTCTGCTCCAGACCACAGTCAGTTGCACTTTGCTCCTCGATGAGGCAGGACATGCGTCGAGTGAACTCCTAAACAACACCTTGAAATGTAGTGAACGCGGTTTAAATCGTGGATCCGGGACTTCAAAGAGGTGCAACATAAGGTTAATGCATTTCTCTCGCATTTACCACTAAGTTGCCACTGAAATGATTTTTTTTAAGCTTACCTTCTTTTGCCTCTTTCCTCCACTTTGCAGGTGCTTGCCAAGTAAAAAAGCTTGAGCCACAGGGTATGTTCCCCTGAGTACGTGAGCGAATAGACAACACGGTGATGGCTGATGCCCCTCGGAGTAGACAATACAACTTGGGCCACTGGGCTTGTGTCCACTCTTTGCCAATCCCTCCCCCCCCCTCCTTCACCAATCCCCTAGAATGGGTATGTCACTGTGACATAAAGGGTATAGAAGCCTGAAATTTATTTACATATATGTCGCACTGCTCTCTGCAAATCATTCTTTCCTCGGTGGGCATCATACATTGCCTTCATAACCTCATGAAAGAGAGAGTTAACAGCTACATGCAATGAGGCTGCCTGAATGCAGAGCTCTTATGAGATACACAGGCACTTTATTAACAATGATTTACCTTTAGATGCAACACACGAGCAGGAGCAAACTTGCAGCAGCTAAGACTGACAAGCAACACATTTGTTTTTAGATCACAGTGACTTTTTCAGTGGTTTTTCTCTTGCCAATTTCTCCAGCTATAGGAACTCGTCTGAATAAGCTTACTTGAAGCAGGTGCTCGAGTTCACCATCAGAAGATTTTGAAGGGTATGGTCATAGACCAAAGAGCAAATCTCTTTTTCATGAACAGAATGTTTCGTACAATTTCGCACATTTGTAAAATCGTACGAGCCCAAATTTGTAAATATTACTGAAAATTATATGATCAACCACAAGATCGCCTGCGTGATTCTTTGAACCTTTTTGACGGCCGCCCATTACTGAACAAAGTTTTTGGACCGTGGTTGCGTCCTGTTAAGCAAAGGCATGCTGTCAATTTGTTAGTGGACAGCAGATCTCATGGAGTGCCTCCCTGTGCAGTGTCCCGTGTGGTTTGAGTGCCAGCTCAACGTTTGCACTTATTAACCCTTTACTGACGAATGTTGCCTACAGGCAACATACCAAAAAAAGACTTTTCTTGCCAAGTTTCGGTATTGATTACGAAGTTACTGGCTAAATGTCTTCAGCCAACAATAAATGCCATGCGGCAAGCATCCTTTGTTGGTTTAGAGCAGGAACGCAGGAGGTAGAAGTTCAGCATGCAACTCGCTTTCTCTTGAAAGCACGGTCAGAGGAGACGGACCAATGCAAGATCTCCAACTGCAATGGTGTCGCACACAACATAAAGCAAAGGAAATGGACTACACCTATGGTTCACATATGAAGAGCGGTCTGAACAAATTCCAAACGAAAACATAGGTGGCTTAAAGTGAAACCCACTTCCAGTTTTCTGCCTGTGTCTCCCCCTTATTACTGAAAAAGTTCCCACAAAAGTTCCGTGAAAGAATAGTAGAGAGAGCAAAGTATAGAAAGGATCACCACACGTCTTGGTTTGTTGTTTTTGTTAGCATGGTTTATTTTAAACGGACACTAAATGAGAAAAAAAAACATTGCTTCTGTTTCAGCAAGTTACCCTTCACGATATCGACAACACATCTCTTGCCATGATAAGGCGCTTGGTAAGCCAGAAAGAGAGCCATAACGAAAGACGGGTGGACACGCCTCCTATAATTTCGTGCACGAACTTGCTGCGACGTCATGGATTTTGACAGCGTCTCCTAGAGCCTAGTTAATTCTTTAGCAGTAAAGATGGACTACATTGTGTTCTACAAGTTCCAAAGATTGAACATGGCGAGCTTCGGGAACTTTTGCCCAGCAGACCCAGCCTAAGTACGAAAAAATACTTTGAAATCCGTGATGCTACAGTGATGTACCGGTGTTGGAGATTCAGCGTGAAAAAAAAGAACCTTGACCTTCATGTTCTCTTCTAATAAGCAACCTGTTATTTCAAAATCAATGACAACGGAGTCTTCAAAGAACACGTTATTCATCTAAACTGATTTAGTGTTGTGCTTTAGTATGTCTTTAGGTGTATTAATAATGCCAGACAACGAGGATTTGTAGAGATGAGTTTGTCACATGATTTGCGAGTAATTCTATTTGTAATTGAATGTTCTGCGAGTGATTTCACTTGTTTAAATATAATGCTTGAGTAAAAAGAGGGGAATATTACTTGAGTTGTTGGCTTGTATCAGTGACCAGAAAAATCCCAAACTTTTGGCACCTTGCGGGATTCCGCAGAACTATTACGTCAAACTCTTGCCTTTGCTTCTGAGTTATTGATAAATTCGACTTCGCCTGCCATCTGCTAGCCGCCTGGTTAGCTCAGATGGTAGAGCGGCTGCCCCGGGTTCAAGTCCCGGACCAGGACAAATTTTTCTTCAGCTGCAAAGCTTTCCTTTCGAGGAACCCGTATGGGTTTCCTTTGTAGCACTTAGCTACATTTGGGTGGATGTCTTGTTTTCTCTTTAATAATTACTTCTCTCCACCTTGCGGGATTCCACAGAACTATTACATCAGAGTCCCCCAATTTATCTCTGGTTTTCTTGCCAGACAACAAAGCCCATTAATTTCTCTCGTTTTTTGAATAAAAGTTAACACAGAATTTTTACCGCCAAATTAAAAAAAAATCTAAAACCCTATAACAAAGGACTCTAAGTATGCAACACAGTGGTAGCTATATTACATTTATACTGCCAAGGATTGAACTTGCTGCATTGAGTCGCAAGGTCTTCAGGGTGCAGTTTTGCAGCTGGAGCTGAACACTGATACTATGTGGCGTGTAGATATAATTGCGTCCCATGACAGCCTATGCCACTAGATTTCAAAAGATTGCATTATCACAATAGCGGTGTGAGAATTAAAGAACTGAGTTTTTTGCTTGTAGACCATTTGAAAATATCATGGAGAGTAGGCTTGGTGAATATACAGGGTGTCCATACATGTTTACCCTGATTTCAAGATTAAATATTATATTTATGATGGTAACGTTTCTTTTTTATTAAAGGTCTACAAGAGAACCCACGAATTTTCTTTACAGCTGTGTCTCATTCAACACGTTCGGCACAATCACACCAGACATGTAGAATGTGTGGCAGGAGATTGAATACCGGCTTGATATTTTGCGTGTTACCAGGGGTGCACGTGTTGAAGTGATTTAAATGTTGAATTGTATTACCTGTATTAAATGTTTATGTAAGGTTCAAAACTTCATGAGTAGAGGCATATGTGGTATAAGTCATGTTTCATTTACTGAATCCAATTAAGAGATACATTGTTTTGTAATCAGGGTAAACATTTATGGACACCCTGTGTATCACTTTGTTTACAGCATAGTCAAATGTGGCAGCAAGTTGTTACCAGGCTTCACATACTACACATGTCCATGTAAATTCATCAACGAGGTTTGGTATTACTGTCATGTTTATTGTGAGGCACTTCTATATAGTACTTGTCATCGCTGTCACAGAAATGTTTGCTGCAGTTGCAGAAATATCTGCATTAAGTTTGTGCAGTGAGCAGACGAATGAAGCACCAGATTGTACAAGAAAATGGGGGAGGTTGTCAATTTTGTTGAATTTATTTATGTACAACACATTTCCTTCTTGGAACTCAAAGTCAAGTATACTAACAATGATGAATGCAAGCCTCAGGACAAGAAACATAATGGCAGTTGAATGAGCTGCAACAAGAACAAAGTCACGTACAAATGTAGCGTTGTACACATGTACGCACCCACACACACACACACACACGCACGCACCAGAACACCGGCATCCACACTGCTGTCTTTTCACAAATGTTGCCGACAGTTTGTGCGAGTACTTGGCTCATATTAACCGTCCTCGGCACTCATCTGACCCACACTGGCAGTACATCACACGTTCAGGCACACTTCCAACATCATAGTTGTAGTCCCACGTAAGTTCCACACCAGCTCTGATATACCTGCAAACAAATATAAGAAAAATGTCATGCGTTGTAGTTTTCCCCGATACTGTAGATTTCGGTCAATACAACTCCAGTTAATTCTATTTTTCTGTTGATTCCATTCGACGAAAGGTCCCAGTTGGCACCTATGGGCCCGAACTTCCGTTATTTCGGTCTCAAAATTCACCTTCGCCGTATAATTTGAACTTAACTGGTCTCAGCTTCACCCCAATACAGCCATGTTATGCGGAGAAGCATACGCAAACTATTGCAGGGAAGCATATTAAGAATAGAAAGGGGCCACAGTCATGGAACATAGCGCTCGTTTCCTAAATATACAGGTGCGCACGCACCATCGTTGTTTACAGGAAGAGGACCTAGATGCCTAATAAGCATTCAGAGCTGTTTCTGACGCTGTGGTGATTTGAGCCCTCGTTTCGCCTGCCATGCATGTCTCATATACATGACCGTTAAAAGGGCATAGTACGGGTTTTTTAATTATACGCACGTGCACACCCCATGCACCAAGAAGCAGAGAAAAATAATCTGTGTATTGGGAAAGCTGGCAAAATTGAAGGCGGTAAGATGAAAAATCTCAGACAGTCAAGGGAACGTTTAATGCCAACAAATAGTTGGCGGTCTATCTAAATATCTGAAGGCCTGCTGCCAATTAACTTACTAAGCATCACGGTGCATGTATGTGTGTAAATTAAGGAACACATGCTATGTCCCATAACAATGACACCTCCACCCCAACCGATGATCGCTATGACGATCGCTGACTCTGCTCGCCGCTATCATTGTGCTTGAGTGTTATTTGTTTTGCTAGGCACAAGTTCGCCCCGTACCGAGTTAAATTTGCAACTCACAGTTTCAACACTGTGTTATTCTTCACTGTCACTACCACGCGACATTATAATCATAATACAAAATTGTGTCAGTCAGTTCTTTCTGCACAATGAGCGACGCAACCGGTGGAAGTGCTTCATCTGCCGCAGCTTTTAAACTAGCTGCCCGAGCTGAGGCTCAGCACCGCTGGCAAGAGGACCCTGTCGTTCAGAATGAAATTCTTTGCCACAATATATAGCAAATTGCAGAACACTTTAACAGCTTCTCTCGAAATTGACATTAGTGAGTATCATAATCGTCTGGGAACTTTTTTCAAGCATTCATATTGATGAGAGACCAATCGTTGTCGGGCATCTGTAGTGTGTTTGTGCAAATAAGTTATATTCATTTGTTTATCTCTCCGTATTTTTTCTGATTTCTTCTTTCCTACAGTGTAGAGTAGACACCGAGACAGGCACCAGACAATTACTACGGTTAACCTCAGCCTTTTGCCTCGTATATTTCATCTCTATGAACATTTTATTGCATCCTCATCTTTGTGGGCACAGTACAGTTTACTCACAAATCAGAATGCTGTACAACACAACACTGAAATACAGGGCACTGCTTCCAGAGGAATTCTTCTTCGAGTATAAAAGGAAATTCATCAGATTCAAATTTGTTGCAATTTGAGCACCTCAGTAAAGAACAGTGTCAATGTTTTGGCATGCTATTCTCAGCTCGAAACCATGGCAAATTGGAATGAGGCACAATGTGCATGCTTTCACTTCGCTTGAGTTTATGAAATCTGCAATTCTTACCATCAGGAAACATCTTTAAGTAAAAATGACACTTGACAGTTACAGCATGCCACAGTAATGTGTATTGAGAGCCATGTAAGTTTGAATGGAATATACATGCTTGCGCTTACCTGGCAGCAAAGAACGCAACCCAGGGAAACCTCAAGTCATGGGTGTCGACAAACACGTTCTGGACGTAAACATTCGGAGAGCAGCTATGCTGTAAAACATAAAAAGAAAGTAATAACTGAAATAGTGCCACAGCCACTGTGACTCGAATGCAAGCTTTCTAATGAAATAACATTTGTCATCTACATGCACACATCAATCACCCAGATGTATGTGAATGTATCAGGGTTCACAATTTCAATTTCAGAATACAGTGGAACCCCATTCATACGTTTGTCACCAGAGTGGAGGGAAGAAACCTAACAGCCAGGAAAATGCAGCAGTGAGGAAAGCTCCAAAAATGAATGAAAACAGTGTAGTTTCAACTTGAAACTATTTGTTTGTGCAAGGTCGCCTTTCAAGGCTTAAAAAAATCGAGAATGGAGGCTTGCCATTTCTTTCACTCGCTGGACAGCACCACGTGCTTCTCAATTGCCTGAAAGGCCGCATTGCTGTCAGTGTCGCTTTGAGGTGTGACATACCTGTGCAGGGGGTACAGAACCGCAACAGCTTCTGCAAAGCTTGGATCTGTTAAATCTTCAGGATCTTGTGGCTCGTGCTCATCGTCATCATTGGAGGCATGGGCATCGTCACTCACAACCTAGTTTGCAACTATCTCAGTGATGCTCTAGTGCTCCAACGTCATGACGGCAGCATCCATGGCAACATAGTCAGTATGAGACTCCCATGGCGCCCAACATATCCGTCACCTCACTGAACTCTTAGTCACTAGTGGCTGCAGTTGACTCTTCAGCTTGCACCATGGCTGTTTCCACCTCGCCGTCCATGTGGAAGCCACACCTCCGGAAGCAGTCCTGTGCAGTTGATGCACTCACTGCAGTCCACGCTGTAGCAATGTAGTGCATTTTGTCAAGTACAGAGATGGTTGCAGGCTGCTGTCCACGATCAATATGTACCAGACAGCGCTTCACGATACCACTTCCGATAGGGGTGCTTTAAATTCTTTATGATGCCAGAATCCAATGGTTCCAAATGGCTTGCGTCTGATTAAAAAGCTGATCTCTAGGGTGGGCTGTACAGTTGTCAATAAAAACAACACTCCTGCATTGCGAACCCATCTTCTTGTCGAAGTACCAAAAAGAATTCATCAATCAAAATACAAGTCATCCACACACGACTGTTGCTTTTGTTGTGGCGTGGCAGTAGGCGAGTGTTCTTCAAGCACCACAAATTTCTGTACTTTCCAATCACCCATGGCTTTAGCTTGTCCGAGCTATTCATATTGCAACAAAGAAGCATGGTTAACTGATCTTGGCTGTATTTGCCTCCGTGGCATGCTTCGCCCTTCAGGTTTAGCGACTTTGATGGCTGCACCCGAAAGAAGAGGCCAGCTTCGTTGGAATTATATGTGTTGCGAGGCTCATACCCCTCAATTATAGACGAAAGTGTAGCCTTCCAATCATCCACTGTGCTAAAGTTAAGACTCGCCACTTCTCTGCTGACTGCCCTATAAGCAATGCCATGCCTCTTTCGGAAATGGTCAATCCAGCCGTTTGGCGCCACAAATTCTAAAAGCCCAGCCTGTCAGCTATTTCCATGTCCTTCTCGCATAAACTACTGCTGTCGAAGTTCACACCGGCTGTGTGAGCTTGTTTGAACCATGTCAGAAGTGCCTCGTCGAAGTTCCCATACTTGGTGCCACGAGCCTGCTAACCTTTTCCGCCAAAAAGTGTGCCATTTCCTTCTATCTAGGCCAGCTTCGAGACGATGCTATTAAGTATCGAGGGTGGTAGTCCGCGACCGTTGGCAATGTTGACTCTTTTCCACGCCGGCTGCTTGATGACTGCGTCGCGTACATCGAGCTTGGTCAGCAACTGTATACATATTCTATACAGCGGTTCTGATTAGCAATCTAAACGATAATGTAAGCACTCAAACCTTGTTATAACGAAATGGGATATAACAAAATAAGGGACATGAAGTAAATGACATTCCCCTTGAAATCCCCTATAGACATCCACGTATTTAAACCTTTGTTTTAACGAAGTGAAATTGTCCCGCCAGTGGACATAACAAATAGATTCATCTCCGAAACCGAAAAATATCCGACTGTTGCGTGTCAAATACAGCGCTTTCCGCAGGATTCGGCACTTGTTCACTGTGGCAGTTCATAACTCCCGTGTACCCGCATCGAATATGTCCTCGAGCAACACTGGTCTTTCTCACCGCTGCACGTAGCTGTGCAACCTGCGCACAAGCAGTAACTCACTATCGTACTTCTCCACTGATCTTTCTTTCTTGCACGTGCCTGGCAGCACGGCTACATGCAGCGGTGTGAAAGATTTGTGCATTCACTTTTATGCGGCGCGCCACGCAGACAGGCGCAGCTGGGTGTGGCCTCCCAGATCTCCCTGACGCAATTTGGAAGGTCACACGCAAGCTTGCACGAGTTGCGCAATGCTGCACGGCTGCATGGTGGTGGCGGTGCGAAACATTAGTGCATTCACTTCTCTATTTCTCTACTGTGTGCTACACAGGCAGCTGCAGCTGTGCTGGCCGCAGAGACCACCCCCGGCACGATCTTCTCCCCATCTCTCTGCGGCACACCGCGCAGGCTGGCAGCTGGCCGTGGCCTCCAAGATGGCATTGGCATCAGTGCAATCTCGGAAGCCACAAGCCAGCCCAGCCAAGCCTGCGTGATGAAATTCGCTTACCTCCTCGATCACAAAAAGGACCGCAGTGTTGTATGCCATGTGCTGCTTGACCACAACGAGCCAAGTGGAAAGTGGGCGCTAAAGACCATCACAATATAACAGAAGGTGGCTGTCTCAAGGCTGTCAGGTCAGGTGCTAAGAAGTCAAGTGACACGCCGAAGATTCTTTTGTTTTATTCAAATTTCACAGCATGCGTTGTCGTGCAGCTAGCGGCTCCACGATCCACAAGGCTGCTGTCTTGTTTACATGTTTACAACTGTGCACCCCACTGGGCGTATATTGCAATAAATGGCAACAATGGATATAACGAAGTACATAATTCCGGCTCCCCATTCAACTTCGTCATAACAAGGTTCAGGTACAGGCAGCAGCTGTATTTTTATCAGTCCCACGCAGAAACGCCCTCGCTGTTGTAGAAAATCCACTGAAATTGCCACATCAACTATGTAGACAGGATGGGCAGCAGAAATGCTACAAGATGTGAATACAGAGCTGACAGCAAGCGTGGCGGCCTGCCGTTTCTTTTCACCATGTTCAGTGCCAGCACGTGATTGATCAAGAATTAAATTATAGACATGAGCCCCTCATTCAACTCACGTTTAGGTAGCGGCCTATGTTGCCACAATTTTTAGCATCCATGATGTAGCAGAACTCCTCATTGAAGAAGCTGCGTGTTGATGGTAGCTTTATAGGATGAGACTCTCCGCCGCTGCCAGGACCGTCCAGAGGTCCCACAGTAGGCTTGGCAGTGCTGCCTTTGTTGCCTGATGTCAAGATAAGAGACACCAAAACTAAGTAAGACAATTTAAAGGAATTTAAATGATTGGGTGAGGGAACAAACGCGCGTTAATGACATCTTAGTTGAAATCAAGAAAAAGAAATGGGCATGGGCAGGACATGTAATGAGGAGGGAAGATAACCGATGGTCATTAAAGGGACACTAAAGGTTACTATTAAGTCAACGTGGACTGTTGAAATACCATCACAGAAACCTCGAAACGCTTGTTTCGTGCCAAGGAGAGACTTATTTTAAGAGAAAATGTGTTCTGAAGCGTCCGCGTACCTCTAGCGCAGTTCAAATCGCCCGCCCTCCGATCGAGGAGTACTGACATCATGGTCTCATAGTGACGTTGCGCCATCGGTGAGTAGAACAGCGTCCGCAGACGGCGCTACGGCTTTTCTGCGCAAAACGCAAACGCGCGGCCAGAAACAGAGCCAAGACAGAGCCGACAGCAGAGCGAAAGCGGGAGTATGGTGGCTAGCGGAAAGAGAAACGAATTACGTCCCACGGCACACGGAGAGTCCGTTTTCGTTAAACTATAGGCTGCGGCGAGCTCGCAGCGTGGTCGGCGTGGTGGTCTGTGAGAAGTGACGAGCCTTTTCGCACTCGCAACAGGGCAGAAAAAAGTGCAAATCGACGCAAAACTCTGCCTAGAAACGTGCTTCGCCACAGCCAGGGCTCAATACGACCCAAGCTGGCACGAACCAGATGTCGTTTCCCACACTGCCACCAGGCGCCGCTACTATACCTCAAACTCCAGCGCAAGACGCCCATAAGCTGGTACTTTATTCTATGACGCAAATTTCGACGCTCGTCGCAATGGACCCTGACACCGACAGATTGGCTCGCGATGGTGGGCTCAACTTCAGCGATTTGAGCACCGGCGAGCGCGACCTGCTGCTGAGGGCTCGCACTGCCGGCGCCGTTGCGTACTACGACGGCGGCCTCGACACCGGCTCTCCGGAGCGGGAAAGCAACGAGGGATTCCCACGACATCACATGGACGTGGCATTCTCGCTGCTTGTTCCAAATGAAAGTTTCGCGAGCCAGCAGAACCCTCACAGCACGACGCGATAACAAAACTACTGAAACTCCAAAGTGTGCGCGGCGCAGAGTCGAGCGCGCAGAGTCGAGCGAAAACGAAGCCTTTCGAACACCCATATTACTGAAGGGTAACGTCAAAATGTTATTTTTCTTAGAATCGAATAGACGTAGACAAGTAGCATTTTTTTCCGTCTTATAATCGAATGAAATGATATTTTTAATACGAGTAGTTGAGTATTAGTAACACAAATTATGAGGAGTGCTTTCGTCATCGGGCTAGTACCGGAATGTCGCTGGGGGGTCTCAAATCGTGTCATGCATTTACCTCAATTTCTCGGTTACTAAAGCTCTGTTCGCGATTACATTGACGCCTTAGACGTTCTAGAACATTGCTCTACCACTTTAACTGGAGTTTTTGGTAACCTTTAGTGTCCCTTTAAGGGTAACGGACTGGATTCCGAGGGAAGGGAAGCGTAGCAGGGGGCGACAGAAAGTTAGGTGGGCAGATGAGATTAGGAAGTTTGAAGGGTCAACATGGCCACAATTGGTACATTACCGGGGCAGTTGGAGAAATATGGGAGAGGCCTTTGCCCTGCAGTGGGCGTAACCAGGCTGATGATGATGATGATGATGATGATGATGATGATGGTGATGATGATGATGATGAAATGAAGTGAAACACATCATAGAGAAGTGCAGACAAAAGATATTTATCTAGCTTTCTTTAGTTTCATTAGATAGTTGCTGACTCCGGATGCTAGGTTAAGCCTAGGCATAAACATTTTCTATCAGTGTTACTCCCACGTTACACAGTTGTTGAACACATACGATATCAATGGAAATGTAGCACTGTGGTGCCAAAACATGCTGTTCTTGCTTGAAAGTGCAGTGTTGGACACTGCATCGCACAAAACCAAGAGTATCGCCAAAAGTGTGATCTACGAACATTAGCAGTGCCTCATGTATCTTTGTACATGAGGCACTGTATGTATGTGCTCTTTGCATATACAGAAGAACCTCATTCATACGTTTTGGAAAAAAACACAAGAAAAAATGTGCTAACCAGGAAAATGTACGATTTGAAGCAACTAAAAAATTTGACAGACTAAACTACTGTTGACATGTGCATAATGCGAAGCGTCGCGTGGATCGTTGTGGCACGAGATGCCAACGCACGTCGAGTTGGTGGTGTTCCCGTGGCCTGAGACGAGTTTTATTGTTTTCCTATTGCATGGTGTTTTAAGAGGGCAACAGGAAAGCCAAACGATATCGAGCAGTTGGGCAACCCCGGATGCTGCCGAAGCGGAATGTGTTGCCCACATCGCACCGCCTGCAGCAGGGAATGGCGGCGCGTTTGGATTATCGCCTACTAAAAATGTGCAGCATGCTACCAATGGTACAACGCATTACGCACCATGCGCTGTAAAACAGATAGGTAAAGACACTCATCGCAATAGGTGTGGCGGCAACAGCTGCGAATGTGGCGTGCGATGATCTGGCTTTGCTGATCCCTAAATAAGAAACTGTGCGCGCCGTCGTCTCCACTTGAGACGGGTAGCTATAGTTTTTTCATGGGTGCCGCCATAGTGCTACGCAGTGGCGCCATCTATGAGCAGTCAGCATGCAGGCTTGGGCAAGCGCTCCGGCTTCTATGTCAGGTGTATGCTAGGCGGTAGTTTCTGACATTTGTTTCGCACTCGTGCGGTCTATTTCGTATGACGTGGTGTCTTCTATGTCGAAAACAGTTCTGTGAGACATACTACAGTGGTTAAGTCGGCATGGCCAGAGTTTCTGCTGGTGTTAGAAGTTGTGCTGTTATACTTTGACAAGCGTTCAAACTGTTAGCTGTGGATTACATTGCATGACTACCTGGTTCGGTGGATGAGGTTTCCACCCATGAATAAAATAGTTTTGGTTAGTAATAACAGCATACCTTACATTGTGAATTGTACTTGTCCAGCAAAGAGACCGTTTACGAACTGTGTGAGTGCCTGGAGCAGTGGTAGATGCTGGATTGCAGATATCTTTGTTCTATATAGCGTATAGCCAAAGCATGTGGCATCAATGTTTATAGATCTATGAATGCTGCGTGGCGTGACTATGCGAGATTACATTGCAGCGTTTGCCAGTTTCTTTCTTTTTTGTCTTCTTTCTTTTCCTTTTTTCAAGAGAGAAGATAACCAATTGTTTTTTTGTTTTTTTCGGTTGTGTTCGTCCCGTTCCTACGGCACACTCACCCTACAACAGGAATTCAGTCCTGAAAAATAGCCGTCACATTATTTTTATGTGATCCCTCTCAGATATTAGAGCTTTGCAGGACCAAAAAGGCAATGCCAAAGCACATAGCTTATATATGCATCATGCTGGTTCACCAACCGCAGTGACAGCTTGTGTTGAGCAGCGCCATGAGCCTCATGCAGGAGGCTAGCGTAGACAAG
This sequence comes from Dermacentor andersoni, assembly GCF_023375885.2. NCBI lineage: Eukaryota > Metazoa > Arthropoda > Arachnida > Ixodida > Ixodidae > Dermacentor > Dermacentor andersoni. The sequence goes on along the minus strand of NC_092817.1, from coordinate 91,360,865 downwards.
TAGCGATTTCAAGTCTACTAGACTTGAAATGCGTGAGAACGATGCCGGTGTATCACTAATATTTGATAGCGCCTGCCGCTTAGGTGTTTTGTGATTGCTTAGGTTGGCCGTACACGAGCGAGCACTCTTATGTTTTAGTCCCTACGCAAAGTGATCAAATAGTGAGCAGATTTACCATTTCATGCTAGCAATACAGAGATGCCAGTTCTCTTCATTGAATTAAAACCGATATACCCAAAATAGTTTCCAACACATACACACTGCGGTTGATACTGCGTGTCACATGTTTGAGCCCCCAAGAGATTTCCGTGTATTGCAGTTACCGATGCACCAAAAGGCTACACATTGGCTCCCTGACGACCTTGCCTAAAACATTTTGAGGTCGTTCCGCAGCACGTGACAGCAATACTTTCAAGCAGCGTCACGCCGGACTGCACAAGCCAGAGATGAGGAAAGGCTTGCCGCGCGCCCTTTCCTCCTTACCCGATGAAAAGTTCTATATACTGTTCTTGATCGTGCGCGCCTCGCGCCTTTCTTCATATGGGATCTAGTGGCCACAAAACGTATACAATCGCAGTCTGCAGCAGGCAACAGCGTGGCATTTATTTTATCACCTATTAAAAGGGTGCACTATAACTTCCAACGGCACCACGCGCTGCGAAACAAATAGGCGAAGATTCTTATCGCAATAGGATTGGCGGTGATAGCTGTGAATGCCACGTGCGACGACCCCGGAGATTTGCTGGCACAGAAATGCAAAATGGAGTGCACGCCGGCATTTTCAAATGAGACCGGCGGGGGAGTATCACAGTGAAGCTGCCACGTCAGGCACCTATATATACTGTTCTCGATCGTGCGCCTCGCGCTCTTTTTTTTTTGTTTACATGGGATCTAGCGGCCAGAAAACGTATCATACGATCGCAGTTTAACGAAGTACTGAACGTCGGTGGCGAAAAATCATGTGTTCTGGGAACGTATGAACCGGCAAAAAAAGAGCGTAACTCTATTGGGTCATTTTTTGTGTTCTCGATTGCGAACGTTGGTGCCAGGAAAACATACGTAACGGACCGTATCAACGAGGTTCTACTGTATACTAAGATGCTTTTAGTATACCCTTACCATTGCCATAACTGAATCTTACAGGCACAAACTGACCATGCACATGATGTAGCAAACATGCTGTGGAATAGCAACAGTAAGCTATGATAATGTATATATAATTCATTTATTAAATGTTTCATGAATACTTTCATGAATGTAATGTAATAGTAGACACGTGAAATAAAAAGAAGCAGGTCCTTAAGCCAGCATGTATGTTAACTGTTCTACATTTGCTTTCATTAAAATGGTCCTGAACGACTCCTCGGGCTTGGTGAAAAAACATAGTCCGCAGATAGCATACGCTGCTGTGAGCATCTCAGCCAAGTTTTTCAGTCGTGCGCGGCACGTGGAGCTTACAAGAGTCACCTTTCTCTCAAACGCTCTCTTTTCAGCAGAAGCCTGCTCCTCAGTCTTTTCTCGGCACTTTATTTCATAATGTACCAGATTCCCATACACGGCTGCTATTGGCCAATAGCTGATGTCAATCAAGAAGGGTATCTGAATCAGTGCGCTTCTTCCTGCTGTTACTACGTGCAGTCAAATCTCATTACTACAAACACCACATTAATGAATTTCTCAAATTTACAAATATTTCAAGAATCCCCACCAGACTGCTTATGTTTTCAATGTAAAAATATTTCAGAACTACGAATTTCAATATGCGGCATATTTCAGAAAACAGTTGAAACATGATTTATCGAAGTGATAACCACACTTGAATTATTTCGAACGTACTGCAAGAAATCGACCCTTGGAAAAAGCAAATCAACCTCTGCAGACAGCGTGGCATTGCCCCACTAACCGTCGCGACCATTTTGAAAGACCGAGACAAAATTGTCAAACTTCGCCAAGAGTCGCAACTTGCTCCTAGAGGAAACGGCTGCAGCTGGGAAACTTTCAAAATGCTGACCAAGCTGTTCTCATGTGGTTCAAACATGGCAGACTGCAAGGTTTGACCACTGGCTTATAACTGAAAGTTTTTCATTACAACATTTCAAAATAATGAACGATTGTCGGCAGTCCCGTATAATTTACTATATCAAGATTTGACTGTACATTTATTGACGATGTCTAATAAACAGGCTGAAGTAAACAAAAATATGCTTTCGAATTTCAATAGTTACGTACTTCCAGAAGAAGCCGACTATCATCTGGTCACACTCGGCTGCGGCCGCACGCAGAAGACTTAAACTTTGGCCACCCTGCTTATCGGTGTCATAGCTGTTGGGTCTCGCTAATTTCGACTAGGTAGTTTTGAATGCTCAACTAGCCTCAAACCATGGCAAACTCAAGGTCAGTCCACACGCAGACTTGCCAGCACATGCTCACTTTTCGCCGCTCCTGATTAGATGCGTTGGCAGACTTCGTGATAGCGTTTCAAAAATGCACAAGTTGGACGTGGCTACTACCCATCGGTCAAGCCGGTGAAGGAAAAAGCCGATACACACCACATAGCACTGGGTAACACGCTAGTGTCAGCACGCTAGTGTCAGTCAGACTGGAGCATACGAGTGTGAGCACACACTCAAGCCCTGTCGTGCCCTGTCGTGCGCAAAGCAAACGCTGTGCCTACACGTTACAGCTGGATGTAGCTGCGGTCTGCTATGTAGCATAGATACCACGGCTGCCACAGGCTGCCGCAACGAGTCCACTGGCTAAGCACAGTGCAGCTCGCTGAGGACAACCGCGTTTGGCTTACGCTTGGCGTGTCATAGGTGCCAAAATCAGAAGTAGTGGCATTTACTTCTGCAGACAAAATCAAATTTGAACTGCGTGCCACAGTGATGTTTCATAGGCGGAGCGTTGTGGGCACGCCCCGCTTTGCCATAGCCTTTGCAATGCAAGGCACTGAAGAAGGAGTGGAAGCACCGCAAAGGGCATGTTTGATTGCCAGTAACTCCACTTCTGCTGAACACATTAAATAACTTTTTGTGGTAAAGTATTTCTGAAAAATCCTCTCATAAATTCGAATGCCTTTCTCCACATCAATAAAAAGTGGTTCAGGGCCCCTTCAAAACTCACCTGTCTGTTTTTTTTGCTTCTTTGTTGGCTTTCTATTCTCAGACTTTGTGCTCGACTGACTCTCCTCACCTGGAGAAAATGAAACAGTAATGTTGTGGTTCAGTCAGTATACTTGGCATACCCTACTACAGGAGAACCTCAACATAAAGAAACATTGGATATAACGAAAAAGAATCTAAAATAAATCAAAATGCTTGAATTTTTTTTTCTGTTACAGACGCATGTGCTTATAATGAATATCAGACATTTGGAGGTATATTACTGCCAAATGCAACTTCATTTAAACAAAGTTCAACTGTAATCACATTCAGTGGCACATGGCAACAGCACAAAAGCTCCTCAACGTCTCAGTGCCTGAAGAACTAATCAGTAAGCACATTTATGCTTTTTCAAACATGGGTGAACCGACAGCATATAAAAGCAGGGAGGAGGCGCACTTAATACCTGGCTTGGCAAACATGCTGGATGCGTAAATTTGGCTTAACAGATTGTCTGCTAAAGACAGTCTAATGTACTTTAAGAAGTTTTCGAAGTGTGCATCGGCAGCATTGACCTTGCTTGTATAAAACAATCAAAATAATACAGTAAAATCTCGTTACTATGAACACCACATTAACGAACTTTTCAGATTTACAAATTCTTTTTAATCCCCCCAAAATGCCTATATTATCAATGCAAAAACTTTCAGTACTACAAATTTCAGATTACCGAATATTTCAGAACAAAGAACGTAATTTAATCCCGTAATCACCAAGATGTTTCGTTATTACGAAGTTCTGTTGAAGTTTCGGTACCGAATCGCTGAGGCTTACACCTATCATCATCATCCGCAGCAGCAGCAGCCATGCGCTGGGGAACCCGTTTCAACGGGTACAGCCCCAGCAGCATCAGCGTGAGCGTTGCGTATGGTCATGTTCGGACACTCCTACTACGTCGTAGGCCTGGCGTCACCATAGGCGTCACCATAGGCGTCATCGTAGGCCTAGCGTGGCTTTGCTGACAATGAGTTCTCCTGGCCCCCACGTTAAAAAAAAGCAACGCCAGTTTTCACTCAAAGAAAAAATGGGCATTTTGACGCAGCTGAATGCTGGAAGAAAGCAAGTCGACCTGTGCAGGGAGCATTATATTCCGCCGTCAACAATGGCAACAATGCTCAAGGATTGGGAAAAGATCATGAAATTGCATCGAGAGTCACAGCTGGCTCCCTCAAGAAAACGCTTGCGGCTTGGCAACTACCAGAACGTCGACGACGACGTCCTCACATGGCTTAAGGATGCCAGACAAAATGATGTGCTCTTGTCAGGCCCGATTATTCAAGCGAAGGCGCCACAGTTTGCGGCCACCTTGGACATCTCCAGTTTCGATGCAACTGCCAGATGGCTTTACTACTTCCGGCAAACGAATGGCATTGCGTGGCAGGTTGCTTGTGGCGAAGAAAAGGCAGCAGATGCCAAAAAGGCTCCACCTACGCCACAAGACTGCGAGGACACAGAGGAGCTCAACCCAGAACTGTGAAATGAGCTTACCGAGAAGCTCCCCGTCGACACCGTGGTGACCTTCGATGATTACATTGACAATGACAGTGCGGCGGCTACATCCGAGGAGCTCACCAACGAAGACATAGTGAATAAAGTGCATGAGCAAGAAGATTGCAATAGTGATGAAGACGATGCCGACACTGGATCAACACACAAAGAGGAAGAGACTGTTTCCAGCTCGGATGTTTTAGTTTTTCTAGAACAGATGCGATCATTCCTCAGGCGCTGTAAAGATGTCCCCGATGACGTTCAGAGGAAGGTCGCGGATGTAGAGGCGTTCGTCCTGCAACGCTTGCTTCTACTCACAAGAAGATTACAGACTTCTTCAAGCAATAAATTGTAGCTAAACTGTAACTGTGCCCAGCGTTCTCGTTCATTATTTACGCATGAACGTGCGCATCTACTGCAAAGGTATGTAATTTTCATTGTTGTGTTACATTACTGACATGAAAATATTGGTTTTTCGGTACTACGATAATTCAAATTAACGAATTAATTTCAGCGGTCCCACGAAGTTCATTGTAACGAGATTCTATTGTAATACAGATACCGTATTTACTCGCATAATGAGCACACTCGCCCAATAAATGCAGTCCCCACTTTTCCAATCAAGTGAGTTTCTTTTCTTTTCCTTGTATAATGATCGCACCCTGAACTTGGTGCCATCAAGTAAGACACGCGACACGATTCGGCGTCTGATATGGCATCTAGCGGGTACAATCGTGTTGAACGCCGCATCGGACACCAAATCGTACTGCACGTCGCCTATTTTATTGGGACAGCAGCTATATCGACACTCCAGGCGAATTTTTGCCGCTGCCATCACCGCGCGTTGCGTGCTGTAGGTGCGAGTGAAAGTATGTGAGGGAAGCCGATGATCGCTGCTCAATCTCGTGCGCGCAAGGCAGAAACACGAAGAGGAACTACGCCATCTTTCATCGTGCAGAAGACCCCAGGAAGGAGGGAGGGGCCAACGTTACTAGACTAGCTTCATTTGTAAAACTCCCCGCGCGCGCGCTTACAGCCGCTGTCGCCACTTCTGTGACAGCCGCCAGATGGCAACGCAGTTCCATCGGGCCCCACTGCAGACGCCTCGTCACAGCCTTGAGCTCGTGCGGACGGGCAGTTTGCGCGTGTTCCACGCTCGCTGGCGTTCTCCCTTGTCCGAAATAATACTGAAAGAAGGGTAAACTGCACGAAAGGAAGAAACGCATACAGCGAAGCGCAGAAGCTGCGTTTCTAAATGTCGAGTGTTTCTTGCTGTCGTCGTAACGTTTCGCGCAGTTTAGGCTCACGAGCCTGAATATCTGGCCAAAGTGCGTGATTGTAGGAGAATCTTCATCCCCACCGAAGCTTCTCACCACGCCAAAGAAGCGCTACAAAAAGAAAGATGAAGTCGGTCTTTGGACACACAAGCCACAAAAAAAAAAAAAAAGTCGGATTGTTCATTCTGTGAGGATGCTTAATCAGCGAAGCTGAAACGTGCGGCCCCTGTGTTTATCACTGGGTTAATCCCGAGGACTCATTAAAGCATTTCTCAGTTATGAGGTTACACACACAATCGGCTGCGACGGAGAGAACGACGCCACTGACGGTATGCCCGCAGTCCGCAGTTGTCGCTTGCGTTCGATGTCTCGAGTTTGCTCGGCGGCGTGGTTAGCAGCCTTCGCCTGCAATTTGCAGCTTGTGATTCTTCGAAATTAAATTTCTTCAAAATTAAATCTTTCCGTTACGTAAGACCATGAGTGGCTCATACTCCCTTAAGCAATGGCTGATACCCCCGTAAACGCGGCCTCCCCATTACGACGACAGAAGTGAAGTGAAATTCTACGCTGGAAAGATGAACGGCCACGCAGCTAGCTGTGGAAGACGACGACGAACGCGGGAGCAGTGGCACGAGCGCGTGCCGTGGATTTCGCAGAAAGTTTCCGCTCGGCACGAGGAATCGCTCTGTTCCACGCCGAGCGAAGCGTGGTTGCTGGAAGCACAGAAAAAGTGGTGCGCCGAACTGTCGACATTGTTCCGATAGCGGCCTATGCAGCCAGGTACGCAGCACGTCGGCATCGTCTGCTGATATTCTTAAGAAACTCGGCGAAGGCTACAGTTCCACAGATGACATGCTTGGTGAAATTCGCTGTCAACAACGAACCACAGAATATACCAACGCTGCACCGCGTGCTTAGTCCGGCCCGCCCGCGTAGCCGGCTAGTGAGGAAGTGAAGCCAGGCGCGACTGCAGCGCCACGAACGCGCGGGCGGGTGGCGGTTCCGCACAACGGCGCCGAGTTTTAAAACTGAAGCTAGTCTATTAACGTTGGGAGGGGCGGCGGCGTTGTACTCTGGCAGCAACTGCGTGCTGCACGACCACACCTGAGGGGCGCCGCTGATCGCGGCTCAATCTCCCGCATACAAGTGAGTAAATTGGGAAGGAAACACGCCGTCTTCCATCACACGCATGGCGCCGGGGGGAGGGGTTGACGGATGGGGGGGGCGGGTTATTTCGGCAGCAACTGCACGTTGCGCAGCTGCGGTACGCCCTATCGTGAAAGCGATCTGCGTTGAGAGCCGAGCCTAGGTGCGGCGGCAGTGGCTCATACCTGTGTACGTGACGCACTCTCGCTGCTCAGTTTGCGCTGAAGCGATACACAGCACACAGATCACATCGCTCGTTGCTGCTGCCGCGCTTCCCAACGTCAGCGTTTTGACAGAGGGTGGCCACGGTCATTGAGTGCAATGTGTTCATGTTTGTCTGTGCACGCTGCCACCATGCTTATTAATTTACCCAGTAAGCGAATGTTTGCAAGTTTATACAGCCGATAAAACTACCATCCTTACTTCGTATAGCTGTGTACACATTTGCCATTGCAATTGATGGTTAGCATTTCAGGCAAAACCAACTTTTATTTTAGAGGTGGCCACCAAAAAAAGATTCTCAAAGAATCTTACACCGCATAATGAACGCACCCCCAACTTTGCGCATGTTTTTTCGGGAAAAAAAGTATGTTCATTATGCAAGTAAATACGATAACATCCATTAATTTGACCCAGATGAGACTCCAACGAAACTGATCAAATTACCTGGCAAGTCGAATTAAATAAGAGGCAGAAAAACGGCAATACACACCGCTGATTAATTTAGCAGCAGTTTCTCATTTCTAAGGCGCCCCTCAATCGAAGGAGCACCCACTTTTTTTGTGTTCGAAGTAGGAAAATAACGTAGATATGACATTAAAGCTCGTAAACAAAGTATAAATATAACGTGCCCCCATTTTTTAGCAAGAAAGGTGTAGCATGCCCCTATTCTGGCACTAATGAAAGGATGAAACCAGCAAACTTTGCTTATACAAAGCAAATATTTACTATTTGCACCTGATGTCCATCAACGTCACTCTCAAACAGCACTTTATTGCTGTCTATGAACCACACCATGTTCTCCATATGGTCCATTGCGTGTTTGATATTCTGAATATATCAAATGACTTTGCAACATTCTCAAACGGGATGGTGGCCAATGCCTAGATTAACCACACAGCTCATCCTGCGATGCATCGCAATTTTCTGAAACGCCAATAACATGATGCAATTAGCTGTCACTAACATATCATGTAAAATAACCTACCGTATTTACACGATTGTAAGTCAACTCAAATGTAAGTCGACCCCCCCATATCGCGTGACAGGAAAAAAAAAAAGGAGCATACCCGAGGGCGCATTCGATAATGAAAATTTATTAGTAACTGACATGGTCACTGGACTACTCGTCTTCACTAGCGCTGCCATCGTCATCGTTGCTGCGGTCCCACAGCGCGTCGTCGTCCAGCAAAATTTCACATTTGGCAAACGACCGCACCACGACATCTTGTGGAACAGCAGCCCACGCCGAATGCACCCAACCACACGGAGCCGTCAGGGAGGCTCTTTTGACAGGTCCGGTTGGCGTAATTTCGCGGTCTTCTGCCGCCAGCCACTCGTTGTACTCACGGCGGAGCAGGGCCTTAAAAGGCGAAGGTCCGGGCTTGTTTCATGACCATGTCCCACTTCACTGGCAGAGACCGATCACACATTTCAGCAACGTACGCCGCAAGTTAGCCTACAGCTCCAGAAAGCATCCAGACTTCGGCACGTGGGAAATTTCTCACTTGCCATCACAGGCGAAAATTTCGCTTCGCTGCAGTCGCCACTCTCGCACCACCCGTTCAGAAACATCGAAATTGCAGCCCGCTGCGCAGTGATTTGTTTCTTCGGCGTAAAGGATGGCAGCCCTCTTGAATGCTGCTGTGAACGAGTGCCAAAAGATTAGTGGGCCTGGAGCACTCATGACGACTGGGGAAGCGTAGAAGTAGCACGTAGCCGGCAGTCAAGTGAAACGCGTCAAACCAATGCCAAGGCCTTTCAACAGAGAAAGAGAAACGGAGAAACCCGCGAGCGGTGTCGGCTCTTCCATGAACTACCGATACTCCCCGCA